>NC_135236.1:309212077-309854077 GCF_051348905.1 Ranitomeya variabilis
ATTTGTGTTGAGCCACAATGTTAATTTTGGAAGTTTACCTGTGTTCTCCTTCTTCTCTTCAACTTTCTTTTGCTTCTGTGCTCCACTCAAACTATTACGTTTAATTTCTGCTGAACGAGTTATTCATCTGGTGGCAGAAGGGGAGGCCATATACTGTAGGCTTCTAAGACATTCAGTAGTGAAGAAACTGCTCATTTTTACTCTGTTCTGACGTGCTCCCCTGCATAATATGTAACCATTTCTGAGTTTGCTTGTGGGATGGAGGACGGTCGAAGCAGAAATCTTGTCTGACCTCTGTTAGCTAAGATAAAAATCTTTTTTTCAGGTTATATTTTGCTGCTTTTAAGGGTGAAGGAGGAAGCAGCACACTACTAGGTCACCAGAATTTAAAAATGCTCAGCTAAATGCAGCCATTCTCTTAGTGTAAAGTTGTCCGAAAAGTTTAGTTATGCTTTAACATACACAAAATAGCAGGGGCCCCTGCATTAGGATGGCCCTGGACATCAATCACATAAGAGACACAAGCAGCACACACATACAGTGCCTTGCGAAAGTATTCGGCTCCCTGGAACTTTTCAACCTTTTCCCACATATCATGCTTCAAACATAAAGATACCGAATGTAAAATTTTTTGGTGAAGAAACAACAAATGAACACAATTGTGAAGTTGAACGAAATTTATTGGTTATTTAAAAAAAAAATTTAAATTCAAAACTGAAAAGTGGGGTGTGCAATATTATTCATCCCCTTTACGTTCAGCGCAGCAAACTCACTTCAGAAGTTCATTGTTGATCTCTGAATGATCCAATGTTGTCATAAATGCCTAATGATGATAAATATAATCCACCTGTGTGTAATCAAGTCTCCGTATAAATGCACCTGCTCTATGATAGTCTCAGGGTTCTGTTTGAAGCACAAAGAGCATCGTGAAGACCAAGGAACACAACAGGCAGGTTCGTGATACTGTTGTGGAGAAGTTTAAAGCTGGATTTGGATACAAAATGATTTCCAAACTTTAAACATCCCAAGGAGCACTGTGCAAGCGATCATATTGAAATGGAAGGAGTATCATACCACTGCAAATCTACCAAGAACCGGCCGTCCCTCTAAACTTTCATCTTAAACAAGAAGACTGATCAGAGATGCAGCCAAGAGGGCCATGATCACTCTGGATGAACTGCAGAGATCTACAGCTGAGGTGGGACAGTCTGTCCATAGGACAACAATCAGTCGAACACTGCAGAAATCTGGCCTTTATGGAAGAGTGGCAAGAAATAAGTCATTTCTCAAAGATATCCATAAAAAGTGTCACTTAAAGTTTGCAACAAGCCACCTGAGAGACGCACCAAACATGTGGAAGAAGGTGCTCTGGTGAGATGAAACCAAAATCGAACTTTTTGGCAACAATGCCAAACAATATGTTTGGCGTAAAGGCAACACAGCTCATCACCCTGAACACGCCATCCCCACTGTCAAATATGGTGGTGGCAGCATCATGGTTTGGGCCTGCTATTCTTCAGCAGGGACAGGGAAGATGGTTAAAATTCATAGGAAGATGGATGGAGCCAAATACAGGACCATTCTTGAAGAAAACCTGTTGGAGTCTGCAAAAGACCTGAGACTGTGACGGAGATTTGTCTTCCAACAAGACAATGATCCCAAACATAAACCAAAATCTACAATGGAATGGTTCACAAATAAACGTATCCAGGTGTTAGAATGGTCAAGTCAAAGTCCAGACCTCAATCCAATCGAGAATCTGTGGAAAGAGCTGAAAACTGCTGTTCACAAACGATCTCCATCAAACCTCACTGAGCTCGAGCTGTTTGCCAAGGAAGAATGGGTAAGAATTTCAGTCACTCGATGTACAAAACTGATAGAGACATACCCCAAGCGACTTGCAGCCGTAATCACAGCAAAAAGTGGCGCAACAAAGTATTAAGTTAAAGGGGCCGAATAATATTGCAAACCCCATTTTTCAGTTTTTTAATTTCCACAAAAATTTAAAATGACCAATAAATTTCGTTCAACTTCACAATTGTGTTCCACTTGTTGTTGATTCTTCACCAAAAACTTACATTTGGTATCTTTATGTTTGAAACATGATATGTGGGAAAAGGTTGAAAAGTTCCAGGGGGCCGAATACTTTCACAAGGCACTGTACACAACAGTGAATGTGCGCTCAGCCAAGTGTAGAATGAAGTCCTCTAAGGGGGCTACAAAATACAGTGAAAAGTTAAAAAAAAAATGAAAAATATAAAAGTTTGAATCACCCCTGTGTTCCCCTATTAAAAACAAAGAAAAACAACACAGATTTCTGATATCTCCACATCTGTGAAAATCAGATCTATCAAAATATAAAATTAATTAACCAGATTGGTAAATGGTGTAGTTAGAAATAAAACCAAAAATGAAATGATCAAAATGTCATATCCACCTCAAAATTATATCAATAAAAATGTCAGCTCAAAAAGCAAAGAACAATCTCTCACACAATGCTATCGACCAAAAAATGAAACCGCTATGGATTTTTCTGTATTAATGGAAGAATAAAAAGTTATGACTCTTGGAAGAAGAGGAGGAAAAAATTAAAGCATATAAACGTAAAATCACCATATCAGGAAGAGGTTAAAAGGCCAGTAAATGAAAGCTGATCAGCTTGCATGTAACTGATTAGCGATTGTTTAACAGCCAGTGTAAATGGACCTTTAGTCACAGTGTAATACTTACCTGCTGTCTTTTGCAGGTTGGGCGCATACATGTTACCCTGTGCAGCAGCAGTTTCTCAAAGGATCTCTAAGTCCCATCCTAATCATTTGTTCATGGCTGAGAGGGCTGGACGAAAAAACACACAAAACACTTTCCTGGTTCCCAAAGTGAAGAGGAACAAGACAATATACAAGTAGAGGAAGAACATTCCTCCTCCTCTGTAGCAGCAGCTGCATGCCTGCAGTGGATGGGAAACTATTCCAAGTTCCTCCACTGCAGAAGCTCTTGTCACACAGTGCAGGGATGTGACTGTGATAGGATCCTGTCAGTAACCAATGAGCGTTTTGTGTTACTACCAGGGAGAGTGCTCATTGGTTAATGCAGGCACCTGTCAGAGTTTCTGCCACTAATGCGATCCAGTAATAAATGAACGCTGCCCTGTGAAGGAAAGTGCAAATTGATTAATGATCTAAACAGCAACTGCGGAGGCACAGACACAGTTGATCACGCAGGTTTGCGATGAGCGATGAGCTGTTTCTAATCTGTGTGGGTCACTCATAGAAGCAATACGGGCTTCATGTACGGGTTGTGCACTCCTGCCTTAGGCAACTTGAGACTGTGATCGTTTGATCAATGGTACTATTAGCAGCCATACAGCAGTAGTGTTGTATACAGTAAAAATAAGAGTCTATTATGGACAGCCACAGGCAAGGCAAGGGGACCTTCAGCTCACATATTAATATATTGTCTCACCGCAATCAAGTTGCGGAGGTGGGAAGGGTGAGTGATGGGAACTATTATCCAGGTCAGATTGTGGTGCTTAAATGACACTGTCAGTGATTGGCAGCAACATTTAAGAGGTTAAGGCAGGTGCATCAATCGCTGCTGTTTGAGGCAGATGCAAGTTATATACAGTTGTGTGAAAAAGTGTTTGTCCCCTTCCTGATTTCCTATTCTTTTGCATGTTAGTCACACTTAAATATTATAGATCATCAAACAAATGTAAATATAAGACAAAGATAACACAAGTAAACACAAAATGCATTTTTAAATGAAGTTCTTTATTAAGAGAATAAGAAATCCAAACTTGCAGGGACCTGTGTGAAAAAGTGTTTGCCCTCTAAACCTAATAAGTGGTTAGGCCACCCTTAGAGGCAACAACTGCAATCAAGCGTTTGCGATAACTGGCAATGAATGTTTTACATCACTCTGGAGGCCTTTTGACCCACTCATCTTTGCAGAATTGTTCTAATTCAGCCTCGTTGGAGAGTCTCCAAGCATGAACCGCCTTTTGAAAGTCATACCACAGTATCTCAATTGGATTACAGTCAGGACTTTGACTAGGCCACTCCAAAGTCTAAATTTAGTTTTTCTTAAGCTAGTCAGAGGTGAACTTGCTGGTATGGTTTGGATCATTGTCCTGCTGCTTAACCCAAGTGCGCTTAAGCTTGAGGTAGCGAAAAAATGGCCGGACATTTTCCTTCAGGATTGTTTGGTAGATGTTTGGTTCCATTTACCACAGCAAGGCTTCCAGATCCTGAAACAGCAAAACAGCCCCAGACCATCACACTACCACCATCATATTTTACTGTTGGTATGATATCCCTTTTCTAGAAATACTGTGTTATTTCTGCATCAGATGTAATGAGACATACACCTTTCAAAAAGTTCTATTTTTTCCTTGTCAGTCCACAGAGTATTCTCCCAAAAGTCTTTGGGATCATCATGATGTTTTCTGGCAAAACTAAGATGAGCCTTTATGTTCTTATTGCTCATCAGTGGTTTTCATCTTGGGACTCTGCCATACAGACCATTTTTGCCCAGTCTCTTTCTTATGGTGGAGTCATGAACACTGACCTTAACTGAGGCAAGTGAGGCCTGCAGCTCTTTGGATATTGTTGTGGGGTCTTTTGTGACCTCTTAGATGAGTCGCTGCTGCGCTCTTGGGGTAATTTTGATCGGCCAGCCATTCCTGTTCCTTGTTTCCACCATTTGTGGATAACAGCTCTCACTGTGATTTTCTGGAGTTCCAAAACTTGATAAATAGCCTCATAACCTTTTACAGACTGAAAGATCTCAATTACTTTGTTTCTCATTTGTTCCAGAATTTCTTTGGCTCGTGGCCTGATGTCTAGCTTTTGAGGAGCTTTCGGGCTACTTTACTTTGTTAGGCAGGTCCTATTTAAGTGATGTATTGATTGAGAACAGGAGTGGCAGTAATAAGGCCTATGTGTGGCTAGGGAATTTGAACTCAGGTTCCCAAAGATGTGATAAACCACAGTTAATTTATGTTTTAAAGGCAGGGGGTGGGGCAATCACTTTTTCACACAGGATCCTTCATTTAAAAAGTGCATTTTGTGTTTACTTGTGTGATCTTTGTCTAATATTTAAATTTGTTTGGTGATCTGAAACATTCAAGTGTGACAAACATGCAAAAGAATAGGAAATCAGAAAGGGGCAAACAATTTTTCACACAACTGTAATGTAGCTGGCATTTGCCCTGTGTGGATCCGACTCTGCTTCTGAGTCTGCTCGAACGTCCTTGACACACTCAATGAGGCTTCATTCACACGTCAGTATTTTTGCACCAGTGTTTCATCAGTATTTGTATGCCACAATAAGTACTGTCTCCAAAACACAGAAAAGGTGTCAATCTTTCAATTTTAGTTTTTCTCTATAAGTTCCTCTCCTGGCTTTGGCATACAAGCACTGTTTCAGAAATACTGACATGTGCATAAGGCACAACATAGTGGTATGTCATGGGACGTGAAGTGGCTGATAATGATATTCCTAAGCCCAGGCAGGTGCATATACTGTTTCTAATACCAATTTATTAGAACTTCATTGTGTTATGTAATTGCTGGGACTTTGATTTTCCTCCTCTACTTAAATACCTCTTTGGTGGATTTTTTATGCTATACCATAAAATATTTTAATGACAGCTTAATAAAATGTACTATTTATTTTTGTTGGTGGTTTTTAGTGACTCAAATGGTTGATTTTGTTGGTAGCCTTGCTATAGAATCTAAAGAAGGACTGTTCCAAAGCTACAGAACTGTCTACTAGAATAAAACTATTTTTATGAAAGTGACAATGGCAATCCAATTTCATATTATTATCTCAGCCAACAAAAAAACTACTGGAGCCTTCACTGTGAAATTTGTGATCAGGATGAAAATGAAAAAGTAAAGAGAAAATCATATTGGAAATAAATAGGTGAATTAGGACAATAAATAATAATGCTGCCATTGTTATTATTTTCTCATTATGACCAATGTATGAGGTGTCAAAACAGTATGCTGCAAAATATTACCAAAACGAATCTGAAAGATAATATTACTAAACAATTAAAGGAAAAAAATATACCACACTGTGATTTAATACAGTGATATAAATTTCTAATATTAAAGTTTCTGATCAATCATACTTGGTTTTCATGGAACAATTATTTGACAAAAGCTAATTTAATAAAATATTTGGGTTGTTAAATCTTTTACTCTGAGCCCCTTGATTCCATGTTGTAAGGTGCAATGTACTATATGAGAGCTCCATTTTAGATACCTTTCCCTGCTTTCTGGTTCAAATTTTGGAGAAATCAATTTAAATCAAGCAAAAAACTTAGTTATCCAATATTGTGTGCAGAATAAACACAGAAGGTGAACTGAGCGGGAAGTTTATAAGGTGGCACTTCACATAACCAGCAACTATAAAACCCTGGGTGATAATAGAGAAGGGGCCATTATGTTAGCAACTGTTGCTTGACAACTCCATAATGTGTAGCAGTAGTTAATTTTTCCTGTGGTCTAGTAAGGGATGCAAATGTGTATACTGTTCTCCCCAACCCCTTTAAGTATGTATAATATGATGTGTATTTGATTAATGTGTTCGTACACGGTGGCACTGCTACACATAAAGTGTATTGTCACATTGTCGCATTGTCCGTGTATAAGAGTACTGCTACACACTGCATGTGTATTGCTCTATAAATATATATATGTGTTTGCACTCACACTTTGTGATAGGGAAAGTTTGTCCCCGGGCCTAGTGTCCATGCATTCATCTCTACCGAAGGCCGTACATCCATGAGGGCCTACACCGGAAGCAAGGCCAAAGCCAGGACTACTTCCGGAGAGACCACTCCACACCACCTCCACGGAAGAAGACAGCAGTGACACCATCGACGGAGCTGGACAGTGACAACACGAGGCGGTGAGCGAGCCTTGACCGGCGTCCCAAGAAAGCGAGCCCTCTCCCACATCACCTGTTCCTGGGGTCTTGTCCCTGTTCATCCGCAGGGAGTCTGAGTTCCAGAGCCGCACCACAGCTCGCCGGGTGCTAGAGGGGAGGTGCGCAATGTGTCACCAGTCACCCCAGGAAGCCGCAGGTCCTGCTCACCTCCGAGGGGGTCTTTTTCCCTGACTGCTACACATAAAGTGTATTGTCACCATGTATAAGTTACATACTACAGCATAAATATATATATAGCATATATATATTTAATATATATATATATATATATATATATATATATATATATAGCATATATATAATATATACAATTTATTATACATATTATAAATATATATAGCATATATATAATATATATAGCACATATATACAGTATATATATATATAGCAGTATAAATATACATTTATACTGCTACACACTGCATGTGTATTGCTCTATAAATATATATATGTTTGCACTCACACTTTGTGATAGGGAAAGTTTGTCCCCAGGACTAGTATAGGGATAGGGGTGTAGTGTCCATAGTTGGCCATTAGAGGGGGGCATTGTAGTGCATAGTTAGAGTAGGAGGGGCACATTGCATAAGTATGCTGCTTTTAGTTAGTTGGAGTCAGGGCCTGAGTGCCTGTGCAGCTCACAGGCCTGCCTGGCCAGAAGTCGCTGTGCCCCGCAACATTTAAGAAGAGGCCCAGCATAGAACAGTTACAAAGAAAGGATTCCTCTAGGAGGAAAAGAAAACAGAAATGCTGTGGATGCAGCTGATGGAAATCTGTCCCTATAGAGCAAGAAGACAGGTCAGCATGGTCACTACACATGAGATGTGGCAGATCTTTGCCTGGGTGGCAGTACTTAGAACCAGGGTGAAATGGTATAGGACTCCCCTATGTGAGGCCAGAATTCCAGATGGAATCAATTCTGCGGGACCGACAGAAGCGGTCCGACCTGGGGCTGAATGCAAAGGAGGACAGAGCAGGGACAGAGAAGGAAGTGTTGTATGCGTTACCCGAAGTGCCTGTAATTGATCAAGCTGTGTTAAGTAAAAAAGTTATCATTGAAGCTAACCCGGAGTGTGTCTCTTTTATTCCGGAGCTGTCTGTGAGGAAACCATCCCCGTACTGGGCAAGTCCAGATGATGCAGAAAGCCAGCACAGAGGTAACACAGCAAAGAATTAAAAACTTTTATGGGGAAGGGACCAGGGAGTCATTCAAGAATTACTGCCAGCCATGATTACCACTGTGGCACCCCCTGGCCCTTCCTTCAGTCGTAACCCCTTCCCGACATGCCCTGTACATGTATGGCACTGTGGGAGCTCCGTTCAGTGCTAGTACCGATCGTGGGCATTTAACCCCTCTGATGCCACTGTCATCAAGAAGATCGCACAAGGAGGGGGCTCCCTGTGTGCTTCCATCAGTACAATGAGATGCAATCGCATTGTCTTTATGGTTTCCATGGAGACCCCCGGCAACAAGATGGCTGCGGGGTCTTTAAGGGAAGGTGGACTGTGAGTGCCTGCTAAAAGCAGGATCTGACATGCCTTCTTCCCTGCCTATCAGACACTACTCCATTGCAGAATATCAGATCAGCGATCTGTTACTATACAGTGGTGACCGATCCTGGGACAATGTAAAACAGTAGAAAAGAAATATTCAGAAGTGTAAAAGCATATTTAAGAAATCCCCAAATAAAAAGAATAAATAATATATATATAGAGAGAGAGAGAGAAAAAAAAACAACCAGCACTCCTAATGTGAACACGTGCAAGCTGCAAACTGCATCATATAGATAGAAAAGAACAGCAGCACATGTACATGAATCTAGGCCATGTGAAAACACAGACAAATATTCAATATGAATTATACTTCTCAAAAATATTTTTTTTCACAAATTTAATTTATTTTTTTTTCATAAAACTTACAGTAATAGATGAAATGAAGATTCTTAGCGCATAAATTGGCCAATTCATGTGTGCCCATCAACCACAATGTCTATAGAAAAAACAGCCGCACACTCAAGACTTGCAGGTTTTTACGTGAAAGTTGTATTTTTTATTTTTAGTACAGGCATCACCAAATGCTTATTAGTGTTCAGAGAAAATGTCAGATACTTTAAGTTACGGTTAACGTTTCGACCAAGGCTGGTCTTTGTCAAAACCACACTGAAAAACAAACATACAGTGTAAGTACATGATATAGATATGCTGTACATGTATCTGTGACATGAACAATATACAGTAAACAATATATTAACACAATAATATTCACCTAAAACGAGGATCCAATATATACAATGCATGCATATTTACAACCTAATATATACAAAACGATATTAACTAGAACCCCTAAGTCCAGGGGTAATGTAGGGACTCCCTATGAACATAAATATTGTAAAATCAGGAGAAGCAAGAGGAGTATGAGAAGGGCTGCCTAGGTATGCCCTGTAAGTAATATCAACACATATACATATATATATATACAACCACCCAAGAGCCTAATTCCTATTATTGTATTAACCCCTGAGGTCACTAGTCCAATATACAGGAAGGAGCAAAAAAGGAGACCGCGGCCGTTATATTACAGACCCTAGGTTCAGCATAAACCATATACATGCAAGAAATCTGCAGGAAAAAAATATGCAGGGGGAAAAAAAAAAAAAAAAAAAAATCCTGGAGCAACATTAACCCCTATCTAGAGTCTCTAATGCCACATGTGACACTGACCTTCTAATGGAGGGTAGAAAAGGTGCAGAGGCAGTCCGGAGTGGGCTGTGAGAAGAAAAGAAACTTATAAGTATCCCACATGTATACCTCTGCGGTGAGAGAATTGCAGATTAATAAGAGTCTAAGTGATTCCCATTAGAAATCCAGGTAATTACCGGAGTCTGCAAGGGTCCTGTAGCACTGAGTCCGTCACCTTGGTGATGCAGTGTAGAATGGTGACAACTAGGGTTGAGCGAAACGGGTCGTTCATTTTCAAAAGTCGCCGACTTTTGGCAAAGTCGGGTTTCATGAAACCCAATCCGACCCCTGTGCGTGGTCGGCCATGCGGTACGCGACTTTCGCGCCAAAGTCGTGTTTCAATGACGCGAAAAGCGCCATTTCTCAGCCAATGAAGGTGAATGCAGAGTGTGGGCAGCGTGATGACATAGGTCCTGGTCCCCACCATCTTAGAGAAGGGCATTGCAGTGATTGGCTTGCTGTCTGTGGCGTCACAGGGGCTATAAAGGGGCGTTCCCGCCGACCGCCATCTCACTGCTGCTGATCTGAGCTTAGGGAGAGGTTGCTGCCGCTTCGTCAGAAGCAGGGAGAGCGTTAGGCAGGGTCCATTAACCACCAAGCCGCTTGTGCTGTAGCGATTTCCACTGTCCAACACCACCTTCGGTGTGCAGGGACAGTGGAAGCTACATTTTTTTTTTCTCTCAGCGCTGTAGCTCATTGGGCTGCCCTAGAAGGCTCCCTGATAGCTGCATTGCTGTGTGTACGCCACTGTGTAAACCAACTGCTTTTTTCAAAGCACATATCCTCTTGTTCCTTCCTTTCTGCACAGCTATCTTTTTTGTTTGTCCACACTTTTTATTTAATTTGTGCATCAGTCCCCTCCTTATTGCTGCCTGCCATACCTGGCTGAGATTACTGCAGGGAGATAGTAATTGTAGGACAGTCCCTGTTTTTTTTTTTTTTTTTGTGGGAGATTAAGATTGGCATTTCTGCTAGAGTGCCATCCCTGTGTGTGCCATCTCTCACTCAGTGGGCCATAGAAAGCCTATTTATTTTTTTGCTTGATTTGGGTTCTAAAATCTACCTGAAAAAAAATCACTACATCAATCAGTGGGAGAAAAATATTGGCCTCAGTCAGGGCTTGTGTGCCACTCCTGACTCCTGTGTGTGCCATCTCTCACTCAGTGGGCCATAGAAAGCCTATTTATTTTTTTGCTTGATTTGGGTTCTAAAATGTACCTGAAAAAAAATCACTACATCAATCAGTGGGAGAAAAATATTGGCCTCAGTCAGGGCTTGTGTGCCAGTCTTGACTCCTGTGTGTGCCATCTCTCACTCAGTGGGCCATAGCAAGCCTATTTATTTTTTTGCTTGATTTGGGTTCTAAAATCTACCTGAAAAAAAATCACTACATCAATCAGTGGGAGAAAAATATTGGCCTCAGTCAGGGCTTGTGTGCCACTCCTGAATCCTGTGTGTGCCATCTCTCACTCAGTGGGCCATAGTAAGCCTTTTTTTTGTTTTGTTTTTTATTATTTGGTTTCTAAATTGTCCCTGAAAAAAACATTTTATCTTATTTGGTTTCTAAAGTCTCCCTGAAAAAAAATAAAAAAATAAAAAAACAGTGGGAGATTAATATTGCCCTTTCTGCTTGTGTGCCAGTCTTGACTCCTGGGTGTGCCATCTCTCTCTCTCAAATTGTGGGCCATAGAAAGCCTATTTATTTTTTTGCTTGATTTGGGTTCTAAAATCTACCTGAAAAAAAATCACTACATCAATCAGTGGGAGAAAAATATTGGCCTCAGTCAGGGCTTGTGTGCCACTCCTGACTCCTGTGTGTGCCATCTCTCACTCAGTGGGCCATAGAAAGCCTTTTTTTTTTTTTTTTTTTTTTTTTTTTTTATTATTTGGTTTCTAAATTGTCCCTGAAAAAAACATTTTATCTTATTTGGTTTCTAAAGTCTCCCTGAAAAAAAATAAAAAAATAAAAAAACAGTGGGAGATTAATATTGCCCTTTCTGCTTGTGTGCCAGTCTTGACTCCTGGGTGTGCCATCTCTCTCTCTCAAATTGTGGGCCATAGAAAGCCTATTTATTTTTTTGCTTGATTTGGGTTCTAAAATCTACCTGAAAAAAAATCACTACATCAATCAGTGGGAGAAAAATATTGGCCTCAGTCAGGGCTTGTGTGCCACTCCTGACTCCTGTGTGTGCCATCTCTCACTCAGTGGGCCATAGAAAGCCTATTTATTTTTTTGCTTGATTTGGGTTCTAAAATCTACCTGAAAAAAAATCACTACATCAATCAGTGGGAGAAAAATATTGGCCTCAGTCAGGGCTTGTGTGCCACTCCTGACTCCTGTGTGTGCCATCTCTCACTCAGTGGGCCATAGAAAGCCTATTTATTTTTTTGCTTGATTTGAGTTCTAAAATCTACCTGAAAAAAAATCACTACATCAATCAGTGGGAGAAAAATATTGGCCTCAGTCAGGGCTTGTGTGCCAGTCTTGACTCCTGTGTGTGCCATCTCTCACTCAGTGGGCCATAGAAAGCCTATTTATTTTTTTGCTTGATTTGGGTTCTAAAATCTACCTGAAAAAAAATCACTACATCAATCAGTGGGAGAAAAATATTGGCCTCAGTCAGGGCTTGTGTGCCACTCCTGACTCCTGTGTGTGCCATCTCTCACTCAGTGGGCCATAGAAAGCCTATTTATTTTTTTGCTTGATTTGGGTTCTAAAATCTACCTGAAAAAAAATCACTACATCAATCAGTGGGAGAAAAATATTGGCCTCAGTCAGGGCTTGTATGCCACTCCTGACTCCTGTGTGTGCCATCTCTCACTCAGTGGGCCATAGAAAGCCTTTTTTTTTTTTTTTTGTATTATTTGGTTTCTAAATTGTCCTTGAAAAAAACATTTTATCTTATTTGGTTTCTAAAGTCTCCCTGAAAAAAAAATAAAAAAATAAAAAACAGTGGGAGATTAATATTGCCCTTTCTGCTTGTGTGCCAGTCTTGACTCCTGGGTGTGCCATCTCTCTCTCTCAAATTGTGGGCCATAGAAAGCCTATTTATTTTTTTGCTTGATTTGGGTTCTAAAATCTACCTGAAAAAAATCACTACATCAATCAGTGGGAGAAAAATATTGGCCTCAGTCAGGGCTTGTGTGCCACTCCTGACTCCTGTGTGTGCCATCTCTCACTCAGTGGGCCATAGAAAGCCTTTTTTTTTATTATTATTTGGTTTCTAAATTGTCCCTGAAAAAAACATTTTATCTTATTTGGTTTCTAAAGTCTCCCTGAAAAAAAATAAAAAAACAGTGGGAGATTAATATTGCCCTTTCTGCTTGTGTGCCAGTCTTGACTCCTGGGTGTGCCATCTCTCTCTCTCAAATTGTGGGCCATAGAAAGCCTATTTATTTTTTTGCTTGATTTGGGTTCTAAAATCTACCTGAAAAAAAATCACTACATCAATCAGTGGGAGAAAAATATTGGCCTCAGTCAGGGCTTGTGTGCCACTCCTGACTCCTGTGTGTGCCATCTCTCACTCAGTGGGCCATAGAAAGCCTATTTATTTTTTTGCTTGATTTGGGTTCTAAAATCTACCTGAAAAAAAATCACTACATCAATCAGTGGGAGAAAAATATTGGCCTCAGTCAGGGCTTGTGTGCCAGTCTTGACTCCTGTGTGTGCCATCTCTCACTCAGTGGGCCATAGAAAGCCTATTTATTTTTTTGCTTGATTTGGGTTCTAAAATCTACCTGAAAAAAAATCACTACATCAATCAGTGGGAGAAAAATATTGGCCTCAGTCAGGGCTTGTGTGCCACTCCTGATTCCTCTGTGTGCCATCTCTCACTCAGTGGGCCATAGAAAGCCTATTTATTTTTTTGCTTGATTTGGGTTCTAAAATCTACCTGAAAAAAATCACTACATCAATCAGTGGGAGAAAAATATTGGCCTCAGTCAGGGCTTGTATGCCACTCCTGACTCCTGTGTGTGCCATCTCTCACTCAGTGGGCCATAGAAAGCCTTTTTTTTTTTTTTTTTTTATTATTTGGTTTCTAAATTGTCCCTGAAAAAAACATTTTATCTTATTTGGTTTCTAAAGTCTCCCTGAAAAAAAATAAAAAAATAAAAAAACAGTGGGAGATTAATATTGCCCTTTCTGCTTGTGTGCCAGTCTTGACTCCTGGGTGTGCCATCTCTCTCTCTCAAATTGTGGGCCATAGAAAGCCTATTTATTTTTTTGCTTGATTTGGGTTCTAAAATCTACCTGAAAATAATCACTACATCAATCAGTGGGAGAAAAATATTGGCCTCAGTCAGGGCTTGTGTGCCACTCCTGACTCCTGTGTGTGCCATCTCTCACTCAGTGGGCCATAGAAAGCCTTTTTTTTTTTTTTTTTTTATTATTTGGTTTCTAAATTGTCCCTGAAAAAAACATTTTATCTTATTTGGTTTCTAAAGTCTCCCTGAAAAAAAATAAAAAAACAGTGGGAGATTAATATTGCCCTTTCTGCTTGTGTGCCAGTCTTGACTCCTGGGTGTGCCATCTCTCTCTCTCAAATTGTGTGCCATAGAAAGCCTATTTATTTTTTTGCTTGATTTGGGTTCTAAAATCTACCTGAAAAAAAATCACTACATCAATCAGTGGGAGAAAAATATTGGCCTCAGTCAGGGCTTGTGTGCCAGTCTTGACTCCTGTGTGTGCCATCTCTCACTCAGTGGGCCATAGAAAGCCTATTTATTTTTTTGCTTGATTTGGGTTCTAAAATCTACCTGAAAAAAAATCACTACATCAATCAGTGGAAGAAAAATATTGGCCTCAGTCAGGGCTTGTGTGCCAGTCTTGACTCCTGTGTGTGCCATCTCTCACTCAGTGGGCCATAGAAAGCCTTATTTTTTTTATTATTATTATTATTTGGTTTCTAAATTGTCCCTGAAAAAAACATTTTATCTTATTTGGTTTCTAAAGTCTCCCTGAAAAAAAATAAAAAAATAAAAAAACAGTGGGAGATTAATATTGCCCTTTCTGCTTGTGTGCCAGTCTTGACTCCTGGGTGTGCCATCTCTCTCTCTCAAATTGTGGGCCATAGAAAGCCTATTTATTTTTTTGCTTGATTTGGGTTCTAAAATCTACCTGAAAAAAAAATCACTACATCAATCAGTGGGAGAAAAATATTGGCCTCAGTCAGGGTTTGTGTGCCACTCCTGACTCCTGTGTGTGCCATCTCTCACTCAGTGGGCCATAGAAAGCCTTTTTTTTTGTTTGTTTTTTTATTATTTGGTTTCTAAATTGTCCCTGAAAAAAACATTTTATCTTATTTGGTTTCTAAAGTCTCCCTGTAAAAAAAAAAAAAAAAATAGGTGGGAGATTAATATTGACATTTGTGCTTGAGTGACAGTCCTGCGTGTGTGGCATCTCTGTGATTTGGTGCCACAGAAAACAGAGTGTGTAACATTGTGCCTGATTTTCCTTGTGGTCTCACCAACCTGTTAAGGGATATTGAAATCATACTGAAGTTATAGCTCACCGTGTAAGTTGTTTGACAGGAACAATTAAAGTTACTTTGGTTAAGTTTTTAAAACAATGAGGAAGTCTGGTGCAAGAGGTCGTGGCCGTGGGTGTTCATTGTCAGCTGGTAATGATGGTAGTGGTAGTGGAGCATCAGGTGGTCGTGGGGATAAAAATATTCCACCTAAGTCTGGAGCTGTGGAGCCAGTTTCGTCGTCTGGCTACACAAGGCCTTGAAAGCTCTCTTTTCTGGGAGTAGGAAAACCGCTTTTAAAGCCGGAGCAGCAACAGCAAGTTTTGGCTTACATTGCAGACTCAGCCTCTAGCTCTTTTGCCTCCTCTTCTGAAACTGGTAAATGTAAAAGCAGCGCGTCGCTTGTGGATGTTCACGGTCAGGGACAAGTCGCTTCCTTGTCCTCTTCAGCAAAAACTACAACAAGAGAGAAGGATGCAGCAGGCGACACAACGGGTTACTCCATGGAGCTCTTTACACATACCCTCCCTGGCTTAGAAAGTGAAACACTTAACAGGCCATGTCCATTACATGGAGTGCACTGATGCACAGCCACAGCAAGAGTACTATGCTGCTCCTTTGACTCAGACCACAACATTGCCCTCTCAGGGTACTGATCCACAATCAGACCCTGATGAGACTATGTTGCCCCGCCACGAACGCTATACCACCGACCGACACGGTGACACAGACGAAGTTGCACACGAGCTCGAAGAGGAGGTAATAGATGACCCAGTTGTTGACCCCGATTGGCAGCCATTGGGGGAACAGGGTGCAGGTGGCAGTAGTTCAGAAGCGGAGGTGGAGGAGGGGCCGCAGCAGGCATCAACATCGCAACAGGTTCCATCTGCCGGGCCCGTATCTGGCCCAAAACGCGTGTCAAAGCCAAAACCTGTTGGAGGACAGCGTGGCCATCCGGTTAAAGCTCAGTCTGCAATCCCTGAAAAGGGATCCGATGCTAGGAAGAGTGCAGTCTGGCATTTTTTTAAACAACATCCAATTGATCAGCGCAAAGTCATCTGTCAAAAATGTTCAACTAGCTTAAGCAGAGGTCAGAATCTGAAAAGTCTCAATACTAGTTGCATGCATAGACACTTAACCACCATGCATTTTCAAGCCTGGACTAACTACCAAACGTTCCTTAAGGTTGTAGCACCCTCGGCCAATGAAGCTAGTCAGCAACGCAACATCCCTTCCGTCACTGTAAGGCCACCATTTTCCGCACCAACGGCAGTATCTGTGCAGGTTTCTTTGCCAGCCAAAAGCAGTCAGGGTCAGGGAATCACCAGTTTTGTAGGAGGAAATATTGCATCTAGGGCACCGGCGGAAACAATACCGTCTCCAACCGTCTCTCAGTCTGCCATGTCCACCGGCACACCCGAAAGTTCCACAATCTCCAGCTCTCCAGTCCAGCTCACACTACATGAGACTCTGGTTAGAAAAAGGAAGTACTTATCCTCACATCCGCGTACACAGGGTTTTAACGCCCACATAGCTAGACTAATCTCGTTAGAGATGATGCCCTACCGGTTAGTTGAAAGCGAAGCTTTCAAAGCCCTGATGGAGTACGCTGAACCACGATACGAGCTACCCAGTCGACACTTTTTTTCCAGAAAAGCCATCCCAGCCCTGCACCAGCATGTGAAACAGCGCATCGTCCATGCACTCAGGCAATCTGTGAGTACAAAGGTGCACCTGACTACAGATGCATGGACCAGTAGGCATGGCCAGGGACATTATGTGTCCATCACGGCACACTGGGTGAATGTGGTGGATGCAGGGTCCACAGGGGACATCAATTTCGGGACAGTTGTGCCTAGCCCATGGTCTAGGAAACAGTTGGCTGTAGGCGTTCGCACCCCCTCCTCCTCCTCCTCGTCCTCCTGCAGAAGCTACAGCTCTTCCACAGACCGCAGTCGGCCAACCACTCCATCGGCAGATGACACTGTTGCACACAAGTTGTCCCATTATGGGCCAGCTACTGGCAAGCGTCAGCAGGCTGTATTGGCTATGAAGTGTTTGGGCGACAACAGACACACCGCGGAAGTTCTGTCCGAGTTCTTGCAACAAGAAACGCAGTCGTGGCTGGGCACAGTAGATCTTGAGGCAGGCAAGGTAGTGAGTGATAACGGAAGGAATTTCATGGCTGCCATCTCCCTTTCCCAACTGAAACACATTCCTTGCCTGGCTCACACCTTAAACCTGGTGGTGCAGTGCTTATTGAAAACTTATCCTGGGTTCTCCGACCTGCTCCTCAAAGTGCGTGGACTTTGCTCATATATCCGATGTTCGCCTGTACACTCCAGCCGTATGCAGACCTATCAGCGGACTTTGAACCTTCCCCAGCATCGCCTAATCATAGACGTTGCAACAAGGTGGAACTCAACACTGCACATGCTTCAGAGACTGTGCCAACAGAGGCGGGCTGTTATGTTTTTGTGGGAGGATACACATACACGGGCAGGCAGTAGGATGGCAGACATGGAGTTGTCAGGTGTGCAGTGGTCGAAGATACAAGACATGTGTCAAGTCCTTCAGTGTTTTGAGGAATGCACACGGCTGGTTAGTGCAGACAACGCCATAATAAGCATGAGCATCCCCCTAATGTGTCTGCTGATGCAAAGTTTGACGCACATAAAGGATCAGGCGTCTGCACCAGAGGAAGAGGAAAGCCTTGATGACAGTCAGCCATTGTCTGGTCAGGGCAGTGTACAGGACGAGGTAGCGGGTGAAGAGGAGGTGGAGGACGAGGAGGATGATGGGGATGAGTATATTTTTAATGCGGAAGCTTTCCCGGGGGCACTGGAAATTGGTTGCGTGGCAAGGCCGGGGTCTGGTTTTTTGAGGGACACAAGTGACGTAGATTTGCCTGAAACTGCCCCTCAACCAAGCACAACCGGAGATTTGACAACTGGAACTTTGGCCCACATGGCGGATTATGCCTTACGTATCCTAAAAAGGGACACGCATTACGAAAATGATGAACGATGACGATTACTGGTTGGCCTGCCTCCTTGATCCACGCTATAAAGGCAAATTGCAAAATATTATGCCACATGAGAACTTGGAACTAATATTAGCAACCAAACAATCAACTCTTGTTGACCGTTTGCTTCAGGCATTCCCAGCACACAGCGCACGTGATCGTTCTCACACGAGCTCCAGGGGGCAGCAGACTAGGAGTGTTAGGGGTGCACACATCAGAAGTGGCGTTGGACAGAGGGGTTTTCTGACCAGGTTGTGGAGTGATTTTGCTATGACCGCAGACAGGACAGGTACTGCTGCATCAATTGAAAGTGACAGGAGACAACATTTGTCCAGTATGGTTACTAACTATTTTTCATCCCTTATCGATGTTCTCCCTCAACCGTCATTCCCATTTGATTACAGGGCATCAAAATTAGACACCTGGCCAGAATTGGCAGAATATGCATTGCAGGAGCTTGCTTGCCCGGCAGCAAGTGTCCTATCAGAAAGAGTATTCAGTGCTGCAGGTTCAATATTAACCCAAAAAAAGGACTCGTCTGGCTACCCAAAATGTTGATGATCTAACATTCATTAAAATGAACCACAACTGGATTTCGAAATCTTTTGCCCCACCTTGCCCGGCCGACACCTAGCTTTCCTATGAAAAGCTCTTGCCTGTGGACTACTGTGAATTACTTTTCTAATGTCTAATTTGCTGCAGCTGATTGTCCAGCATACGACATGTTTACACCTCCCTAAATGGCCAAACTCCCCACACGGGGCCGTGGTATCGCGACTTGGCGCAAGCACCCGTGAGACTGCTGTTTGTCTGAAGAGGTGGGTGTGCTCGCTTTTGGTCGATGGCATTGCTACTGGGTCCCTCATAGTACAATAAAGTGTCTCTGGCGGTGGTGGTGCGCACCCAACGTCAGACACACTGTTGTAACATGAGGGGCCCTGGGCCTGTACCGCCGGCCACAAGAGAGTTCACCCACCCCCACGTCAAACATTGCTCTACCACTTCCACAGTTATCTCTCACACTTCCACCAATGTTTAGTCTATGCGCTGACATCCTTCCATACCTGCCACTGACAATACCATTGTGTTGACATGTATGATGGTACTTAACATAGTCAGGGGCAGTGTCCTCTATTTACCACAGTAAATACTTTGCGCTAAATTAGTAGGTCTGAAACAACGCAGAGGATCCCACCCCTGAACCTAATGATTGCACCCTTTAGTGTTTTTTTTTTTTTTTAATGCGAGACATTCACATTTATTTGTTGTTTTGGACTACTAACTGGCAGACACTCATTACAATCGGCCTCC
This sequence comes from Ranitomeya variabilis, assembly GCF_051348905.1. Lineage (NCBI taxonomy): Eukaryota > Metazoa > Chordata > Amphibia > Anura > Dendrobatidae > Ranitomeya > Ranitomeya variabilis. Next base: position 309,231,575 of record NC_135236.1, read on the forward strand.
GTTGACCAGACCACTGCTGCCCGTGTACCCCTGGAACCAATTATAAAGTGCCTACAGCCAGCCCATTTTATTATGTTAGGCCTTCGAAGCCTGTCTGCGGTCCCTCCTTCCACTAGGCCTCCAATGACCAGACCACTGCTGCCCGTGTCCCCCTGGAACCAATTATAAAGTGCCTACAGCCAGCCCATTTTATTATGTTAGGCCTTGGAAGCCTGTCTGCGGTCCCTCCTTCCACTAGGCCTCCACTGACCTGACCACTGCTGCCCGTGTACCCCTGGAACCAATTATAAAGTGCCTACAGCCAGCCCATTTTATTATGTTAGGCCTTCGAAGCCTGTCTGCGGTCCCTCCTTCCACTAGGCCTCCAATGACCAGACCACTGCTGCCCGTGTACCCCTGGAACCAATTATAAAGTGCCTACAGCCAGCCCATTTTATTATGTTAGGCCTTCGAAGCCTGTCTGCGGTCCCTCCTTCCACTAGGCCTCCAATGACCAGACCACTGCTGCCCGTGTACCCCTGGAACCAATTATAAAGTGCCTACAGCCAGCCCATTTTATTATGTTAGGCCTTCGAAGCCTGTCTGCGGTCCCTCCTTCCACTAGGCCTCCAATGACCAGACCACTGCTGCCCGTGTACCCCTGGAACCAATTATAAAGTGCCTACAGCCAGCCCATTTTATTATGTTAGGCCTTCGAAGCCTGTCTGCGGTCCCTCCTTCCACAAGGCCTCCAATGACCAGACCACTGCTGCCCGTGTACCCCTGGAACCAATTATAAAGTGCCTACAGCCAGCCCATTTTATTATGTTAGGCCTTCGAAGCCTGTCTGCGGTCCCTCCTTCCACTAGGCCTCCAATGACCAGACCACTGCTGCCCGTGTACCCCTGGAACCAATTATAAAGTGCCTACAGCCAGCCCATTTTATTATGTTAGACCTTGGAAGCCTGTCTGCGGTCCCTCCTTCCACTAGGCCTCCACTGACCAGACCACTGCTGCTCGTGTACCCCTGGAACCAATTATAAAGTGCCTACAGCCAGCCCATTTTATTATGTTAGGCCTTCGAAGCCTGTCTGCGGTCCCTCCTTCCACTAGGCCTCCAATGACCAGACCACTGCTGCCCGTGTACCCCTGGAACCAATTATAAAGTGCCTACAGCCAGCCCATTTTATTATGTTAGGCCTTCGAAGCCTGTCTGCGGTCCCTCCTTCCACTAGGCCTCCAATGACCAGACCACTGCTGCCCGTGTACTCCTGGAGCCAATTATAAAGTGCCTACAGCCAGCCCATTTTATTATGTTAGGCCTTCGAAGCCTGTCTGCGGTCCCTCCTTCCACTAGGCCTCCAATGACCAGACCACTGCTGCCCGTGTACCCCTGGAACCAATTATAAAGTGCCTACAGCCAGCCCATTTTATTATGTTAGGCCTTCGAAGCCTGTCTGCGGTCCCTCCTTCCACTAGGCCTCCAATGATCAGACCACTGCTGCCCGTGTACCCCTGGAACCAATTATAAAGTGCCTACAGCCAGCCCATTTTATTATGTTAGGCCTTGGAAGCCTGTCTGCGGTCCCTCCTTCCACTAGGCCTCCACTGACCTGACCACTGCTGCCCGTGTACCCCTGGAACCAATTATAAAGTGCCTACAGCCAGCCCATTTTATTATGTTAGGCCTTTGAAGCCTGTCTGCGGTCCCTCCTTCCACTAGGCCTCCAATGACCAGACCACTGCTGCCCGTGTACCCCTGGAACCAATTATAAAGTGCCTACAGCCAGCCCATTTTATTATGTTAGGCCTTTGAAGCCTGTCTGCGGTCCCTCCTTCCACTAGGCCTCCAATGACCAGACCACTGCTGCCCGTGTACCCCTGGAACCTATTTTACAGTGCATAGAGCCTATTTTTTAATTTTATTTAATATTAATAAAGCCATGATGGACTACGCTGTACCACGCTATGAGCTACCCAGTTGACAATTCTTTTGCGAGAAAAGCCATCCCACCCCTCCACCAGCATGTTAAAGACCACATTGTCCTTTCATTCTGTCAATCTGTGAGTCCAAAGGTACACCTGACAACAGACACATGGAGCGGTAGGCATGGCCACGGAAGGTTACGTGTCCTTTGTGGTGCAATGGGTTAATGTATTGGATGCATGGTCCACACAGGGGACAGCCTGGTAACTCTGTCTGCAGTCCCTAATTCAAGTTGTCCTCAAATGAATAAATCTGAGCTTCCACCTTCTGGCTCTGATTAACTGCTGTTTTTTAAAAAATTGGTGGTTCCGGCCTACTAACGGTGTCTGCCCCTGCATGGTGTTGTCCTCAACTGAATAAATCTGAGCTTCCACCTTCTGGCTCTGATTAACTGCTGTTTTTTAAAAAATTGGTGGTTCCGGCCTACTAACGATGTCTGCCCCTGCCTGGTGTTGTCCTCAACTGAATAAAGCTGAGCTTCTACCTTCTGGCTCTGATTAACTGCTGTTTTTTTAAAAATTGGTGGTTCCGGCCTACTAACGGTGTCTGCCCCTGCCTGGTGTTGTCCTCAACTGAATAAAGCTGAGCTTCTACCTTCTGGCTCTGATTAACTGCTGTTTTTTAAAAAATTGGTGGTTCCGGCCTACTAACGGTGTCTGCCCCTCCCTGGTGTTGTCCTCAACTGAATAAAGCTGAGCTTCTACCTTCTGGCTCTGATTAGCTGCTGTTTTTTAAAAAATTGGTGGTTCCGGCCTACTAACGGTGTCTGCCCCTCCCTGGTGTTGTCCTCAACTGAATAAAGCTGAGCTTCTACCTTCTGGCTCTGATTAACTGCTGTTTTTTAAAAAATTGGTGGTTCCGGCCTACTAACGGTGTCTGCCCCTGCCTGGTGTTGTCCTCAACTGAATAAATCTGAGCTTCCACCTTCTGGCTCTGATTAACTGCTGTTTTTTAAAAAATTGGTGGTTCCGGCCTACTAACGGTGTCTGCCCCTCCCTGGTGTAGTCCTCAACTGAATAAATCTGAGCTTCCACCTTCTGGCTCTGATTAACTGCTGTTTTTTAAAAAATTGGTGGTTCCGGCCTACTAACGGTATCTGCCCCTCCCTGGTGTTGTCCTCAACTGAACAAAGCTGAGCTTCCACATTCTGGCTTTCGGCCTATACTATCAGATATTAAACTGCATTTGGCCTACTAGTGTGGTTAGGCCCTTGAAACAGTGTCTGCTGCTCTTGGGTTTGCTACTCCACTGAACAAAGCAGTGCCGCCTGTTTAGTCCTGTTACCAATTTTGAACTGCATTTAGCCTACTTTATTCTTTGGCCCTATATCTGTTTCCTCCTCATCCTGCCCATTGCCCAGCCACTGCTAGATGAGTCTGCTGGTACATTGACCTAGACCACTACATTCCCCTTGCACTCTACACAGCCAGAATCTGACCCTGCTGAAAGTAAGGTTCCCCTTCCCGCATGTTATACCACCTTACACAGGGACAAAGAGGAAGGTGCAGATGAAAGTGCAGGTTCCTTCATCAGGTGGGGGGGGCATACTCGTTGGCGACGTCACTGGCACAGGGCCCCTCAGAGTACGCAAAAGTGTTGCTGCTGGTGGGAGGCGCCCCCGCCATGCAAACACACCGCCGTACTTTGAGGGGCCCTGTGCCAGTGCCAATGCGAACAAGTGGGCCCCCCCTGCTTGCTCAGGATCACAGCACTTGCAACGTTGAAATACTTACCTCTCCCTGCTCCACCGCCGTGACATAGTCCGTATTTCCTGGGCCCACGAAAAACTTGAGCCAGCCCTACTCCCCCCACAACTTTTGCCAAATGACCCCCAATTTCCTATGCCTAACTATTATTATAAAGTTAATAGAAAAGAAAAGGCAGCACTCACCCTTTTATGCTTCTGTTGTAAAAAATTGCTTTAATCCATGACGATCAAACTTAACAAACAAATGCGGATTCGGCTAAGGCATAGGAGTGGAGAGGGAGCGGTGAAGACAAGACAGACGACGGCCGTTTCGCTCTTACGAGCTTCTACGGGTCCATGTCCGTAAGAGCGAAACGGCCGTCGTATTATTATAAAGTTAATTAAGATTGACAAGCTTCAGAAACAAGAATGGATGTTTTTGGCATTAAAATGGGCACTGTAGGTGTTTTCCTGGCCTCCACTCACTGCCGACTATGCTTCCCCATTGACTTGCATTGGGTTTCATGTTTCGGTCGATCCCCGACTTTTAGCGATAATCGGCCGACTGCACTCGACTCTGGACAAAGTCGGGTTTCACAAAACCAGTCTCGATCTTAAAAAAAATGAAAGTCGCTCAACCCTAGTGACAACCCCCAGTGTTTTAAGCTGAAGGCGTCTGACGTCATTTCCGGGTATGCCCAGTACAGCGCTCCCAGCACAGTGCTGGAAGTGCTGTGTCACAGGAGTCTATGTAAACAAGCAGTCGGGCCACGTGGGGATCTATGAATCTGTGTAGTCTGTCTGAGAGGGGGGATGTGCCTGGAGCAAGGCCGTGTGATCTCTGTGAGGAGCTGAAATTGAACACCCCAGGGGAAATGTCTAAAAACCAGGAGATGGACGGGAAGGAAGAAAAAAGGGGAAAAAATCCCCTAATAGTAAAAATAAAAATAAAAGATTATGAATTAAAGGGACGGGTAGCCTCTCGGTAGTTATATTGGAAAAATACGCCAGAAAAAATATGCACAAGACGAGAAAGAATAATAAAGAAAAAATAATAAAGAATAATAAAGAAAAAAAATGAAAAAATAAGGAAAAAACATCCCAGAACATCAGTAAAACGAAAAAAAGGGGATAATAATAATAATAATACCGTATATCCCGTAATGAGGAGGGAATAAGATTTTATCGTTGAGCACTTTATTGTAGCGGTCAGGTTTAGCATAGGAATAGAGATTATTAATGATGGACAGCAAAAAACCAGACTAATACTAAAGAAAATAATAATGAAAATAATGACTGAGAAATAAAAATTAAAAAATAAATAAAAAATAAAAATAAAAGATGAACAAAATGAATGGAATGAGACGGATACATAGAAATAATGAAAAAAGTAAATAAAAATAAAAATAAAAAATAAAAGATAAAAAATAAAAATTTAAATGAATGAGATGAGAAAGATCAGAACAATGAAAAACTGAAAAAATGAAGAAAAATAAATAAAAAAGTGAAAAAAATAGAAAAATAAGATTTTTTGAAACAAATTGGAAAACTAAGAGGACTTACCCTGAGAGTGCAGTGATAGAGGAAAAGAGTGCGATCCACCAGCTTCTATATATAGTTCTATCATGAAGTCTGAGGCGTGATGGAGAGGAAGGAAGAGGAACAAGGGTTAATTATTGCATAAATATGAAGAGCCTGTAGACTATGGTATGTGGAGAGACTGATGTCGTATGTACCTAGCTGAATACCAAGTCCAGTTGAGCCCCTTAGGTGAAAGGGTCTGTAGTGTATAGATCCAAAAGGCCTCCCTTTGTTTTAATAATTTTACATGATCCCCCCCACGTCTAGGTTTCTCTACTTTTTCAATCACCTGGAAGCGTAATTGTGACACCGAATGGTTGGTCCTAGTAAAGTGATCCGGAAGTGGGAGCCATGTTTTCCTAAGTCTGATGGTGGATTTATGGCTCGAAATCCTATCGCGCACATGCTGAGTCGTTTCGCCTACATAGATGAGGCCACAAGGGCATTTTATCAAGTAGACTACAAAATTGGAGTTGCATGTATGAAACCCCTTGATGTCAAACCTCTTGCCAGTGTGTGGGTGTATGATCTCACTTGACTTAATTACATTCACACAACAGGCACATCCTAGACAAAGGAACGTGCCTGTTCTTGCGGAGCCTAAAAACTGTTGTTTCGGTTGTCTGGCGAGGCTACCCACATCCGCCCTAACCAGATAATCCCTGATGTTTCTTGGACTACGTTTGCACATCAGGGTAGGAGATTGAAAGGGGGTTATTTGAGGGTAGGCCTCGGACAGGAGGGGCCAATGTTTGTTAATTACCTTGTATACCAAGGGCATAACAGGGTGATGTGTCATGAATCCCAATAGCTAGGGATAGCAAGGGACAAGCAAAGTAATACAAAATATCGGACGAGCTCTAGGGTGATGGAACCTGGGCTGACCGCTGCCCTACGCCTGACAAACGCAACTAGAGATAGCCAGGGAGCGTGCCTACGTTGGTTCTAGACGCCACGCACCAGCCTAAGAGCTAACTAGTACTGCAGAGAAAATAAAGACCTCACTTGCCTCCAGAGGAATGAACCCCAAAAGGTATAGTTGCCCCCCACATGTATTGACAGTGAAATGAGAGGAAGGCACACACATAGAGATGATATATATAGGTTCAGCAAATTGAGGCCCGCTGTAAACTAGAAAGCAGAACGATACAAAAGGGGTCTGAGCGGTCAGCAAAAAACCCTAATCAAAAAACCATCCTGAGATTACAAGAACCCATGTGCCAACTCATGGCACATGGGGAGAACCTCAGTCCACTAGAGCTACCAGCTAGCATAGAGACATAATAAGCAAGCTGGACAAAAAACCAACAACTGAAAATCAGCACTTAGCTTATCCTGAAAGATCTGGGAGCAGGTAGGCAGGAACCAAACAGAGCACATCTGAATACATTGATAGCCGGCAAGGGAATGACAGAAAGGCCAGGTAAAATAGGAACCACCCAGCCTCTGATGGACAGGTGGAAACCAAAGGCCGCAACCCACCAAAGTCACCCAGTACCAGCAGTAACCACCAGAGGGAGCCCACAAACAGAATCCACAACAGTACCCCCCCCTTGAGGAGGGGTTACCGAACCCTCACGAGAACCCCCAGGGCGATCAGGGTGAGCTCTATGGAAGGCGCGGACCAAATCAGTCGCATGAACATCGGAGGCGACCACCCAGGAATTATCCTCCTGACCATAACCCTTCCACTTAACCAAATACTGGAGTTTGCGTCTGGAAACACGAGAATCCAAGATCTTCTCAACAACATACTCCAATTCTCCCTCCACCAGCACCGGAGCAGGAGGCTCAACCGAAGGAACAACGGGCACCTCATACCTCCGCAACAACGACCGATGGAACACATTATGAATAGCAAACGATGCTGGGAGATCCAAACGAAAAGATACAGGGTTAAGAATCTCCGAGATCCTATAAGGACCGATGAACCGAGGCTTGAACTTAGGAGAAGAGACCTTCATAGGGACAAAACGAGAAGACAACCATACCAAATCCCCAACAAGAAGTCGGGGACCCACGCGGCGACGGCGATTAGCAAACTGCTGAGTCTTCTCCTGAGATAACTTCAAATTGTCCACCACCTGATTCCAAATCTGATGAAGCCTGTCCACCACCACGTCCACTCCAGGACAATCCGAAGACTCCACCTGACCAGAGGAAAAACGAGGATGAAACCCCGAATTACAAAAAAAAGGAGAGACCAACGTGGCAGAACTAGCCCGATTATTAAGAGCAAATTCGGCCAGTGGCAAAAAAGCAACCCAGTCATCTTGATCAGCAGAAACAAAACACCTCAAATAAGTCTCCAAGGTCTGATTAGTTCGCTCCGTCTGGCCATTCGTCTGAGGATGGAATGCAGACGAGAAAGACAAATCAATGCCCATCTTGGCACAAAACGTCCGCCAAAATCTAGACACAAACTGGGATCCCCTGTCAGAAACGATATTCTCCGGAATCCCATGCAAACGAACCACGTTCTGAAAAAATAAAGGGACCAACTCAGAGGAGGAAGGCAACCTAGGCAAGGGCACCAAATGAACCATCTTAGAAAAGCGGTCACACACAACCCAGATAACGGACATTTTCTGTGAAACCGGGAGATCAGAAATAAAATCCATGGAAATGTGCGTCCAAGGCCTCTTCGGGATGGGCAAGGATAACAACAACCCACTGGCCCGAGAACAGCAAGGCTTAGCTCGAGCACACACTTCACAAGACTGCACAAAGGTACGCACATCCCTAGACAAGGAAGGCCACCAAAAAGACCTGGCCACCAAGTCTCTAGTACCAAATATTCCAGGATGACCAGCCAACACAGAAGAATGGACCTCGGAGATGACTCTGCTGGTCCAATCATCCGGAACAAACAGTCTTTCTGGCGGACAACGATCCGGTTTATCCACCTGAAACTCCTGCAATGCACGTCGCAAGTCTGGGGATACGGCGGACAATATTACCCCATCCCTAAGGATACCAGTAGGCCCAGAGTCTCCAGGAGAGTCAGGCACAAAACTCCTGGAAAGAGCATCTGCCTTCACATTCTTTGAACCTGGCAGGTATGAAACCACGAAATTGAAACGAGAAAAAAACAACGACCAACGAGCCTGTCTAGGATTCAAACGCCTGGCAGACTCAAGGTAAATGAGATTCTTGTGATCAGTCAAGACCACCACACGATGTTTAGCACCCTCAAGCCAATGACGCCACTCCTCAAATGCCCACTTCATGGCCAAAAGCTCCCGATTACCCACATCATAATTGCGCTCGGCGGGCGAGAATTTTCTAGAGAAGAATGCACATGGCTTCATCACCGAGCCATTAGAACTTCTCTGTGACAAAACCGCCCCCGCTCCAATCTCGGAAGCATCAACCTCAACCTGAAAAGGAAGTGAAACATCTGGTTGACACAACACAGGAGCAGAAGAAAACCGGCGCTTAAGTTCCCGAAAGGCCTCCACGGCCGCAGGAGGCCAATCAGCAACATCAGCACCCTTTTTAGTCAAATCAGTCAAAGGTTTAACAATACTGGAAAAATTAGCAATGAACCGACGATAAAAATTAGCAAACCCCAAGAACTTCTGAAGGCTCTTAACAGATGTAGGTTGTGTCCAGTCACAAATCGCCTGAACCTTGACGGGATCCATCTCAATAGTAGAAGGAGAAAAAATGTACCCCAAAAAAGAAATCTTCTGGACTCCTGTTGTGGATTCTGTTTGTGGGCTCCCTCTGGTGGTTACTGCTGGTACTGGGTGACTTTGGTGGGTTGCGGCCTTTGGTTTCCACCTGTCCATCAGAGGCTGGGTGTTTCCTATTTTACCTGGCCTTTCTGTCATTCCCTTGCCGGCCATCAATGTATTCAGATGTGCTCTGTTTGGTTCCTGCCTACCTGCTCCCAGATCTTTCAGGATAAGCTAAGTGCTGATTTTCAGTTGTTGTTTTTTTTTTGTCCAGCTTGCTTATTATGTCTCTATGCTAGCTGGTAGCTCTAGTGGACGGAGGTTCTCCCCATGTGCCATGAGTTGGCACATGGGTTCTTGTAATCTCAGGATGGTTTTTTGATTAGGGTTTTTTGCTGACCGCTCAGACCCCTTTTGTATCGTTCTGCTTTCTAGTTTACAGCGGGCCTCAATTTGCTGAACCTATATATATCATCTCTATGTGTGTGCCTTCCTCTCATTTCACCGTCAATACATGTGGGGGGCAACTATACCTTTTGGGGTTCATTCCTCTGGAGGCAAGTGAGGTCTTTATTTTCTCTGCAGTTCTAGTTAGCTCTTAGGCTGGTGCGTGGCGTCTAGAACCAACGTAGGCACGCTCCCTGGCTATCTCTAGTTGCGTTTGTCAGGCGTAGGGCAGCGGTCAGCCCAGGTTCCATCACCCTAGAGCTCGTCCGATATTTTGTATTACCTTGCTTGTCCCTTGCTATCCCTAGCCATTGGGATTCATGACAGTATAGCCGGCCCACAAAGTGTTAATTGTTTGGGCTGAAGCAGGAGAAAAAGAAGTGTTTAAGGGAAATTTATTTATTTTATTTTTTTTTTCCCTTCAGAGTTTTGCTGCCTAGCCCTTAATTGCTGTCTAGCTGCTTCTTACCTCCTCTTAACCCTTGAATGGCTCTGATATTAGCTGTTTAACATGGATGTCCAGAGTTTGGCTTCCAGCCTGAGTAATCTCGCGGCAAAAGTTCAAAACATACAGGATTTTGTTGTTCACACTCCCATGTCTGAACCTAGAATTCCTATTCCAGAGTTCTTTTCTGGAGATAGATCTACCTTCCTGAATTTCAGGAACAATTGTAAATTGTTTCTTTCTTTAAAATCTCGCTCCTCTGGAGACCCTGCTCAACAGGTCAAGATTGTAATATCTTTCCTGCGAGGCGACCCTCAGAGTTGGGCATTTGCATTGGCACCAGGGGATCCTGCATTGCTCAATGTGGATGCGTTTTTTCTGGCATTGGGATTGCTCTATGAGGAACCCAACTTGGAGATTCAGGCTGAAAAGGCTTTATTAGCCCTCTCTCAGGGGTATAATGAAGCGGAAATATATTGTCAAAAATTTCGGAAATGGTCGGTGCTTACTCAGTGGAATGAGTGCGCCCTGGCTGCAAACTTCAGAAATGGTCTTTCCGAGGCCATTAAGGATATTATGGTGGGGTTCCCTACGCCTACAGGTCTGAATGAGTCGATGGCTATGGCCATTCAGATTGATCGGCGTTTACGGGAGCGCAAACCCGTGCACCAGTTGGCGGTGTCTTTTGAACAGGCACCTCAGACTATGCAATGTGATAGAATTCAGTCCAGAAGTGAACGGCAAAATTATAGGCAGAAAAATGGATTGTGTTTTTATTGTGGTGATTCAGCTCATGTTATATCAGCATGCTCTAAACGCACAAAAAGGGTTGATAAATCTTTTGCCATTGGTACTCTGCAGCCTAAGTTCATTTTGTCTGTGACTCTGATTTTTTCACTGTCTTCCATTTCCGTCAATGCCTATGTGGATTCGGGCGCTGCCCTGAGTCTTATGGATTGGTCATTTGCTAAACGCTGCGGTTTTAGTCTGGAACCTCTGGAAGTTCCTATTCCTCTGAAGGGAATTGACTCTACACCATTGGCTATGAATAAACCGCAGTATTGGACACAAGTGACCATGCGCATGACTCCCGTTCATCAGGAGGTGATTCGCTTCCTTGTACTGTATAATTTACATGATGTACTAGTGCTTGGTCTGCCATGGTTACAAACTCATAATCCTGTCCTGGACTGGAAAACAATGTCTGTGTTAAGCTGGGGATGTCAGGGGGTTCATGATTATGCACCTCCGATTTCAATCGCTTCATCTACTCCTTCTGAGATCCCTGCATTTTTGTCTGACTATAGGGATGTTTTTGAGGAGCCTAAGCTCAATTCGCTCCCTCCGCATAGAGATTGTGACTGTGCTATAGAATTGATTCCTGGCAGTAAGTTCCCTAAGGGTCGTTTATTTAATCTGTCACTGCCAGAGCATACTGCTATGCGGAATTATATTAAGGAGTCCTTGGAAAAGGGACATATTCGTCCATCTTCGTCCCCTCTGGGAGCAGGTTTTTTTTTCGTGGCAAAAAAAGATGGTTCCCTGAGGCCTTGTATAGATTATCACCTTCTGAATAAGATTACAGTCAAGTATCAGTATCCATTGCCATTATTGACTGATTTGTTTGCTCGCATTAAGGGGGCTAGGTGGTTCACTAAGATAGATCTTCGCGGTGCGTATAATCTGGTGCGGATAAAACAGGGTGATGAGTGGAAAACCGCATTTAATACGCCTGAGGGCCATTTTGAGTATTTGGTAATGCCTTTTGGACTCTCCAATGCTCCGTCAGTCTTTCAGTCCTTTATGCACAATATTTTCCGTGAATATCTGGATAAGTTTATGATTGTGTATTTGGATGATATTTTGGTGTTTTCTGATGACTGGGAGTCTCATGTTCTACAGGTCAGGAAGGTGTTTCAGGTTCTGCGGGCCAATTCTTTGTTTGTGAAGGGCTCAAAGTGTCTCTTCGGAGTCCAGAAGATTTCTTTTTTGGGGTACATTTTTTCTCCTTCTACTATTGAGATGGATCCCGTCAAGGTTCAGGCGATTTGTGACTGGACACAACCTACATCTGTTAAGAGCCTTCAGAAGTTCTTGGGGTTTGCTAATTTTTATCGTCGGTTCATTGCTAATTTTTCCAGTATTGTTAAACCTTTGACTGATTTGACTAAAAAGGGTGCTGATGTTGCTGATTGGTCTCCTGCGGCCGTGGAGGCCTTTCGGGAACTTAAGCGCCGGTTTTCTTCTGCTCCTGTGTTGTGTCAACCAGATGTTTCACTTCCTTTTCAGGTTGAGGTTGATGCTTCCGAGATTGGAGCGGGGGCGGTTTTGTCACAGAGAAGTTCTAATGGCTCGGTGATGAAGCCATGTGCATTCTTCTCTAGAAAATTCTCGCCCGCCGAGCGCAATTATGATGTGGGTAATCGGGAGCTTTTGGCCATGAAGTGGGCATTTGAGGAGTGGCGTCATTGGCTTGAGGGTGCTAAACATCGTGTGGTGGTCTTGACTGATCACAAGAATCTCATTTACCTTGAGTCTGCCAGGCGTTTGAATCCTAGACAGGCTCGTTGGTCGTTGTTTTTTTCTCGTTTCAATTTCGTGGTTTCATACCTGCCAGGTTCAAAGAATGTGAAGGCAGATGCTCTTTCCAGGAGTTTTGTGCCTGACTCTCCTGGAGACTCTGGGCCTACTGGTATCCTTAGGGATGGGGTAATATTATCCGCCGTATCCCCAGACTTGCGACGTGCATTGCAGGAGTTTCAGGTGGATAAACCGGATCGTTGTCCACCAGAAAGACTGTTTGTTCCGGATGATTGGACCAGTAGAGTCATCTCCGAGGTCCATTCTTCTGTGTTGGCTGGTCATCCTGGAATATTTGGTACTAGAGACTTGGTGGCCAGGTCATTTTGGTGACCTTCCTTGTCTAGGGATGTGCGTACCTTTGTGCAGTCTTGTGAAGTGTGTGCTCGAGCTAAGCCTTGCTGTTCTCGGGCCAGTGGGTTGTTGTTATCCTTGCCCATCCCGAAGAGGCCTTGGACGCACATTTCCATGGATTTTATTTCTGATCTCCCGGTTTCACAGAAAATGTCCGTTATCTGGGTTGTGTGTGACCGCTTTTCTAAGATGGTTCATTTGGTGCCCTTGCCTAAGTTGCCTTCCTCCTCTGAGTTGGTCCCTTTATTTTTTCAGAACGTGGTTCGTTTGCATGGGATTCCGGAGAATATCGTTTCTGACAGGGGATCCCAGTTTGTGTCTAGATTTTGGCGGACGTTTTGTGCCAAGATGGGCATTGATTTGTCTTTCTCGTCTGCATTCCATCCTCAGACGAATGGCCAGACAGAGCGAACTAATCAGACCTTGGAAACTTATTTGAGGTGTTTTGTTTCTGCTGATCAAGATGACTGGGTTGCTTTTTTGCCACTGGCCGAATTTGCTCTTAATAATCGGGCTAGTTCTGCCACGTTGGTCTCTCCTTTTTTTTGTAATTCGGGGTTTCATCCTCGTTTTTCCTCTGGTCAGGTGGAGTCTTCGGATTGTCCTGGAGTGGACGTGGTGGTGGACAGGCTGCATCAGATTTGGAACCAGGTGGTGGACAATTTGAAGTTATCTCAGAAGACTCAGCAGTTTGCTAATCGCCGTCGCCGCGTGGGTCCCCGACTTCTTGTTGGGGATTTGGTGTGGTTGTCTTCTCGTTTTGTCCCTATGAAGGTCTCTTCTCCTAAGTTCAAGCCTCGGTTCATCGGTCCTTATAGGATCTCGGAGATTCTTAACCCTGTATCTTTTCGTTTGGATCTCCCAGCATCGTTTGCTATTCATAATGTGTTCCATCGGTCGTTGTTGCGGAGGTATGAGGTGCCCGTTGTTCCTTCGGTTGAGCCTCCTGCTCCGGTGCTGGTGGAGGGAGAATTGGAGTATGTTGTTGAGAAGATCTTGGATTCTCGTGTTTCCAGATGCAAACTCCAGTATTTGGTTAAGTGGAAGGGTTATGGTCAGGAGGATAATTCCTGGGTGGTCGCCTCCGATGTTCATGGGACTGATTTGGTCCGCGCCTTCCATAGAGCTCACCCTGATCGCCCTGGGGGTTCTCGTGAGGGTTCGGTGACCTCTCCTCAAGGGGGGGTACTGTTGTGGATTCTGTTTGTGGGCTCCCTCTGGTGGTTACTGCTGGTACTGGGTGACTTTGGTGGGTTGCGGCCTTTGGTTTCCACCTGTCCATCAGAGGCTGGGTGTTTCCTATTTTACCTGGCCTTTCTGTCATTCCCTTGCCGGCTATCAATGTATTCAGATGTGCTCTGTTTGGTTCCTGCCTACCTGCTCCCAGATCTTTCAGGATAAGCTAAGTGCTGATTTTCAGTTGTTGGTTTTTTTTGTCCAGCTTGCTTATTATGTCTCTATGCTAGCTGGTAGCTCTAGTGGACGGAGGTTCTCCCCATGTGCCATGAGTTGGCACATGGGTTCTTGTAATCTCAGGATGGTTTTTTGATTAGGGTTTTTTGCTGACCGCTCAGACCCCTTTTGTATCGTTCTGCTTTCTAGTTTACAGCGGGCCTCAATTTGCTGAACCTATATATATCATCTCTATGTGTGTGCCTTCCTCTCATTTCACCGTCAATACATGTGGGGGGCAACTATACCTTTTGGGGTTCATTCCTCTGGAGGCAAGTGAGGTCTTTATTTTCTCTGCAGTTCTAGTTAGCTCTTAGGCTGGTGCGTGGCGTCTAGAACCAACGTAGGCACGCTCCCTGGCTATCTCTAGTTGCGTTTGTCAGGCGTAGGGCAGCGGTCAGCCCAGGTTCCATCACCCTAGAGCTCGTCCGATATTTTGTATTACCTTGCTTGTCCCTTGCTATCCCTAGCCATTGGGATTCATGACAGACTCCGAAGAGACACTTTGAGCCCTTCACAAACAGAGAATTGGCCCGCAGAACCTGAAACACCTTCCTGACCTGTAAAACATGAGACTCCCAGTCATCAGAAAACACCAAAATATCATCCAAATACACAATCATAAACTTATCCAGATATTCACGGAAAATATTGTGCATAAAGGACTGAAAGACTGACGGAGCATTGGAGAGTCCAAAAGGCATTACCAAATACTCAAAATGGCCCTCAGGCGTATTAAATGCGGTTTTCCACTCGTCACCCTGTTTTATCCGCACCAGATTATACGCACCGCGAAGATCTATCTTAGTGAACCACCTAGCCCCCTTAATGCGAGCAAACAAATCAGTCAATAATGGCAGTGGATACTGATATTTGACTGTAATCTTATTCAGAAGGCGATAATCTATACAAGGCCTCAGGGAACCATCTTTTTTTGCCACGAAAAAAAAACCTGCTCCCAGAGGGGACGAAGATGGACGAATATGTCCCTTTTCCAAGGACTCCTTAATATAATTCCGCATAGCAGTATGCTCTGGCAGTGACAGATTAAATAAACGACCCTTAGGGAACTTACTGCCAGGAATCAATTCTATAGCACAGTCACAATCTCTATGAGGAGGGAGCGAATTGAGCTTAGGCTCCTCAAAAACATCCCTATAGTCAGACAAAAACGCAGGGATCTCAGAAGGAGTAGATGAAGCGATTGAAATCGGAGGTGCATCATCATGAACCCCCTGACATCCCCAGCTTAACACAGACATTGTTTTCCAGTCCAGGACAGGATTATGAGTTTGTAACCATGGCAGACCAAGCACTAGTACATCATGTAAATTATACAGTACAAGGAAGCGAATCACCTCCTGATGAACGGGAGTCATGCGCATGGTCACTTGTGTCCAATACTGCGGCTTATTCATAGCCAATGGTGTAGAGTCAATTCCCTTCAGAGGGATAGGAAATTCCAGAGGCTCCAGACTAAAACCGCAGCGTTTAGCAAATGACCAATCCATAAGACTCAGGGCAGTGCCTGAATCCACATAGGCATCGACGGAAATGGAAGACAGTGAAAAAATCAGAGTCACAGACAAAATGAACTTAGGCTGCAGAGTACCAATGGCAAAAGATTTATCAACCCTTTTTGTGCGTTTAGAGCATGCTGATATAACATGAGCTGAATCACCACAATAAAAACACAATCCATTTTTCCGCCTATAATTTTGCTGTTCACTTCTGGACTGAATTCTATCACATTGCATAGTCTCAGGTGCCTGTTCAGAAGACACCGCCAAGTGGTGCACGGGTTTGCGCTCCCGTAAACGCCGATCAATCTGAATGGCCATAGCCATCGACTCATTCAGACCTGTAGGCGTAGGGAACCCCACCATAATATCCTTAATGGCCTCGGAAAGACCATTTCTGAAGTTTGCAGCCAGGGCGCACTCGTTCCACTGAGTAAGCACCGACCATTTCCGAAATTTTTGACAATATATTTCCGCTTCATCATGCCCCTGAGAGAGGGCTAATAAAGCCTTTTCAGCCTGAATCTCCAGGTTGGGTTCCTCATAGAGCAATCCCAATGCCAGAAAAAACGCATCCACATTGAGCAATGCAGGATCCCCTGGTGCCAATGCAAATGCCCAATTCTGAGGGTCGCCCCGCAGGAAAGATATTACAATCTTGACCTGTTGAGCAGGGTCTCCAGAGGAGCGAGATTTTAAAGAAAGAAACAATTTACAATTGTTCCTGAAATTCAGGAAGGTAGATCTATCTCCAGAAAAGAACTCTGGAATAGGAATTCTAGGTTCAGACATGGGAGTGTGAACAACAAAATCCTGTATGTTTTGAACTTTTGCCGCAAGATTACTCAGGCTGGAAGCCAAACTCTGGACATCCATGTTAAACAGCTAATATCAGAGCCATTCAAGGGTTAAGAGGAGGTAAGAAGCAGCTAGACAGCAATTAAGGGCTAGGCAGCAAAACTCTGAAAAAAAAAAAAAAAAAAAATTTCCCTTAAACACTTCTATTTCTCCTGCTTCAGCCCAAACAATTAACACTTTGTGGGCCGGCTATACTGTCATGAATCCCAATGGCTAGGGATAGCAAGGGACAAGCAAAGTAATACAAAATATCGGACGAGCTCTAGGGTGATGGAACCTGGGCTGACCGCTGCCCTACGCCTGACAAACGCAACTAGAGATAGCCAGGGAGCGTGCCTACGTTGGTTCTAGACGCCACGCACCAGCCTAAGAGCTAACTAGTACTGCAGAGAAAATAAAGACCTCACTTGCCTCCAGAGGAATGAACCCCAAAAGGTATAGTTGCCCCCCACATGTATTGACGGTGAAATGAGAGGAAGGCACACACATAGAGATGATATATATAGGTTCAGCAAATTGAGGCCCGCTGTAAACTAGAAAGCAGAACGATACAAAAGGGGTCTGAGCGGTCAGCAAAAAACCCTAATCAAAAAACCATCCTGAGATTACAAGAACCCATGTGCCAACTCATGGCACATGGGGAGAACCTCAGTCCACTAGAGCTACCAGCTAGCAAAGAGACATAATAAGCAAGCTGGACAAAAAACCAACAACTGAAAATCAGCACTTAGCTTATCCTGAAAGATCTGGGAGCAGGTAGGCAGGAACCAAACAGAGCACATCTGAATACATTGATAGCCGGCAAGGGAATGACAGAAAGGCCAGGTAAAATAGGAACCACCCAGCCTCTGATGGACAGGTGGAAACCAAAGGCCGCAACCCACCAAAGTCACCCAGTACCAGCAGTAACCACCAGAGGGAGCCCACAAACAGAATCCACAACAGTGATGTGTATGTATGAAAGGGACCCTATCTTTTTTGGGGGTTTGGTTGGCCGGAGGAGGATGATTTTGTAGAATTCTTCATTTCTCATATTGGAGAATATTGATGGGATATTCTCTCTCCATGAATTTCTGGGACATGTCGTTTAGCCGGGTCTCTGTCACGTTGGGGTCCGAAACTATATTAGTGACCCTGTGGAATTGTGATCGCGGTAAGCTGTTCCTAGTGGATTTGGGGTGACAACTTGTGTATAGACATTGTGACTTTGTGTTCAGCCTGCACCTTTTTTTTCCATGCGGAGTGCACCACATCTCTTGTACTACCTGCCCATCAACCACGGCAAGGTGATCTCCTTCTCATGGGTCCTACTCTACCATACATGCCACTTTTGGGCCACCAGCCTACAACTATGGACAAAACATGTCACTCTGGGCTAAACCTACAATTTATCGGTGGGTAGAGTTGATTACCGCCACCTGCAAGGTCAATGGGAGGAGTGCAAGATCAGTCTGGATGCAGTCAACATCCAATAACTAAATAGAGAAAAAAAACAACCAGCACTCCTAATGTGAACATGTGCAAGCTGCAAACTGCATCATATGGATAAAAAAGAACAGCAGCACATGTACATGAATCTAGGCCATGTGAAAACACAGACAAATATTCAATATGAATTATACTTCTCAAAAATATTTTTTTTCACAAATTTTTTAAATCATTTTTTTTTCATTAATCTTACAGTAATAGATGAAATGAAGATTCTTAGCGCAAAAATTGGCCAATTCATGTGTGCCCATCAACCACGGCAAGGTGATCTCCTTTTGATGGGTCCTACTCTACTATACATGCCACTTTTGAGCCACCAGCCTACAACTATGGACAAAACATGTCACTCTGGGATAAACCTACAATTTATGGGCAGGTAGAGTTGGTTACCGCCACCTGCAAGGTCAATGGGAGGAGTTCAAAATCAGTCTGGATGCAGTCAACATCCAATAACTAAATAGAGAAAAAAAGCTAACCAGCACTCCTAATGCGAACACGTTCAAGCTGCAAACTGCATCATATAGATAAAAAAGAACAGCAGCACATGTACATGAACCTAGGCCATGTGAAAACACAGACAAATATTCAATATGAATTATACTTCTCAAAAATATTTTTTTTCACAAATTTTTTTTAAAATTTTTTTTTCATAAAACTTACAGTAATAGATGAAATGAAGATTCTTAGCGCATTGACCTTGCAGGTGGCGGTAACCAACTCTACCTGCCCATAAATTGTAGGTTTAGCCCAGAGAGACATATTTTGTCCATAGTTGTAGGCTGGTGGCCCAAAAGTTGCATGTATGGTTGAGTAGGACCCATCAGAAGGAGATTACCTTGCCTGTTGTGAATTCCATTCTCGAACTCCCTCCTGTGGTCATGAATGGTACTTCGGTGAGTTCTGTCCGTGGACTCCCTCTGGTGGCTGTGAGTGGAGCTGCTGGTTCTGAGATTCCTTCTCCAGCTGCCCTCGTTTAGGGCTAGGCTGGATTCTCTATTTAACTCCACTCAGATCGTTACTCCATGCCAGCTGTCAATGTTCTAGTACTGGTTCAGATCTCTCCTGGATCTTTCTGTGGACCTGTCTACTCCAGCACAAGCTAAGTTCCTGCTTGTTCATTTGATACATATGGTTTTTCTTGCTAAGTTTTAGTCCAGCTTGCTATCATGAAACTATCTGGCTAGCTGGAAGCTCTGGGGGTGCAGAGTGGCACCACCGCATCGTGAGTCGGTGCGGGGGTATTTTTTGCACACTCTGCGTGGTTTTTGTAGCTTTTTGTGTTGACCGCAAAGATCCCTTTTCTGTCCTCAATCTGTTTAGTTAGACTGGCCTCTCTTTGCTAAAACCTATTTCATACTGTGTTTGTGATTTCCTCTTATCTCACAGTCAATACTTGTGGGGGGCTGCTTTTACCTTTGGGGAAATTTCTCTGAGGCAAGTGAGGCTTTGTTTCCTTTCTTTAGGGGAAGTTAGCTCTTAGGCTGTGAAGAGGCATCTAGGCAGAGTCAGGCACGCTCCACGGCTATTTCTAGTTGTGTTGATAGGAGTAGGGTTTGCGGTCAGCAGAGTTCCCATTTCCCCAGAGCTTGTCCCGATTCCGTGTTTAACTATCAGGTCATTTCTAGTGCACCTAACCACCAGGTCCATAACAGTACAGCTGGCCCACAAAGTGTTAATGCATCTCAATATAGGGAAAAGAGAAGTTCTGAGACCATTTTTTTTTCTTTTTCTCTGCAGTGTGTTTTGCCTTTCTTTTCCCCTTAAACTCTGGGTGGTTCAGAACTTAGGTGTGGATATGGACATTCAAGGTCTGTCCTCTAGTGTAGATCAACTCGCTGCAAGGGTAAAAAACATTCAAGATTATGTAGTTCAGAATCCTATGTTAGAGTCTAGAATTCCAATTCCTGAGTTATTTTCTGGGGATAGATCTAAATTTCTGAATTTCAAAAACAATTGTAAACTGTTTCTTGCTCTGAAACCCCGCTCTTCTGGTGACCCTATTCAGCAAGTAAGGATCATTATTTCTTTGTTGCGTGGCGATCCTCAAGACTGGGCATTCGCCCTGGAGCCAGGAGATCCTGCATTGCGTAATGTAGATGCGTTTTTTCTGGCGCTGGGTTTGCTTTATGATGAACCGAATTCTGTGGATCAGGCAGAGAAAATTTTGCTGGCTTTGTGTCAGGGTCAGGATGAAGCGGAGGTATATTGCCAGAAGTTCAGAAAGTGGTCTGTGCTTACTCAGTGGAATGAGTGTGCCCTGGCAGCAATTTTCAGAAAGGGTCTTTATGAAGCCCTTAAGGATGTTATGGTGGGGTTCCCCACGCCTGCTGGTCTGAATGAATCAATGTCCTTGGCCATACAGATCGATCGGCGCTTACGTGAGTGCAAAACTGTGCACCATTTGGCGGTATCCTCTGAGCAGAGGCCTGAGCCTATGCAATGTGATAGGACTTTGACCAGAGCTGAACGGCAAGAACATAGACGTCAGAATGGGCTGTGTTTTTACTGTGGTGACTCCACTCATGCTATTTCTGATTGTCCTATGCGCACTAAGCGGTTCGCTAGGTCCGTCACCATTGGTACTGTACAGCCTAAATTTCTTCTGTCCGTTACTCTGATTTGCTCTTTGTCATCCTTTTCTGTTATGGCATTTGTGTATTCAGGCGCTGCCCTGAATTTGATGGACTTAGAGTTTGCCAGGCGCTGTGGTTTTTTCTTGGAGCCCTTGCAGCATCCCATTCCTTTGAGGGGAATTGATGCTACGCCTTTGGCCAAGAATAAGTTTCAGTACTGGACCCAGTTGACCATGTGCATGGCTCCTGCGCATCAGGAGGATATTCGCTTTTTGGTGTTGCATAATCTGCATGATGTGGTCGTGTTGGGTTTGCCATGGCTGCAGGTCCATAATCCAGTATTGGATTGGAAATCAATGTCGGTGTCCAGTTAGGGTTGTCAAGGGATACATGGGGTTGTTTCATTATTGTCAATTTCTTCCTCCACTCCTTCTGAAGTCCCTGAGTTTTTGTCAGATTACCGGGATGTATTTGATGAGCCCAAGTCTAGTACCCTACCTCCTCATAGGGATTGTGATTGTGCTATTAATTTGATTCCTGGTAGCAAGTTCCCTAAGGGACGACTTTTCAATTTGTCTGTGCCAGAACACGCCGCTATGCGGAGCTATATAAAGGAGTCCTTGGAGAAAGGGCATATTCGCCCGTCGTCGTCACCATTGGGAGCAGGGTTCTTTTTTGTGGCCAAGAAGGATAGTTCTCTGAGACCTTGTATAGATTACCGCCTTCTTAATAAAATCACGGTCAAATTTCAGTACCCTTTGCCTCTACTGTCTGATTTATTTGCTCGGATTAAGGGGGCTAGTTGGTTCACCAAGATAGACCTTCGAGGGGCGTATAATCTCGTGCGTATTAAACAGGGCGATGAATGGAAAACAGCATTTAATACGCCCGAGGGCCATTTTGAGTACCTGGTGATGCCATTCGGCCTTTCTAATGCTCCCTCTGTGTTTCAGTCCTTTATGCATGACATCTTCCGAAAGTATTTGGATAGATTCATGATCGTATATTTGGATGATATTTTGGTCTTTTCGGATGATTGGGAGTCCCATGTGAAGCAGGTCAGAATGGTGTTCCAGGTCCTTCGTGCTAATTCCTTGTTTGTGAAGGGATCTAAGTGCCTCTTTGGAGTTCAGAAGGTTTCCTTTTTGGGCTTCATTTTTTCCCCTTCTACTATCGAGATGGATCCTGTTAAAGTCCAAGCTATTTATGATTGGACTCGGCCTACATCTGTGAAGAGCCTTCAGAAATTTCTGGGCTTTGCCAAGTTTTACCGTCGCTTCATCGCTAATTTTTCTAGTGTTGTTAAACCGTTGACTGATTTGACCAAGAAGGGTGCTGATGTGGTGAATTGGTCCTCTGCGGCCGTTGAGGCTTTTCAGGAGTTGAAACGTCGTTTCTCTTCGGCTCCTGTGTTGTGTCAGCCAGATGTTTCGCTCCCTTTTCAGGTCGAGGTTGATGCTTCTGAAATTGGAGCAGGGGCTGTTTTGTCTCAGAGAAGTTCTGATTGCTCTGTAATGAAGCCATGCGCTTTCTTTTCGAGAAAGTTTTCGCCTGCTGAGCGTAATTATGATGTTGGCAATCGGGAGTTGTTGGCTATGAAGTGGGCATTCGAGGAGTGGCGACATTGGCTTGAAGGAGCCAAGCATCGCGTGGTGGTCTTGACAGATCACAAGAATCTGACTTATCTCGAGTCTGCCAAGCGGTTGAATCCTAGACAGGCTTGATGGTCGCTGTTTTTCTCCCGTTTCAATTTTGTGGTTTTGTACCTTCCGGGTTCTAAGAATGTGAAGGCTGATGCCCTTTCAAGGAGTTTTGTGCCTGATTCTCCTGGAGTTCCTGAGCCGGCTGGTATTCTCAGAGAGGGGGTATTTCTGTCTGCCATCTCCCCTGATTTGTGGCGGGTGCTGCAGGAGTTCCAGGCTGATAGACCTGACCGTTGTCCAGCAGAGAAACTGTTCGTCCCTGATAGATGGACTAATAGAGTCATCTCTGAGGTTCATTGTTCGGTGTTGGCTGGTCATCCTGGGATTTTTGGTACCAGAGATTTGGTGGCTAGGTCCTTTTGGTGGCCTTCCTTGTCATGGGATGTGCGTTCTTTTGTGCAGTCTTGTGGGACTTGTGCTCGGGCTAAGCCCTGCTGTTCTCGTGACAGTGGGTTACTTTTGCCCTTGCCTGTCCCGAAAAGGCCTTGGACGCATGTTTCCATGGATTTTATTTCAGATCTTCCTGTTTCTCAAAGGATGTCGGTCATCTGGGTGGTTTGCGATCGCTTCTCTAAAATGGTCCATTTGGTACCCTTGCCTAAATTGCCTTCTTCCTCTGATTTGGTTCCATTATTTTTCCAACATGTGGTTCGTTTGCATGGCATTCCGGAGAACATCGTGTCTGACAGAGGTTCCCAGTTTGTTTCAAGGTTTTGGCGGTCCTTTTGTGCTAAGATGGGCATTGATTTGTCTTTTTCTTCGGCTTTCCATCCTCAGACAAATGGCCAAACCGAACGAACCAATCAGACTTTGGAAACTTATCTGAGATGCTTTGTTTCTGTGGATCAGTATGATTGGGTGACATTCTTGCCATTGGCTGAGTTCGCCCTTAATAATCGGGCCAGTTCGGCTACTTTGGTTTCGCCTTTTTTTTGTAATTCTGGTTTTCATCCTCGTTTTTCTTCAGGGCAGGTTGAGCCTTTGGACTGTCCTGGTGTGGATTCTGTGGTGGGCAGGTTGCAACAAATTTGGACTCATGTGGTGGACAACTTGACCTTGTCCCAAGAGGAGGCTCAACGTTTCGCTAACCGCCGTCGCCGTGTTGGTCCCCGACTTCGTGTTGGGGATTTGGTTTGGTTATCATCTCGTTATGTTCCTATGAAGGTTTCTTCTCCTAAGTTTAAGCCTCGTTTCATTGGTCCTTATAAGATTTCTGAAATTCTTAATCCTGTATCATTTCGTTTGGCCCTTCCTGCTTCTTTTGCCATCCATAACGTGTTCCATAGGTCGTTGCTGCAGAGATAAGTGGCGCCTATGGTTCCCTCCGTTGATCCTCCTGCTCTGGTGTTGGTCGAGGGGGAGTTGGAGTATGTGGTGGAGAAGATTTTGGATTCTCGCATTTTGAGATGAAAACTTCAGTACTTGGTCAAATGGAAGGGCTATGGTCAGGAGGATAATTCCTGGGTTGTTGCCTCTGATATCCATGCTGCCGATTTAGTTCGTGCATTTCATTTGGCTCGTCCTGATCGGCCTGGGGGCTCTGGTGAGGGTTCGGTGACCCCTCCTCAAGGGGGGGTACTGTTGTGAATTCCGTTCTCAAACTCCCTCCTGTGGTCATGAATGGTACTTCGGTGAGTTCTGTCCGTGGAATCCCTCTGGTGGCTGTGAGTGGAGCTGCTGGTTCTGAGATTCCTTCTCCAGCTGCCCTCGTTTAGGGCTAGGCTGGATTCTCTATTTAACTCCACTCAGATCGTTACTCCATGCCAGCTGTCAATGTTCTAGTACTAGTGTTGAGCATTCCGATACTGCAAGTATCGGGTATCGGCCGATACTTGCTGTATCGGAATTCCGATACCGAGATCCGATATTTTTGTGATATCGGGTATCGGTATCGAAACAACATTAATGTAAAAATGTGTAAAAGAGAGAATTAAAATAAAAAATATTGCTATACTCACCTCTCCGACGCAGCCTGCACCTTACCGAGGGAAGCGGCAGCGTTCTTTGTTTAAAATTTGCGCTTTTCTTTCCTTTACGTGAGTCCCGGCTTGTGATTGGTTGCGTGCCGCCCATGTGACCGGGACGCAACCAATCACAGCAAGCCGTGACGTAATTTCAGGTCCTTCAGGATTTTAAAATTACGTTCCGGCGTTGTGATTGGTTGCGTTGCAGTCACATGGGCGACGCAACCAATCACAGCAAGCCGTGACGTAATTTCAGGTCCTTAAGGATTTTAAAATTACGTCCCGGCTTTGTGATTGGTTGCGTCGCAGTCACATGGGAGACGCAACCAATCACAAGCCGTGACGTCACGGGAGGCTGGACACGCGCGCATTTTAAAATTTTAAAATGCGCGCGTGTCCAGCCTCCCGGCTTGTGATTGGTTGACCGCGGCGCAACCAATCACAAGCCGGGACGTCACGGGAGGCTGGACACGCGCCCATTTTAAAATGCGCGCGTGTCCAGCCTCCCGGCTTGTGATTGGTTGACCGCGGCGCAACCAATCACAAGCCGGGACGTCACGGGAGGCTGGACACGCGCCCATTTTAAAAAGCGCGTGTGTCCAGCCTCCCGTGACGTCACGGCTTGTGATTGGTTAATGGCGGCCATGTTGCCGGGACGCGGACCAATCACAGCAAGCCGTGACGTAATTTCGTCACGGCTTGCTGTGATTGGTCCGCGTCCCGGCAACATGGCGCCGTGACCAATCATAAGCCGGGACGTCACTGGAGGCTGGACACGCGCGCTTTTTAAAATGGGCGCGTGTCCAGCCTCCCGTGACGTCCCGGCTTGTGATTGGTTAATGGCGGCCATGTTGCTGGGACGCGGACCAATCACAGCAAGCCGTGACGTAATTTCGTCACGGCTTGCTGTGATTGGTCCGCGTCCCGGCAACATGGCCGCCCTGACCAATCACAAGCCGGGACTTCACGTAACCAAGTAAAAGCGCGAATTTTAAACAAACAACGCTGCCGGTTCCCTCGCTGAGGTCCAGGCTGCGTCGGAGGGTGAGTATAGCGATATTTTTTATTTTAATTCTTTCTTTTACACATTTATATGGATCCCAGGGCCTGAAGGAGAGTTTCCTCTCCTTCAGACCCTGGGAACCATCAGGAATACCGTCCGATACTTGAGTCCCATTGACTTGTATTGGTATCGGGTATCGGTATCGGATTGGATCCGATACTTTGCCGGTATCGGCCGATACTTTCCGATACCGATACTTTCAAGTATCGGACGGTATCGCTCAACACTATCTAGTACTGGTTCAGATCTCTCCTGGATCTTTCTGTGGACCTGTCTACTCCAGCACAAGCTAAGTTCCTGCTTGTTCATTTGATACACATGGTTTTTCTTGCTAAGTTTTAGTCCAGCTTGAAACTATCTGGCTAGCTGGAAGCTCTGGGGGTGCAGAGTGGCACCACCGCATCGTGAGTCGGTGCGGGGGTATTTTTTGCACACTCTGCGTGGTTTTTGTAGCTTTTTGTGTTGACCGCAAAGATCCCTTTTCTGTCCTCAATCTGTTTAGTTAGACTGGCCTCTCTTTGCTAAAACCTATTTCATCCTGTGTTTGTTATTTCCTCTTATCTCACAGTCAATACTTGTGGGGGGCTGCTTTTACCTTTGGGGAAATTTCTCTGAGGCAAGTGAGGCTTTGTTTCCTTTCTTTAGGGGAAGTTAGCTCTTAGGCTGTGAAGAGGCGTCTAGGCAGAGTCAGGCACGCTCCACGGCTATTTCTAGTTGTGTTGATAGGAGTAGGGTTTGCGGTCAGCAGAGTTCCCATTTCCCCAGAGCTCGTCCCGATTCCGTGTTTAACTATCAGGTCATTTCTGGTGCACCTAACCACCAGGTCCATAACACTTGCCGTGGTTGATGGGCACACATGAATTGGCCAATTTATGCGCTAAGAATCTTCCTGTCATCTATTACTGTAAGTTTTATGAAAAATTGTTTTTTAAAAAAGTTGTGAAAAAAAGAGACTTTCTCAGGAGAAGGTGGAACCTGTACTGACCACAAACCCTAAACTGACACCGCAACTAGAAGTAGCCGTGGGGTGTACATAACACATCCTAGACACCTCGACATAGCCGGAGGACTAAATACCCCTATAGATGGAAATGGGAATTCTATCTTCAGAGCAGAACCCCAAAGGATAGGCAGCCCCCCACAAATATTGACTGTGAGTATAAGAGGAAAGACAAACGCAGGCAGAAATCAGGATTTAGCAAAAGAGGCCATGTGTTGTGAATCCGCTTTTTGGGCTCCCCTGGTGGTTGCTGGTGGTACTGGTGACTTGTGTGTGCTTTGCTGTCTCAGTTCACCTGCTCCCATCAGTGTTTGGGAGTTTCCTATTTAGCCTTGCTCTCCAGTCATTTCCTTGCCGGTCATCATTGTAACCAGAGCCTTCGGTTGCATGTTCCTGCTACTAGTCTGCTGATCAGCTAAGTGGACTTTGTCCTTTTGTTTTGTATCTTTTGTCCAGTTTGCAGTTTTTGTTTTTCTCTGTAGCTGGAAGCTCTTGCGGGCTGAAATTGCCACTCCTGTGTCATGAGTTGACACAGGAGTCTTAAAGTAATTTCAGGATGGTTTTTTGAAAGGGTTTTCAGTTGACCGTGAAGTCCTCTTTGTATCTTTCTGCTATCTAGTAAGTGGACCTCTCTTTGCTAAATCTACTTTCATACTGTGTATGTCTTTTCCTCTTAACTCACCGTTATTACATGTGGAGGGCTGCTATCAACTTTTGGGGTATTTCCCTAGAGGTAAGCCAGGTCTGTTCCTTCCTCTACCAGGCGTAGTTAGTCCTCCGGCTGGCGCGTGGCATTTAGGAAGTCGTAGGTATGCTCCCTGGCTACTATTAGTTGTGTGGTAGATTTAGCTCACGGTCAGCTCGAGATTCCATCACCCAGAGCTCGTCCGTTATTTTTGTGTTCTGATGTTTCCCTGCCATTGGGAATCATGACAGTATGACCGGCCAATGTTAAAGTTATTGGCAGAAGAAAGGAGAGAAAAAAGAAGTCTGTAGATTTTTTTTTTTCCCCCTATGCTTGCTCCATAGTTGGATCGGTTGTATTTCAGCTCTAATTACAGCCTTTGCCTTTCTCTCCTTCTAATCCTTGAATGGCTCTGATCTCACCTGTTTAAAGATGGACCCTCAGAGTTTGGCTGTAGGTTTAAATAATCTTGCTACCAAGGTTCAAAATTTACAAGATTTTGTTATACATACTCCGATGTCTGAACCTAAAATTCCTACACCAGAGGTGTTTTCCGGAGATAGATCTCGGTTCCTGAATTTCAAATATAATTGTAAATTGTTCCTTTCTCTCAGACCTCACTCCTCTGGAGATCCTGTCCAGCAGGTTAAGATTGTAATCTCTTTGCTGCGAGGTGACCCTCAAAATTGGGCATTTTCATTGACACCAGGGGATCCTGCGTTGCTCAATGTGGATGCGTTTTTTCTGGCTTTAGGGTTGCTTTATGAGGAACCTAATTTGGAGATTCAAGCTGAAAAAGCTTTGATAGCCCTATCTCAAGGGCAAGATGAAGCTGAGATATACTGCCAAAAATTTCGTAGATGGTCTGTGCTTACTCAGTGGAATGAGTGCGCCCTAGCGGCAAATTTCAGAGAGGGCCTTTCTGATGCCGTTAAAGATGTTATGGTCGGGTTCCCTGCGCCCACAGGTCTGAATGAGTCCATGACAATGGCTATTCAGATTGATCGGCGTTTGCGGGAGCGCAAACCCGTGCACCATTTGGCGGTATCTTCTGAAGAGACGCCAGAGAAAATGCAATGTGACAGAATTCTGTCCAGAAGCGAGCGGCAGAATTATAGGCGTAAAAATGGGTTATGCTTCTATTGTGGTGATTCTGCTCATGTTATATCAGCATGCTCTAAACGTACAAGGAAGGTTGACAAGTCTATTTCAATTGGCACTTTACAGTCTAAATTTATTCTGTCTGTAACCTTGATTTGTTCATTATCAGTTATTACCGTGGATGCCTATGTGGACTCTGGCGCCGCTCTGAGTCTTATGGATTGGTCCTTTGCCAGGCGCTGTGGGTTTGATTTAGAGCCTCTGGAAGTCCCTATACCTCTGAAGGGTTTTGATTCTACGCCTTTGGCTTGTAATAAACCACAATTCAGGACGCAAGTGACTATGCGTATGACTCCAGACCATCAGGAGGTGATTCGCTTCCTTGTGTTGTACAATTTGCATGATGTTTTGGTGCTTGGATTACCATGGTTACAATCTCATAACCCAGTCCTTGACTGGAAAACAATGTCTGTGTTAAGCTGGGGATGTCGGGGGGCTCATGGGGACATACCTTTGGTTTCCATTTCGTCATCTAATCCCTCTGAGATTCCGGCATTTTTGTCTGATTATCGTGATATTTTTGAGGAGCCAAAAATTGGTTCACTCCCTCCCCACAGAGATTGTGATTGCGCCATAGATCTGATTCCTGGCAGTAAATTTCCAAAGGGTCGTTTGTTTAACTTATCTGTACCTGAACATGCTGCTATGAGAGAGTATATTAAGGAGTCCCTGGAAAAGGGACACATTCGTCCTTCTTCATCTCCTTTAGGAGCTGGTTTTTTCTTTGTATCTAAAAAGGATGGCTCTCTGAGGCCTTGTATTGATTATCGACTCCTGAATAAAATTACAGTCAAATATCAGTATCCGTTGCCTTTGCTGACTGATTTGTTTGCTCGCATAAGGGGGGCTAAGTGGTTCTCTAAGATTGATCTTCGTGGGGCGTATAATTTGGTGCGAATTAAGCAGGGGGATGAGTGGAAAACCGCATTTAATACGCCTGAGGGCCATTTTGAGTATTTAGTAATGCCTTTCGGCCTTTCTAATGCACCTTCAGTCTTTCAGTCCTTAATGCATGATATTTTCCGTGAATATTTGGATAAATTTATGATTGTGTATTTGGATGATATTTTGATTTTTTCTGATGACTGGGAGTCTCATGTTCAACAGGTCAGGAGGGTTTTTCAGGTTTTGCGGGAGAATTCTTTGTGTGTAAAGGGTTCAAAGTGTGTTTTTGGGGTTCAAAAGATTTCCTTTTTGGGGTACATTTTTTCCCCTTCTTCTATTGAGATGGACCCTGTCAAGGTTCGGGCTATTTGTGACTGGACGCAGCCTACTTCTCTTAAGAGTCTTCAGAAATTCTTGGGCTTTGCTAATTTTTATCGTCGATTTATAACTGGTTTTTCTGGCGTTGCTAAACCTCTGACGGATTTAACCAAAAAGGGTGCTGATGTTGCCAATTGGTCCCCTGCTGCTGTGGAGGCCTTTCGGGAGCTTAAGCGCTGCTTTTTGTCTGCCCCTGTGTTGCGCCAGCCTGATGTTTCTCTTCCCTTTCAGGTTGAGGTCGATGCTTCCGAGATCGGAGCGGGGGCGGTTTTGTCGCAGAAAAGTTCCGACTGCTCAGTGATGAGACCTTGTGCGTTCTTTTCTCGAAAATTTTCGGCCGCCGAGCGAAACTATGATGTTGGTAATCGGGAGCTTTTGGCCATGAAGTGGGCATTTGAGAAGTGGCGTCATTGGCTTGAGGGTGCCAGACATCAGGTGGTAGTTTTGACGGATCACAAGAATCTGATTTATCTAGAGTCTGCCAGGCGCCTGAATCCTAGACAGGCACGATGGTCGTTGTTTTTTTCTCAGTTTAATTTTGTGGTTTCATACTTACCGGGTTCTAAAAATGTTAAGGCAGATGCTCTTTCTAGGAGTTTTGAGCCTGACTCTCCTGGGGATTCTGAACCTGCTGGTGTCCTTAAGGATGGGGTGGTTTTGTCTGCTGTCTCCCCAGATCTGCGACGTGCTTTGCAAGAATTTCAGGCGGATAGACCTGATCGTTGTCCGCCTGGTAGACTGTTTGTTCCTGATGATTGGACCAGTAGAGTCATCTCAGAAGTTCATTCTTCTTCGCTGGCAGGTCATCCTGGAATTTTTGGTACCAGAGATTTGGTGGCTAGATCCTTCTGGTGGCCTTCCCTGTCTCGGGATGTGCGTGTTTTTGTGCAGTCTTGTGATGTGTGTGCTCGGGCCAATCCTTGTTGTTCTAGGGCTAGTGGGTTATTGTTGCCCTTGCCTGTTCCGAAGAGGCCTTGGACGCACATCTCTATGGACTTTATTTCTGATCTCCCTGTTTCTCAGAAGATGTCTGTCATCTGGGTGGTGTGTGACCGTTTTTCTAAAATGGTTCATTTGGTACCATTGCCTAAGTTGCCTTCCTCATCTGAGTTGGTCCCTCTATTTTTTCAAAATGTGGTTCGCTTGCATGGTATTCCGGAAAACATCGTTTCTGACAGGGGAACTCAGTTCGTGTCTAGATTTTGGCGGGCATTCTGTGCCAGGTTGGGCATTGATTTGTCTTTTTCGTCTGCATTCCATCCTCAGACTAATGGCCAGACGGAGTGAACTAATCAAACCTTGGAGACTTATTTGAGGTGTTTTGTGTCTGCTGATCAGGATGACTGGGTTGCCTTTTTGCCGTTGGCAGAATTTGCTCTTAATAATCGGGCTAGTTCTGCCACTTTGGTTTCTCCTTTCTTTTGCAATTCAGGGTTTCATCCTCGTTTTTCATCTGGTCAGGTGGAATCTTCGGATTGTCCGGGAGTGGATGCGGTGGTGGATCGGTTGCATCGGATTTGGGGACAAGTGGTGGACAATTTGAAGTTGTCCCAGGAGAGGACTCAGCAGTTTGCTAACCGCCGTCGTCGTGTTGGTCCTCGCCTTCGTGTTGGGGACTTGGTGTGGTTGTCTTCCCGTTTTGTCCCTATGAGGGTTTCTTCTCCTAAGTTTAAGCCTTGGTTCATCGGTCCTTATAGGATTTTGGAGATACTTAACCCTGTGTCCTTTCGTTTGGACCTCCCGGCATCTTTCGCTATCCATAATGTATTCCATCGGAGTGTTGCGGAGATATGAGGTGCCGGTGGTTCCTTCTACTGAACCTCCTGCTCCTGTGCTGGTGGAGGGTGAATTGGAGTACGTTGTAGAGAAGATCTTGGATTCCCGTATTTCCAGATGGAGACTTCAATATCTGGTTAAATGGAAGGGCTATGGTCGGGAAGATAATTCTTGGGTAACTGCCTCTGATGTTCATGCCTCGGATTTGGTTCGTGCCTTTCATAGGGCTCATCCAGATCGCCCTGGCGGTTCTCGTGAGGGTTCGGTGCCCCCTCCTTAAGGGGGGGGTACTGTTGTGAATCCGCTTTTTGGGCTCCCCTGGTGGTTGCTGGTGGTACTGGTGACTTGTGTGTGCTTTGCTGTCTCAGTTCACCTGCTCCCATCAGTGTTTGGGAGTTTCCTATTTAGCCTTGCTCTCCAGTCATTTCCTTGCCGGTCATCATTGTAACCAGAGCCTTCGGTTGCATGTTCCTGCTACTAGTCTGCTGATCAGCTAAGTGGACTTTGTCCTTTTGTTTTGTATCTTTTGTCCAGTTTGCAGTTTTTGTTTTTCTCTGTAGCTGGAAGCTCTTGCGGGCTGAAATTGCCACTCCTGTGTCATGAGTTGACACAGGAGTCTTAAAGTAATTTCAGGATGGTTTTTTGAAAGGGTTTTCAGTTGACCGTGAAGTCCTCTTTTGTATCTTTCTGCTATCTAGTAAGTGGACCTCTCTTTGCTAAATCTACTTTCATACTGTGTATGTCTTTTCCTCTTAACTCACCGTTATTACATGTGGGGGGCTGCTATCATCTTTTGGGGTATTTCCCTAGAGGTAAGCCAGGTCTGTTCCTTCCTCTACCAGGCGTAGTTAGTCCTCCGGCTGGCGCGTGGCATTTAGGAAGTCGTAGGTATGCTCCCTGGCTACTATTAGTTGTGTGGTAGATTTAGCTCACGGTCAGCTCGAGATTCCATCACCCAGAGCTCGTCTGTTATTTTTGTGTTCTGATGTTTCCCTGCCATTGGGAATCATGACAGCCATGCTAGCTAAATAGGAAAGGATAGGACAGAATTCTAAGCGGTCAGTATTAAAACCCTAAAAATATCCACAGCAGATAATACAAAAATTCCACAATCTAACTAAAGTCATGGAATGTATCTTTGCATCTCCTGAGAATCCAACTGGACTGAAAATATCCAAACACAGACTAAGCTGGACAAGAAAAAACAATGAATAGCACTGAATTGTAAAGCACACCGCATGTGTGCAGCAGAAACAAAACCTGACACTTATCTTGGCTGATTTGGCAGCAGGGCAGGTGGAACCAGACAGAGATGAATAACCTCCAAGAACAATGGATAACTAGCAAGGGCTAATGAATCTTGCACACCTAAATACCCCAGTCAGAGCTGCAATCAGCAGGAACACCTGCCCAGGATTGCAACCCAGGGACAACTGCATTACCACCAGCAACCACCGGGGGGAACCCAAGAGCAGAATTCACAACAGTACCCCCCCCCTTGAGGAGGGGTCACCGAACCCTCACCAGAGCCCCCAGGCTGATCAGGACGAGCCAGATGAAAGGCATGGACCAAATCAGCAGCATGGACATCAGAGGCAAAAACCCAAGAATTATGCTCCTGGCCATAACCCTTCCATTTGACAAGGTACTGAAGCCTCCGCCTCAAAAAGCGAGAATCCAAAATTTTCTCAACCACCTACTCCAACTCCCCATCAACCAACACAGGAGCCGGAGGATCAACAGAAGGAACGAAGGGCACCACATATTTCCGCAATAAATATCTATGGAAGACATTATGGATAGCAAAAGAGGCCAGAAGGGCCAATCGAAAAGACACCGGATTAATAATCTCAGAAATCCTATAAGGACCAATAAACCGAGGCTTAAACTTAGGGGAAGAAACCTTCATAGGAACATGACGGGAAGACAACCAAACCAGATCCCCCACCCGAAGCCGGGAACCAACACACCGACGACGGTTAGCAAAACGTTGAGCCTCCTCCTGGGACAACACCAAATTGTCCACCACATGAGCCCAAATCTGCTGCAACCTGTCAACCACAGAATCCACACCAGGACAGTCCGAAGGCTCAACCTGCCCCGAAGAAAAACGAGGATGAAAACCAAAATTACAAAAGAATGGTGAAACCAAGGTAGCCGAACTAGCCCGATTATTAAGGGCAAACTCGGCCAATGGCAAGAAAGCCACCCAACCATCCTGATCAGCAGACACAAACCATCTCAAATAAGTTTCCAAAGTCTGATTAGTTCGCTCGGTCTGGCCATTTGTCTGAGGATGAAATGCGGAAGAAAAAGACAAATCAATGCCCAGCCTGGCACAAAAGGCCCGCCAAAACCTAGAAACAAACCTCTGTCAGACACAATATTCTCCGGAATACCATGCAAACGAACCACATGCTGAAAAAACAACGGAACCAAATCAGAAGAGGAAGGCAAGTTAGGCAAAGGCACCAAATGAACTATCTTAGAGAACCGGTCACAAACAACCCAGATAACAGACATCCTCTGGGAAACCGGAAGATCAGAAATAAAATCCATAGAAATATGCGTCCAAGGCCTCTCAGGGACCGGCAAAGGCAAAAGCAACCCGCTAGCACGGGAACAACAAGGCTTGGCCCGCACACAAGTCCCACAGGACTGCACAAAAGAATGCACATCACGTGACAAAGAAGGCCACCAAAAGGACCTACCCACCAAATCTCTGGTACCAAAAATACCAGGATGGCCAGCCAACGCAGAACAATGAACCTCAGAAATCACTCTACTAGTCCATCTATCAGGAATAAACAATTTCCCCGCTGGACAGCGGTCAGGTTTGTCAGCCTGAAATTCCTGAAGAACCCAACGTAAATCAGGGGAAATGGCAGAAAGAACCACCCCTTCTTTCAGAATGCCGACCGGTTCAAGGACCTTAGGAGAATCGGGCAAAAAACTCCTAGAGAGGGCATCAGCCTTAATGTTCTTAGAACCTGGAAGATACGAGACCACGAAATCAAAACGGGAAAAAAACAAGGACCATCGAGCCTGTCTAGGATTCAGCCGCTTGGCAGACTTGAGGTAAATCAGATTTTTATGATCAGTCAAGACCACAATACGGTGCTTAGCTCCCTCAAGCCAATGTCGCCACTCCTCAAATGCCCACTTCATAGCCAACAAATCCCGATTGCCGACATCATAATTGCGTTCAGCAGGCGAAAATTTACGGGAAAAGAATGCACACGGTTTCATCAAGGAACCAACAGGATCCCTCTGAGACAAAACGGCCCCTGCCCCAATCTCAGAAGCGTCAACCTCAACCTGAAACGGAAGAGAAACATCCGGTTGACGCAACACCGGGGCAGAAGTAAATCGGCGTTTAAGCTCCTGAAAGGCAGAGACAGCCGCAGAGGACCAATTCGTCACATCAGCGCCTTTCTTCGTCAAATCGGTCAAGGGTTTAACCACACTGGAGAAGTTAGCAATGAAACGGCGATAAAAATTAGCAAAGCCCAAAAATTTCTGAAGGCTCTTCACGGATGTGGGTTGAATCCAATCATGAATGGCCTGAACCTTAACCGGATCCATCTCTATAGATGAGGGAGAAAAAATGAAGCCCAAAAAAGAAACCTTCTGGACTCCAAAGAGACACTTAGACCCCTTCACAAACAAGGCATTATCACAAAGGATCTGAAATACCATCCTGACCTGGTTCCACATGGGACTCCCAATCATCGGAAAAAATTAAAATGTCATCCAAATATACAATCATGAATTTATCAAGATAAGTCCAGAAGATATTGTACATGAAGGACTGAACAACAGATGGAGCATTAGAGAGCCCGAATGGCATCACAAGGTATTCAAAATGGCCTTCGGGCGTATTAAATGCAGTTTTCCATTCATCACCCTGCTTAATACGAACAAGATTATATGCCCCCCGAAGGTCAATCTTCGTAAACCAACTAGCCCCCTTAATCCAAGCAAACAAAGCAGAAAGCAGAGGTAAGGGGTATTGAAACTTGACCGTGATCTTATTCAAGAGGCGATAATCAATACAGGGTCTCAAGGAGCCATCCTTCTTAGCAACAAAAAAAACCCGCTCCCAACGGTGAAGAAGATGGCCGAATATGCCCTTTCTCCAAAGACTCCTTAACATAACTCCGCATGGCGGTATGTTCAGGCACAGACAGGTTGAAAAGTCGGCCCTTAGGAAACTTACAGCCTGGAATCAAGTCAATCGCGCAATCACAGTCCCTATGCGGTGGGAGAGAACTGGACCTGGGCTCATCGAATACATCCTGAAAATCAGACAAAAACTCTGGAATTTCAGAAGAGGAAGAAGAGGAGATTGATATCAAAGGAACGTCATTATGAACCCCCTGACATCCCCAACTAGTCACAGACATAGACTTCCAATCCAACACAGGATTATGTACCTGCAACCACGGAAAACCCAGCACGATAGCATCATTCAAATTATGCAACACCAGAAATTGACAATCTTCCTGATGGGCTGGCGCCATGCACATGGTCACCTGTGTCCAGATCTGGGGCTTATTTTTAGCCAAAGGTGTTGCATCAATGCCCCTTAAAGGAATAGGGTTCTGCAAAGACTGCAAGAGAAATCCACAACGCCTGGCAAACTCAAAGTCCATTAAGTTCAAAGCAGCGCCTGAATCCACAAACGCCATGACAGAAAATGATGACAATGAGCATATCAAGGACACAGATAACAGAAATTTAGGTTGTACAGTACTGATGGTAAATGAAGTAGTGATCCTGTTTGTACGCTTAGGGCAGACTGAAATGACATGAGAAGCATCGCCACAATAAAAACACAACCTATTCTGATGTCTGAATCCATGTTGTTCTGTTCTAGACAGAATCCTATCACACTGCATTGGCTCAGGCATCTGCTCTGAGCACAACGCCGCAGCGCGCACAGTTCTGCGCTCCCGCAAGCGCCAATCAATCTGAATGGCCAGAGACATAGAATCATTCAGACCGAAAGGTGTGGGAAACCTCACCATAACATCTTTGACGGCTTCAGAAAGACCCTTTCTGAAAATTGCTGCCAAAGCATCATCATTCCATCTAGTCAACACAGACCATTTTCTAAATTTCTGACAATACAACTCTGCTGCTTCTTGACTCTGAACCAGGGCCAACAAGGTCTTCTCAGCTTGATCAACCGAATTTGGTTCATCATATAATAATCCTAAAGCCTGAAAAAAGGCGTCTACATTAAGCAAGCGGGATTCCCAGATTCCAGGGAAAATGCCCAATCCTGAGGATCGCCCTGCAGCAGGAAGATGACAATTTTAACCTGCTGAATGGAATCACCAGAGGATCAAGGTTTCAGAGCAAAAAATAGATTACAGTTGTTTTTAAAACTCAAAAACTTGGACCTATCCCCAAAAAACAAATCAGGAGTAGGAATCCTAGGCTCCAAAACTGGAGTCTGAACAATATAATCAGAAATATCCTGTACCCTAGCAGCAAGCTGGTCCACACGAGAAGCCAATCCCTGAACATCCATGCTAGCACAAGACTCCTTAGCCACCCAGAGGAAAAGAGGGAAGAAGAGACCAAGCAGACTACAGAAAAAAAAATGGCTCAACACCTTTCTTCCCTTCTTCTGAGATGCATTTAACTCATTGTTGGCCAGTTGTACTGTTGTGATCCGGTGACTTTGGAGCCGCATGAGACTTTCTCAGGAGAAGGTGGAACCTGTACTGACCGCAAACCCTAAACTGACACCACAACTAGAAGTAGCCGTGGGGTGTACCTAACACATCCTAGACACCTCGACACAGCCGGAGGACTAAATACCCCTATAGATGGAAATGGGAATTCTATCTTGCCTCAGAGCAGAACCCCAAAGGATAGGCAGCCCCCCACAAATATTGACTGTGAGTATAAGAGGAAAGACAAACGCAGGCAGAAATCAGGATTTAGTAAAAGAGGCCATGCTAGCTAAATAGGAAAGGATAGGACAGAATTAATAATAATACAAAAATTCCACAATCTAACTAAAGTCATGGAATGTATCTCTGCATCTCCTGAGAATCCAACTGGATTGAAAATATCCAAACACAGACTAAGCTGGACAAGAAAAAACAATGAATAGCACTGAATTGTAAAGCACACCGCATGTGTGCAGCAGAAACAAAACCAGACACTTATCTTGGCTGATTTGGCAGCAGGGCAGGAGGAACCAGACAGAGATGAATAACCTCCAAGAACAATGGACAACTGGCAAGGGCTAATGAATCCTGCACACCTAAATACCCCAGTCAGAGCTGCAATCAGCAGGAACACCTGCCCAGGATTGCAACCCAGGGACAACTGCATTACCACCAGCAACCACCGGGGGGAACCCAAGAGCAGAATTCACAACATACAGTACAGACCAAAAGTTTGAACACACCTTCACATTTAAAGATTTTTCTGTATTTTCATGACTATGAAAATTGTAAATTCTCACTGAAGGCATCAAAACTATGAATTAACACATGTGGAATTATATACTTAACAAAAAAGTGTGAAACAACTAAAATTATGTCTTATATTCTAGGTTCTTCAAAGTAGCCACCTTTTGCTTTGATGACTGCTTTGCACACTCTTGGCATTCTCTTGATGAGCTTCAAGAGGTAGTCACCGGGAATGGTCTTCCAACAATCTTGAAGGAGTTCCCAGAGAGGCTTAGCACTTGTTGGCCCTTTTGCCTTCACTCTGCGGTCCAGCTCACCCCAAACCATCTCGATTGGGTTCAGGTCTGGCGACTGTGGAGGCCTGGTCATCTGGCGAAGCACCCCATAACTCTCCTTCTTGGTCAAATAGCCCTTACACAGCCTGGAGGTGTGTTTGCGGTCATTGTCCTATTGAAAAATAAATGATGGTCCAACTAAACGCAAACCGGATGGAATAGCATGCCGCTGCAAGATGCTGTGGTAGCCATGCTGGTACAGTATGCCTTCAATTTTGTATAAATCCCGAACAGTGTCACCAGCAAAGAACCCCTACACCATCACATCTCCTCCTCCATGCTTAACGGTGTGAACCAGGCATTTAGAGTACATCCTTTCACCTTTTCTGCATCGCACAAAGACACGGTGGTTGGAACCAAAGATCTCAAATCTGAACACATCAGACCAAAGCACAGATTTCCACTAGTCTAATGTCCATTCCTTGTGTTCTTTAGCCCAAACAACTCTTCTGCTTGTTGCCTGTCCTTAGCAGTGGTTTCCTAGCAGCTATTTTACCATGAAGGCCTGCTGTACAAAGTCTCCTCTTAACAGTCGTTGTAGAGATGTGTCTGCTGCTAGAACTCTGTGTGGCATTGACCTGGTCTCTAATCTGAGCTGCTGTTAACCAGCGATTTCTGAGGCTGGTGACTCAGATAAACTTATCCTCAGAAGCAGAGATGACTCTTGGTCTTCCTTTCCTGGGGTGGTCCTCATGTGAGCCAGTTTCTTTGTAGTGCTTGATGGTTTTTGCCACTGCACTTGGGGACACTTTCAAAGTTTGACCAATTTTTCGGACTGACTGACCCTGATTTCTTAAAGTAATGATGGCCACTCATTTTTCTTTACTTAGCTGCTTTTTTCTTGCCATAATACAAATTCTAACAGTCTATTCAGTAGGACTATCAGCTGTGTATCCACCAGACTTCTGCACAACACAACTGATGGTCCCAACCTGACAGGGCACACCTGTGAAGTGAAAACAGTTCCCGGTGACTACCTCTTAAAGCTTATCAAGAGAATGCCAACAGTGTGCAAAGCAGTCATCAAAGCAAAAGGTGGCTACTTTGAAGAACCTAGAATATAAGACATAATTTCAGTTGTTTCACACTTTTTTGTTAAGTATATAATTCCACATGTGTTAATTCATAGTTTTGATGCCTTCAGTGTGAATATACAAATTTCATAGTCATGAAAATACGGAAAAATCTTTAAATAAGAAGGTGTGTCCAAACGTTTGGTCTGTACTGTATATATATAATTCCAATAAATACATTTATTAATGTAAAAAAAGAAGAAAGTACACATATTTGGTATCGCCATGTCTGGAATGACCTGCCTAATAAAACTGTCCCACAGGTTAACCACTTCAGTGAATACTGTAAAAACATAAATAAACCACGAGGCAAAAAAACTATGCTTTATTAACATACTGCCGAACAAAAAGTGCACTAAGACGTGATAAAAAAGTGAATGAAAATAAAATTTTTACCCCTGAAGACGATATGTTGTCCTGCAAAAAACAAGCCATCACACAGCTCCATCAGGGAAAATAAAAATTATAGCTCTCAGAGTAAAGCAATACAAAATAACTATTTTTTCTATAAAATATTTTTTACTGTGCAAAAGCACCAAAACATAAGAAAAATAATATAAATGAGGTATCGCTGTAATTGTATTGACCCAAAGAATAAAGCTTCCTTATCAATTTTACCACACGCAGAACAGTTTTAAAAAAAAAAACAATTCCTGAGTTCCTGGTTTTTGTTCATTTTATCTCCCAAAAATTGGAATAGAAAGCGATCAAAAAGTGTCATGTGCACAAAAATGGTACCAATAAAAACGTCAACTCGTCCCGCAAAAAACAAGCCATCACATGACACTGTCGGCTGAAATATGAAAAAATTCTAGCTGTCTAAATATGGGGATACAAAAGTTAGTTTTTACAATAAAACGCGTCTTTTAGTGTGTGACAACAGCCAATCGTAAAAACCGGATGCAAATCTGGTACAGCTGTAATCGTACAGACCGGAAGAATAAAGCCACCATGTCACTTATACCGCACGAGTAAAGGCATAAAAAAAAATTATTCACCTACTGTTGATTTTTTTATTCTGCCTCCCAAATATCGCAGAGTTCTTACGCTGGAGTTTCTGGGCAAATCTCTGAAATACGTGATTCAGACAGAACCTCCAACAGAAGATTCCCTATAATGAGACAGATGGAGGAACTGTGGACCCATCTAGCCTGTGATTCATCGGTGTCTGTCTTTTTAGGCGAGTATAAAAGAGCAGTCGACCACTGTTTTGTGCACTTCTGAAAAGGAGGACAGCGCTGAACAGAGGCCAGACAGAGTCCACAGTAACTCTGCTGCCTCATTATTGTGAATGGATCCCTCGGGAGTTTCATCTGTCACGTCACTTGGAGATTTATATGGAAACCCCAAAGTAAATGCTCAGCGTAGAGAGCCGAATAAATGTGATCCTAAATATTATGTAAAATGTTTTCAATAAAACCTTCAACTCAGTCCATAAAAAAAGGCTAGTCCCCACTCAGGTCTGTCATCTATTAATGGAAATATAGCGGGCTTCCAAGTTACTGGTGGCACAAAGACTCTGGAAAAGGTAAATGGCTCCTGGCCTCCCAAAAGAAATTCAGCAAATTCTGCACTTGCAAATCCAAATGCTCCTTCTTTCTGAGCCTCGGTGTGTCTAAACCACATTTAGCGACCACATATTTGGCATTTCTGTAGTGATTAAAGCGCACCTTATTTACAGGTGCATGTCTTCAGAAGCATGAGCTGGCCATAATGTACTGGTCACTAGAGCACACTGGTCACTACAGTGTACTAATCACTACAACGGCAGCTTGCAATTTTCACTCAGCAACATCCACTACTGCTTGTTTCTGGAAAACACCCATGGAATCAAAATTGTCACTACACCTGTAAATAAATTTGTTCTGTCCCTCAAGAGTCTCGCTGTATGGCTAGGCAGTACTGTACAGCCACATATAAGGTTTTTCTACATTCAGCAGAAATTGTGGGACAAATTTTAGTGCCATTTTTACCCATTTCCCAGTGTGAAAATGTAAAACTTGGGGCTAACACACAATCTTGGTGGAAACCTGTAGTGTCAATACAATTGTCTCGGGTGTGTCAGATGCAACAGACAGTCGCTCTGCATCTGGCTGCAGAAGGTCTCTGCGTTTGGCATTGCAGATGCGTTCTTAATCTTTCTGACTTTTGGACCCAGTGGCAACCTACCTCCAGCTCTAATTGACACACCTGGACCTGGGTGTAGACTCTCAGTCTGCTTCAGGGAGTCATCAGTGATATTCACATTTTTCTTTGTAAAGGCTTGGAGCTATAGCAGTCAGCTTACTTCCTATCTGGTGCTCTTGGAGGACGTTTTGGTGTCGCCACTTTGGCGTCTGCTCAAGTTAAGTTTCTCCCCCTTGTTTGTCTCCATTTATTTTCATTAGTGTACAGTGGGGATTTACCAGTGTTCATCCCCCACATCCCTATTTAGGGATTAGCCCTAGGGATATACAGGACTTAAGTTTCTTGCTCGGCGATTGGCAGTGGAACTAATATAGGGATGGTAGGGTAGGCAGGGTGCTATTAGATCTGCCTAGGGGTCTCCACACCCCTTTCCCTAGCATTTGGGCTTCCTGCCCCTCATCCTTTTGTGTTGCATTTATTCTTCCTGCACTCTGTGTGACAATAATTACTGCACCCCTAAATGAATTCATTGAAAGGTTCAGTTTGTAACATGGGGTAATGAATGGAGGGTTCTGCTGTTCTGGCACCTCAGGGGCTAGGTCATTGCAACATGACACTCTCAAACCAGCGCAGCAAAAACTCCTTCCCTTCTGAGCTTTGCACTGTGCCTCGAATGTAGTTTTCAACCACATATGGGGTATCAGCATACTCAGGAGAAATTACACAACAGATTGTTTTGAGCAATTTCTCCTGTTACCCTTATGAAAATGCAATATTTGGAGCTAAAAAAATATTCTGGGAAAAATCTGACTTTTTTATTTTCACAACTCAATGTTATAAACTTCTGTGAAACACCTGGGGGTTCAAGGTGCTCAATACACATTTACATAGGTTACCTAAGGGATCTAATTTCCAAAATGCTGTCACTTATTAGGGGTTTCCACTGTTTAAGCACATCAAGGGCTCTCCAAATGCGACATGGCGTCCGCTAATTATTCAAGCAAATTTTGCAATCAAAAAGTCAAATGGCGCTCCTTTCGCTTCCAAGCCCTGCCATGCACCCAAACAGTTGTTTTCCTTCACATATTGGGTATTGGCATACTCAGGAGAAATTGCACAACAAATTGTAAAGAGCAATTTTTTTTCCTGTTTCCTTATAAAGATGAAAAATTTGTAGCTCAGAAAGATTTTTCTGGGAAAAGTAAGATTTTTTTATTTTCACGGCGGAACGCTATAAACTTCTGTGAAGCACCTGGGAGAACAAGGATGTCAATTCACATCTATATAAGTTCTTTAAGGGGTCTAGTTTCCAAAATGGTGTCACTAGTGGGGGGTTTAAACTGTTTAGGCACATCAGGGGCTCTCCAAACATGGCATCCTGTCCACTAATTATGCCAGCAAATTTTACATTTAAAAAGTGAAATGGCGCTCCTTCCCTTTCAAGCTCTGCTGTGTGCTCACTCAGTGGTTTCCCCCCCCCCCCACATATGGGGTATTGACATGCTCAGAAGAAATTGCACAAGAAAGTGTAAGGTTCATTTTTTCATGTTACCCTTGCAAAATTAAAAAAAATTGGTCTAAAGGTTAATTTTTGTGACAGAAAGTTAAAGTATTTTTCAGACTATAAGTCACACTTTTTGCCTCCAAATATGTGAAGGAAAAGGGGGCTGCATCTTATAGTCTGGATGTACCTGCTCTAGCTCCAAGCAAGATCTCACCCCGTTAGATCAAAATGATCACAAGAACGGTGAGCAAAAATCCCAGAACCATATGGGGGACCTAGTGAATGACCTGCATAGAGCTGAAACCACCATAACAAGGCTACCATCAGTAACACGCTATGCCACCAGGACTCAGATCCTTCATTGCCAGACATCTCCCCCTGCTTAAGCCAGTACAAGTCCGGGCCCATCTGAAGACTGCTAGAGAGCATTTGGATTATCCAGAAGAGTATTGGGAGAATGTCATATGTTC
Organism: Ranitomeya variabilis; assembly: GCF_051348905.1. Classification (NCBI taxonomy): domain Eukaryota; kingdom Metazoa; phylum Chordata; class Amphibia; order Anura; family Dendrobatidae; genus Ranitomeya; species Ranitomeya variabilis. The sequence goes on from NC_135236.1 coordinate 309,274,764, forward strand.
TGCTGAAACCAAAGTAGAACTGTTTGGTAGAAACAAAACTTGTCATGTTTGGAGGAGGCAGAATGCTGAGGTGCATCCAAAGAACATCATACCTACTGTGCATCATGGGGGTGGCAACATCATGCTTTGGGGCTGCTTCTCTACAAAGGGACCAGGACGATTGATCCGTGTACATGAAAGAATGAATGGGGCCATGTATTGTGAGATTTTGAGTGCAAACCTCCTTCTATCAACAGCATTGAAGATTAAACATGGATGGGTCTTTCAGCATGATAATGATCCCAAACACACCACCAGGGCAACAAAGGAGTGGCTTTGTAAGAAGCATATGAAGGTGCTGGAGTGGTCTAGCCATCTCCAAATCTCAACCCCATAGAAAACCTTTGGAGGGAATTGAAAGTCCGTGTTGCCCAGCGAGAGGCCCTTAACATTACTACTCTAGAGTAGATCTGCATGGAGGAATGGACCAACATACCACCAACAGTGTGTGCCAACCTTGTGAAGACTAACAGAAAACGTTTGACCTCTGTCATTGGCAACAAAGGATATATAACAAAATATTGAGATGAACTTTTGTTAATGACCAAATACTATTTCTCTACAAGGGTCGGTGTTGGGAACTATTCTCTTCAACATATTTATTAATGATCTGGTAGAAGTTTTGCAGAGTAAAATATTGATATTTGCAGATGATAGAAAACTATGTAAAGCAGTCAATACAAGAGAAGATAGCATTCTTGTACAGATGGATCTGGATAAGTTGGAAACTTGGGCCAAAAGGTGGCAGATGCGGTTTTACAATGATAAATGTAAGATTTACACATGGGAAGAAGGAATCAATATCACCATTACACACTGAACGGGAAACCACTGGGTAAATCTGACATGAAGAAGGACTTGGGGATTGTAGTTAATGATAAACTCACCTGGAGCTGCTAGTGCCAGGCATCAGCTGCCAAGGCAAACAGGATCATGGGGTGCATTAAAAGAGTCCTGGATACACATGATAAGAGCATTATACTGCCTCTGTACAAATCCCTTGCTAGACCTCACATGGAGTACTGTGTACAGTTTGGGCACCGGTGCTCAGGAAGGATATAATGGAACTAGAGCGAGTACAAAGGTGGGCAACAAAATTAATAAAAAGGATGGGGATCTACAATACCCAGCGAGATTAGCAAAATTAGGATTATTTAGTCTAGAAAAAAGATGACTACGGTGTGATCTAATAACCATGTATAAGTATATAAGGGGACAATACAAATACCTCTCCGAGGATCTGTTTATACCAAGGAATGTGACGGTCACAAGGGGGCATTCTCTGCGTCTGGAGAAGAGAAGGCTTTTCCACCAACATAAACGAGGATTCTTTACTGTTAGGGCAGAGAGAATCTGGAATTCCTTGCTTGAGGAGGTGGTGATTGCAAACTCAGTTGAGGGGTTCAAGATAGGCCTGGATGTCTTCCTGTGTGTTTATTTCAATGCTTACTATGGAGTTTGGAATAGAGCTATTAACTTCATCACACAGCTGTCTGCCTAGTCTTTGATGGTTCAAATTTATAGAGGGATGCTGCGTCATTTTTTTCTGGGGTCCCCCATAAATTCATCAAGCAAGGCTGATCAAACAGCTGTGAGCTGTTATTAATCACCTGGAAACATTTAGAGATTTTGACCCTTTTCCCAGATTATTAACATCAGCCCCGAGCTGTGTGCTTTCCCTCTGCTGGTTATGAAAATTGCGCAGGAGCCCACGCCATTTTTTAATTTAATTCTAGATTTTACAAAGTAGGGACACAGCTGCTGCTGAATACGACATTTGTCACGCTGATCTCAGGAAGATCAAGCAACAATGATGAGAGCTACCTTCATCAGCCGGCTTCTGAAATCAGTGGAACCTGTTCTGCTTTTCCCAGGCACATGATACACAGACACATGGACTACACATGCATGCCTCACAGATGTGAAACACGGATACACAGACAGCAAATGGACACACAGATGTCACATACATACATATGAATGGCACACAGACATGGACCACGGATCTCACCAGTATTGGCTTTTCCTGTACAGGAATCACCAGGATGTGTGAAGGAGGCCTTATAATAATAATGCCTGCCATTGAGTCTTACTATAGAAATGCCTCCTATCCAGCCTCTTAATAGTAATGCCCCTGATGTGTATCATAATAATGCCCCCTCTGTGCTTTTTTTATTGTAGTAATGCCCTCTTTTGTGTCTTCTTATAAAATTGCTACCCTATGCTTCCTTATATAATTCCCCAAATGAGCCTATTATAATAATACACCCCCTCTTGCAATCTTCTAGTAATGCCCCAATTGGGACTTCTAATTGTAGTAATGCCCCCAGTATGCCTCGGCATTTACATAATATTGCCCCCATTGTTCTTATTGTTGTAATATTGCCCCTATTGTGCCTCTATGTTGTAGTTACATTACCTCTCATACTGCATCCCTATTGTAATAATATTTCCCCAATTGTCCCTCCTTATTGTTGTAATATTATCCCCAAATATGCATATTTATAGATGAAAATCGCCCACCAGTATACCCACTTCCCTGTGTATTCTTGCCCTCAAATATGTATTCTTTTAGCTGTTATATTGCCCCTCATTGTGCCTCAGCAGAAAATAGAAAAATATTACTCACCTCACCCAGCTTCCAGGTTGTTCTCCTCATCAATTTTATCATCAATGAAGTGATATCATATTGTCACTTGATGTCTGTTGCATGGCATCAGCCTCTTGAAGGCCAGTGAAGCTACCTGTGACATTTTTAAATAACTAGCAGGGCAATTGTTACCAGTATCTGCATCCATAGGATGCAGATATTGTTAAAAGTGTAGCAAGCCAAGCAGCTCACTGCCACACTAACCCATATGGCATTTACTGGAATTGCCAAATGGCCAGTCTGACTTTGATAACAGCACAGCAGTGAAGGACAGTTACCATCTATTTACTCAATCATTAGAGATGAGCAGATCAATTTAAGGAGGATCGACTTTGCGGTGAATTCAACAAATTTGAAGGTACATGGAGATTTGAATGCTTTGAAGGTCAGTTTTTGAGGATTGCAAAAAAACCTTGGCTCCATTTCATACACTGCAGAAGGGAGCAGGGTAATGTTATCAGGTGTGGTTGTGCGGGCTTCCCTATGACACCTTGCAGTTATCACATCACCACAGGGACTATAAAAGAGCACTTTTAGGATTTTACATTGTAGTGATTAGAGTTCAGATTGCACAGGTCATTCCACATTGGGATTCAAGAAGTATCGTTTCTCCTTGCGGAGAATGACATGTTAAGCATGTCGAGGTGAGGAGACTTAAAGCCGCAATGCTCCTCTGGGAAATATGCAAATTGTCTCTTCAGAGAGGAAGATGACTAGAACTCTAGTGCCACCTATTGGGAGTAGCAATCCTAACAGTCAATGTCAATCCTTTAACGAGCCTTGTCACATGACTTAGGATAAAAGCCAAACCAGAATCTCAATTTGCAGACACTGTGTTTCGGGGTACTGCCCCTCGTCAGTGCAAAGAGGAGATCTGGTTTGGCTGATTGAGACATTGACTGTTAGGATTGCTACTTCCTATAGGTGGCACGAGAGTTCTAGTCTCCTTCCTCTCTGAAGAGACAATTTGCACATTGGGATTGAAAGGGACGTAAATAGATTGTGGTATACTACTGCAGTGCTGAAGCACATTGAAAATGGGAATGGTAGTCTTAATCTATGAATAATAATCCAAATATTCATGTGATATAGGGAGGTCCTGTACCTGCATAGTCATTATGACTGTGAATTGATTGATCTGTGATTTCTGCAGTCCTAGTAACAGCAATATATCACGAATACGATTCCTCCACTCTGTCTGGTGAGTGGCAGCTCAGCCGTCCAACCTGGGACAGCGGCATGCTAAACTGTCAGTTTGTAATAGACAGCTCACCCATTCAATTGTGAGTTAGGCATGGATCAGTGAGGAATTTATTCACCTTCAGCTGATGCTAATGATTAGATCAGCCTTTGCATCTACCTGCCTATGCATTTAGTTGTATACTGTTCTGTTGCCACCAGTGTTGATGAGCTTTCACATCTAGCAAACTTATACCTATCCATCATGTTCTATTTTGTGCTGCTAGGGCTGTCTGTGCTGGCCTCACACAGCTGAACATCCCCTACACGTCGATCAAGTTCTGTACTGTGCTGTTGCTGCCACTGACACTGCCATTAACAGTGCACAGCCATACATCTCCAGCCTGTCCATTTTTTTACTGCTGCTGGGAACCCTATCCTGCCCAGAATAAATAGAAATTACTCGAAAATGCTTCCAAAAAGGGATCTTTTTATGGCTTTTTGAAAAGGCATTTCTTCTTTACTTTACAGCCAGCAAACCTGTTGCTGATCAAAAAAAAAGGAATCATTTTGGCAAAGCTTGTTAACCCTTTCTCAACTGGGCTATTTTCCGTTTTTGAGCCTTCATTTATTCCTCCTATTCTTCCAAGAGGAATGTTTTAATAATATTTCTGCCACAATCAAAATTCAAGTTCATCTTTGCTGCTTTTTGGATTTTTTAAACATTTTTGTATTAAGCTATGCATTGCTAGATCCAGGTTAATATCCCTGTATGCGGCACAGAAATTTCCATTCAAGTGATTACACAGTACTTATAGAACCTGATATTGTATTAATCACGCACTTTCCCTCTGCATCAATGTAAAAGATTATATATATAATTTGATAGGTAGCTACACCAGGTGAATAATGTAATTGTGTTGTTTAATGAGTAACACAAAAGAGAAGTGCAATTGAGAAGTTGTGCTAATTTGTCCAGTCGATCTATTCTTAACTGAAAGACTGGTAGAATAACATTACACATTAATTCCTTCCTTATGTCAATGACCTTTATTAGTCGGTTAACTAAGATTCCGATTTCCTTGTAAATAGCTGCTTATTGAATATCCTGGCTTATATACCCTGCTATACAGCAGACTGAAGGCCACTACGTTACCAATAATGGCGTTACTATTAGTCATGTGTAATGATGCAAACTCCTGGTGTCTGAAGCTTGGATTAAAATGAGATATTGATGACTTTCAGACTGAAACCACTTTCACATGTCCAGAATGTAATTATGTGAACTGACTGTAGTGACGGCTGAATGAGATTAACACTAGGCTGGCTGTTCTACACTAGGAGAGAAAGCCAGATTTTTTTCTCTCATTGACAGATTAGTAAAAGGAGATTCATGCTAGATACTCTAACTTAGAACATCTTTTCTTGTCAAGTATTCTTTGTGGGATTATTTTTAATAGTTTAAAGGGATTAGGTTACATGGGTTGGAAAACAGACATAGGTCCATCAAGATCAACTTTTTTAAAACAATTAAAGATATCTATCATGAGATCCGAAATAACCCAGTTTGTCTACTTTAAGGAACCTTTCCTATTTAGATGCCGGCATCAGCTTTCCTCCATGTGTGATGTTATTGAGGGATAAATCATGTGCCAGTCCCTTTTATTGACAACACATGTATTTATACATGCAAATGAGAACCCCTCTAAGGTCTCTATTTTTCTAAGTTGAATGTGTAACATTTTTCTAACCTCTCATTATAAAAGACCTTTGATCAAGTTTTATAGTTTAGTTTCTGTCACAATCACACCACTCACTGTGTCCTACGGATGCAGTGAGTGACAGCTCAGCCGTCCTATGGATTGTGGAGATGTTTTGGAATGTCAGTTTTGTTTATGGGATTTCCAATTAGGCCAGGTCTGCCTGAAATCCTCCAAGAGTCACCATTACAGGGTGATTGCTTAGCCATTTAGCTGGCTGGCTATGCTGAGACTATTGCCAGTTGTAGCTTTTAGATCAGTGGTGTGTTTGCTCTGTGCTCTGAACTCTGATATTCTGAAGTGCTTTGAATTTGCCTTATGACTACCCTTTTGTATTTTCCCTTATGCTTTAATTATTATATTATCTTTAACATTGTTACTTATGACATGTATTTGAACTGTTGAATTGTAAAGCGTTGCAGAATATGTTGCCGCTATATAAATAAAGATTTATTTTTTATTTTTTTTCCATGACGCTCTCTGAAATACAAAATCTGACCCTGGACTGTGACTTGACTACACCTTTTTCTCTTCCCTTTGTTTATGATGTACTCTCCTACCTCTTTAACTCAGACTCCTTGACTTCCCTGACTCACGGTACATGGAAAAATATTTAGAATTGAGAGTCCTCAGTGGTTGATACCTTTTAATGGCTAACTGAAAAGATGGTAACAAATTGCAAGCTTTCGAGACTAAACAGATCTCTTCATCTCAATTCTAAATATTTTTCTATCTACTGGCTAACACGGTACCAAGATATATATCTTTCCTGTATCACGGTACATGGGAAGTAACTCAGTGTCATAATTTCTCTAATTTGGCTCCATAATCTAGAGAGTGGAACAATGCTTACAATGTGGAGCTGAAAGCCAAAAGTTCTATATTGAAGATGTGGCTTTACAAAAGATCTTAGAAGCGTTTTATTTAGACATGGGCAAATTTATTGAAGTGCTGAACTTTAGAGGGCAAAAGGTAAAAAAAAAAGAAAAAAAAAACATGCTTACCTTCCTCCCTTTCCTGTTGCTTCCTGCCTGCTGTCTGCTCCTCCGTACCTCATTTGTGCCTCATCTCTGGCCCAGAATTCACTCGAGGAGCAAATATTCCATCCACAAGAAGACCCGCTACTTCACTGAGCATGCTCCAGGGCTTATTCCTGGCCAGATGTCCCTGGTTTAAGTGAATATTGGGCAAGAGGTGTAGTGCATCAAAGGCACATTGGTATGGACTGTGGACTGGGAGCAGCAAGGACGACCAGAAAGTTGAGGTGATTACGTTTTCACTTTTTTAACGTTTTGCTAGCCACTCACCTTTTCGACCACCCCTCGCTACTCTTTTATTTTTGGCATTAATATACAGTATATTATTTCTATAAATTTGGGGGACTAATTTTAATGTTGTCAACAACTTGTTTTTTCTGTAGCTAACTTTGCTAGCTTTATTCCATTATTGAATGTCCTATTATGATCCTTATACTCCTTGAAAGCGAGACATTTAAAAATGTACTAAAAGCAGGGAATGTGATCAACTTAAAAAAATACTTATACTCATTATTTGCACTAAACAAGCATTACACAGTACACAGCAGGGGCACATTTGTAAGATTATCTCAGCACAGGAACATTTTATTTAAACACATCCAATTGTGAAAATTATTATTATTCCAAGATCTATTGATTAAAATCAACTTTAACCCCATTAAGTCCCTTTTTTTACTCACTTGACAAGAGAATGTGATGTGTCTGAAATGGGCATGGCTTCACTGGAAAGGAAGCATGGCTTCACTGGAAAGGAAGCATGGCATGGTCTGAAACACAAAAGGAGCCAAATAATAAGTGGTGTGAACTTAGACTTCATAGTCCAAAAATGCACCAAATTTATTCAACAGCAATTGTTGAGAAAATTTGATAAATTTGGTGCATTTTTTAAACTATCTAGTCTAAGTTTTCACTTTTTAAAAATCTCCATTACAAAGGTAAATTATATTGTAGTTAACACTTGGCAAAGTGATTTGCATGATAACCTATAAACATTGATTTTATATTTGATAAAACATAGATCATGACTGATGATTGATAAGATTTCAATCCAAAAAGTTACAAATACATATAAAAGTAAACTGGAAGATATATGCAGTTTGCTAATCCCAGTAAGTTTTATTTACATGCTATGATATTCACATTATCCATTTTTTAGTTATCGTCTCTGAAACTGATAATTATATTGACAGTTATTGATTGACCCTGCTGACAGAACCACAGTTCTGAAAACAATTTTGAGAAGATAATTCAAAGTGACAACTAATATGGCTGCACTTAAATAATGAAATTAAATAAATATTAATAACAAACTTTGTTTATTGTGGTATTGCTTCATTTGCTAAAATATACCTAATATTACATTTAAAATATCTCAAATGGGTTGTTCATCTTTTGGACACTTTTTTTTTAATTAAATGTATGCAATTGGGTCTAAAAATACATTTTGCAATTCCATTTCATTAAAAATTTGACACCAATTGCTTCCATAGCCTGTTTCCACACTTGATTGTTGGCTGTAGAATAGTAGCCCACTATTACTGTCTGAAAGGGAGTTTGTAACTATTCTACATTTGTCTTTTTATTAGTTTCTCTGAACTGATTTGTGACCGCTGACCACATCAAAATGTTATGTGTAAGCAAAGTAATAATTTTAATGAAACACAATTGAAAAAAATATTTCTAGCACCAAATACATGCATTCAAGTAAAACAATTGAGATTGACAGCTCATTTTAAGTAAGACACTGGGAAAAAATGAAAATAGCAACTTAGCTCCAACAGATTATGTTTACTTTAAATTCATGTTACAAATACACAGACTGTTGAAAAAAGAAATAAAGAAGCTTACCACGCTAATAGAAAAGGGATGACTAGGGGCTAATTGTACTCCTGAAACATGTAAGGTTTTATTCTCATGAATGATCCTCCTGATTTTAAATTAATTTCTAATAAAAAGTTACATTTTATGGATGGAAGTTCTAGAAAATTCTCTTTTCTTCGTCGGTTATATACTGATTGTTACTTGTTTAGACTTTCTCTGCCTCCGTGGACAGGGTGTCCCGTAGTTCTCACCTCAATACAGCACTGTGTCTCCACCCGAATATGGGAGCAGTAGTGGGATGCAGGAGGGTCTTCCTCTTCTGCCAGAGGTCAACTTGGGAAACCCCTGTTCACGTTCCATACACACTCACAAAAGATGAGGATGAAACAGTTAACAGGTTTATTTACAGAGGAATAAATGGTGTTAAATTCAGAGGGCATAACAAGGAACAGCAAAAAATATACTATCACACAATCTATGATACTGCTTTAAAAATTTTCTTTGCAATAGGTCTGAATGTTAATGACGACACTTCCCCTTTAAGTGACAGCAGACACACTAATAACTATTAACACCCAATAATGGCTACATCAATGCCAGTAACACAGTCCAACGATGGGGCCCAGTTGTCCCAGTTGTTGGCACGTTTGCAGAAGCCGTTGGTGCATGTAATACAATGGGAACAAAATCTCTTCTGCAACAGTTATCTTATTAGCTTCTCAATAGTGGAACCCCAAGTCCCAACAATAGCTGCTCACTCCTTGATGTAGCAGGTTTGGGGGTTACTTAGGGATCCAGATTGGGACTGCAGGGTCCGGATGCCTAAGACACAAGGGATGGATTGTGGACTCGTTCACTTAGTCAGGACATCTCCTGGTAACCTGGCTGGTCTGCCAATGTGATTTGGCTGCATGATTATCTTCTCCTCTCACACACTGAGTGGTTAGACAATTAGTTTTCACTCTGTGCCTCTGTCCTGTGCTCTCCAAGATCAGACTCTCACGTGTCTGTAATGGAGGATTGCATAATTTGCTCTCCCTGCTGCTAGCTCAATGCTTCTCCAAACTGCCAAGCCAATCTGTCCCTTCCTCTGCTGCTCCTGCTCCCTATGATGCAAAGAAGAGCAATGTCTTCTATGACTTATAGCCCAGGGCAGTGCAGCAAGAGAATCATTAATGTCTTCTGCTGTGAATGTCTCAGTAATAGCTGCACCAGTCTGTACAAATAGGTCTCACGGCAGGTGTTATGTCTAGACTAAATCCGGTAGAAGATTCAAAAAGAATGGGAAATATACAGTAAGAATTGATACCTCTCTTTCCTACTGTATTCATTTCTGTCATTGGCTCAAAAAATACATTGAAAACTACACTGCAATTAAAAAAAACAGATTGTGAAACTACCCCAAAATAAGGAAACAAAGTGTTCTATACATTGCTTTGCCTTTGTATAAAAATATTGTTGGCAGGACATTTTAAGATTGTAGGATTACTGGAAATTTTTACATAAAGAAAGCTTCAATAGGCAGTGAAACATAAAGATTGTGTTCATATTTGCATTGCACAAATTCTATAACCAGTTCTGGTATCATGGCTGGCAGGAACTGTGCTATATATAAATTGACTCTAAAGCAGAATATTATAAGTGAAAGAGGAGTGTAACGTGGCACAGGGTGGCAGCCGTGGGCAAGGCACCTTCTCCTGTCACGCCCCAGCAACTACATGAAAGAGTGGGTCCTAGCTGGGTGATGGTGCTAATGTGTGGGTCTTACACCTGTGCAGGCCTCTTTTAGCCAATGCTGTTGGTTGACTAGGACCACACATTTCACAGATTAATATAGGAGACTTCCGTTCAACCAGGGGGACTTTGCTGAACTTGATAAAGATTACACAGGTCAACAAAAAAAAATTTTTTTTCTGGTGTCCAAAATATTTTAATGAATTTGGGGTATTTTTGGGGTGCTGATTCTGAATATGCTATCAGTTTTGCCAGATTGGCTCAAGTTTTTGAGATTTTTGGTATCTTATTTATAGCACTTGTTGGTAAATGCGACGCATCATCTCATTAATTTCTTTTGGATTAGTACTTGAACTGAGCAGTTCTCAATATAGTTTTGTGTTAATTAGTGTTCTAAAAGTTTGTTCATAGCTTGATTTTTGCACTAACTTTATGTTGTTGTCTGTTTTCCAGTGAAAAGCATGAACTCATCAAGAAGAAGTTGTCTTAACGATCCAGACTCATTCTGTTACATTTGTGGTGAATACACACTGCCAAAACATAGAAGAAACATAACAGACTTCGTAAAAAAAGTGTATTTTGCCTATTTTGGGGTTATGCTTGGGGACCAAGACAAGTTTTGGGCACCACACATAGTGTGCAAAGCATGTATCGAATTATTACGAAAATGGAGCAAAGGACAAAGAAAAAGCTTCAAATTTGGTGTTCCAATGGTGTGGAGAGAGCCAAAAAATCATCATGATGACTGTTATTTCTGTGCAGTGCAAGTGCAAGGATTCAATAAGCATAAGAAACGAAAATGGGAGTAACATGGAATCTGCAAGAAGGCCTGTCCCTCATTGTGAAGATGTGCCTGTACCTGTGTTTACCATAAATAACAGTCATCATGATGATTTTTTGGCTCTCTCCACACCATTGGAACACCAAATTTGAAGCTTTTTCTTTGTCCTTTGCTCCATTTTCGTAATAATTCGATACATGCTTTGCACACTATGTGTGGTGCCCAAAACTTGTCTTGGTCCCCAAGCATAACCCCAAAATAGGCAAAAAACACTTTTTTTACGAAGTCTGTTATGTTTCTTCTATGTTTTGGCAGTGTGTACTCACCACAAATGTAACAGAATGAGTCTGGATCGTTAAGACAACTTCTTCTTGATGAGTTCATGCTTTTCACTGGAAAACAGACAACAACATAAAGTTAGTGCAAAAATCAAGCTATGAACAAACTTTTAGAACACTAATTAACACAAAACTATATTGAGAACTGCTCAGTTCAAGTACTAATCCAAAGAAATTAATGAGATGATGCGTCGCATTTACCAACAAGTGCTATAAATAAGATACCAAAAATCTCAAAAACTTGAGCCAATCTGGCAAAACTGATGACATATTCAGAATCAGCACCCCAAAAATACCCTAAATTCGATGAAATATCTTTGGCACCAAAAATGCTGTTGACCAGTGTTATGTATAAGGGATACCATGTACACAGTCTAAAGAACGTTTCCTTCACAGTAAGGCCCCTTTCACACATCAGTTTTTTGCTATCAGTCGCAATCCATCAAATTTTGAATAAACCGAATCTGGCGACTGATGCCGCCGGATCTGTTTTTTTCTCATAGACTTGTATGGCCTCACGTTTCATCCGTCGCTCACCAGATCTGTCAAAAATTGTTTGTCCGATGGCCGGCTATGACAAAGTAACGTTTTTTGTGTAAGTCAAAAAAATCGGACAGTGACGGATCCGTCGCCATCCGTTGTTTGCTCGAATGGAAGCCTATGGGCGCCGGTCCATCAAATGACGGAGTCCGGCGACAGATTCCATTTTTTTAACTGAGCATGCTCCAATTTATTTAGGATCCAATTAGCCAGATCCACTAGTCGAATCCATCAAAAAAACGAATCCGTCGCATCAGTTTTTCACAATCTGCGACGAATCCGTCGATCCGTCAAGCCAATGGATTGTGACTGACGGCAAAAAACTGATGTGTGAAACGGGCCTAAGAAGCCTTTTCATTCCCAATGTATCCTTTCTCTGTAGACTACTGCAGGGCTCTGTTGCTTATGTGTTTTGTCTCGACATTGCCACAAACCAGCTTCTAGGCCACAGTCCTGATCAGCGAGTTTCTCTCTACTCACTCCACGTCCTATCAATATGGACACAATGAATCTACCTCTTGGAACTCCTACTAGTCCTATGCTTTCAGTCCCCTTTAGGTCTGATATCTTCGGCACTAGGAAGATCTCAGGTTTCTGTCTGCTGCTGGTCAGAATTACCTTACACTACACACTATACATATTATACAAACGATACTTATCACACTCTATATATTACACAGGCAAACACCACAATGCAATACAATTCACATGACACAATATGTACAAAGACACATGACATAATACACATGACGCAATTGGTGTTTTCAGGGGCAGTAACGCAACAGCACAATCCACCATCCTTACAGGTGCATCAAGACAAATATCAACAGAGCCTTTAGACTGTAGTGCAGCAGTACCCACGCTGCACAGTGATGAGGCAGTGACCTAGCAAAAGTTCAAAGTAAAGTCTCTTTTAATCAACAGCTACTCACAAACCGAAAGTAAATTGGATCCTCCGAATCGCATCTGGGAAAACAAAGAAGGTCCATGAATGGTTGCCGTGGGCTACGGTACCGCCATGTATGTTGAGTGTGCTAGGTCTTTTGGCTCTGCTTGGCCCTGTGTTGCCTCACACAGGTAGTGCTCTGCAGAGTCTTCTGCTCTGCCTGCTTGCAAGATCAAAAACTGACACCCCCAACCCTCTGCTGCAAGGGGGTTTTAAAAAAGAACCTGTGACTATCGGCCACATAGAAAACCCAGGGCCGGGGAGGAAATGAACTGCCCCACTGCCATCCTGTTGTCTGTTTCAAAGATAAAAGCCCAGAGCATGTTTTCTTATATCTGCCCTGGACACATAGCATGCCCAAGACCAATACTCATTATTGTAGAAATTCACTGAAGCCAATAAATTTGAACAAGTTGTGATTCATTTAGCATGAATCATCTAAAATGGTCACCGCCATTTTAGATATTGCAGATGAAGGCATAAGCCAGGGAAGGATCTCATGGCCCCCAGTGTGGCCTGCTGGGCTTCCATATAATGATTTATGGTGATCCCATCACACGGCATATCAGAGCCAGTAAAGAGGGTTTATCATAGTGTGAATACAAGCAGCAGCAGGAATTACAGCAGTCATTTTCTGGTGAATGCGGATAGGGAGAGGCCATCACAGCTTAGGCATAAAGACGGGGAAAGAAACTCATTGAACACTTAAGAAACTGTACACATAGTGGACTATTCATTAAGGTGTTTATGCCAGAATTCTGGCATAAAGCACCTTAATAAGTCGCAATATTTTGGCTCAACTTGAGACACATTTTTATCACATGAAAGTGATGAGATGCACCTGATTCATGTGTCTCTTAATGAATTATTTGAATCTTACTCTAATGCTGCTCTTCATTAAAGGGATTGTCTAGTCTAAAATGAAAAATCTGCAGTCAGATCGGCTTCTTAACCAGGACTGGTGACTATATATACTTTATGCATACTCCCAGCCAGAGCCCATCTAGTAGGCACGTCCTTGCTCCATACACTTGTCTAGATCGAGGCCATGTCCATTGGACAGCCGCATCAATAGACGGGGCGCTGCCTCACTCAATACTAGTGTATGGAGCAAGGCTGGACCCACTATATGGGCTCTGGCAAGGAGTATGTATGACTCATACATAACTTCCGTTCCCAGCTCAGAAAATGGTGAATCCTCACAGCACACATTACGTGCACTACGAGGATTCATAAGTCTGTAGTCACACAGAGTGACTGCATACTTATCAATTTACTCCAACCCCTTTAAAACTTGTGTGAACTATGCCAGTCTTAATTAATTGAAGCCATAGTGTGTTACTGCACAGCAGTAAAAAAGTTTATTATGTAAGAAAAAAAACAATAATACATATATAATTGATAGTGAGAAAGAGATAAGAGACTAACTGTGTCTATATGGCAGGGTCAGGTAAGGAAAAATAGCTGGTAGCTGCTGTTTTACTGGCATGCTTATTATGCTGCAGCAATCGAATTATGCATTGGTTTGTTTTGCATTTATGCAAAAGTAAGCCATCCGTATTGCTGAAAAAAATTAACTCTGTGAATGCCTTACGTATTGTACATGTCACGCAAAGTACTGATTTTTTCTAAACCAGTTTTATTTTAGTCTAATCTGACATACATAGACACTACCAGTTCTGCATCCTGTTGCCACTGCCATTTTTACATAGCATATTTTGGTTGTTCATTTTTGTGAAGGTGGAAATTCTGATAAAAATTTTCAGAGAAGTGAAACAACTGAGGTCATTTAAAATTGTCTTTGAGCAGCTTACAACACTGCAGTCTCTTTGTTTTTACTTGATTCCTAGTTTCTGGCAATGCAGGCACTCCAACTTGAGTGATAGTTCAGCTTAGTAGCAGAGTTATCGTATTAGTAGATCTATAAAGCTCAACACAAGTTCAACTTTAAGGGTATGTGCACACATCCGGATTTCTGGCAGAAATTTCCTGAAGAAAACCGGAAATTTTCTGCAAGAAATCCGCATTTTTTTTTTGCGTTTTTTTTCCGTTTTTTTCGCGTTTTTTTTAGCATTCTGCAAGCGTAATTAGCTTGCAGAATGCTAAAGTTTTCCAAGCGATCTGTAGCATCGCTTGGAAAACTGACTGACAAGTTGGTCACACTTGTCAAACATAGTGTTTGACAAGTGTGACCAACTTTTTACTATAGATGCAGCTTATGCAGCATCTATAGTAAAAGATAGAATGTTTAAAAATAATTAAAAAAATAAAAAAATGGTTATACTCACTCTCTGCAGACAGCCAATCTCCTCAGCGGCGTCCGTTCCTATAGATGCCGGTGTGGTTCAGGACCTTCGATGACGTCACGGCTTGTGATTGGTCGCGTGAGTCACATGAGCGGTCACGCGACCAATCACAAGACAGCGACGTCATCACAGGTCCTGAACCACACCATCTATAGGAACGGAAGAGAGAGCATGCACCGGAGAGGCGGGAACACTTCGGGGGCCATCAGAGGGTGAGTATATCACTATTTTTTATTTTAAATCTTTTTTTTTACCAATTATATGGTGCCCAGTCCGTGGAGAAGAGTCTCCTCTCCTCCACCCTGGGTACCAACCGCACATAATCTGCTTACTTCCCGCATGGTGTGCACAGCCCCGTGCGGGAAGTAAGCAGATCAATGCACTCCTAGGTGTGCGGAATCCCCGCAATTCGGCATTTTTAATGAACATGTTGCTTTTTCTTCCGCGATGCGATTTTTTTCGCGGAAAAAAATGCAACATTTGAACAAAAAATGCGGAATACCCTGTAAATAATAGGAGGCATATGTAAGCGTTTTTTTCGCGTTTTTATCACATTTTTATAGCGAAAAAACGCGAAAAATCCTGAACGTGTGCACATGGCCTAAAACATTCAGCTACCTGTGGTTTATTCTTAAGTTTACACTGTTATCACTGTATTTGCATATTGAGATATTAGTGCATTTGAACAATCACAGAGGACAGTGAGTCATGATGTTGGGTGCTGGAGTTTGTGGCTCTATATGATTGATAAGAGGAGCTTGTCAGGAGCTGAGAGGGAGGGGAAAATCAATGGGCTAAAAAAAGATGACTTGAATATAATTACTCTGCACTCCCGGCCATGGTCTGGGCATGCACATGTGGTCAAGCTCCATGGAAACAAGCTGAACACTCTGACAGATAAAAGCTCTCATTGCAAGAGAATAAAAGCAGATAGAAAAAGTAAGGTAATTGCAAACTTTTTTATTTTCATGCTTTCTAAGTAATTAAAGTGATGTAATAACTTGAAATTATTACTTATTTATATAGCACCATTAATTCCATGGTGCTGTACATGAGATTAGCCCTTTAACTCTGTGACTGTCTCACAAAGTGTGCATGTACAAACTGTAGGGATTTTTTGCACACCTGTTTTATTAGTCTAATTTGACTTACAGTATGTACATGCTCCATTAATGCTGTTGTTTGCGGCCTGTTGCCACTATTAATTTTTTGGTGTTTCTCTAGCATTTTTTGTTGTTCCTATAAAGAAGAAGATACTTGGGTTAAATTGTGCTATTAGCTTGACTGTTACCACCGATTATCATGCATTTACCTATAGCCATAGATATTGAGGTCACATTTACATTATTTGTAAACAAAAGTTCATTGCTGTACAATCCAAAAATCATTCAATGTTGTTTACATGGATCACTAATATGAGTGATTGTTTCATGAGAATTTATTTTTGCATAATTTTTAGCCCTATTCATTCAAAAGGGATTTGTTTTGCATGTGTATAAATCCAGCAACGCAGAAACACGCAGGTCATAGAAAGTTGAATAAAATGATACCTTGATATCTGTAATCCAGTGTCTAATTCCATAGAAATCCACTTTTTTATATATATATGTAAATGAGCTGTTAAGAACTATTGGGCGGACACTGATCTGAATGAGAATCTGCCTCTAGGGCTTATTTTTAATTAAAAGGTGGTGTTACCAGTGTGAGACACGTAATGGCTGCTCTCTGCTCTCACTGCAGAGCGGTGAGTGATTATAACTGACACATCTGCAGATCCCTCTCAGTGCTTCAGCTTCCATCTCAAAGGCAGCCAGTGTTACAATACAGCAGAGCTGTGAGAGCTGCAGCTACAAATGTGTTTGTAAGAACACGGAGTTCAGTAACACTGTCCTGTGTTAGCTGCATGTCTCACTCTGGTAATACCCCATTTTTGGAATAAGACACCATATTACAAATATCAAGGTATCATTTTATTCAACTTTATATGACCTACATGCCCATATGGACTGTTTAGGATGTTTGATCGTATGGACAAATTCCATTTAAATAGCATAAAAAGTTTTGGATACAGTCCTAGAAGACCTCAGAGTACTATCCATGTATTTTCATTTCACAGAGCATC
Organism: Ranitomeya variabilis; assembly: GCF_051348905.1. Taxonomy (NCBI): domain Eukaryota; kingdom Metazoa; phylum Chordata; class Amphibia; order Anura; family Dendrobatidae; genus Ranitomeya; species Ranitomeya variabilis. Next base: position 309,292,017 of record NC_135236.1, read on the forward strand.
AATTCACTGGGTATCATGTTTCCTGGTAAAATTCAACAAAGTTAGCAAATACATATTTAGGAAGATTTTCTCATCACTAGTGATTAGAGACAAATGGATCTGACAAAATTTGAATGTGCCAAATTACGTAAATTTTATAGGGAAATTTGATTTGCAGCCAATTTACTCTCTGCAAATTGTATGTCTTTTATTATACTCTGAATACAGAGCATAATAAACGTAGGGTGTAAAATAAAACAAACAACACTCACCACTCATCTGCGCTGCTCACTCTAAATGGCACCTCTACTTGCTGCCACCATGCGCTGAAATCCTGGGCATTTTTACGCTAGGCAGAAAATTCTGACTATGACTAGGACAAAGACATCCTTACGCATGAGCATTGTCATGGTGCATGTCAATATGTTACAATCTTGTAGCTACCTTATGTCTTGCATGTGCAGAGACTTCCTTGGTTTGTAGCTGACGGAAATCTCAGGGGTGAGCAGCAGAGGAGGCTAGAAAAGTGAGCTGAGAAGTATTAGTGTTTTTTTAACCTATTCCTGGCTTTCTATGTGTAAAAAGTCATCCAACTCTTCTAGTGGTAAGTTGTGATTGTGGGGCAACCACTTTAAATAGAGGTGATTATTAAAATGAATTCTCCATTTAACATTCTTCACAACCAACTTGTAACCACAGGTTCATTTTCACTGTAAATTGTTATAAAATTGATATTTATTAGAATCCCAAAACATTAATCTTCATCCATTGTATGAACAATTGAGAATATCAGTCACCACATGTCATCTATATTCTTTTACTTCAGGTGCATTCTGCATTTCTTCTTGACAAACCTAAAAGTAAGCAATCCTGTGTAACCCCTTGTAATGCACAAAATCTGTGAAACAGGGGACCTTCAAAATAATTGATTAGTGCCCAAGGCATTCAGAAATACTGACAATTAGTAAAAGTCAGATATAATTGTCCCTCAGGCTGAATGTGTAGACTTCTGTACTGGAGTTCATTACATCAATAAAATCAACAAAGACATGAATGTTGTGAAAGATTAGAAGCATAATATATGGGACCATCGATTATTCTTCATGAGTGTTGAGTTACGTTTAAGACACAGTCTAAACTTGTTTTTGGCACACTGTCACTGTTTGTGGAAATTTATATTTATTTCCTCAAGGTTTCTTTACAAATGATAGCATACATAACTGTATTTAAATCACAGACTTATTTTCCTCATTATTTTTTATTTTAACATAGCTAATTTAACAAACTGCATTATATCTTTTAAATTATCTGCATTATCAAATCTGGGTTATAGCAAACATTAAAAAAAATTGTAAATTTTAAAAACTGCTCCACTCTGAATTCCTGATTTGAGATACATACTGTATAAAAATACGAAAATTATATTTTATAATCAGATCTTAAACATTACAGGAAATTTCGTCAATGTTGTAACTAAACCGAAGTAAAGATTCTACAAACACTACAAAGATACAATTTCCAAAACACTATCTTGAAATTGATCGAAATAATTTTTGCATTTTTTTTAGAGTATTAAAAGCATCAAATAGCAATATGAAATATTAGGAAAAAATTCAAATAATAATTACACCTAGAGTTACAATTGTGCACTATCGTAAGCTCACTACATACAATTTGTCTTTTCAGTTAAAACTCTATAATTTCCCTCATAGTGTGACATAAAGACTTCTTGGGTAATTGTAGATCTCTTTTCCCTTTGGCTGCAAGTTATTTGACTAAGAGCTCGATCATTAGCACTCGTACCGAGGTTATTCAATAGGGCAGTAGTAATTTGTCAGTTAAAAAAATTTCACTGACAAAATCTGTCAGTGAAAAAAATCACAGTATGCTGCGATTGCAATTTGGTATTAGATGTCACGCACCTTTTCAAGTCTATGGGTATGTGGAAAATATCGGACTGCAATCTGATGACATCTGAGTTCACTCCGATTTCCACGGACTTAGGAAATGGAGGCCATGGAGAAATTTTGTTCTCCATCTTCTCCTCACCTGTGCTATGATTCTCTCATCCAAATGAATCAGATCACTCTATACTAATACTCAGATCAAACTCTGATCAGAGTTTGTACACAGTGTCATTCGCATAATGACCTGATACACTCAGATAAGACAATCTATGGCCATCTGTCCATAGCCTTATGGGTGAACTGAGGAATAGACTCTTAAGGATTCCCTGTTTTTCATCCCTTATCCCCTATGCAGGGATCAGGACTTTGCTGCAAGAAATCCTGAGGTCACAACCACAAAGTAATTACCATTAGCAACAGTTGACAGGTCGGGGATTTTAATAAATAGTCCCAGAAATAGGGACCACAAGACATTATCAGAGAAGTAGGCCTGAAGTTTGGCGGAGTTCTTTCACGACTCTAAACAGACAAGAAGCAGATGAAAATTAAGCTTAGGATACAAGCTGGGTCAGTTAAAGGGGTTATGTAGGACTTAGGTTTTTTTCCTATTGGGCTAAGAACTTACTAGCAGGTAGTTGCTAGCTACCTACCTGCTCTGCACTGTGACAATCTGTTTCAGCTCAGGCAGCGATTCCCCTGCTTTGTTTGACCTCAAGTTAATGGAGCAACTCTTCCACTTCTGATCTGCTTTGTCAACAGGGAGTCACTGCCAACATAATGCTGATTGATAGGTGCCAACCAACAGTAAGGCCGGTTTCGCACGTCAGTGGCTCCAGTACGTGAGGTGACAGTTTCCTCACATACCGGAGCCACTGACACACGTAGACACATTGAAATCAATGCATCTGTGCAGATTTCATTGATTTTTTGCGGACCGTGTCTCCGTGTGCCAAACACGGAGACATGTCAGTGTTCGTGGGAGCGCACGTATTACCCGGACCCATTAAAGTCAATGGGTCCGTGTAAAACACATACCGCACACAGACGTTGTCCGTGTGCAGTCCGTGTGCCGTGCAGGAGACAGCGCTACAGTAAGCGCTGTCCCCCCCCCACGTGGTGCTGAAGCCGCCATTCATATAATCCTTTTTTTTGTTTGTTTCTCATGTTTAACATAAAGATCCCTGTCCCCACCCCCCTCCCACCCCCTGTGCGCCCACCCGCTGTTATTAAAATACTCACCCGCCTCCCTCGCAGTGTCCTGTCCTGGCCGCAGCTTCTCCTGTATGTGGTCACGTGAATATGCGGCTCCACCCCTATGGGAGGTGGAGCCGCATATTCATGACTGTAATCGGCGGCCCCACGTGACCGCTCATACAGTAGAAGGTGCGGCCAGGACAGGACACTGCGAGGGAGGCGGGTGAATATTTTAATAACAGCGGGCGGGCGCAAAGGTGGTGGGAGGGGGTGGGGAAAGGGATCTTTATGTTAAACACGAGAAACAAAAAAAAAAAGGATTATTCATATCTTCTCTACAGCAAACACTGCTGCAGAGAAGATATGAATGGCGGCTTCAGCACCACGTGGGGGGGACAGTGCTTATCTCTAGCGCTGTCTCCTGCACGGTGCTTGTGGTACCCAGTCGGCACACGGGCAGCACACGTGTGCCGCACGTGTGCCACACTGATGTGCCACAGAAACGCACGGGCACACTGATATGGATAATTCCGGTACTGATTTTTCCGGTACCGGAATTATCTGGACGTGTGAGACTGGCCTAAGGCAGTGGGGAGTTTGCTGTCAAGCAGCATGAATATGAAGTGACTTCCCATCAACTGAACAACAGAACAACGTGAGCTGTCGATGTGACGTCACCAAAAGAAGGAGAATTACTGGCAGTAGCGCTCTGCAACTACCCTGAACTTGGAAAGATTGTCACAGGACAGAACAGGCAGATGGTTGTCATAACTTCTTTAATGGCCTATAAAACTGTTCCACTGGTTAACCCCATTAGTGAACACCGTAAAGCAAAAAACGTGGCAAAAAAACGGTACTTTATCATCATACCACCGAGCAAAAAGTGGAATAAAATGAGATTAAAAAGACAGATGTAAATAAAAATCGTATTACTGAAAATGTAATCTTGTCCTGCAAAAATCAAGCCACCACACAGCTCCATCAGTGGAAAAATAAAAATAAAAAAGTTATAGCTCTACAAATAAAGCAATGCAAGAATAATTATTTTTTCTATAAAATAGTTTTTATTGGGTAAAAGCACCAAAACATAAAAAAAAAAAAAAATGTGGTATCACTGTAATCATACTGACCCCAAGAATAAAGCTGTCTTACCAATTTTACCACAGGTGAAAGGCATAAGAAAAAAAAATCAATTCCTTAATTACTGGTTTTTATTCATTATTAGTGTTGAGCGATACCGTCCGATACTTGAAAGTATCGGTATCGGAAAGTATCGGCCGATACCGGCAAAGTATCGGATCTAATCCGATACCGATACCCGATACCAATACAAGTCAATGGGACTCATGTATCGGACGGTATTCCTGATGGTTCCCAGGGTCTGAAGGAGAGGAAACTCTCCTTCAGGCCCTGGGAACCATATTAATGTGTAAAATAAAGAATTAAAATAAAAAATATTGCTATACTCACCTCTCCGACGCAGCCTGCACCTCCGCGAGGGAACCGGCAGCGTTGTTTGCTTAAAATTCGCGCGTTTACTTCCTTACTTGAAGTCCCGGCTTGTGATTGGTCGCGTGCCGCCCATGTGGCCGCGACGCGACCAATCACAGCAAGCCGTGACGTAATTTTAGGTCCTTCAGGATTTTAAAATTACGTTCTGGCTTGTGATTGTTCGCGTCGCGGTCACATGGGCGACGCGACCAATCACAAGCCGTGACGTCACGGGAGGCTGGACACGCGCGCATTTTAAAATGCGCGCTTGTCCTGCCTCCCGTGACGTCCCGGCTTGTGATTGGTCGTGTCGCCCATGTGGCCGCGACGCAACCAATCACAGCAAGCCGTGACGTAATTTTAGGTCCTTCAGGATTTTAAAATTACGTTCTGGCTTGTGATTGGTCGCGTCGCGGTCACATGGGCGACGCGACCAATCACAAGCCGTGACGTCACGGGAGGCTGGACACGCGCGCATTTTAAAATGCGCGCTTGTCCTGCCTCCCGTGACGTCACGGCTTGTGATTGGTCGCATCGCGTCGCGACCAATCACAAGCCAGAACGTAATTTTAAAATCCTGAAGGACCTAAAATTACGTCACGGCTTGCTGTGATTGGTCGCGTTGCGGCCACATGGGCGGCACGCGACCAATCACAAGCCGGGACTTCAAGTAAGGAAGTAAACGCGCGAATTTTAAGCAAACAACGCTGCCGGTTCCCTCGCGGAGGTCCAGGCTGCGTCGGAGAGGTGAGTATAGCAATATTTTTTATTTTAATTCTTAATTTTACACATTAATGTTGTTTCGATACCGATACCCGATACCACAAAAGTATCGGATCTCGGTATCGGAATTCCGATACCCGCAAGTATCGGCCGATACCCGATATTTGCGGTATCGGAATGCTCAACACTATTCATTATGTCTTTCAAAAATCAAAATGGAAAGCTATAAAAAAATGTAATTTGCCCGAAAATTGTACCAATAAAAATGACAACTTACCCCTGAAAAAACAAGCCATCACATGACGCTGACTGCCGAAATACAGAAAAATTATAGCTATTAAAATATAAGAAGTGTCTTTTAGTGTGTGAAAGAAGTCAAACTATATAAATCTGGTATTGTTGCAATCTCACTGCTCCAAAGAATAAAGTCTTTTAATTGCTTATACCATACGAGGAATGGCGTAAAATATAAATAAAAACAATTCTTCACATGCTGTTGATTCGTACATTCTGACTCCCAAAGATCGCATTGAGGCTCTGTGCACATTTATCATGTGCTCTACACACAAGCGCTTACACCTATGGTTTCCATGTAAATTTTTGAAATATGTGATTCAGAAGGAACTCCCATTGGAAGATATCCTTTAATTAGGCAGACAGAGGAACTGTGGACGCCGTCTGACCTGTGATCCGGTGTTGTCCGTCTTTTTAGGCATGCATTAACCCTGCTATTCTCCTGGTTACCTCTATACACTTGTTATCTTCCGGTCATTTTTGACCGAACCTAATAAAGTCTTGATTTTTAGCTAATTTAAGTGTTTTAATTGAATAATTTTTGCAGTATTATATTGTATGTGAACCTGGTTGTTTATAAACAAATGAAAAATGGAAAGAAAAACTTACTTTTTATTTTTTTTTGTGTCAAAACATTTAACATGGCTTTATTGGAATATTTATGCATATTGCATATTTGCACATACAAAAATAATTATTCATCCAACTGTAAACTATAACTAATAACAATAAACTAAATGTAATTATATTATTTTCCAACAAAAAAAAAAACATAAAAAATTAACAGTTCAGTTTTTTTATGTAAAATGATAAATAAGTCACACGGTGCAAAATTTACTGTTTGCAATTGTCACAGGTATAATTGACATGTCTTTTGCATAAATATTTTTCACATCTGTAAAATATCACATTTGATTTGTGATTGCTTGATGTTGGACAGAAGTCACATCGTTTCTGTTTTAGGCTGGTTGCGTTGCTGGTGGTGTCCGTGGGTATTGTAGCAGTGCTGGTGGAAGCTGTTAGTTCACTTTCTTTATCTTGCTGTTGGATCCTGTGGACAATGGCTGCCGCTCCATCATCTCTGGGTGTTACCTTTCGTTCTTCAATATATGGGCTAACCAGTGATTTTCCCAACTCCTCTATAAAAAGTCTTCTCTTAGGCCTCTTTCACACGTCCAGATAATTCCGGTACCGGAGAAATCGGTACCGGAGTTATCCGTGTACGTGTGTCCATGTGCTCACGTGGCACATCAGTGTGGCACACGTGCGCCATCCGTGTGCCGCCGTGTGCCGCCTGAGGACAACACAGACCGTGCAGGAGAGACAGCGCTACACTAAGCGCTGTCCCCCCATGTGGTGCTGAAGGTGGCATTCATCTCTTCTCCCCCGCAGGAGAGAAGAGGTGAAAGATCAAGTTTTTGTTATTTTTTGTGAAAAATAAAGTTTGCATGTGACCCCCGCCTCCCACCCCCAGTCCGTCGCCTGGCCCCTTGCAGAAGCAATACTCACCCAGCTCCCGCGATGTCTCCACTCTCCTCTCAGCGCCGGCAGCCTGTCCTGTGTGAGCGGTCACGTGGGACCGCTCATTACAGTGAGGAATATGTGCATATTCCTCACTGTAATGAGCGGTCCCACGTGACCGCTCACACAGGACAAGGGGCCAGCACTGAGAGGAGAGTGGATACATCGCGGGAGCTGGGTGAGCATTTCTTCTGCAAGGGGTTGGGCGGCACACTGGGGGTGGGAGGCAGGGGTCACATACAAACTTTATTTTTCACAAAAAATAACAAAAACTTGATCTTTCATCTCTTCTCTCCTGCGGGGGAGAAGAGATGAATGCCGCCTTCAGCACCACAGTGGGGGGGACAGCGCTTACTGTAGCGCTGTCTCTCCTGCGGGCGGTACGTGCACACGGAGGAGAGTGCACACTGTTCTCCGTGTGCACGTGTGCAGGACGTATTGCTGTACGTGCTGCCGGAAAAAAACAGACATGTCTACGTGTTTTGCACACGGCATACGGTCCGTGAAAAAACGCACATGTGCAGAAACACATAGATTCTAATGTGTCTACGTGTGTCAGTGTCTCCGGTACGTGAGAAAACTGTCACTACACGTACCGGAGACACTGACGCGTGAAAGAGGCCTTATATAGTTTATTTTTGTTCCAATTTGGGTCTATTTCCTTCCATAGCACGAATGCATTGTATGCTGACACATCAAGCATATTGTAAAAAATCAAAAATTATAAATGAGAAAATGTATGTCTGTGTAAATCTGCATGGACCAAAAGGACCTAAATAAATTGATAAATAGTAGTAGATGTAATATATAGTCCAAAATGAGATTATAGCTCCTTTATTTTACTCATAAAATGGCTGGAAATCACTATAAAAGGCTATCGGTCATTTTTGACCAAAGAGTACAAGTGTATAAAAAATTCTGGAGCAAAAAGTAAACATAAAAAAAAGATATAACAATACACATAGTAAGAACCCCTCAAATGAGGATAAGTCAATCAACCACAAGTTTCAGAACCGCATCTTGAATATTTTAAAAAATATTAAAGTTCAAAATCGGTCGTTTTTGACTGAAGACAACAGCAGGGTTAAAGCGTGGTCCGCCACAGTTTTGTGCACTTCTGAAAAGAAAGATAACGCTGAACAGAGGCCAGACGAAGTCCAGAGTAACTCTGCTGCCTCATTATAGTGAAGGGATCCCTGGGGTGTTTCATCTGAATTAGGTCACTCAGAGATTTAGATGGAAACTCCAAAGTAAGTGGTCATTGTAGAACACAGGATAAATGTTTTCCCAAATGTTATGTAAAACGTTCCCAATAAAAGCTTCAACTCAATCCACAAAAAAGCAAGTCCTCACTCAGGTCTGTCATCTGCTAATGGAAATATAACGGGTTTCCATGTTGCTGGAAGTACAAAGGCTCTGGAAAAGCAAAATGGCTGCTCGCCCCCCAAAAGAAATCCAGCAAATTCTGCACTCCCAAATCCAAATGACCCCCTGCCTTGAGAGCCACAGTGTGCCTAAACCACATTTAGAGTCCACATGTATAGCATTTCTGTAGCAATGAGAGCCTGTCTAATTTATGGGTGCATGTCTCTAGAAGCACCAGCTGGACATAATGTACTGGGCATTACAACGTACTAATGACTTGCAACAATATACTGGATACTAAAATGGCAGAGTCCAATTGTCACTCTGCAACATCCACTGCTGCTTGCTTCTGGAAAACACCCATGGAGTCAAAATCGTTACTACACCTGTAATTAAATATCCAAACGGGTGCAATTTCCAAATGGGTCACCTGAGAGGGGATTCTGCTCTTCTAGCACTTAGGGGCTCTGTATTTGAAGTCTGCAAACTGTTTTAGGAAAATCTACGCTCCAGGAGGCAGATAGCGCTCCTTCCCTCCCGAATCTCATTGTATGGCTAAGTAGTACTGTACAGCCACATATGAGGTATTTCTACATTCAGCAGAAATTGTGGGACAAATTCTGGTGCCATTTTTGCCCATTTCCCAGTGTGAAAATGTAAAACTTGGTGGTAAAAATGTAAATTATTTTTTCTTCACTGCCTAATAGTATAAAATTCTGTGACACATCTGTGGTGTCAATATCATCACTGCACCCATAGATTAATTCATTGAGAGATGCAGTTTGTAAATTAGGGTCACTTATGGGGGGTCTGCTATTCTGGCACCTTAGGGGCTCTACCAATGTGACATGGCACCTTCAAACCAGTCCGGCAAAGTCTAAACTTCAATATGGCACTTCTTCCCTTCTGAGCTTTGCACTGTGCCTCAAAATTAGTTTTTGACCACATATGGGGAATCGGTGTACTCAGAAAAAATTGCACAACAAATTTGTTGGTCCATTTTCTCCTGCTATTTTGGTGAAAATGAAAAATTTGGGGGCTAAACCAACATTTTTGGGGGACAATTTTTTTTTTTATTCTCTCAGTTCATTATTGTAAAATTCTGTGAAGTACCACTGGGTTCAAGGTACTCACCACACATCTAAATAAATTCCTTGAGGGGGCCTTTTTTCCAAAATAGGGTCACTTTTGTTTCTTTTTAACTGTTTAGGCACATCAGACGCTCTCCAAACGTGACATGACAGTGGTAGACCATTCCATCAAAGTCTGCAAAACATTTTTGTGAAGAAAATGTTTTTCCGCGGCTTTATGTTATAAACTTTTGTGAAGCACTTGGGGGTTCAAAGTGATCATAACACATGTAGATACATTCCTTGAGGGGTATATTTTCCAAAATGGAGTCACTTGTGGGGTTTTCTTCTGTTTAGGTACATCAGGGGCTTTCCAAACGCAACATGTTGCATTAAAAAGTCAAATGGCACTCCTTCCTTTTGGAGCCCTGCTTTGTGCCCAAACAATAGTTTTCATCCACACATGGGGTATCAACGAACTCAGGAGAAATTGCACAACAAATTTTGAGGTCCATTTTCTCCTGTTACCCTTGTGAAAATAAAAACATTTAATCTATACTAACATTTTTGTGAAAAAAAGTAAAATAAAAAAGTAATAATAATAATGTTCAATGAAACTCAGCTTTGACCACTGCTGTTACAAACAGAATCTGGCTGTGCAGCTCGTGAAACCACTCCATGCTCCTAAACCCAATATGTGCCATACACAGGATATTGAGAAGAGGTTAAGAAGCCTAAAGATAGATCATTGACAGTAGTAGCAATGAGTAGGATGGGTTTTCGTAATTTTTAAAAGAAATTGTGCTGTGAAAATGAATCATGATTCTACAGGTCAGGATAATCTCGATGATACTAGATTGTAGATATATTCTTTTTTGGTGAATAATGTGAGAAGTTCTTAAAAAATTGTTGTGTTTCTCTGTTTTCAATTTTTGTTAGAGCTATTTGAGAACTAATTTTTGTGAACTGATGTTTTAAGTGATATAATTTTTGGGTAGATGAGTTGATCACTTTTTTTTGCTTGCTGCATTTATTGCAATTCTAGGGTTTCAATTTTGTTTTCTCGATATGACATCTATCAATCAAGTGATTTAATTTAATATTTTAATAGACCTGACTTTTACAGATTTGCTGATATCAAATATGTTTATTTTTTATCTTTTATTATTTTTTCATTTTACTGGGGAAAAGGAGAGTAATAAAAAAAATATATATTTAATCCCCTCTCTTGTGCAATATACTGTAATACCACAGGATTGAAGTATATATTTAAAAAGAGGTTCTCCTATGAAGTCCACTCACAGGACTGGATTACTAGGAGCACCAAGATGGCGGTCACAGCAGTTTCAGCAAGCCGCTGACTGCCGTAACATCCCATTGGCTCTCTGCAATCACAACATGGTAAGCCAGTGGAAGCTAGTGAATACACACACCAATGACCACACCATTTAAATTCCACTGTCACCATTGAAGTGGTTAAACTGCAGTGGTTGGACGATGCTCTAGCATGTAGATGCCAGCTATATATTATAACTGTGATTTGCCTGGTATAATGTTATCCATACATGAGCCTGCTTCATGCACGAGGACTAAACATAAAACATACTATTATACCCTATGGGTCAAAAGTGGCCAGGTTTTACTCTTATTTTATTCCCACTGCTCCCTTAAGGCTATGCTCCCAAGATGCTTTTTTGGTGAGTTTTTCAAAAAATGCGAGTAACTTATTTTACTGAATGGGTGCAGAAATGGTGCAGAAAATCTGCACCATCAAAAACACACCAAGAACTCATCTTGGGAACATAGCCTAAGTATTGTATTTTTTTTTTAAGTCCTGCATGCTGCCTCTTTATTTAGAGCAAATTTTTATTGACTACCAAGGATGTGGTGCTTACAGGGTAATAATGCAGAGCAGCCTAAATAAAGACCCCTAGAGAATCCTGCGAACAACACTTGCGTGACAAAGACTATAAAAATTAACTGAATAAGAAAACCCATGTCTCTGGAACCATGTGGTGGATATAAAAAAGACAAACATGGAATACTAAGTGGAGTAGTGGGAATAAAATAACACAGAAAACTGGCTACGGGTGAAAGCATTGTTAAGGAAATACTACATTTGATTTCCTACTCTAAACAAATATATGTGTTACTATATAAGGTATTATAAGTCTTGTGGAAATCATATTTTTAAGTCAATATAGCTGTATAATTTCATTTGAAATTTTTTTTGGGAACTACCAGTTTGTTTTTTTCAGACGTTATGTTAGTTGTTTGTTCCTGTGTTTATACAATATGTTCAATTCCTCTTCTGTGTCACCACAAGCAATACATTGTTTTTTTTCTATTCTACTGCTTTGCCAGCTCCACTTACAAAAACTGCCGATCCATCTAGTATTGTATCAGGGCCATAACTAGATAACTTTTTATGTGAATCTACCACAGGGCCTAGTGTCAAAAGGCTTGCAGTGTTAGAAAAATGGCTCTCTTATCTCCTTCTATCAGTCTTTAAACTGTTTGAGGTGTAAGGTCATTTCAAGGGTGGAAAACCAAATACCAGCTTGCCTCCTCAGGCACTAGTTACAGTACACTAGGTATCGATCCATGCAATGATATGCTTGGTGTCAGATGTGTTCATCTTTTCAGTATTTTCTTTCCCTTCAATATAATCTTTGAGGCAAACTGTATTTTATGCTTTCCCCAATATCAAAACTGTTATATCTCCCATTGTGTCTGTCTATCACTTCTATTCTGAGAGAAAAAAAATCTTTTATTTCTAAGTCTGTGAAAAAAGATTTACCGTTAATCATTTACAAGACACTATTGTTATACATTTCAAAAGCTGACCTCACCACCACTAACAAATGTGCAAAAAAGGTTTAAAGCAGAAATTTGTAGCAGACTTGCTCATTCATAAGGACCAAAAATAATAACTTGTAGATAAAAAAATAAATATAAAGGTAAACTTTTAAATCTAGAGGAAAATGAACTTTTTTATTCTATTCTACTGTGTGTTTTCCACTCTGCAACAAAGTAAAACATTTGTGGGAATGAATTTGCTTTAACGTATGTACATGCAACGCATAGTATTTAAATATATGTATTTACATCTATATACAGTATATATATATATATATATATATATATATATATATATATGTGTATATATACAGTACACAGAGGCGTATCTAGGGTTTCTGGCACCCCCCCCCCCCAGGACATATGCGTTTTGCACACTTAGTTATGTACCCACGAGCCGCTCTCCTTAATGCTCTCAATATTCAGTGAAAAACTGAGAGAAGCAGAAGAGAAGCTCGTTGTCACAGGAAAATCGCATATGAGTGAAGTGTCCATGTGACGACTACTGGAACCTGCAGAGCTGAATCCTGACATTGCAGGCTTCTGAATTCTCACAAGTCATGCACTGCACACTTTTAGGATTCTCCCTTGCCGGTGGACAGTCATGTCAGCACAAGCATGCGATTTGTATACTTCTGACGACATTCTGACTAAACGTGCCTGGCCTTGCTCAGTTCATTTTCATTGAGTGAGGCTACACATGTCTAGTCAGCATGTGACCACATGTATGTAAATCACCAGCATGAGAGAATCCTGACACCGTGCAGAGCGCACTGTGAGAAGTCAGAAGTCTGCAGTCACTAAGAATGACTGCAGACTCATTACAAACCTAGGCACTGCTCCTAATAGCCAGTTTCCTACTCCACACTGATGAGGGGCAAAAACCCCGAAACAGCTGTTTGTGGATGGATACCATGCTTGGCATAGGTGGTCTTCCTTTATTGGATATTCTCCTTTATTGGATGCTGCCCTTCCCGTGGTTGTTCCTTCCCGGAGAAAGGCCTGGCTATTCATTGCTTGCGTTGAGAAACACGTGATGGTGTCTCCGCAGCTTACTTTACATGCATTAGCATATTTCCCATAAGGGATGGGGGCAGTGTTCTGGATCACTGCGTTGAGAAACACGTGATGGTGTCTCCGCAGTGTTGGATGTTTTGGTCTCCCCGAGGTCATTCATCTGTTCCTTCATAGCCTTTCACCAGGCACTGCTCCTAATAGCCAGTTTCCTACTCCACACTGATGAGGGGCAAAAACCCCGAAACAAGCTGTTTGTGGATGGATACCATGCTTGGCATAGGTGGTCTTCCTTTATTGGATATTCTCCTTTATTGGATGCTGCCCTTCCCGTGGTTGTTCCTTCCCGGAGAAAGGCCTGGCTATTCATTGCTTGCGTTGAGAAACACGTGATGGTGTCTCCGCAGCTTACTTTACATTCATTACAAACCTAGACATCCCCTTTAATGCTCCTAACATAAATAAAAACATGAGAGTTAGTTAGTATCACAAATAACATTTACATCCAGGTACCTTGTAGATGATGTCGTCTCTGGAGCCGATCTCCTTCTTTTCTTCATCTTGTCCAGACCCCATGATGAGTTTTCTTATCCACAGCTCGTCTCTGCAGACTTCCATCTTCTCCGCTCTATTGCAGAAAATCTCCACATGATGCCCTTAACCCCTTTACCTCCAAGGGTGGTTTGCATGTTACCGGGCCAATTTTTACAATTCTGACCACTGTCCCTTTATGAGGTTATAACTCTGGAACACTTCAAGGGATCCTGATGATTCTGACATTGTTTTCTCGTGACATATTGTACTTCATGAAAGTGGTAAAATTTGTTTGATGTTACCTGCTTTTATTTGTGAAGAAAAGGAAATTTGGAGAAAATTTTTCTTTTCCAACTTTGAATTTTTATGCCCTTATATCACAGAGATACAGTACAGACCAAAAGTTTGGACACACCTTCTCATTTAAAGATTTTTCTGTATTTTCATGACTATGAAAATTGTACACTCACACTGAAGGCATTAAATCTATGAATTAACACATGAGGAATTATATACTTAACAAAAAATTGTGAAACAACTGAAATTATGTCTTACATTCTAGGTTCTTCAAAGTAGCCACCTTTTGCCTTGACGAATGCTTTGCAAACTCTTGGCATTCTCTTGATGAGCTTCAAGAGGTAGTCACTGTGAATGGTCTTCCAACAATCTTGAAGGAGTTCCCAGAGATGCTTAGCACTTGTTGGCCCTTTTGCTTTCACTCTGCGGTCCAGCTCACCCCAAACCATTTCGATTGGGTTCAGGTCAGGTGACTGTGGAGGCCAGGTCATCTGGCGTAGCACCCCATTACTCTCATTCTTGGTCAAATAGCCCTTACACAGCCTGGAGGTGTGTTTGGGGTCATTGTCCTGTTTAAAAATAAATGATGGTCCAACTAAACGCAAACCAAATGGAATAACATGCCGCTGCAACATGCTGTGGTAGCCATGCTGGTTTAGTATGCCTTCAATTTTGAATAAATCCCCAACAGTGTCACCATCAAAGCACCTCCACACCATTACACCTTCTCCTCCATGCTTTACGGTGGGAAGCAGGCATGCAGAGTCCATCCGTTCACCTTTTCTGCATCCCTCAAAGACATGGTAGTTGGAACCAAAGATCTCAAATTTGGAGTCATCAGACCAAAGTACAGATTTCCACTGGTCCAATGTCCATTCCTTGTGTTCTTTAGCTCAAACAAGTCTCTTCTGCTTGTTGCTTGTCCATAGCAGTGGTTTCCTAGTAGCTATTTTACCATGAAGGCCTGCTGCACAAAGTCTCCTATTAACAGTTGTTGTAGAGATGTGTCTGCTGCTGTGTCTGCTGTTGACTGACCTTCATTTCTTAAAGTAATGATGGCCACTCGTTTTTCTTTACTTAGCTGCTTTTTTCTTGCCATAATACAAATTTTAACAGTCTATTTAGTAGGACTATCAGCTGTGTATCCACCAGACTTCTGCACAACACAACTGATGGTCCCAACCCCATTTATAAGGCAAGAAATCCCACTTATTAAACCTGACAGTGCACATCTATGAAGTGAAAACCATTCCCGATGACTACCTCTTGAAGCTCATCAAGAGAATGCCAAGAGTGTGCATAGCAGTCATCAAAGCAAAAGGTGGCTACTTTGAAGAACCTAGAATATAAGACATAATTTCAGTTGTTTTACACTTTTTTGTTAAGTATATAATTCCACATGTGTTAATTCATAGTTTTGATGCCTTCAGTGTGAATTTACAATTTTCATAGTCATGAAAATACAGAAAAATCTTCAAATGAGAAGGTGTGTCCAAACTTTTAGTCTGTACTGTATGTCACACAAAATACTTAATAAGTAACATTTCCCACATGTCTACTTTACATCAGCACAATTTTGGAACCAACATTTTTTTTGTTAGGGAGTTATGAGGGTTAAAATTTGGCCAGCAATTTCTAGTTTTCACAGCATCATTTTTTTTTCAGGGACCTCATCACATTTGAAGTCATTTTGAGGGGTCTATATTATAGAAAATAACCAAGTGCGACACCATTCTAAAAACTGCACCCTTCAAGGTGCACAAAACCACATTCAAGAAGATTATTAACCCTTCAGCTGTTTCACAGGAATTTTTGGAATGTTTAAAAAAAATGAGCATTTAACTTTTTTTCTCAAAAAATTTACTTCAGCTCCAATTTGTCTTATTCTACCAAGGTTAACTGGAGAAAATGGACCGCAAAAGTTGTTGTACAATTTGTCCTGAGTATGCCGATACCCATATGTGGGGATAAACCACTGTTTGGACGCAATGTAGAGCTCAGAAGGGAAGGAGCGCCGTTTGACTTTTCAATGCAAAATTGACTGGAATTGAGATGGGACGCCATGTTGCCTTTGGAGAGCCCTTGATGTGCCTAAACATTGAAACCCCCATAAGTGACACCATTTTGGAAAGTAGACCCCCTAAGGAACTTATCTAGATGTGTGATGAGCACTTTCACCCACCAAGTGCTTTGCAGAAGTTTATAATGCAGAGCCGTAAAAATAAAAAATCATATTTTTTCACAAAAATGATCTTTTTGCCCCAAATTTTTTATTTTCCCAAGGGTAACAGGAGAAATTGGACCCCAAAAGTTGTTGTGCAATTTGTCCTGAACCCCTAAGTATTTCACTACAGTTTATAACGCAGAGCCGTGAAAATAAAAATTATTTTGTTTTTTCACAAAAATTATTTTTTAGCCCCCAGTTTTATATTTTCCCAAGAATAACAGGAGAAATTGAACCTCAAAAGTTGTTGTCCAATTTTTCCTGAGTATGGTGATGCCCCATATGTGGGGGGAACCACCATTTGGGCGCAGAGCTTGGAAGGGAAGGAGCGCCATTTGGAATGCAGACTTAGATGGATTGGTCTGCAGGCGTCACATTGCGTTTGCAGAGCCCCTAATGTACCTAAACAGTAGAAACCCCCCACAAGTGACCTCATATTGGAAACTAGACCCCCCAAGGAACTTATCTAGATGTGTTGTAAGAGCTTTGAACCCCCAAGTGTTTCACTAAAGTTTATAACGCAGAGCCGTGAAAATAAAAAATAATTTTGCTTCCCATAAAAAGGGTTTCTTAGACCCCCAAATTTGTATTTTCCCAAGAGTAACGAGAGAAATTGGACCTCAAAAGTTGTTGATCAATTTGTCCTGAGTACGCTGATACCCCATATTTGGGAGGAACCACCGTTTGGGCACATGGCAGAGCTTGGAAGGGAAGCAGCGCCTGTTGTGAATTCTGCTTTTGGGCTCCCTCCGGTGGTTGTAGGTGGTAATGCAGTTGACCCTGAGTTGCAGCCCTGGTCAGGTGTATCTGCTGATTGCAGATCTGACTGGGGTATTTAGGCGTGCAGGATTCATTAGTCCTTGCCAGTTGTCAATTGTTGTTGGGAGGTGTAGGACCTCTGCCTGGTTCCTCCTGCCTTTCTGCCAAATCAGCAAAGATAAGTGTCTGGTTCTTTTTCCCTGTGGCACACATGTTGTGTGCTTCACAATTCAGTGCTATTCTTTGTGTTTTCTTGTCCAGCTTAGATTGTGTCAGTATTTTCTCAGTCTTGCTGGATTCTCTGGAGTGGCAGATATACATTCTATGTCTTTAGTTAGATTGTGGAACTTTTTGTATTATCTGCTGTGGATATTTTTGGAAGGGTTTTAATACTGACCGCCTAGTTATCTGTCCTATCCTTTCCTATATAGCTAGAGTGGCCTCTTTTGCTAAATCCTGTTTTCTACCTGCGCGTGTCTATTCTTCTCCTACTCACAGTCATTATTCGTGGGGGGCTGCTTATCCTTTGGGGGTCTGCTCTGAGGCAAGATAGCATTCCCATTTCCATCTATAGGGGTATTTAGTCCTCCGGCTGTGTCGAGGTGTCTAGGGAGTGTTAGGCATACCCCACGGCTACTTCTAGTTGCGGTGTTAGTTCAGGATTGCAGTCAGTACAGGTTCCACCAACTCCAGAGAAAGTTTCATGCGGCTCCAAGGTCACCAGATCATAACAGAACAACTGGCCCATAATGAGTTAAATGCATCTCAGAAGAAGGGAAGAAAAGTGTTGAGCCATTTTTTTTTCTGCAGTCTGTTTTGTCTTTTTTTCCCTCTTTATTTATGGGTGGCTGAAGAGTCTTGTGCCAGCATGGATGTTCAGGAATTAGCTACTCATGTAGACCAGCTTGCTGCTAGGGTACAGGGTATTTCTGATTATATTGTTCAGACTCCAGCTTTAGAACCGAAGATTCCTACTCCTGATTTGTTTTTTGGTGATAGGTCCAAATTTTTGGGGTTTAAAAATAATTGTAAATTGTTTTTTGCTCTGAGACCGCGATCCTCCGGTGATTCCATTCAGCAGGTTAAAATTGTCATCTCCCTGCTGCGTGGTGATCCACAGGATTGGGCATTTTCCCTGGAATCTGGGAACCCGGCCTTGCTTAATGTAGATTCCTTTTTTCAGGCTTTAGGTTTATTATATGATGAACATAATTCTGTGGATCAAGCAGAGAAAACCTTGTTGGCCCTGTCTCAGGGTCAAGAGGCGGCAGAATTGTTTTGTCAGAAATTTAGAAAATGGTCGGGGTTGACTAAATGGAATGATGATGCTTTGGTGGCAATTTTCAGAAAGGGTCTTTCTGAATCCATTAAAGATGTTATGGTGGGGTTTCCCACGCTTTCTGTTGTGAATTCTGCTCTTGGGTTCCCTCCGTTGGTTGTTGGTAGTAATGCAGTTGTCCCTGGGTTGCAATCCTGGGCAGGTGTCCCTGCTGATTGCAGCTCTGACTGGGATATTTAGGTTTGCAGGATTCATTAGCCCTTGCCAGTTGTCCATTGTTCTTGGAGGTTTTGCATCTCTGTCTGGTTCCTCCTGCCCTGCTGCCAAATCAGCAAAGATAAGTGTCTGGTTTTGTTTCTACAGCACACATGCTGTGTGCTTTACAATTCAGTACTATTCAATGTTTTTTCTTGTCCAGCTTAGACTGTGTTTGGATATTTCAGTCAAGTTGGATTCTCAGGAGATGCAGATATACATTCCATGTCTTTAGTTAGATGGTGGAATTTTTGTATTATCTGCTGTGGATATTTTTAGGGTTTTAATACTGACCGCTTAGTATTCTGTCCTATCCTTTCCTATTTAGCTAGTGTGGCCTCTTTTGCTAAATCCTGATTTCTGCCTGCGTGTGTCTTTCCTCTAATACTCACAGTCAATATTTGTGGGGGGCTGCCTATCCTTTGGGGTTCTGCTCTGAGGCAAGATAGAATTCCCATTTCTATCTATAGGGGTATTTAGTCCTCCGGCTGTGTCGAGGTGTCTAGGATGTGTTAGGTACACCCCACGGCTACTTCTAGTTGCGGTGACAGTTTAGGGTTTGCGGTCAGTACAGGTTCCACCTACTCCTGAGAAAGTCTCATGTGGCTCCAAGGTCACCGGATCATAACAGCCTTCCTGTCTGAGTGATTCTATGTCTCTGGCCATTCAGATTGATCGGCGCTTGCGGGAGCGTAGAACTGTGCGCGCTGTGGCTTCGTCCTCAGAGCCAATTCCTGAGCCAATGCAGGGTGATTGGATTTTGTCTAGAACGGAACGACAAAGATTCAGATGTCAGAATGGGTTGTGTTATTATTGTGGTGACACTTCTCATGTCATTTCAGTCTGCCCTAAGCGGACAAAGAGGATCGCTACCATCAGTACTGTACAACCTAAATTTCTGTTATCTGTGTCCTTGATCTGCTTACTATCATCATTTTCTGTCATGCCCCCCGAAGGCCAATCTTAGTAAACCAACTAGCCCCCTTAATCCTAGCAAAAAAATCGGAAAGCAGAGGTATAGGGAAATCTATGTCTGTGACTAGTTGGGGTTGTCAGGGGGTTCATAATGATGTTCCTTTGATGTCAATCTCCTCTTTTTCCTCTTCTGAAATTCCAGAGTTTTTGTCTGATTTTCAGGATGTATTCGATGAGCCCAAGTCCAGTTCCCTTCCACCGCACAGGGACTGTGATTGTGCTATTGACTTGATTCCAGGCAGTAAGTTTCCTAAGGGTCGACTTTTCAACCTGTCTGTGCCTGAACATACCACCATGCGGAGTTATGTTAAGGAGTCTTTGGAGAAAGGGCATATTCGGCCATCTTCTTCACCGTTAGGAGCAGGGTTTTTTTTGTTGCTAAGAAGGATGGCTCCTTGAGACCTTGTATTGATTATTGCCTCCTGAATAAGATCACGGTCAAGTTTCAATACCCTTTACCTTTGCTTTCCGATTTGTTTGCTAGGATTAAGGGGGCTAGTTGGTTTACTAAGATTGACCTTCGGGGGGCATATAATCTTGTTCGTATTAAACAGGGTGATGAATGGAAAACTGCGTTTAGTACGCCCAAAGGCCATTTTGAATACCTTGTGATGCCATTCGGGCTCACTAACGCTCCATCTGTTTTTCAATCCTTCATGCATGATATCTTCCGGACTTATATTGATAAATTCTTGATTGTATATTTGGACGATATTTTGATTTTTTCCGATGATTGGAAGTCTCATGTGAAACAGGTCAGGATGGTATTTCAGATCCTTCGTGACAATGCTTTGTTTGTGAAGGGGTCTAAGTGTCTCTTTGGGGTGCAGAGGGTTTCTTTTTTGGGCTCTATTTTTTCTCCCTCATCTATAGAGATGGATCCGGTTAAGGTTCAGGCCATTCATGATTGGATTCAACCCACATGCGTGAAGACCCTTCAGAAATTTTTGGGTTTTGCAAATTTTATCGCCGTTTCATTGCTAACTTCTCCAGCTTGGTTAAACCCTTGACTGATTTGACAAAAAAAGGTGCTGATGTGGCGAATTGGTCCTCTGCGGCTGTCTCTGCCTTTCAGGAGCTTAAACGCCGATTTACTTCTGCTCCGGTGTTGCGCCAACCAGATGTTTCTCTTCCGTTTCAGGTTGAGATTGATGCTTCTGAGATTGGGGCAGGGGCTGTTTTGTCTCAGAGGGATTCTGTTGGTTCTTTGATGAAACCGTGTGCCTTCTTCTGCTGAACGCAATTATGATGTCGGCAATCGGGAGTTGTTGGCTATGAAGTGGGCATTTGAGGAGTGGCGACATTGGCTTGAGGGAGCTAAGCACCGTATTGTGGTCCTGACCGATCATAAGAATTTGATTTACCTCGAGTCTGCCAAACGGCTGAGTCCTAGACAGGCTCGATGGTCCTTGTTTTTTCCCGTTTTGATTTCGTGGTTTCGTATCTTCCGGGTCCTAAGAATATTAAGGCTGATGCCCTTTCTAGGAGTTTTTTGCCTGATTCTCCTGAGGCCCTTGAACCGGTCGGCATTCTGAAAGAAGGGGTGTTCCTTTCTGCCATTTCCCCTGATTTACGGCGGGTTCTTCAGGAATTTCAGGCTGATAGATCTGACCGCTGTCCTGTGGGGAAATTGTTTGTTCCTGACAGATGGACTAGTAGAGTGATTTCTGAGGTTCACTGTTCTGTGTTGGCTGGTTATCCTGGTATTTTTGGTACCAGAGATTTGGTTGGTAGGTCCTTTTGGTGGCCTTCATTGTCACGTGATGTGCGTTCTTTTGTGCAGTCCTGTGGGACTTGTGCGCGGGCCAAGCCTTGTTGTTCCCATGCTAGTGGGTTGCTTTTGCCATTGCCGGTCCCTGAGAGGCCCTGGACGCATATTTCTATGGATTTTATTTCTGATCTTCCGGTTTCCCAGAGGATGTCGGTTATCTGGATTGTTTGTGACCGGTTTTCTAAGATGGTTCATTTGGTGCCTTTGCCTAAATTGCCTTCCTCTTCAGAGTTGGGTCCGTTGTTTTTTCAGCATGTGGTTCGTTTGCATGGTATTCCGGAGAATATTGTGTCTGACAGAGGTTCCCAGTTTGTTTCTAGGTTTTGGCGGGCCTTTTGTGCTAGGCTGGGCATTGATTTGTCTTTTTCTTCTGCATTCCATCCTCAGACAAATGGCCAGACCAAGTGAACTAATCAGACTTTGGAGACTTATTTGAGATGCTTTGTGTCTGCCGATCAGGATGATTGGGTGGCCTTTTTGCCATTGGCCGAGTTTGCCCTTAATAATCGGGTTAGTTCGGCTACTTTGGTTTCGCCTTTTTTTGTAATTTTGGTTTTCATCCTCGTTTTTCTTCTGGGCAGGTTGAGCCTTCTGACTGTCCTGGTGTGGATTCTGTGGTTGACAGGTTGCAGCAAATTTGGGCTCATGTGTGGACAATTTGGTGTTGTCTCAGGAGGAGGCTCAACGTTTTGCTAACCGTCGTCGGTGTGTTGGTTCCCGGCTTCGGGTTGGGGATTTGGTTTGGTTGTCTTCCCGTCATGTTCCTATGAAGGTCTCTTCCCCTAAGTTTAAGCCTCGGTTTATTGGTCCTTATAGGATTTCTGAGATTAATAATCCGGTTTCCTTTCGATTGGCGCTTCCGGCCTCTTTTGCTATTTATAATGTCTTCCATAGATCTTTATTGCGGAAATATGTGGTGCCCGTTGTTCCCTCTGTTGATCCTCCTGCCCCCGTGTTGGTTGATGGGGAGTTGGAGTATGTGGTTCAGAAGATTTTGGATTCTTGTTTTTCGAGGCGAAGGCTTCAGTACCTTGTCAAATGGAAGGGTTATGGCCAGGAGGATAATTCTTGGGTTTTTGCTTCTGATGTCCATGCTGCTGATTTGGTTCATGCTTTTCATCTGGCTCGTCCTGTTCAGCCTGGGAGCTCTGGTGATGGTTCGGTGACCCCTCCTCAAGGGGGGGGTACTGTTGTGAATTCTGCTTTTGGGCTCCCTCCGGTGGTTGTAGGTGGTAATGCAGTTGCCCCTGAGTTGTAGCCCTGGTCAGGTGTATCTGCTGATTGCAGATCTGACTGGGGTATTTAGGCGTGCAGGATTCATTAGTCCTTGCCAGTTGTCAATTGTTGTTGGGAGGTATAGGACCTCTGCCTGGTTCCTCCTGCCTTTCTGCCAAATCAGCAAAGATAAGTGTCTGGTTCTTTTTCCCTGTGGCACACATGTTGTGTGCTTCACAATTCAGTGCTATTCTTTGTGTTTTCTTGTCCAGCTTAGATTGTGTCAGTATTTTCTCAGTCTTGCTGGATTCTCTGGAGTGGCAGATATACATTCTATGTCTTTAGTTAGATTGTGGAACTTTTTGTATTATCTGCTGTGGATATTTTTGGAAGGGTTTTAATACTGACCGCCTAGTTATCTGTCCTATCCTTTCCTATGTAGCTAGAGTGGCCTCTTTTGCTAAATCCTGTTTTCTACCTGAGTGTGTCTATTCTTCTCCTGCTCACAGTCATTATTCGTGGGGGGCTGCCTATCCTTTGGGGGTCTGCTCTGAGGCAAGATAGCATTCCCATTTCCATCTATAGGGGTATTTAGTCCTCCAGCTGTGTCGAGGTGTCTAGGGAGTGTTAGGCACACCCCACGGCTACTTCTAGTTGCGGTGTTAGTTCAGGATTTCGGTCAGTACAGGTTCCACCTACTCCTGAGAAAGTCTCATGTGGCTCCAAGGTCACTAGATCATAACAAGCACCATTTGGA
The DNA here is from genome assembly GCF_051348905.1 of Ranitomeya variabilis. Classification (NCBI taxonomy): domain Eukaryota; kingdom Metazoa; phylum Chordata; class Amphibia; order Anura; family Dendrobatidae; genus Ranitomeya; species Ranitomeya variabilis. The sequence goes on from NC_135236.1 coordinate 309,315,500, forward strand.
ATGCAGACTTACATGGATTGGTCTGCAGGCGTCACATTGCGTTTGCAGAGCCCCTAATGTACCTAAACAGTAGAAACTCCCAACAAGTGACACCTTATTCGAAACTAGACCCCCCAAGGAACTTATCTAGATGTGTTGTGAGAACTTTGAACCACCAAGTGTTTCACTGCAGTTTATAACGCAGAGCCGTGAAAATAAAAAATAATTTTGTTTCCCATAAAAAGGGTTTTTTAGCCCCACAAATTTTTATTTTCCCAAGGGTAACAAGAGAAATTGGACCTCAAACGTTGTTGTCCAATTTGTCCTGAGTACGCTGATATCCCATATGTTTGGGTAAACCCCTGTTTGGGTGCATGGGAGAGCTCAGAAGGGAAGGAGCACTGTTTTACTTTTTCAACGCAGAATTGGCTGGAATTGAGATTGGACACCATGTCATGTTTGAAGAGCCCTTGATGTGCCTAAACAGTGGAAACCCCCAATTCTAACTGAAACCCTAACACACCCCTAACCCTAATCCCAGCTCTAACAATAACCCTAACCACACCCCTAACCTGAACATGCCACTAACCCTAATCCCAACCACACCCCTAACCCCAACCACACCCCTAACTCCAACACACCCCTAACCCTAATCCCAACCCTAACCACACCCCTTAATCCAACACACCCCTAACACTAATCCCAACCATAACCCTAATCACACCCCTAACCCTGACACACCCCTAACCCTAATCCCAACCGTAAATGTAACCCTAACCCTTACTTTAGCTGAAACCCTAACCCTAACTTTAGCCCTAACCCCAACCCTAGCCCCAACCATAACCCAAACCCTAACCCTAGCCCCAACACTAACTCTAACCATAACCATAACCCTAGCCCTAACCCTAACCCTAGCCCTAACCCTAACCCCAACCCTAACCCTAACCCCCACCCTAGCCCTAGCCCCAACCCCAACCCTAGCCCTTACCCTTGCCCTAACCCTAGCCCTAACCCTACTCCTAATGGGAAAATGGAAATATATACATTTTTTAATTTTATTATTTTTCCCTAACTAAGGGGGTGATGAAGGGGGCTTGATTTACTTTTATAGCGGGTTTTTTAGCGGATTTTTATGATTGCAGCCGTCACACACTAAAAGATGCTTTTTATTTAAAAAAAAATGTTTTTGCGTCTCCACATTTTGAGAGCTATAATTTTTCCATACTTTGGTCCACAGAGTCATGTGAGGTCTGGTTTTTGTGGGAAAACATTTTTATTGGTACCATTGTTGGGCATGTGACTTTTTTGATCACTTTTTATTCCGATTTTTTTGAGGCAGAATGACCAAAAACCAGCTATTCAAGAATTTGTTTTGGGGCGCGTTTATACCGTTCCGCGTTTCGTAAAACTGATAAAGCAGTTTTATTCTTCGGGTTAGAATGATTACAGCAATACCTCATTGATATCATTTTTTATGCTTTAGCACTTTTATACGATAAAAACTATTATATAACAAATAATTATTTTTGCATCGCTTTCTTCTGAGGACTATAACTTTTTTATTTTTTCGCTGATGATGCTGTATGGCAGCTCATTTTTTGCAGGACAAGGTGACGTTTTCAGCGGTACTATGGTTATTTATATCTGTATTTTTGATCGTGTGTTATTCCACTTTTTGCTCGGCGCAATGATAATAAAGCGTTGTTTTTTGCCTCTTTATTTTTACGGTGTTCACTGAAGGGGTTAACTAGTGAGACAGTTTAATACGGTGGGTCATTATGGATGCGGCGATACTAAATACGTGTACTTTTATTGTTTTTTTATTTAGATAAAGAAATGTATTTATGGGAACAATATTTTTTTTTCTTTATTTAGGAATTATTTTTTTTTTACACGTCTAAATATTTTTTTACACTATAACATTGCCTCAGGGGGGGGACATCATGTTTTAGGGTCAGAGCGCTGATCTGACACTTTGCTGTGCACTTTTTCAGATCAGCGATCACACAGGCACAGCAGGGAGGCTTCCCGGCGCCTGCTCTGAGCAGGCGCTGGTAAGCCACATCCCTGCAGGATCGGAAGGCCCCCATGGCCATTTTGGATCTGGGGCCTGCGGGGAGAAGGAGGTAGGAGACCCTCAGAGCAACACGAGCACATCACGTTGTTCCGAGGTTCTCTGGGAAGCACGCAGGGAACCCCCTCCCTGCGTGATGCTTCCCTATACCGCCGGTGTTTGATCGCAGTGTTCTGGGGGTTAATGTGCCGGGGCGGTCCGTGACCACTCCTGGCACATAGTGCCGGATGTCAGCTGCGATAGTCAGCTGACACCCGGCCGCGATCAGCCACGCTCTACCCGTGAGCATGGCCAATCGCATATGACGTACTATCCCGTCGGTGGTCATACGGGCCCACCCCACCTCGACGGGATAGTACGTCATATGTCAGAAAGGGGTTAAAGATACAAGTGTCATTATACTGCTCCTGAATACAAAATTGCCCCTCACTATACACTATATTGTCTGCACAAAATGTGACCCCCACATTGTCCCTCTTATGGTACATGCTCTTCACACTGACCGCTCCTTTCCATACCGGCCCCCTCTTCACACTGTCCTCTCACACTGTGTCCCTCTATAGGGCCCAGTATTTATACTGTACTCTGTTATCACACTCCCCCTCCTAGGTATACTGTCCCCTCCTGGCTGTGCCCTTACATTGTTCCTCCATGCTACACCCCCACTATTCAGTTTTTATTCTGTGCCCAAACACTTTTCTCCCCATACTGTCTCCTCACACTATTCCCCTCCCTCCTCATACTGTCTCCTCTCACATCCCCCTGTTCACCATACTGTCTCCTCATATATTTACCCCTTCACTTTCTACACTGCCTGCTCACCTGACTCCCCATACTGTGTGTGCACACATCCCATCACCCTTACTCCCCGTACTCTGTCCACATACATTTTTCACATCGCTACTCATAATGTGTCCGCATACATTCCCCCATTCGCTCCCCATACTGTCTGCACCCATCTCCCATACTGTTTCCTCATATATGCCTCCCATTCCCCAGTACTGTTTCCTCATACATGCCCCCTATTCCACAGTACTGCTTCCTCATACATGCCCCCCATTCTCCTGTACTGTTTCTTCATATATACCCATTATTTTCCTCTACCCCACCCCATCATTGCCCTCTTCACCACTTCCATCTTTGCCTTCTCCACCAAGACTACCATTGCTTTCTCCCCCACCATCCCATAATTTCCCATTCCACAACCTCCATAATTTCCTTCTTCCCCAGCACTCCCATCATTCTCCCCCACCACCATCATTGCCCATTCCAATTTCCACCTCCATCATTGCCTCCCCCCACCCCATCATTGCCCATTCCACCACCTCCATCATTTCCTCCCCCCACCCCCATCATTGCCACCTCCATCATTGCCCATTCCAGCACATCCATCATTTCCTCCTCCCCCTCCATCCCAATTGTTGCCCTCTCCCTGTCAGCCCCATCATTGCCCTCGCCTCTCCTCCCCGTACACACAAACAAAACCATTTGCTCTCTGCACATTCACCCGCAGCGCTACGCATGCACACACACACAACACACATCACACACACAACACCTCTCACCTCTATATATACACACAGGACCTCTCTATACAGACACACACACATACAACACACACAGCACCTCTATATATACACACACACACAAAACCTCTCACCTCTCCACATGCTCTGCTGCAGCATCTCATTGCCTTCCCCTGACACAGCCGGCCGCTGCATCATGACCTCATCCAGCGGTGCTGCCTGTGTGAGAGGAAGCACGGGCAGGAAGACAGATCGCTGTAGCTCCGCTGCTATTTTCTCTTGTAGGCAGCGGAGCTGCAGGGAATTCTCCCTGCATGTCGCAACCACCCTGCAGGGGCCCCCCTCCATCTCTGCCAGTATGTCCGCACATTTTGAGAGCCAGCGAGCTGCAGCTTCTCTGTGCCGGCTGTCAGCTTGACAGTTCGCACAGAGAACAGCTGACTTTCGGGGGGCGGCAGAATGCAGCTGCCGGGGGAGACCTTGAGGACCACCGAATTAGGCGGCCCGAATGCGCCCCCCTGCCAGCTGTGCACGGGGCACATGCCCCGGCTGCCCCCCCCAGATACGCCACTGACAGTACAGACCAAAAGTTTGGACACACTTTCTCATTTAAAGATTTTTCTGTATTTTCATGACTATGAAAATTGTAAATTCACACTGAAGGCATCAAAACTATGAATTAACACATGTGGAATTATATACTTAACAAAAAAGTGTGAAACAACTGAAATTATGTCTTATATTCTAGGTTCTTCAAAGTAGCCACCTTTTCCTTTGATGACTGCTTTGCACACTCTTGGCATTCTCTTGATGAGCTTCAAGAGGTAGTCACCGGGAATGGTTTTCACTTCACAGGTGTGCCCTGTCAGGTTTAATAAGTGGGATTTCTTGCCTTATAAATGGGGTTGGGACCATCAGTTGTGTTGAGCAGAAGTCTAGTGGATACTCAGCTGATAGTCCTACTGAATAGACTGTTAGAATTTGTATTAAGGCAATAAAAAAGCAGCTAAGTAAAGAAAAATAAGTGGCCATCATTACTTTAAGAAATGAAGGTCAGTCAGTCCTAAAAAATGGGAAAACTTTGTGTCCCCAAGTGCAGTTGCAAAGACCATCAAGCACTACAAAGAAACTGGCTCACATGAGGACCACCCCAGGAAAGGAAGACCAAGAGTCACCTTTGCTTCTGAGGATAAGTTTATCCGAGTCACCAGCCTCAGGAATCGCAGGTTAACAGCAGCTCAGATTAGAGACCAGGTCAATGCCACACAGAGTTCTAGCAGCAGACACATCTCTACAACAACTGTTAAGAGGAGACTTTGTGCAGCAGGCCTTCATGGTAAAATAGCTGCTAGGAAACCACTGCTAGGGACTGGCAACAAGCAGTAGAGACTTGTTTGGGCTAGAGAACACAAGGAATGGACATTAGACCACTGGAAATCTGTGCTTTGGTCTGATGAGTAGTGTTGAGCGATACTTTCCGATATCGGAAAGTATCGGTATCGGAAAGTATCGGCCGATACCGTCAAAATATCGGATCTAATCCGATACCGATACCCGATCCCAATGCAAGTCAATGGGACGAAAATATCGGAATTAAAATAAACCCTTTTTAAACTTGTAGGTTCATTCTACATGAAGGAAAACAACTAAGAATAATGTAGGATGTATTGGGGGACGTGGCGGAGACATTAAAGGCACAGAGGTTTAGCCCAATGTAATAGAATAGCAGGATTTTGGTTTTTTTTATGACGTTCGGCGTTAGAAAGATTTTGACTATGTTAATTTTTTTTTTATTTTGTCAGATATTGATGTTTCACTACTTCCACGCCCTTCACCTTCTTTTTTACTTCTCCCACACTTTCTTCTTCATTATCCTCATCATCAGCTTCTTTGACATCAACTTCTTCACCTTATTCATCTTCTTCTTCATCTTCTACCTATTATTTTTTTTGTTACATACATTGTTCATATTCTTTTTATTTTACTATTATCTTCTTCATATTCAACTTCTTCATCATATTCTTATTTGTGACAGGCATTCCCGTAGTTGTTATCTATAAAAGTTTGAAGATTACACCTTCCGTTCTGCCTGTCACAAAACAGTTACATTTGTCCGCGTTCAGTTTGGCCTGCAGCATCAGGCTTTATCCAGGGGCACCACGAGGAGGAACGGACTCACCCCCATACACTGCTTAGTCTTCTTCTGCTTATAATTTAGATAATATTTTTTGCTCTGATATTTAGTGTTATGCTTAATGTTTTTCTGCTCTTTGTTCTGCAGCCTCTTGTTCTTCTGCTTCTCGGTCTTCCAGGTCGTCGTCGTCTCCAGGGTCGTCGTCTCCGGGGTCGTCGTCATCGGGGTGGTCTTCAGGGTCGTCGTCTCCGGGGTCGTCGTCATCGGGGTGGTCTTCGGGGTCATCGTCTCCAGGGTCGTCGTCATCACGGTGGTTGTCGTCTCTGGTGTCGTCGTCATCTTAGGGGTGGTCTTCCGGGTCATCGTGTTTAGTCTCTTGAACTTGGAAATGTAGCAGAAGGTACAAGAAGGCTGAGAAAATGCCGAGAACCAGCTGATGGAACTGGAACTCGGATGGCTACCCGAAGGTCCAAGAGCCAATGGAACAACCGAGGACCAGCTGACGTTACTGGAACCCGGTTACTAAGCAGGAGGTACCCGTGCTTGAAAGCACTACCAAGGACCACCTGATGTTGGTGGAACTCGGATACCCAGAGGGAGGCACCTAAGCCAAAGGCTCTGCCCGGAACCAGCTGACGGTACTGGAACCAGGATGGGGAGCAGAAGGTACAAGAGCAAAAGACAGTGCCGAGAACCAGCTGACGGTGCTGGAACCCGGATGGGTAGCCGAAGGTCCAAGAGCCAATGGAACTACCGAGGACCAGCTGACGTTACTGGAACCTGGGTACTAAGCAGGAGGTACCCGTGCCTGAAAGCACTACCAAGGACCACCTGACGTTGGTGGAACTCGGATACCCAGAGGGAGGCACCTAAGCCAAAGGCTCTGCCCGGAACCAGCTGACGGTACTGGAACCAGGATGGGGAGCAGAAGGTACAAGAGCAAGTGTCTGTGTGGCTTTTGCAGGACACGATGCCGGCTGCACAGCAGGGGAACAGCTGGCGGTGCTGAACCCCACTGACACATTGGCTGGTGTTTTTCTCTGTGCAGCTAGCAGTACCGGGCCCCAACTGGCGGTGTTAGAGCCCGGGGTCAGCAGGAGGAGGAGATGGAGCAGAGTGTAGGCCGAAGCCTGCACTGGCGGCAGCTTTGGGTCTGTTGTGCCTGCGTGGCTGTTGCAGGACACGTTGCCGGCTGCACAGCAGGGGAACAGCTGGCGGTGCTGAACCCCACTGACACATTGGCTGGTGTTTGGCTCTGTGCAGCTAGCAGTACCGGGCCCCAACTGGCGGTGTTAGAGCCCGGGGTCAGCAGGAGGAGGAGATGGAGCAGAGTGTAGGCCGAAGCCTGCACTGGCGGCAGCTTTGGGTCTGTTGTGCCTGCGTGGCTGTTGCAGGACACGTTGCCGGCTGCACAGCAGGGGAACAGCTGGCGGTGCTGAACCCCACTGACACATTGGCTGGTGTTTGGCTCTGTGCAGATAGCAGTACCGGGCCCCAACTGGCGGTGTTGGAGCCCGGGCTCTGCAGGGGGAGCAGAGTGTAGGCCGAAGCCTACTTGAACCAATTTCAAAGGTAACCTTTAACCCCCCCTCAGGGGTTACAAAGTAGAAGAGCCACAGCTTATGCAGCAGTAGTGCTGCACAAGTCAAAGGTTGCTCTTTTAATTTTGCTCCTTGCACACGCTGAATGAAACACGTATAACATTTAGCCCTTTATACAGTCAAACTGTGTTGGAGGCGCGAGTTCCCTTTGTAATGAGACGCAGCACAGATGTCAAGAATCCCACCTTGGTGCTGGGTGCAGCCTCCTGAGCGTTGTTATTTGCTGTACAGGAGTCTGCGCTGTCGTGTTATCCCCTGGCCTAGCGCTGTTAGCGCTGCCCATCTTCTGACCTCATTTAATGTCGGCCGCTGCGGTTCGCGATGACCATGAATCCCAGCCCCGCGGTGTCTTAACATTGTTAAAACACTGCGGGGCTGTGATTCATGGCCTGGCGCAGCACATATGTTCGCCTCTCGCACTCGGGTCCTTACACCCGCTGCAGACTGTGCGGCGTCAGCTGATCCCTTATCGCATGCCACGGCCATGAAGCCGCACAGTCCGAAGAAGGCGGAAGGAGATGAGGGACAGGCGAAGAAATGCACCGTTCATGCCCATCAATCACACCCTCGCAGTCCCAATAAATAAGACACCGAGGGGCGTTGTGTGGGTCAGGGCGGCTGCAGAGGCGCAGGCAGCCAAACAATGATGCCAGAAGACGGGCAGCGCTACCAAGGGGGTTGCAGCGTGTCATTACAAAGGAAAGTCACACCTCCGGGACGGTTAAATGGTCACGCAGAGGACACATTTTAGACGTGTTTTCAGTTCCACATGTGCGAGGAGAATACGTTTATGAGCCACCTTGCACACATGCAGCATTACCGCTGTACAAGGTGGCCTTAAAAACGTACAAACGCCTGGGGGAGGGGGGACAGGTTCCCTTCAATTTCAGTTCTTGTGTCTGCGTGGCTTTTGCAGGACACGATGCCGGCTGCACAGCAGGGGAACAGCTGGCGGTGCTGAACCCCACTGACACATTGGCTGGTGTTTTTCTCTGTGCAGCTAGCAGTACCGGGCCCCAACTGGCGGTGTTAGAGCCCGGGGTCAGCAGGAGGAGGAGATGGAGCAGAGTGTAGGCCGAAGCCTGCACTGGCGGCAGCTTTGGGTCTGTTGTGCCTGCGTGGCTGTTGCAGGACACGTTGCCGGCTGCACAGCAGGGGAACAGCTGGCGGTGCTGAACCCCACTGACACATTGGCTGGTGTTTTTCTCTGTGCAGCTAGCAGTACCGGGCCCCAACTGGCGGTGTTAGAGCCCGGGGTCAGCAGGAGGAGGAGATGGAGCAGAGTGTAGGCCGAAGCCTGCACTGGCGGCAGCTTTGGGTCTGTTGTGCCTGCGTGGCTGTTGCAGGACACGTTGCCGGCTGCACAGCAGGGGAACAGCTGGCGGTGCTGAACCCCACTGACACATTGGCTGGTGTTTGGCTCTGTGCAGCTAGCAGTACCGGGCCCCAACTGGCGGTGTTGGAGCCCGGGCTCTGCAGGGGGAGCAGAGTGTAGGCCGAAGCCTACTTGAACCAATTTCAAAGGTAACCTTTAACCCCCCCTCAGGGGTTACAAAGTAGAAGAGCCACAGCTTATGCAGCAGTAGTGCTGCACAAGTCAAAGGTTGCTCTTTTAATTTTGCTCCTTGCACACGCTGAATGAAACACGTATAACATTTAGCCCTTTATACAGTCAAACTGTGTTGGAGGCGCGAGTTCCCTTTGTAATGAGACGCAGCACAGATGTCAAGAATCCCACCTTGGTGCTGGGTGCAGCCTCCTGAGCGTTGTTATTTGCTGTACAGGAGTCTGCGCTGTCGTGTTATCCCCTGGCCTAGCGCTGTTAGCGCTGCCCATCTTCTGACCTCATTTAATGTCGGCCGCTGCGGTTCGCGATGACCATGAATCCCAGCCCCGCGGTGTCTTAACATTGTTAAAACACTGCGGGGCTGTGATTCATGGCCTGGCGCAGCACATATGTTCGCCTCTCGCACTCGGGTCCTTACACCCGCTGCAGACTGTGCGGCGTCAGCTGATCCCTTATCGCATGCCACGGCCATGAAGCCGCACAGTCCGAAGAAGGCGGAAGGAGATGAGGGACAGGCGAAGAAATGCACCGTTCATGCCCATCAATCACACCCTCGCAGTCCCAATAAATAAGACACCGAGGGGCGTTGTGTGGGTCAGGGCGGCCGCAGAGGCGCAGGCAGCCAAACAATGATGCCAGAAGACGGGCAGCGCTACCAAGGGGGTTGCAGCGTGTCATTACAAAGGAAAGTCACACCTCCGGGACGGTTAAATGGTCACGCAGAGGACACATTTTAGACGTGTTTTCAGTTCCACATGTGCGAGGAGAATACGTTTATGAGCCACCTTGCACACATGCAGCATTACCGCTGTACAAGGTGGCCTTAAAAACGTACAAACGCCTGGGGGAGGGGGGACAGGTTCCCTTCAATTTCAGTTCTTGTGTCTGCGTGGCTTTTGCAGGACACGATGCCGGCTGCACAGCAGGGGAACAGCTGGCGGTGCTGAACCCCACTGACACATTGGCTGGTGTTTTTCTCTGTGCAGCTAGCAGTACCGGGCCCCAACTGGCGGTGTTAGAGCCCAGGGTCAGCAGGAGGAGGAGATGGAGCAGAGTGTAGGCCGAAGCCTGCACTGGCGGCAGCTTTGGGTCTGTTGTGCCTGCGTGGCTGTTGCAGGACACGTTGCCGGCTGCACAGCAGGGGAACAGCTGGCGGTGCTGAACCCCACTGACACATTGGCTGGTGTTTGGCTCTGTGCAGCTAGCAGTACCGGGCCCCAACTGGCGGTGTTGGAGCCCGGGCTCTGCAGGGGGAGCAGAGTGTAGGCCGAAGCCTACTTGAACCAATTTCAAAGGTAACCTTTAACCCCCCCCTCAGGGGTTACAAAGTAGAAGAGCCACAGCTTATGCAGCAGTAGTGCTGCACAAGTCAAAGGTTGCTCTTTTAATTTTGCTCCTTGCACACGCTGAATGAAACACGTATAACATTTAGCCCTTTATACAGTCAAACTGTGTTGGAGGCGCGAGTTCCCTTTGTAATGAGACGCAGCACAGATGTCAAGAATCCCACCTTGGTGCTGGGTGCAGCCTCCTGAGCGTTGTTATTTGCTGTACAGGAGTCTGCGCTGTCGTGTTATCCCCTGACCTAGCGCTGTTAGCGCTGCCCATCTTCTGACCTCATTTAATGTCGGCCGCTGCGGTTCGCGATGACCATGAATCCCAGCCCCGCGGTGTCTTAACATTGTTAAAACACTGCGGGGCTGTGATTCATGGCCTGGCGCAGCACATATGTTCGCCTCTCGCACTCGGGTCCTTACACCCGCTGCAGACTGTGCGGCGTCAGCTGATCCCTTATCGCATGCCACGGCCATGAAGCCGCACAGTCCGAAGAAGGCGGAAGGAGATGAGGGACAGGCGAAGAAATGCACCGTTCATGCCCATCAATCACACCCTCGCAGTCCAAATAAATAAGACACCGAGGGGCGTTGTGTGGGGCAAGGCGGCCGCAGAGGCGCAGCCAGCCAAACAATGATGCCAGAAGACGGGCAGCGCTACCAAGGAGCTTGTTGCGTGTCAATACAAAGGAAAATCACACCTGAGGGACATTTTAATGGTCGCAGAGGACTCATTTTTAGACGTGTTCACTTCAACATGGGCAAGGAGATTAAGTTTCTGAGCCACCTTGCACACATGCAGCATTACTGTCGTACAAGGTGGCTGTAAAACGTAAAAACGCCTGGGGGAGGGGGGACAGGTTTCCTTCAATTTCAGTTCTTGTGTCTGCGTGGCTGTTGCAGGACACGATGCCGGCTGCACAGCAGGGGAACAGCTGGCGGTGCTGAACCCCACTGACACATTGGCTGGTGTTTTTCTCTGTGCAGCTAGCAGTACCGGGCCCCAACTGGCGGTGTTAGAGCCCGGGGTCAGCAGGAGGAGGAGATGGAGCAGAGTGTAGGCCGAAGCCTGCACTGGCGGCAGCTTTGGGTCTGTTGTGCCTGCGTGGCTGTTGCAGGACACGTTGCCAGCTGCACAGCAGGGGAACAGCTGGCGGTGCTGAACCCCACTGACACATTGGCTGGTGTTTGGCTCTGTGCAGCTAGCACATCTGGGCCCCAACTGGCGGTGTTAGAGCCCAGGGTCAGCAGGAGGAGGAGAGGGAGCAGAGTGTAGGCCGAAGCCTGCACTGGAGCAAGTTGAAAGGGAAACTTTAACCCCCCCCCCAGGCGTTTGTAGCTGAAAGAGCCATCGTGTACAGCACTAATGCTGGAAAAGGTAAACTTAGCTCTTTTAATTATGGTCCTTGCACATGCTGAACCTAACACTTATAAAAAGTGTCCCCTCCTACCGTGATACCGTCCGGTAGGTGGAACTTTCCTTTGTGATGTGACGCAGCACAGCCGTCATTCCTACCCCCTTGGCGCCGTGCGCCGCCTCCTCAGCGTTGTTTGAATCAGTCCCGGAGCCTGCGCTGTTAGGTTAGCCCTTGGCCATGCACACATTTTGCGCTGCCCGTCTTCTGACATCATTTGGTGTCAGGCTGGCTGCGCCTGTGCGGCCGCGCTGGCCGAGAGCCCGCCTCGTACTGTCTTCTGATTTAATCCCACTGGGGGCCTGAGATCCATGGACATGCGCAGTGCATATCTGAACCTCCACCTCTCACTCATCTCCCTACGGCTTCTTCTGACTGTGCGGTGTCACGGCCGTGGCATGCTATTAGGGACCAGCTGACACCGCACAGTTTGAATAAGCCGTAGGGAGATGAGTGAGAGGTGGAGGTTCAGATATGCACTGCGCATGTCCATGGATCTCAGGCCCCCAGTGGGATTAAATCAGAAGACAGTACGAGGCGGGCTCTCGGCCAGCGCGGCCGCACAGGCGCAGCCAGCCTGACACCAAATGATGTCAGAAGACGGGCAGCGCAAAATGTGTGCATGGCCAAGGGCTAACCTAACAGCGCAGGCTCCGGGACTGATTCAAACAACGCTGAGGAGGCGGCGCACGGTGCCAAGGGGGTAAGAATGACGGCTGTGCTGCGTCACATCACAAAGGAAAGTTCCACCTACCGGACGGTATCACGGTAGGAGGGGACACTTTTCATAAGTGTTAGGATCAGCATGTGCAAGGAGCACCACGAAAAGAGGCACTTTTTACCTTTGCATCATTACTGCTGCACAAGGTGGCTCCTTCAGTAACAAACGCCTGGGGGGGGGGGACAGGTTCCCTTAAATTTAACTTGTTGTGCCTGCGTGGCGGTCGCAGTACACGTTGCCGGCTGCACAGCAGGGGAACAGCTGGCGGTGCTGAACCCCACTAACACATTGGCGAGGTGTTTGGCTCTGTGCGGACAGCACTTCTGGACGGCAACTGGCGGTGTTGGAGCCCAGGGACAGGTGGAGGAGGAGGAGGTAGGAGGAGGTAGGAGGGATTGCCACACACACAGCAGGGGAACAGCTGACGTTACTGAACCCCAATAACAGAGGAGGGACTGTTGACTGTGCGTACAGCACTTCTGGACGGCAACTGGCGGTGTTGGAGCCCAGGGACAGGTGGAGGAGGAGGAGGTAGGAGGAGGTAGGAGGGATTGCCACACACACAGCAGGGGAACAGCTGACGTTACTGAACCCCAATAACAGAGGAGGGACTGTTGACTGTTTCGTACAGCACTTCTGGACGGCAACTGGCGGTGTTGGAGCCCAGGGACAGGTGGAGGAGGAGGAGGTAGGAGGAGGTAGGAGGGATTGCCACACACACAGCAGGGGAACAGCTGACGTTACTGAACCCCAATAACATTGGAGGGACTGTTGACTGTGCGTACAGCACTTCTGGACGGCAACTGGCGGTGTTGGAGCCCAGGGACAGGTGGAGGAGGAGGAGGTAGGAGGAGGTAGGAGGGATTGCCACACACACAGCAGGGGAACAGCTGACGTTACTGAACCCCAATAACAGAGGAGCGACTGTTGACTGTGCGTACAGCACTTCTGGACGGCAACTGGCGGTGTTGGAGCCCAGGGACAGGTGGAGGAGGAGGAGGTAGGAGGAGGTAGGAGGGATTGCCACACACACAGCAGGGGAACAGCTGACGTTACTGAACCCCAATAACAGAGGAGCGACTGTTGACTGTGCGTACAGCACTTCTGGACGGCAACTGGCGGTGTTGGAGCCCAGGGACAGGTGGAGGAGGAGGAGGTAGGAGGAGGTAGGAGGGATTGCCACACACACAGCAGGGGAACAGCTGACGTTACTGAACCCCAATAACAGAGGAGCGACTGTTGACTGTGCGTACAGCACTTCTGGACGGCAACTGGCGGTGTTGGAGCCCAGGGACAGGTGGAGGAGGAGGAGGTAGGAGGAGGTAGGAGGGATTGCCACACACACAGCAGGGGAACAGCTGATGTTACTGAACCCCAATAACAGAGGAGGGACTGTTGACTGTGCGTACAGCACTTCTGGACGGCAACTGGCGGTGTTGGAGCCCAGGGACAGGTGGAGGAGGAGGAGGTAGGAGGAGGTAGGAGGGATTGCCACACACACAGCAGGGGAACAGCTGACGTTACTGAACCCCAATAGCAGAGGAGGGACTGTTGACTGTGCGTACAGCACTTCTGGATGGCAACTGGCGGTGTTGGAGCCCAGGGACAGGTGGAGGAGGAGGAGGTAGGAGGAGGTAGGAGGGATTGCCACACACACAGCAGGGGAACAGCTGACGTTACTGAACCCCAATAACAGAGGAGCGACTGTTGACTGTGCGTACAGCACTTCTGGACGGCAACTGGCGGTGTTGGAGCCCAGGGACAGGTGGAGGAGGAGGAGGTAGGAGGAGGTAGGAGGGATTGCCACACACACAGCAGGGGAACAGCTGACGTTACTGAACCCCAATAACAGAGGAGCAACTGTTGACTGTGCGTACAGCACTTCTGGACGGCAACTGGCGGTGTTGCAGCCCAGGGACAGGTGGAGGAGGAGGAGGTAGGAGGAGGTAGGAGGGATTGCCACACACACAGCAGGGGAACAGCTGACGTTACTGAACCCCAATAACAGAGGAGGGACTGTTGACTGTGCGTACAGCACTTCTGGACGGCAACTGGCGGTGTTGGAGCCCAGGGACAGGTGGAGGAGGAGGAGGAGGTAGGAGGAGGTAGGAGGGATTGCCACACACACAGCAGGGGAACAGCTGACGTTACTGAACCCCAATAACAGAGGAGCGACTGTTGACTGTGCGTACAGCACTTCTGGACGGCAACTAGCGGTGTTGGAGCCCAGGGACAGGTGGAAAAGCAGAGGAACACAATGTAGGCCGAAGCCTGAGAAAGTCGAAAGGGAACCTTTAACCCCCCCCCTAGGCGTTTGTAGCTGAAAGAGCCAGCTTGTGCAGCACAAAAGATGCAAAAGGAAAAGGTGGCTCTTTTCATCACGCTCCTTGCAAACACAGAACTAAACACTTATAAAATGTGTCCCCTGAAACCATGAAACCGTCCCGGAGGTGGGACTTTCCTTCATAATATGACGCAGCACAGCCGTCATTCCTACCCCCCCGGCGCCGCGCCCCGGCTCCTCAGCGTTGTTTGATTCCATCCCGGAGCCTGCGCTGTTATGTTATCCCTTGGCCAGGCACACTTAGCGCTGCCCATCTTCTGACATCATTTGGTGTCAGGCTGGCTGCGCCTGTGCGGCCGCGCTGGCCGAGAGCCCGCCTCGCAGTGTCTTCTGATTTAATCCCACTGGGGGCCTGGGATCCATGGCCATGCACAGGGGGGGTAGGAATGACGGCTGTGCTGCGTCATATTACGAAGGAAAGTCCCACCTCCGGGACGTTTTTACGGTATCAGTGGACACATTTTATAAGTGTTAAGTTCTGCGTGTGCAAGGAGCTAAAACAAAATAGCTACCTTTTCCTTGTGCAGCATTACTGCTGCACAAGTTGGCTCTTTCAGTAACAAACGCCTTGGGGGGGGGGACAGATTCCCTTACATTTCAGTTGTTGTGTCAGCGTGGCGGTCGCATGACACATTGCCGGCTACACAGCTGTGGATCAGCTGACGTTACTGAAACCCAATAACACTGGGTCGTATGTTTTGACTGTGCAGACGGCACTTCTGAGCCTCAACTGGCGGTGTTGGAGCCCAGGAATTTAAGTTCAGGTGGTAGAAAGATGAACACAACAGGAGATCTGGATAACGTATACAGTGACCTAATTATTTAATCAGGAGGAGGAGTGGCAAATTCCTGCGAGATCCAGGCCTTGTTCATTTTCAGGAAAGTAAGCCGGTCAACGTTATCGGAGGATAGTCGCATGCGACGGTCAGTTAGTACACCACCTGCAGCACTAAAGACACGTTCCGATAATACACTGGCCACAGGGCAAGACAGCACCTCCAATGCATACTGGCTTAGCTCTGGCCATGTATCCAGCTTTGAGACCCAAAACTTGAAAGGGGAAGAGCCGTCTGGGAGTACAGCAAGAGGGCAAGACATGTAGTCTGTCACCATCTGACGGAACCGTTGCCTCCTGCTGACTGGAGCCGTCTGTGATGGTGTAGACTTTTGTGGGGGGCACAGAAAACTGTGCCACAGTTGGGCCATACTGGTCTTGCCTTGGGCAGAGGCACTGCTTCTGCTCCCTCTTTGTGCAGAGCCTCCACCACTGCCTGGACGCACTGAGCTGCTTTGGAATGCACTAGCAGCACTTCTCTCAGTTGGAATGGAGAAGATGATGGAATTGACCAGTGTGTCTTGGTACTCCCGCATTTTTCGCTCCCGGTTCAACGGTGTGATGAGGCTTTCTACGTTGTCCCGGTAGCGAGGATCGAGGAGGGTGAACACCCAATAATCAGACATGTTGAGAATGTGGGCGATGCGGCGGTCGTTTCTCAGGCACTGCAGCATGTAATCCACCATGTGCTGCAGACTGCCAACTGCCCAAGAAACGCTGTCCCCTGCTGGAGGCGTGATCTCTGACCGCTCGTCATCACCCCACCCTCGCTGTACACACTGAGTACTGGACAATTGTGTAACTCCCTCCTCTGGACGGATGTCTTCCTCCTCCATTGACTCCTCCTCATCCTCCTCACAAACTGTCCCCTGCCTACGCGTTTGTGAGGAACCACGTGGCGCTGACTGTCCAGAAGATGATGGAAATGGTGAATCCTCATCCTCCACCTCTTCCACAACATCATCCCTTAGCGCTTGCAGTGATTTTTCAAGCAGGCAGATAAGGGGGACAGTCATGCTGACTAGTGCATCATCTGCACTCGCCATCCGCGTGGAATAATCAAAGGGACGCAAAACCTGGCAGACGTCATTCATAGTGGCCCACTCTGTGGTTGTGAAGTCTGTACGGCGCTGACTGCGACTTCTTTGCGCCTGAAGCAGCTGGTACTCCATTACAGCTTGCTGCTGCTCACACAACCGCTCCAACATATGTAACGTGGAATTCCACCTGGTAGGTAGGTCACATATGATGCGATGTTCCGGCAGGCGGTGTCGGCGCTGCAGAGCGCAATGCGCGCTTTTGCCGTGCTGGAACGCCGCAAGTGAGCACACTCTAGGCGGACCTTGTGCAGCAGTGCATCAAGATCCGGATAGTCCCTCAAAAAGCTCTGCACGACCAAATTGAGCACATGTGCCAGACATGGGATGTGAGTGAGGTTGCCGAGGCCCAGAGCTGCCACCAGATTTCGGCCATTATCACACACTACCATGCCTGGCTGGAGATTCGCTGGCACAAACCACACATCGCTCTACTGCTTGATGGCATTCCAGAGCTCCTGCGCTGTGTGGCTACGATTCCCCAAAAAAATTAATTTCAAGACGGCCTGTTGACGTTTGTCATGTCGGTCGTAACAGGTACACGTTCATCACGGGTCCATGTGGAGGTGGACTGTGACGGCTCCTGCAGCGATGATTCTGAGGAACTGGTGTAAGAGGAGGAGTCAATGCGTACAGAATGGATTCCTGCAATCCTTGGAGTGGGCAGGACACGTCCTGCGCCACTCGCACGGTCTGTACCCGGCTCAACGACATTAACCCAATGGGCAGTGAGGGAAAGGTATCGCCCCTGTCCATGTTGACTGGTCCACGCATCGGTGGTGAGGTGGACCTTGCTACTGACGGCGTTCAGTAGCGCGTGTTTTATGTGTCCCTCCACATGCTTGTGCAGGGCAGGGACGGCTTGCCTGCTGAAGTAAAAGCGGCTGGGCACATTGTACTGTGGGACTGCCAATGACATCAAGTCACGGAAGCTGTCAGTCTCCACCAGCCTGAATGACAGCATTTCCAGTGAAAGAAGTTTGGCAATGCCTGCAGTCAGAGCCTGTGCTCGTGGGTGGTTTGACGAGAAAGGCCGCCTTTTCTCCCATGCCTGTACTACCGATGGCTGTAGACTGGGCTGGGAGTGTGTGGATGACTGGGAAAGTGGTGCTGCGGGTGGAATTACAGCGGGTCTCTGGACAACAGGGCCAGAGGTTCTTCCACGGCGATCCTGGGAGGAAGCCGAACCAGCTGCGTGTGAGCTAGAGGAAGAGGCAACACGAGCTGAAGAGGTGGTAGCTGCCGCTGTTGGTTGGCCTAGCTCTTCAGTGTGTTTTTCTAACTCCGCCGGGTGCCTGTTGCGCACATGTTTCCACATGTTGGAGGTATTGAGGTTGCTGACATTTTTCCCTCTTTTGACTTTTTGATGACACACCTTGCATCTGACATAGCAAATGTCATCTGCAACTGTGTCAAAAAAGGACCAGGCACTGCAAGTCTTGGGAGCGCCCTTTTTGGCTTTTGGAAGAGACGTGCTCCTAACGGGTGCCAAAGCGGAGGCTGCAGGATCCGCAGTCTTCCCCCTCCCTCTCCCTCTTTGGGCCGTACGGGGAATCTCTTCCTCAGAGCTGCTCCCACCACCTTCCTGTCCCTCACGCCAAGATGGGTCAAGGACCTCATCATCTACACTACCCTCTGCCCCCAACTGCTCCTCCTGGGTAGTCTCAGCAGCAGAGCACGCACCAGTAAGTGGCACCTGAGTGTCATCATCAGCTGATGCGGCCTGCGATGTGGTGACCGGAGCCACTGGCCCACCCGCCTCTTCAGAGGAAGAGAGAAAAAGCTGTTGGGCATCACTACACCCTGCCTCTTCTTCCATTTCTCCAATGCTGCTTGGCTGGCCCCCTGTTTCCAAGCCAAGAGATTCAGAGAACAGAAGTAGAGACGGCTCCTGTCCTGGGCTCTCTGTCTGCCTGGGCAATTTGGCAGGTGGTGAAGAGACAGATGGCTGCTCTCCAGTGCTCTGTGTCTGAGAGGATGTGGCACTAATTGAAGTTGATGCATTAGCTGCCATCCATCCGACAACGGCTTCAATTTGGTCTTCACTCAGCAGCGGTGTATGGCGCTCTGACACAAAGCTGCGCATGAACGACTGTTGCCTGGTGAATGTGGGTGCTGATGAGTCACCGGTGCCCGCAGCAGGCACAGAATCCCCACGTCCCCTCCCTGCTCCGCGCCCACGCCCACGCCCACGTGCCTTACTCACTGCCTTCTTCATCTTGGTTGACTGATAAAGATAAGCAGAAAAGTACTAACGGCTTTGTGTGCTTATTCCTGAGCAACTCCTCCTAACAGGTATAAGAAACACTAATTTTCTAAAGTGTGGACTAGACTTTAATATGAGCTAATGTGGCCTACACAAATGTAAAGTGGTGTAACTGGTGTGTTTGGTGAACTTTATTATTTATTTATTTTTTGGGGGCTGAACTGACAACGGATAGAGCTGCAGTCACACGGAGACCGTGCAGACAGACGTAAACGGCGCTGCAAGGCCCAAAAACCCTCCTCTACGTTATCCTATGTAGTGTTTTTCCACAAGTTAGCTGGAGACGGATGGAAAGACACTAATAGGAATTTTTTGAAAAAATGTGCAGCAGCCTGCACTACTTAAAACAAAATGAAAATTGATTTGGCGGTATGACGCAGTGAACAACCCTGAGCTGGAGACAACCAGGCTACGGCTGCTCACAGACTACAGGGCGAGCTGCAGTCACACGGAGACCGTGCAGACAGCCGTAAACGGCGCTGCAAGGCCCAAAAACCCTCCTCTACGTTATCCTATGTAGTGTTTTTCCACAAATTAGCTGGAGACGGGTGGAAAGACACTAATAGGAATTTTTTGAAAAAATGTGCAGCAGCCTGCACTACTTAAAACAAAATGAAAATTGATTTGGCGGTATGATGCAGTGAACAACCCTGAGCTGGAGACAACCAGGCTACGGCTGCTCACAGACTACAGGGCGAGCTGCAGTCACACGGAGACCGTGCAGACAGCCGTAAACGGCGCTGCAAGGCCCAAAAACCCTCCTCTACGTTATCCTATGTAGTGTTTTTCCACAAATTAGCTGGAGACGGGTGGAAAGACACTAATAGGATTTTTTTGAATAAATTAGCAGCAGACTACACTACTTGAAAAAAAAAAAAAAAAAGAACAGTATGAGGCAATGAACCACCCTCCCTGAACTGAATACAACCAGCTATGGATGGCCTATGTGGCTGCACTCAGACTAGAGAGTGGGCTGCACTCACACACACACACACACAGACCTTGCAGATCGCTGTGAAAACAGCGCTACAAGGCAAAAGCTAGGTGAATAATAGGTGAACACAGCGGTTGCTAAATTAGCCTTTGGAAAGCACAAAGAAGCAAATCGCTATCTCTAAACTGTCCCTCAGTCAGCAAACAGCGTCCTGTCACTAACTGAATTCACAGCAGAGTGATCGCAAAATGGCGCCAGCGACTTTTAAACTGCATCATGACATCATTTCAGCAGCCAATCACAGCCTTGCCAGTAGTTTCATGCCCTCCATGCTAAACAGGATGTGCCCACACTTGGAATCATTCTCATTAGCTGAATTTCTGCATTTTGAATCTTGGAACTTCCGATTCCGGTATCCGATACGCGGCAAGTATCGGAACCCCGGTATCGGAATTCCGATACCGCAAGTATCGGCCGATACCCGATACTTGCGGTATCAGAATGCTCAACACTACTGATGAGTCAAAATTTGAGATCTTTAGTTCCAACCACCGTGTCTTTGTGCGATGCAGAAAATGTGAACGGATGGACTCTACATGCCTGGTTCCCACCGTGAAGCATTGAAGAGGTGTGATGGTGTTTGGGTGCTTTGCTGGTGACACTGTTGGGGATTTATTAAAAATTGAAGGCATACTGAACCAGCATGGCTTCCACAGCATCTTGCAGCGGCATGCTATTCCATCCGGTTTGCGTTTAGTTGGTTTATTTTTCAACAGGACAATGACCCCAAACACACCTCCAGGCTGTGTAAGGGCTATTTGACCAAGAAGGATAGTGATGGGGTGTTACGCCAGATGACCTGGCCTCCACAGTCACCAGACCTAAACCCAATCGAGATGGTTTGGGGTCAGCTGAACCGCAGAGTGAAGGCTAAAGGGCATTTCTGTGAACTCCTTCAAGATTGTTGGAAGACCATTTCCGGTGACTACCTCTTGCAGCTCATCAAGAGAATGCCAAAAGTGTGCAAAAGCAGTCATCAAAGCAAAAGGTGGCTACTTTGAAGAACCTAGAATGTAAGACATATTTTCAGTTGTTTCACACTTTTTTGTTAAAGGGAACCTGTCACCTGAATTTGGCAGGACCAGTTTTGGGTCATATGGGCGGGGTTTTTGGGTCTTTGATTCACCCTTTCTTTACCTTCTGGCTGCATGCTGGCCACAATATTGGATTGAAGTTCATTCTCTGTCCTCCGGAGTATTGCCTTGCGCAGGCGACTACTCTGGAGGACAGAGAATGAACTTCAATCCAATATTGCGGCCAGCATGCAGCCAGCGGGTAAGGAAAGGGTGAATCAAACACCCGAAAACCCAGCCCATATGACCCAAAACTGGTCCCGCCAAATTCAGGTGACAGGTTCCCTTTAAATATCCCCTCCCTTGTGTATGACTGCACTCGAAAGGTGGATGCTTGCTGTCTAGCGCACGACTAAGCTGTCAACATAAAGACACACGATACAGCGTCTATTGCTGTAGCCGCCAGTGCGGCGCCGTGCGCTTATAGAGCGCTTTCCTATCCCAAGTCTGGGTGGTTAGTGGCATCCGCCAAAGCGGCACAGCATGCACTCTTGTGCTTTAAGTTATATTTTTCTGTTACTTTGACACCCCAGTTGAGGTGTCGAGCGCAAGTGGTCTGAAAGTACTCTAATCCTGTGTCTTGGGATAGAGTCCTGAGACTCCTTGCTTGCGCTCTTGGTGCGGTAGCGCGGCCCTGTGACGCAACAGAGTTTGCTTCCTTCACACAGGGTGAAGTTAACCCGTGTGTGTATCCACATTGTACCGCCATATAGTCCGTCATTACTCAGCAGCAGGTTCCATCTCTGCACAGCGGACCCCGGGCTGCGAACGCACCTTATAACATCTATCTTATGATTTGGTGTGTTCCACTAGCCTTAACAATATATATATATATATATATATATATATATATATATATATATATATATATATATATATATATATATATATATATATATATGTATATATATATATATATATATGTATATATATATATATATATATATATATATATATACAGTTGTGTTAAAAATTGTTTGCCCCTTTCTGATTTCCTATTCTTTTGCAGATCACCAAATGTAAATATTAGAGAAAGATAGCACAAATAAATACAAAATGCAGTTTGCAAATGAATGTCTTTATTATTAAGAGAAAAATAAATCACAACCTACAGCGCCCTGTGTGAAAAAGTAATTGCCCACCCACTAAAAACATTAATTAACTGTGGTTTATGACATATTTGGGAATATGAGTTTCAATTCCCTAGCCACACCCAGGTCTGATTTCTGCAACACATGTTTTCAATCAAGAAAACACTTGAGTAAGACCTGCCTGATAAAGTCAAATAGACCAAAAGTTCCTTAAAAGCTAGACATCATGCAGCTAAATTCTGGAAGAAATGATGAACAAAGTAATTGAGATCTCTTAGTCTGGAAAGGTTATAGCCATTTCTAAAGCTTTTTTCACTCCGTGAAACTACAATGAGAGTCATTATCCACAAATGTCTAAAACATAAAACAGTGGTAAACCTTCCCCGGATGACCAAAATTACCCCAAAAGCGAAGCGATGACTCATCCAAGAGGGCACAAAAAAGCCCACAACAACATCCAAAGAACTGTAAGCCTCACTTGCCTCAGTTAAGGTCAGTGATCATGACTCCACCATAAGAAAGAGACTGAGCAAAAATGGCCTGCATGGCCATTCCAAGAGTTCCAAAATGAAAATCGCTGCTGAGCAATAAGAACATAAAGGCTCACATCAGTTTTGCCAGAAAACATCTTGATGATCCTCAAGACTTTTGGGAGAATACTCCTGTGGACAAAAGTTGATTTTTTTTGAAGATGTATGTCCCATTGCATCTGGTGTACAAGTAACACAGTATTTCAGAAAATGAACATCCTGCCAACAGTCAAATATGGTGGCAGTAGTGTTACGGTCTGGGGCTGTTTTGCTGCTTCAGGACCTGGAAGACTTGCTGTGGTAGATGGAACCATAGATTCTGCTGTCAACCAAAAATCCTGAAGGAAAATGTCGAGTCATCTGTTTGTGACATGAAGCTGAAGCGCACTTGGTTTATGCAGCTGGACAATGATCCAAAGCACACCAAAGTCCATCTCTGAATGGCTTAAGAAAAACAAAGTTAAGACTTTGTAGTGGCCTAGTCAAAATCCTGACCTTAATGTTATTGTGATGCTGTGGCATGACCATAAAAAAAGGTCCATGATCGGAAATCCCCCAGTGTGGCTGAATTACAACAATTCTGCAAAGATGAGTGGGAAAAAATTCCACAAGAGCATTGTAAAATACTCACTGCCAGTTATCACAAATGTTTGATAGCAGCTATTGCAGCTAAGAGTGGACCAACCAGTTTTTAGGTTTAGGTGACAATCAATTTTTCACACAGGACCCTGCAGGTTTGGATTTCTTTGTCTCCTAATATTAAAGACCTTCCTTTAAAAACTGCATTTTGTGTTTACTTGTGTTGTGTTATATTTATCTAACATTTAAATTTGCTAGGTGATCTGATATATTTATGTGTGACAAACATGCAAAAGAGTAGGAAATCAGGAAGTGGGCAAACACCTTTTCACACAATTGTATACAATTGTATACATGTATATATATCTGCAGTATATCTTGCATATATTTAGTATATCACACTTTTGTATCGATATTGAGCAGTAGGTATACATATATATATATATATATATATTTTATATATATATATATATATATATATATATATATATATATATATATATATATACACTGCTAAAAAAATAAAGGGAACATTAAAATACCACATCCTAGATATCACTGAATGAAATATTTCAGTTGCAAATATTTATTAATTGCATAGTAGAATGTGGTGAGAACAATAAAACATAAAATGATCAATGTAAATCAAAATGAATATCCCATGGAGGTCTGGATTTGGAATGATACTCTAAATCAAAGTGGAAAATCAAATTACAGGCTGATCCAACTTCAGTGGAAATGCCTCAAGACAAGGAAATGATGTTCAGTTGTGTGTGTGTTGCCTCCATGTGCCTGAATGAGCTCCCTACAATGACTGGGCATGCTCCTGATGAGGCGGCGGATGGTCTCCTAAGGACCTGGACTAAAGCATCCGCCAACTCCTGAACAGTCTGTGGTGCAATGTGGCGTTGATAGATGGTGCGAGACATGATGTCCCAGATTTGTTCAATTGGATTCAGGTCTGGGGAATGGGCGGGCCAGTCCATAGCTTCAATGCCTTCATCTTGTAGGAACTGCTGACACACTCCAGCCACATGAGGTCTGGCATTGTCCTGCATTAGGAGGAACTAAGGGCCACCGCATCAGCATATGGTCTCACAAGAGGTCTGAGGATCTCATCTCGGTACTTAATGGCAGTCAGGTTACCTCTGGTGAGCACATACAGGGCTGTGCAGCCCTCCAAAGAAATGCCACCCCACACCATTACTGACCCACTGCCAAACCGGTCATGCTGAAGGATGTTGCAGGCAGCAGATAACTCTCCACAGCGTCTCCAGACTCTGTCACGTTTGTCACATATGCTCAGTGTGAACCTGCTTTCATTTGTGAAGAGCAAAGGGTGCCAGTGGCGAATTTGCCAATCTTGGTGTTCTCTGCAAATGTCAATCATCCTGTATGGTGTTGGGCTGTGAGCACAACCCCCATCTGTGGACGTCGGGCACTCAGACCATCCTCATGGAGTCGGTTTCTAATCATTTGTGCAGACACATGCATATTTGTGACCAGCTGGAGGCCTTTTTCTAGAGCTCTGGCAGGGCTCCTCCTGTTCCTCCTTGCATAAAGGCTGAGGTAGCAGTCCTGCTGCTGGGTTGTTGCCATCCTACAGCCCTCTCCACATCTCCTGGTGTACTGACCTGTCTCCTGGTAGTACCTCCAGCCTCTGGACACTACACTGACAGACAAAGCAAAGCTTCTTGCCACAGCTCGCATTGATGTGCCATCCTGGACTACCTGATCCACTTGTGTGGGTTGTATAGTCCATTTCATGCTACCACGAGCATGAAACCACAACCAACATTCAAAAGTGACCAAAACATTGGCCAGAAATCATAGGTACTGAGATGTGGTCTGTGGTCCCCATCTGCAGAACCACTGCTTTATTGAGTGTGTCTTAATAATTGTCAATAATTTCCAACTGTTGTCTATTCCATTTGCACAAGATCATGTGAAATTGATTGTCAAACAGTGCTGCTTTCTAAGTGTACAGTTTGATTTCACAGAAGTTTGATTTAATTGGAGTTATATTCTGTTGTTTAAGTGTTCCCTATATTTTTTTGAGCAGTGTATAATATATATATATATATATATATATATATATATATATATATATATATATATATATATAATATATATATACTGCCCAACATTAAAATTGTAATATCAGTCAATACAGGGATCAATACAAACCCCTGGATGTTCGGGTCTGGCGGGTTCGACTGAAAAGTAAAAAAAAGTTTGGGTTCGGGTACCAGAACAGTGCCTGGATCCAAACCTGAACACCATTCACTTGAATGAAGGGCCCAAACATCCAGTGTTTGCCACGCTGTCATGTGCATGACAGCAAGGCAAACACTGCTTCTGATTGGCGGCAAAATCATTACCATCAGTCAGGCAGCCATGGTTCACATCGTGAGCCTGCAGCTGTGATCAGAGGGAAAACGTTTACCACTGGTCACTGGCATCAGCTAATGGGACTACTGCTCCCATTAACCTATGCCTGCTGCCGCTAATAACAGTGAGAGCAGGTGGTGGCTGATAGGAGTAATCATCAGTCGGCGCCTGTGCTCTTAATGAATAATTAAAAAAAGATACCAGCATGGATTCCCCTGTATTTTTTATAACCAGCCAAGCAGAGCAGGCAGCTGAGGGCCGCAACTCTTATTCCCGCCTGCAACCCACAAATTCCGGTGCTTTGTCTGGCTCTTCCCTCAAGTCCTGTAGCAGTGGCATGTGGGGTTCATATTTGTGGAGTTGATGTCACCTTTGTATTGCCTTGTGACATCAAGCCCACGGATTAGAAATGGAGAGGCGTCTATAAGACACCTATCCATTACTAATGCTATAGCTGTATTGTAAATATAGACACAGCAAGAATAAAGTCTTTTTTTAATAAAAACTAAACACACTTTCCTTTTTTTAATTTAAAAATGAGAAACACAGTTATACTCAACTAATGCCCATTCCATTGAATCCCCCGTCTCCTGTAATAAAACTAAAATAAAAAACAAAAATTTCCCTCATCTGTCTGATGTTCTGTCCCATGCCGTAATGCATGTCTGGGGATTCATAGTTTTCAACCTGGATGGTAACAAGATGTGACCGCCCATGCTGAGATCCACTGATGAATGAGCTGCTGTGAGTGCTGTGTCAGGGAGCAGCGGTCACCTCATCAAGGTTACCAGAGGTCACTGAGGCTGCTTTACCATTTGGGCCAATGAACTGAGGTGACCTCTCTCTGGTGAGATACCCTTTAGCAGCGTGAGAAAAATTCTCACTGTGCAGAGGCGAGTTCACTGCAGTTCAAATTCACCGTACTGAAATTGTTCCTGTGAAGGGCACGTGGGAAGAGCACGGTAAAGTGCCAGAAATGGTGCATCTAATAGATGTGCCTTTTCTGGGTGGCTGTGGGCTGCTATTTTTAGGCTGGAGGGCCAATAACCATGACCCCTTACCAGCCTGAGAACACCATTCCCAGCTGTCTGCTTTAACTTGGCTGGTTTGTCAAAAAATGGGGGGTACCCACACTGTTTATTTATATGATTTATTTAAATAATTTAAAAAAGGGTGAACACTCCTCAATTCTTGATAACCAGCCTTGCTAATGCTGACAGCTGAGAGTTGCAGCCCCCAGCTGTCAGATTTGCCTGGCTGGTTAGCAAAAATACAGTGGAACCTACCCCATTTTTTTTAAATTATTTATTTAGAGCACAAGCGCTGACTGATGAATACTCCAATAAGCCACTGCCTGCTCTCACTGTTTTTAGCAGCAGCAGGGGTAAGCAGATTGAAGCAGTGGTCCCGTTAGCTGACGCCAGTGACCGGAGGTAAGCATGGGAACCATAGCTGTCTGACAAGCAGTAATGGTTTTACTGACGATCCGAAGCAGTGTTTGCCATGCTGTCATGCACATGACTGACAGTGCAACAAACACCCGGTGTTCGGGTGACCTAACCTGAACAGTAACATGGATTCCCTGGTGAAGTCCGTGTTCGGTGTTCGTGCCTGAACAGTAGGTGTTCGGTACAGACTCCAAACTTTATTGTTCGTGTCTGCCTACCTCTTTCAAATATGATGAAATCATGTGGGCAATGCTATGAAGAGAAGTTTCTGTACTATTGTGGCTGAGTCAAAACAATAGACAGCAAGTGACATTCTGCTGCAATAGTTGGAGTTAGTGACAACATCAATAGTGGTTAACAGAGATATGGGGCTCCCTTTGTACCATATCGCCAACCCACCCTCTCAACATGATCATATGTGCAAGTGATCCAATAGTTACTATGATAAAGAGAGGCTTAACAATTGGCTAGCTACAAAACCTCCAGAAGCCTATTGGCCTTGCCAGCAAAAGATATAGAGGGCTGGGAGACAGTATACAATTGACATGTATAATACACTGCAATATAAAAGTATTGTAATGTATTTTGAAAGTGATCATCTGGTTAAATGGGACTAAATGAAAACTACCTAGCCTGAGAAAAAAGTCAATAAAATAGTTACACAAACCCCAAAATTAAATGACTAAAAACAGTTCATCCTGGAAAAAATTAAACTCACACAGTTCTTAGAATAATGCATCAGAAAAAAATATATGTTTTTTAATCCATTGCATCCGCAGCCAATTTTTATTATTACATTTTAATTGTATTCTCTCATTTTTTAAATAACTATAACTTTTTATTTTCACACTGACATCGACATATGAAGACTTGATTTTTATTAGACAGGTTGCAGCTTTGCCATTCATTTTACCATATAATATATAGAAAGATAAAATTGCATAAAAAAATCAAAGTGCAGTGCAATGGTGAAAAAAGGTTGCTCTACCATTATGGTTCTGTTTAACTTCATTTTTATGGTGTTAATTGTGCAGTAAAAAATTCCTGGAAAAAATATTCTCCAGGTCAGCATGATTACAGAGATTGCAAATATGTATAGCTTTTTACTATTTTATTGGCTTAAAAGAGTTCTAAATTTGCAGGGGGTCTAACATCTGACTTCCATTATCAGCAATTGACAGCGGTATTTAAGAGGTTAACAGTAGCATTCATCAGGTGCGCCAGTCATGACTGTTAGAGGCAGATGTTAGCTAAAAGCAGATGTCAGCTATTATAGCTAACGTCTGCTTTCTTGTGGATTGTTCTGCTTGTGAGCCTACTCCAAAGCCCCTGACACATTCCATGACTTATTTACTATATACTTCATGGAGTATGAAGAGGTTAAATGAGATTTTACTGTGAAAATAAAAACAAACTATACATATTTTCTGGAGTTGAGCAAAAAGATAAAGAGCACCCTGGATCAGTGACCATAGCAATAGTCTGTGGCTTATGTAGTACTGCAAACCTTTTACCTGCCATCATCACACTTTTGATTAGTATGATAACATGACTGTGTCATAACACAATTATAATGTGAAAGCCAGGCCTACTAATAAAAAGAGGCACCAGGGATGCCTGCAGTTTGGAGAAAATTCATAGAGTTTTGAATTGGTGGCAATGGGCTACCAAGTTAGTTGCTGGACCAGGGACATTGCAAATCTTTTTCTCATCTCAGATATTTGGTATAAGGGCTCATTCCCATTTGTTTTGAAATCGGACGAATGCAATTCGATTACAAATCGGATTGAATTTGGACCGATGTTATTCTATGATTATGTGTTAATCTGTGTTTTTTTCCAGCTCGGATCAGATCATGATCGGACTGGAAAAAAGGTGCAGCATTCTAAGATCCATAAAGATCCTGTGGATCCACCGGGGCGTCCGATAGTTTCTGGCATGGGGGGGGCTGTGTGATCCGGTTTGCAAGTTTATTGATCACTATTTGAAACCACTTGTAGAGACCTTACCTTCCTATGTCAGAGACTCTTCAGATGTCCTGGTGAGAATTGATGGTATTGTTCTGGAGGCTGATGTATGGTTGGTGACCGCGGATGTCAAGTCCTTAAATACCTCTATTGGTCATGAGGATGGAGTAAGAGTCGCTCATTTCTTTCTTGAAATGAGTAATCTAGACCACCTGTTGATTGAATTGATTTTGTAATTGTTGGATTTTGTTTTGAAACATAATTTTTTTACGTTCAAGGATCGTTTTTATTTGCAGGAGCGTGGCACTGCCATGGGTGCGGCATGCGCGCCGTCATATGCTAACCTCTTTCTCGAGTATTGGGAGAGGGAGGCTATTCATTGTGAAGGTGCATGTGCCGCCGACCATGAGCAGTGCCGGCTCCGCTATATTGACGATCTCTTGATTTTTTGGAATGGGTCCAAAATGGATTTTGAAAACTTTGTGAGTGGACTTAATCAGAATCCATATAATATCAAATTTATGCACAGAATTGAAAAAAGTGTGATAGATTTTTTAGATATTTTGATATGTGTGAGTCCGGATGAAACTATACAAACAGATATTTTTCATAAAGAAACATTGGTGAATTCGGTATTGCACGCGTCATCATCACATACACGTGCAACAAAAAAGCTATCCCCATTGGCCAGTATCTAAGGGCAAAACGTACTTGTTCTACTGAAAGTAAATTTGAACAACAGGCCCTAGATTTGAAAAATAGATTTTTGGACAGGGGGTACAGCTACAGAATGATTAAGAATGGATATTGTAGGGCAAAGAGTACCCCGAGAGAGAAACTTCTAGTTCCAGTTCAAAAAGCCAAAGAGATGGACTTACAAACTAGATTTATTTCGACCTTTAATTGCCGATGGCATTCAATCCGACAAATCCTTACTAAACACTGGCCAGTACTGATGATGGAACCTGTACTTCAGAAATAGATCTCTTCGGCTCATTTAATGACGGCTAGACGCAGTAAGAACTTGAAAGATCATTTAGTTCAACGTCATTATATAGTAAAGACTAAAAATCCCTTTGGTGCTGGTAAGCAAAGATGGGGATGTTTTCCCTGTGGAGATTGCCTGGCATGTAATAAGGGTAATATAATAACAGCAAATTCCTTATCCTCGGCTGATGGGACTCGGTCTTTTGCGGTCACCAGCTATATATCTTGTAGTACATCATATGTCATATACTATGCAATCTGTCCCTGTTCTAAAGTATATATAGGGTTAACATCAAGAGAACTTCGCATCAGAACCAGAGAACACGTACGAGATATTGTTGCGGCAGGAGAGGTGGATTACCTTTCAGTTCTGAAAACAATACCCAAATATTTAAGATACATCATAAGTCCAACCCAAGAGGGTTTAAGGTCAGGGGAATTGATAGGATCCACTGTGGAATTAGGGGAGGAAATATGAAACAGACCCTACAACTTGAATGTAGGTGGATAGTAGAATTAGGGACTATGTCCCTGGATGGATTGAATGAAAAAATTAGCTTTGTACCTTTTTTGTAAATTTCCTGCTTCTTAATCATGTTTTAGTGTGTTTTTAACCCCTTAAGCCCCGAGGGTGGTTTGCACGTTAATGACCGGGCCAATTTTTACAATTCTGACCACTGTCCCTTTATGAGGTTATAACTCTGGAACGCTTCAACGGATCTTGGCGATTCTGACATTGTTTTCTCGTGACATACTGTACTTCATGTTAGTGGTAAAATTTCTTCGATATAACTTGCGTTTATTTGTGAAAAAAACGAATATTTGGCGAAAATTTTGAAAATTTCGCAATTTTCCAACTTTGAATTTTTATGCCCTTAAATCACAGACATATGTCACACAAAATACTTAATAAATAACATTTCCCACGTCTACTTTACATCAGCACAATTTTGGAACCAAAATTTTTTTTTGTGACGGAGTTATAAGGGTTAAAAGTTGACCAGCAATTTCTCATTTTTACAACACCATTTTTTTTTAGGGACCACATCTCATTTGAAGTCATTTTGACGGGTCTATATGATAGAAAATACCCAAGTGTGACACCATTCTAAAAACTGCACCCCTCAAGGTACTCAAAACCACTTTCAAGAAGTTTATTAACCCTTCAGGTGTTTCACAGGAATTTTTGGAATGTTTAAATAAAAATGAACATTTAACTTTTTTTCACACAAAATTTATTTCAGCTCCAATTTGTTTTATTTTACCAAGGGTAACAGGAGAAAATAGACCCCAAAAGTTGTTGTACAATTTGTCCTGAGTACGCTGATAACCCATATGTGGGGGTAAACCACAGTTTGGGCGCATGGCAGAGCTTGGAAGCAAAGGAGCGCCATTTGACTTTTCAATGCAAAATTGACTGGAATTGAGATGGGACGCCATGTTGCATTTGGAGAGCCCCTGATGTGCCTAAACATTGAAACCCCCCACAAGTGACACCATTTTGGAAAGTAGACCCCCTAAGGAACTTATCTAGATGTGTGGTGAGCACTTTGACCCAACAAGTGCTTTACAGAAGTTTATAATGCAGAGCCGTAAAAATAAAAAATCATATTTTTTCACAAAAATTATATTTTCACCCCCAATTTTTTATTTTCCCAAGGGTGAGAGAAGAAATTGGACCCCAAAAATTGTTGTGCAATTTGTCCTGAGTACGCTGATACCCCATATGTGGGTGTAAACCATTGTTTGGGCGCAGGGCAGAGCTCGGAAGGGAAGGAGCGCCATTTGACTTTTCAATGCAAAATTGACTGGAATTGAGATGGGACGCCATGTTGCATTTAGAGAGCCCTTGATGTGCCTAAACATTGAAACCCCTAACAAGTGACACCATTTTGGAAAGTAGACCCCCTAAGGAACTTATCTAGATGTGTGGTGAGCACTTTGACCCAACAAGTGCTTTACAGAAGTTTATAATGCAGAGCCGTAAAAATAAAAAATCATATTTTTTCACAAAAATGATCTTTTCACCCCCAATTTTTTATTTTCCCAAGGGTAAGAGAAGAAATTGGACCCCAAAAATTGTTGTGCAATTTGTCCTGAGTACACTGATACCCCATATGTGGGTGTAAACCATTGTTTGGGCGCAGGGCAGAGCTCAGAAGGGAAGGAGCGCCATTTGACTTTTCAATGCAAAATTGACTGGAATTGAGATGGGACGCCATGTTGCGTTTGGAGAGCCCCTAATGTGCCTAAACATTGAAACCCCCCACGAGTGACACCATTTTGGAAAGTAGACCCCTTAAGGAACTTATCTAGATGTGTGTTGAGCACTTTGACCCAACAAGTGCTTCACAGAAGTTTATAATGCAGAGCCGTAAAAATAAAAAATCATATTTTTTCACAAAAATGATCTTTTCACCCCCAATTTTTTATTTTCCCAAGGGTAAGAGAAGAAATTGGACCCCAAAAATTGTTGTGCAATTTGTCCTGAGTACACTGATACCCCATATGTGGGTGTAAACCATTGTTTGGGCGCATAGCAGAGCTCAGAAGGGAAGAAGCGCTATTTTACTTTTCAATGCAAAATTGACTGGAATTATGATGGGATGCCATGTTGCGTTTGGAGAGCCCCTGATGTGCCTAAACATTAAACCCCCCCACAAGTGACACCATTTTGGAAAGTAGACCCCCTAAGGAACTTATCTAGATGTGTTTTGAGAGCTTTGAACCCCCAAGTGTTTCACTACAGTTTATAACGCAGAGCCGTGAAAATAAAAATTATTATTTTTTTTCACAAAAATGATTTTTTAGCCCCCAGTTTTGTATTTTCACAAGGGTATCAGGATAAATTGGACCCCAAAAGTTGTTGTCCAATTTGTCTGGAGTACGCTGATATCCAATTTTTGGGGAGGGACCACTGTTTGGGCGCATGACAGAGCTCGGAAGGGAAGGAGCGCCATTTGGAATGCAGACTTAAATGGATTGGTCTGCAGGCGTCACGTTGCATTTTCAGAGCCCCTGATGTACCCAAACAGTACAAACCCCCCACAAGTGACCCCATATTGGAAACTAGACCCCCCAAGGAACTTATCTAGATGTGTTGTGAGAACTTTGAACCCCCAAGTGTTTCACTACAGTTTATAACGCAGAGCCGTGAAAATAATTTTTTTTTTTTTTCACAAAAATGAAATTTAGCCCCCAGTTTTGTATTTTCACAAGGGTATCAGGATAAATTGGACCCTAAAAGTTGTTGTCCAATTTGTCCTGAGTACGCTGATACCCCCTATGTGGGGGGAAACCACTGTTTGGGCGCATGACAGAGCTCGGAAGGGAAGGAGCGCCATTTGGAATTCAGACTTAAATGGATTGGTCTGCAGGCGTCACGTTGCATTTGCAGAGCCCCTGATGTACCCAAACAGTACAAACCCCCCACAAGTGACCCCATATTGGAAACTAGACCCCCCAAGGAACTTATCTAGATGTGTTGTGAGAACTTTGAACCCCCAAGTGTTTCACTACAGTTTATAACGCAGAGCCGTGAAAATAAAAATTATTTTTCTTTTTCACAAAAATGATTTTTTAGCCCCCAGTTTTGTATTTTCACAAGGGTATCAGGATAAATTGGACCCTAAAAGTTGTTGTCCAATTTATCCTGAGTACGCTGATACCCCCTATGTGGGGGGGAACCACTGTTTGGGCGCATGACAGAGCTCGGAAGGGAAGGAGCGCCATTTGGAATGCAGACTTAAATGGATTGGTCTGCAGGCGTCACGTTGCATTTGCAGAGCCCCTGATGTACCCAAATAGTACAAACCCCCCACAAGTGACCCCATATTGGAAACTAGACCTCCCAAGGAACTTATCTAGATGTGTTGTGAGAACTTTGAACCCCCAAGTGTTTCACTACAGTTTACAACGCAGAGCCGTGAAAATAAAACATATTTTTTTTCCCACAAAAATGATTTTTAGCCCCCCAAATTTTTATTTTCCCAAGGATAACAAGAGAACTTGGACCCCAGAAGTTGTTGTTCAATTTGTCTCTAGTACGCTGATACCCCATATGTTGGGGTAAACCCCTTTTTGGACGCACGGGAGAGCTCGGAAGGGAAGGAGCACTGTTTTACTTTTTCAACGCAGAATTGGCTGGAATTGAGATTGGACGCCATGTCGCGTTTGGAGAGCCCCTGATGTGCCTGAACAGTGGAAACTCCCCAATTCTACCTGAAACCCTACCCTAACCGTTTACTGAACATTTTCTGACAGTCATAAGTGCCACGTATATAAGTGCCACGTATATAAGTGCCACGTATATAAGTGCCACGTATATAAGTGCCACGTATTTAAGTGCCACGTATTTAAGTGCCACGTATTTAAGTGCCACGATATTTCAGTGCCACAATATTTCAGTGCCACGTATTTCAGTGCCACGTATTTCAGTGCCACGTATTTCAGTGCCACGTATTTCAGGCACTGAAAAATACGTGGCACGTAAATACTTCAGTGCCACGATATTTCAGTGCCACGATATTTCAGTGCCACGTATTTCAGTGCCACGTATTTCAGGCACTGAAAAATACGTGGCACGTAAATACGTGGCACGTAAATACGTGGCACTTAAATACGTGGCACTTAAATACGTGGCACTTAAATACGTGGCACTTAAATACGTGGCACTTATATACGTGGCCACTGAAATATCGTGGCACTTATATATGTATATACGTATATAAACGTATATTTCAGTGCCACGTATTTCAGTGCCACGTATTTCAGGTTAGGGGTAGGGTTAGGGGTAGGGTTAGGGTTTTTTGTTTTTTTCTTGTTTTCTTGTGTTTTTCTATAAAAACGCATGCGTTTTACCGCGTTTACATGCATTTTTTCACACATGCGGTTTTTTTAAAAAACGCATGCAGATAAAAACGCAAGTGTGAAACCAGACTAAAAGACGCTTTTTATAGCAAAAAAGTTTTTGCGTCTCCACATTTTGAGACCTATAATTTTTCCACATTTTGGTCCACAGAGTCATGTGAGGTCTTGTTTTTTGCAGGACGAGTTGACGTTTTTATTGGTAACATTTTCGGACACGTGACCATTTTTTATCACTTTTTATTCCGATTTTTGTGAGGCAGAATAACCAAAAACCAGCTATTCATGAATTTCTTTTGGGAGAGGCGTTTATACCGTTCTGCGCTTGGTAAAATTGATAAAGCAGTTTTATTCGTCGGGTCAGTACAATTACAGCGATACCTCATTTATATCATTTTTTTATGTTTTGACGCTTTTATACGATAAAAACCATTTTATAGAAAAAATAATTATTTTGGCATCGCTTTATTCTGAGGACTATAACTTTTTTATTTTTTTGCTGATGATGCTGTATGGCGGCTCGTTTTTTGCGGGACAAGATGACGTTTTCAGCGGTAACATGGTTGTTTATATCCGTCTTTTTGATCGCGTGTTATTCCACTTTTTGTTCGGCAGTATGGTAATAAAGCGTTGTTTTTTGCCTCGTTTTTTTTTTTTTTTTCTCACGGTGTTTACTGAAGGGGTTAACTAGTGGGCCAGTTTTATAGGTTGGGTCGTTACGGACGCGGCGATACTAAATATGTGTACTTTTATTGTTTTTGTTTGTTTTTTTTAGATAAAGAAATGTATTTATGGGAATAATATTTTTTTTTTTATTATTATTTATTTAGGAATTATTATTTTTTTTTTTTACACATGTGGAAATTTTTTTTTTAACTTTTTTACTTTGTCCCAGGGGGGGACATCACAGATCGCAGATCTGATAGTGTGCACAGCACTCTATCAGATCCGCGATCATACTTTCATCGGAGCAGGCTGCAGCTTTCATCTGCAGCCTGCTCCGACCCGGAAGTGCTCCCTGCAGGACCCGGATACAGCCCCTCGGCCATTTTGGATCCGGGGCCTGCAGGGAGAAGACGTTCGGTACGAGGTGAGTACATCACCTTGTACCGATCGTCTCAGGGAAGCCCGCAGGGAGCCCCCTCCCTGCGCGATGCTTCCCTGTACCGCCGGTACACCGCGATCATGTTTGATCACGGTGTGCCGGGGGTTAATGTGCCGGGGGCGGTCCGTGACCGCTCCTGGCACATAGTGCCGGATGTCAGCTGCGATATGCAGCCGACACCCGGCCGCGATCGGCCGCGCTCCCC
Organism: Ranitomeya variabilis; assembly: GCF_051348905.1. Taxonomy (NCBI): domain Eukaryota; kingdom Metazoa; phylum Chordata; class Amphibia; order Anura; family Dendrobatidae; genus Ranitomeya; species Ranitomeya variabilis. Next base: position 309,351,629 of record NC_135236.1, read on the forward strand.
CCGTGAGCGCGGCCGATCGCGTATGACGTACTATACCGTCACCGGGAATTAAGGCCCACCCCACCTCGACGGTATAGTACGTCATATGGGATTAAGGGGTTAATCTTCTTCTTTACTTTAGCAGTAAGGCTACCTGTTGTTCTGCATATGAGACCTTGGACGATGTTTGTTTTGATCTTTTGTCTGAAGAAGACCTCCCATCTCTTCCTCCTTCTTCCTATTTCCTGAAGAATTTATCAATTGTGGGAGTAACTACCAGTCAAATTGAAGTTCGTGGACTATAATAAAAGGATAGTCTCCCATTCTTCTGGAATTTTTTGAAGATTTTATGTTATTGTTCATTATTTAATTAATTATTTTTTTGTATTTTTTGTCATATTTTATGAATTACATTCCCATTATGGTTTTTTGTATTTTTGTTGTATATTTTCTGCATATTTATACTTTTTTTCATTAGTTATATAAATTGATATTTATTATGATTATCATATTATTGTTACATGTTTTTTATTAATCATGTATGTTTCTTATTCATGCACGTCTGCACTTTCTTTGCAGCACAATCACACTTTTCTCAATAACACTATTATTAGTATTTTTATACTTACTTGAATGCGATATAATCATGTCTTTAAAAATTGTACTTAGGCACTTTAGAACTTTTATGCACTTAATGCACGGATAATGGGAATATTCTCCAAACATTCCAGACCAGGAAATATGGTATCCCCTGCAGAACTTCTTAAAGATGGCGCCTGTGTGCGCATGCGCATTTTCTCACCTATTGCTCCTGCATTGACTAAGGCCTCTGCAAACTTCCGGTATGCATCAAATGACGTCAAGGAGGCATTTCCTCCTCTGACGTGTGGCGGGAGTGAGTGCCGGAATCTATGCACCTGTGAGTATGGTGGAGCGTCCCCACATGCGAGATATCACACTGGCCAATTTGAAATAACTGGGGGTATTTAAGAAGGAGGGGTGGGGGTAGAGATACACTCCCCTTGAGAAAGCACGTGGGCGAAACATGCGTCGGGGCATTCTGTGCAGTGGTGTCTTGATTTAGAATGGGTAAGCATTAATTATTATCTTTATAAGGATTTCCCTAATGTTTAGTTCCTATCATCTGGGTATTTGTACATGAGACTGTGGCCTTAGAGGATGTGTTGTGAACCTCATATGGGATTATGAATTATATACATATATTATACAATGCTATGTGATATGTGCTGATGTATCACCACTGCCATGTATGAATTTGACTGAGTCTTTTGAGATCCTCATATATCAGGATATGTTTTTAATATTATTTTTCAATAAACTTTATTGATTTTATATTGTTAGTGTTATAGTGGTCTATGAGTACTTGGTACTCATCTTTAGGTGATATATTGATTTGTCCACTATTTTTTGATTTTTCAATAGAATTAATGGAGAAGCAGGCATAGCAATGCTTTTAGCAATCTTTATTTTGGTTTTTTTCAGTATTGTCATCATGTCTGATTCAATTATTTCATTATTGTCGCATATTTATAAAAAAAAATTCCCCTTATTGCATTAATACCTAGTATTATCCCCTCCTTTTTTCCTGTCCCCCTTTTTTAACTTTTATTTTTTATTTTTTATCTTTTATTTTACTTTTCTATTTTTTATTCCACATATCTTATCCATTCCGTATTCATATTCATATATCTAGTGCCCAGCTTCTCATTTTTTCCTGTTTACCCAATGTTTTTTTCTTGTTTCATGCCTACATTACTCCCTCTTTATCCATACGCTTCTAGCAAGTCTCCACATAAACTCTCTTTATCTTCTAGGCAAGCGTCATCTTACACACTTCCCAGGGTACACTGTGCATGCGCCAGGCTTCTGCTTTTCCGCACAGACTCCGTTACACTCTCTGATGCCTGTGGCTACTGAGCAGGCGCAATCAGCACACATTGCGTGCCAAGCCTCCCTTTCACCCCCAGGAGCTGCGCATTGGACTGCGCAGACCCGAATATGGAATACACAGCTGCCCCACACACGGGCCACCACATCACCCACAAGGCGGACGCGCTTCCCCATACGTCTACCGGAGCTGGTAATTGCAGCGCTTTATCCATGTATTTCCTTTCATTGTTTTACATCTGTTTTACTTGTTTCTCGTACCTTTTTTTCCAACTTTTTCCTCTCCAGCCCTCTTGGACTTGGCTCTTTCTTCTCTTATATGTACTTCTTGGGCATAAGGTCATATTGGGCATATTACATCAGTGACTTGATCGCTGCACCTGGTTGTCCTGAGTATACCTATTTGATGTAATACGTTGCCTCTGTATAGTCTTGCTCTTCCCTGCATTCTTGGGACTGTGATTCCTATAAGATGTTACACAGACTGTTGCTTTAGTTTTCTTTTATGACAGACGATCTTTCATACAGCTGTATATAATGTCTGTTATAATTTCTGGACCGGAAGTTATTGTTGTTGCATTTTTATTATTCTTTTGACCATGCGTTCATGTTTATAAGTACAGTACACTTATACTTTATATTTGTCTTGCAGTGAGGTTTTGACAAAGACCATCCTTGGTCGAAACGTTAACCTTATCTGAATCACATGGTCCGCCACTAACCTTATCTGAATCACATGGTCCGCCACTACTGTATCTCTAAAAAGCACCTGGTGATATTTTGTATATATGAATAAAGAAACCACACTTCTTGCATAACCTTCAACTACCTGAGTGCGGCTGATTCTCTTTGATACTTGGACTGTTTGTTCAAGCCTGCACCAACTAATTAGCAGTGTGCACATCATTTTCCTGGATACTGTTTTGTGGGGAAGCAGGCAGACCTGTTAATCGTGAGGGTGACAAAGAGGCTGAGACTACAGCAGAAAAGGGAGCAGCAGGACTCTCAGATATGTCACGCTTTTTAAGGTGTGTGCCCCACACACCCTAGGTGTGTGCTTACAGTTTAGATGCCTCGTCATGCAGGTGATACTGAGGTTCAGAACATTTATGGCTGCTTCAGGCACTGATAGCACAGCATGCAATATACCCATGGCTTCTCATCAGCACATTGGCTAAAGAAATGAAACAACAGAGATCTCCTTTGAGCTGGCTTTGGTTTGCTCATTTCCTTGGAACAGTGGGCTGTAGCCGCTGACTTACTGAGTAGGAACGGCCTGATTTGCTTTTGCACCCTAGTCCCTCTTTTGCTGTGCTGCTGGAGCAGCATGACCAACTTCTCTTCCTCCGAACTGCGTATGTCAATAGGATGGCCTTTACTCCATGTGGGGTCTAGGACTTCATTATCCCCTGAAACATCTTCTACCCACTCCTCACACCTACTTTCCTTGCAGATCTGCACACTGCCAAAAGTCCCTCCAGTTGGAAATCATGCTTCGTCATGAAATATTCAGCAATGGTCCACTGACCATGTGTACTAGCCCTTCCACAGACATGGGAGCAGAATAGAACAATTTGTTTTTATGCACATTACTCCCACAGACGCAGATGCAGAGTAAAAAAATGGAATTAGGCACACTACTCCCACAAACACTGAGCAGAGTAAAACAATTTGTTTTAATGCACACTAATCACACAGACATACTGTAGATGCAGAGTAGAAGAATTGTTTTTATGCAGACTACTCCCACAGGCACAGGTGCAGAGTAGAACTATTTGTTTTCACACACACAACTCCCAGACATGGGTGCAGAGAATAAACAATTGATTTTCAGCAAGCTATTCTCACAGACACAGGTGCTGAGTATAAAAATAGTTTTTAGGTCACTACTCCCACAGACACGTGTGTAAAGTATAAAAAAAAATGGTTTTAAGGCAAGCTACCCTCACAGACACGGGTGCAGAGTAGAAAAGATTGGTTTTATGCACACTACTCTCACAGACCCGCTGTAGAGTATAAAAAGTAGTTTTTTAGACACACTAGTCCCACAGACACAGAGGTGCAGAGTTGAAATATTTGGCTTTAGACACACTACTCCCACAGATACGGGAGCAGAGTACAACAATTTGTTTTAATGCTCACTAATCACACAGACAAGGGTGAAGAGTAGAAGAATTTGTTTTTATGCACACTACTCCCACAGACATGGTTGCAGAGTAGAGCCATTTGTTTTTATGCACACTACTCCCAGACAAGGGTGCAGAGAATAAAAAATTTGTGTTTGGCAAGCTACTCCCACAAACACAGATGTTGAGTATAAAAATTGCTGTTAGGCCCACTACTCCCTCAGACACAAAGTAGAAACAAATTGTTTTTAGGCAAGCTACCCACAGTAGCTCCCTGAACCTTCAGCTCTATGAGCACTTAACTGCTTCCGTCTCGGGTGTAGTATGCTGATTGGTGCTCCTTTGACCCCAAAAGTGTCAGTGTGTTCAGAGCTCCATTTGCCTTTGCAACTTAAAGACGAGAATACAAATGAATGCCGAAATCCCTGCCCTTCCCACGCACACTCACTCACTTTTCCCCAAAGACGTTGGTTTTGTTAAGGACTGGAGTCTTGAGGAAGACATATTTTTTAAAAAAATTGCGTTTTTTTTTTCATTTAAATTTTGCTCTTGGTGTTGCTGCCTTAGGCCAGAGTCACAGTAGAGCGTAATATGGACTAGTGCTATATAAAAAATCGCATAGCACTCGGACCAATGTTAATCTGTGGGGCAGCTCCTATCATCCGTTGTTTTCTCGGATGTATTCAGGATCCGAGTGAAATCGCAGCATGCTGCGATTGTCAGCATATCTCGGCCGAGAATCGCCAATGCAAGTCTATGGGTGTGATAAAAAAACGGATTACACACGGACTATGCGTGTGAATTGCGAGGAATAAGGAAGACTTCTCCAGGCGACAGGAAATTGAATCATCCATTATCAGGAAGCTTTGGCATGCAAATGTCTTGGCCACGCTGTACAGAAAACCAGAAAGCACAGCTCCAGGGAGTGTAGCAGCATGGTCAGACACATAAATGTAGAGATGCTGATAGCTCTGGTTCATGATAGGCCAGAATTATGGGACCAACGCAATGCACATTATGCCGCGCACGTAAAGACGCATCATGGAGGTCAATCTGTCACCACATGTTCCCCGATTTTGATGAGCGACCTCATGAGGTGCAGCAAGAAATTTGTAAGTACCATCCTTTTTCAAAATATTATAAAAATTTGCATCATGCTAGAAATTACCATAAACACATCATATGTGATATGGTTATTAGTGAGGTTACTGTAAACTCATGTTGCCGGATGCAAAATCATCAATGTGACACCAAAATATGTGTCAAATTTAATAGCAATAGTCCTTTTATATAGGACAAAGGAATTTTTATGTCCCCCTATGCTCCAGGACCCGTGTGCGATTGCAAACCCTGCACCTATTGGAGTTATGCCCCTGGTGTTTAGCAATATGTGTCATATTTCAGAATCAACACATGACAAAAGTATAATGACAAAATACAATGAAATATACATGTTTAAAGCCACACAATGTGCTTGATAGTTAAAACATTTCTTCTGTTTCTTTGCAGTGAATGATGTCACTAGATGCTGGCGGAGTTGCCGGGACCAGTACCGGCAGTAATGACAACTTTTTGGGCAGAGTGGTGATGCAGCCCCCCCAAAAAAGAAGATATGTGTATTTTGAGAGCCTTAATTTTCTTGCACCGGTGATGGAGCTCAGACCGTAAGTGCATGCATGTCAAAACATTTATTTAAACATGTTAAAAGGACTTTTTTGGGTTTAAATCACTGGGGTTTTTTATGGATTAACAGAACAGAGTCAAACCTCACAGAAAGGGAGACTGCATCAGACTCCGAGGTGATCATTGACCCAGTTGGTGAAGATGCTGAAGTGGCTGGCCGATCTGCACAACCAACAGCCAGCAACCAACCACCAGCAGCATCTTCTGCCACACAGGAGGCCAATCCAGAGGTGCCGGAAGGGGCCCACAGCAGCAGTCTAACCTTGGCTCTGGATACCTCACCACAGCCTTCTGCAAGACCACACCGTGGGCGGTGCAGAAGGGTGCCTTCTATCACTGCCACCAGGAGGCAAGTGGATACAGGGGTGTTGGACTATTTGTCCAGGGCTGCCCATGACGATGGGGAGGAAGCGTACTTCCGCAGTCTTGCCCACTACTTGTGTCTCCTTCCGCAATCGGTCAGGCTGCGGACCAGAGGTTGTATACAAATATTTATTGATGCAGCAACACCCCCAAACAACCTTACTCCTGTGTTTCAGTATCTTGAAAGGTGGCAACTGTCATTAAGCAACCTTCTTCCGCTGCAATATATTCCACAGGGCCAAACCGAAACAGTCGCAGAAGCACCCCTGCTACGTATTGCACCACAGCCACAGGCCCAAACCCAACAGCAAACCCAACCTAGGCCAATGTATGACTATACAGCACCTGCCCAATCTGGCCACTTGAGCAGACACACATTTGAAAGCTGGTCCCAACATGTGTCTGCTCGACATGGCCATATTGGGGGGTATGACCAAATGGGTCAATCAAGTACCCAGGAGTTAATGCACTTCTACCCTCAACAAAACTTTTTCACTCAGACACAGGATCGAGCCTTGCAACATAATCCTTCGTACACATCTGCCATACCACAGGTTGACAGTCAGGTTGGGCAACCACCTAGTCCAAGTTCCGCACATGCTGGCCTCCAGCCATCACCACCCCCAACCTACCAGAACCTATAATTTTGTTTTAAGTGTGATTTTGCTGTCAATGAAGGATTTTTGTGTTTAATGTTATTTGTTTCCTTTGCATGTTAAACTTTATTGTTTGCTCAGGTTAATATGCCTAAAATGGCATATGATGTGAATATGTTTTTGACTATCTAAATGTTTTGACCAGTAAAAACATTGGAAAAACAATGAGTGTCATGTATTGTTAGGACGACATACATAATGTGACTATTTACAAAACCAACAATTTTTTTTTTTAAAAATACACAATTCAAACAGGAACATTATTATATTTAGTAACTTAGAGGAGCAAAATAAACTATATAGAAACGGCATTGTCTTGCCAGACAGTCGATCCCTCTGGTAAAACAAAGTAATTGGTTAAAAGACATCACGAGCTTTTAGGCCAGAGGGCTGACGACGTGAAGAAACAACATGTGTAGTAGACAAGACAGTATTTGCATCAACTTCATCCTCAGCAGATGATGGACAATCATGGTATCTTGTAAAGTTGTGAAGAACAACACATGCTTTTATCACCCCATTCACATTGGCTTCACTCAGTTGAATTGCGGACTGCAGTACCCACCATTTGGCACAGAGAATGCCGAAGGAATAGTCTACCAGACAGCAGGCGTGGGAAAGACGCAAATTAAAAATTTGGCACCGGTAGTCCAGGCCTCTCCGTGGATAGGACCTCATGAGGTTGCGTGATAATTGAAAGGCCTCATCTGCTACCATCACGTAAGTTACCGCATCCAAATTAGCCCCTGGTATGCGACTTGGGGGTGGGAGATCCAACTCATTATTGCGCAGCTGCCGACCCATAATGGAAGACCTGAAGACTCTTGAGTTTCCAGTTCTCCCACAGGCCCCAATATCTACAATTATAAACCTGCAGTGACTGTCGATCAGGGCCAACAGCACTACAGAGAAAAACTGTTTAGAATTATAGAATTGGGACCCTGAGATCGACAGTTTACGCACACGGATATGCTTCCCATCCAGAGCTCCAATACATTGGGGAAACTGGCACGTGTCATGAAATCTTTGGGCTATATGCAACCAGTCTGCCACTTTAGGCTCAGGCATCACCTCTTGATGTAGTCTTGTCCAGATTTCCAAGCATGTATCCCGCATAATGCCTGAGATTGTTGATTTGCCAAGTAAAAATTCTAAATGCAGTGCCGCATATGAAAGGCCAGTGGAAAGGAATCTAAAATTAAACATAATGAGACAAAAAAAATCTAAATTGGACCACATAACAGTGTAATCTTGTGAAAACGTAAGATTACATAACTAAGAAGCGATGTGCTATAAAAATGTAAGTACATGCGATGGCTTTGATGTTTTTTACACTACCTTATATTATAAAAGCACAAATGATGTTTTAGCAACATAAAAAATAAGTGTATTTAAACAGAAAGTGATGAGGCCATGAAAGAAACAAGCCTGTTTTAAACATAGAGGATGAATACATACTGTAACGTAAGGATAAGGTGCTCCTCGGCAGAAATTATTTGCTCATCCTGGTTTCCTTCTTGGTGATCCCTGGGCGCAAAATCTCCAACAAAATGTCAAGCATTTGAATCCTCATCCGACAGTATTGGAAGAACTTGTCCGGATCTGTCCTCAGAGCTGCATAAGGATGGTTGAAATGGCCTTTATTGATCCGTTGCTTCAAAAGTGTATGTACCCACATCCGTCTCCGCCTCCTCGGATCCACAATCACTGGGTATGGCTCCCCAAAATGTTGTGACAAGACTCAGTTGTAAAGCACACACTCTGTAGTGTTAAAAGTAAGTAGGTCTGACATGTTGCTCAGAAAGAAGAAATACACCAACACAAGCAGGGACTCTACTGCATAGATTGGTGGCTGACACCTGTTTTAGGGCCAATAAATAGTGTCCTTGATGATGATTCAAATTACTTTCAGGTCTAAAAAACGTTATATGTCCATTTTGAAAGCCTGCAAGAAAATCTCGCCATACGGATGTCACACGGATGTCACACGGATAGTTTGATGAGAGGAAATCGCATCCTCGTATTGCACACGGATCACTGTTTATGAAACATTTGTGCATTTGTCATCCGTGTCAAACGGACCGATTTTTTATACATTGAGTGTGACTCCGGCCTTAGGCAGCGGACCTCTGGTGCCTAGTGGCAAATATTGGCTTGAGCGTGGCTGTAATTACTTCCCAGCAAGATGATTGACAGGCTTTTCTGCCATGTTTGTTTGCATATATTATGCTGACATGATTTAAACACTATTTACCTGCAGATTACTGCTATATTTGAAGGTAAATAGCGCTTTTGAAAATCTTCCCCATTAGATTTCATTTTTTTTGTGCTTAGTCACAATAAAAAAACCTGTGAATATACATTAACCTTTATTTTCATGCAGTATACTGTCTATTTTATTTAGTTTTTCTTTAGGGATACTTGATTCTTGGAAAGAACTATTTTCCAGGTTCACTTATTCTACCTAGTGCTGTATAATATCATATTTTTTTTAAAGAATGTAATGTAGGCTTTTCACAAGGACAGGGCATCTGATGTATTGTCAGCTTGTTTTTAGATCTTTTATTTGTTTCTGTCTGTGCTTTTGATATGTTAATACAGATGGCTTGTACATTTATGAATAGCTGGAATGTTTCTTATGGAGTTAATTTCCCTGATCTTTAAGAGTACATGTCCGTTTCTGTTTCAGTAATGGAAGAATCATTTAGTGTTCCTTAAACTATGTAAATAGTACATAGTAATGACATTATATACATTTTAACTGTACAAAATAACGGAGAAGATTTACTGTAACATACCACAAGTACTTCTCTTCTTGATTTGGGTTGGTAAAAAGTGTTTAGACATAGTGTGAAATTAGTAGGTTCTCAACAAAGCTATGATATGGCAAATATCATTAAATGAACTGTCAATTCCCTTTAAGTGTGAATTTAAATGGAACCTGTCAGATGCCACTAGTTTTACCAAGCAGTCAAATAGTAGCATGCGTGCACATTTCTGTAACATGAGGTGTTTTATGTACATCCTAAAGGTGCAATTTTTAAACAATTATATTTACCCTTAAATAGCACATATGCTAATAAGGAAGGACTACTGCATTCAGGGATCTCTTTCCCTGGACTAGTCCTGCCTCAGATAATTAATCACATATCCCAGGCATGACTGATAGCCTGCATAATGTTTCTACCATAATAAGGTCCAATAATCACATAAAACACTTTAGCAACTTAAAACTGTACTTATACAAACAATAGTAGAGGTTGAGAACAGTCAGGAGTAGTGATGGGCGGACCCGAAGATGTTCGGGTCCATCAGATTTGGCCAAAAATTTAAAAAAAGTTTGTTTCTGGTACCAGAACGGTACCCAAACTCGAACCCGAAGTGCCTGAACATCCAGTGTTTTCCACGCTGTCATCTGTGTGACAGCACAAAAAGCACTTGCTCTGATCAGTGGTAAGTTCGTTACCACCATTCAGAGCGCTGCAGTTCCCATGCTGTTATACATATGACATTATGTGAGCCAGCACTGTGACCAGCGGTAAAAAGGCTACCGTCGGTCACAGGCGTTGACTGACTTTCCAAATGACAATATTTACTGTTTGGGAGAAATAGGTGTTGGCTGAACAAAAGTTTTAAGGGTATGTGTCACCATTTTTATAATGTAAACCAGATAGTGAAACAAACATACAATTTTTTTCAAGTTTTCTGATTACAGATAATTTGAGCAGCCATCTTACCTAAGCTGTAACAGATATTCTTCAGAGATATATTTTACCACACAGAACATTTTCATAGGAGAGTTTTTTTAGGAAAGTTAGGTGACTTGTGCAGTGGTCATTGTGTGGAGAGGAGAATTGGTTGACCTGTGATCGTCACTTATTGAGAATGGTGGAAACTTTGAGGTTATCTTTCAATATAAACATGTGACTAATGTTGAAAACAAGACATTAGTTCTAAGATAAGTGACTAAGAAATTTGGAGATGAAAAATTCTGGTTTCTTTAACTTTTCATAGCATGATGTGCTTTTTAAAGTTTGCTTTATTTTTAAAAAGCTATAGAAAAAAATATATAGGTTTCATTGAATCCTCTAATCATTGATTGGAATTTTCTGTTAAATATATGCTAAACTGCCATTCTTAGTTCATTTTTTTAATTGATGATTTTGATAGACTGTATATGAGTGAACACCAGGGAATTACATATTAATAACAAGTGTCATTATTTATTAATTTTAAAGCTGTGTTGGAGGCGAAGCAACTCAAACACAGCATCATCTGCCCTTAGGCTACTCATGAAAGCAGATGTGAATCCAAAGTACTAATCTGAAATTGACAATAGTGGGTGCAAAGCTCAATTAACTTCCGCTGACATTAGTATATAACTTTTTATTGCATATCTAAACTGTCTGGTGCTGAGAAATAACTTATCCAAATAGTTTTTTCAAAATACATCAAGTTGACAAATGCAACATGTTTTAGCATTATAATGATGCACTTGTGATTATTATACTATTTAACTTACATAAAACATTTTGCCTCAAACTCTACAGTCCATTCAAATATACTGTACATTAGAAAACAATGAAGAAGTAATATAATTAATTACAATTATTTTATTGACCAGGAAGTACATAAGAGTCAGAAAATATTTTTAGAAGCATTCAAAATGTACACAAAATGCAGCAGATTTGATGCCGAGTTTGTTGCTGAAAGTGCAGCAACTGTAATAGAAATTTCTGCAACTACCGTATTTTTCCAACTATAAGACGCACTTTTTTTCCTCCAAATTTGGGAGGAAAGTGTGGGTGCGTCTTATAGTACGGATATAGCATGTGGGGAGGGGGGCAGCAGCGAGTGGGATTGCAATGATATCCCACTTCAGGATGTCCCTGCTGCCGGAATCAGCTGCTGGGGAAACCACATGGCCCCGCTGATTAAGTGCAGTGAATATTCATTAGCGGCTCCCCGCCCACCGACCAGCTGAGCGGTGAGCGGGGAGCAGCAAATGAATACTGCACTTAAGCAGCGACACACAGTTTCCCCAGCACTGATTCTGGGGAGAATCTGTGTGTCCGGGGGAGGAGGCAGCAGCAGCAGGGGCCAGGAGATCGCTGCATACCTGCCTGTGCTGGACGAGTGATGTGCAGGAGGACCTGTGTGATGTCAGGAGTGGGCGGGCTGGAGCATCACATGGCAGCTCAGAGCCCTCCCTCTTCTGACATCATCATAGGTCCTTCAGACTCCCACCTAGAATCTGCAGCTTCCTCTTATGTCCTGCGCGTGCGCTGTGGAAAGGCAACAAGAGAGAGGGCTCTGTGTGTGCAGCCATGGGATGCTCCAGCTTTTACCTCACCACAGGCTGGCTCCCACAATTAAGAGGTTAGTCTTTACAAAACACAATAAAGCACTCTGCCACTCCTTTGGTGAACTATAACTCCCAGCATGTCATAGGATCTGCAGGACATGCTGGGAGTTATAGTTCTCCCATGGGATTTTAAAGCAGCACTCCAGTGTTATTTTGCAGTGCTGGAGTGGTGCTTTCACTATAAGCCCTGTGCCCCCATTCTTATACTCACCCTCCAGTGTCTTCATATAGTACTTTACAGACACCACACTGGTCCCGCAGCTTCCAACATAATAACGTACTATTATATATAATAACACCACATATAATAGTATGTTATTTATGTTATTAAATATTTTACCACATTTTTTTTGCTTCAAATATTTTTTTCCCTATTTTCCACCTCTAAAACCTGGGTGCGCCTTATAGTCCGGTGCGTCCTATAGTCCAAAAAATACGGTAAATCTGCAACATTTGAACTCACCTTTTGGTGAATTCACCCATAGTATATTTGTTGCAGAAATTTCAACTACTATCACATTTATTCGAATAGGGTTAAAGGAATCAATGTGTGTGCTGTCAAATGAACCTCATTTATCATGGTTAGCTTATCGTGCTTTACATTAAAATTTTGTGTCAAGTAATTTGATACATTCTATAACTTTTCTTATGTGTGTTCCGTTTTTCCATCTTTCAAAACTATTGAGTGAGGCATATAATTATTTTTTTGGCAGTGAAAATATTTTAAACAAGTCATATATAGTGTTGAGCGATACCGTCCGATACTTGAAAGTATCGGAAAGTATCGGCTGATACCGGCAAAGTATCGGATCTAATCCGATACCGATACCCGATGCCAATACAAGTCAATGGGACTCAAGTATCGGACGGTATCCCTGATGGTTCCCAGGGTCTGAAGGAGAGGAAACTCTCCTTCAGGCCCTGGGAACCATATTAATGTGTAAAATAAAGAATTAAAATAAAAAATATTGCTATACTCACCTCTCCGACGCAGCCTGGACCTCACCGAGGGAACCGGCAGCGTTCTTTGCTTAAAATGCGCGCTTTTCCTTCCTTCCGTGACGTCACGGCTTGTGATTGGTCGCGTGCCGCCCATGTGGCCGCGACGCGACCAATCACAGCAAGCCGTGACGTAATTTTCAAGTCCTTCTAGGCATTCAGTATTTTAAAATTACGTTCCGGCTTTGTGATTGGTCGCGTCGCGGTCACATGGGCGACGCGACCAATCACAAGCCGTGACGTCACGGGAGGCAGGAGACGCGTGCATTTTTAAAATTACGTCACGGCTTGCTGTGATTGGTCGCGTCGCGGCCACATGGGCGGCACGCGACCAATCAGAAGCCGTGACGTCACGGAAGGAAGGAAAAGCGCGCATTTTAAGCAAAGAACGCTGCCGGTTCCCTCGGTGAGGTCCAGGCTGCGTCGGAGAGGTGAGTATAGCAATATTTTTTATTTTAATTCTTTATTTTACACATTAATGTTGTTTCGATACCGATACCCGATACCACAAAAGTATCGGATCTCGGTATCGGAATTCCGATACAGCAAATATCGGCCAATACCCGATACTTGCGGTATCGGAATGCTCAACACTAGTCATATATTATTTTTTAAACAATTTGGGACCAGATCCTGGTGCAGATTGCAAGCATTACCCTATGGCCTATACAGTTAGATAATATTGATAACATACTCCTACGACAACCAGTGTCCCCACCAATCAACTCTTATTTGCTTTGGTGGGGGTCAGATATAAACACAGGAACCGCAGCTGAACTGTGCAGCACAATTCACTGGTTAGCAACCTCTGCTGAGTACAGCAGAACAGACTCTATTATTTAACTACTCTGCTGCTGTATACAAAGGGTGTACACAGAGCATATAGAGTCCCATAGCAAAAGTCTTAACTAGGCCCCCTTCTCCTCACATGTCTGAAATATGTTTGCCTCAGTGGGCAGGTTCATACCACCTAACTTTTAAAAACATGGAAAGAGTATTGTAGCACAAACACATCATGCTTCTGCTGAAGCTCATTAGTGCTCTCATTCACTACAATACCTCGTTCATGGCCCCCATAGAGTATGGATTCCCCAAAAGTTCCCCTTCACATAGAGCTTTATATACCCACACAATTTGCCCCGACAGTAGTGCCACTTGCAAAGTACAGTATATTGTCCCTGAGTGCCTCCAATATTGTGAGATATCCACAATGTCCCACCCACAGAACTGTATTTTGCCACAGTGCTCCGAACACAGATTGATATCCCAACAGTGATGCTTAACACATTATAATGCCTCCCACAAACACCCACACAGTATTAAAAAATTCTCCTTCTCTTCAGAGCTTTGCACTGTGCTGAAAAGTAGTTCCCAATTACATGTAAGAAATTTCCCAAAAACTGTAAGGTCCACTTTTCCCTGTTAGCCCTTTGAAAAATTAAAAACTTTGGGCTAAACAGTGTTTTAGTGGTAAAAATGTAATTAATCTTTCTTATCCATGTGCAAATGAAAATAAGGATGATCCCTCTACACTGTGACATCCCTTCAGAAATTTGTAGACAGCTATTAAGTCTCCTCTTAGTCATCTTTTTGGCAAGCTAAACATTCCCAGATCCTCACCATCCTGGCAGTTCTGCTGTTCTGGCACATCAGGTGTTCTGACAATGTAACATGACACCATCAAACCATTCCAAAAATCTGTACTCCAGTATGGTGTTCCTTCCCTTCTGAGCATTACAATGTGTCTCAAAAGTAATTTTTGACTACACATGAAGTATTGGCGTAATCAGAACAAAATGAGAAAAATATAATACTGTTTGTTTTCTCCTATTACCCATTTTTTTAATTAAAAACTTTGGGTCAAATCAACATTTTGTGGAAGTAATGGTAAGTTTCCATTTACTCAGCCCAATGTTATACAATTTTAAGAATCACCCGAGAGTTACAAATGCTCACTACACCCCTTGAAGAATTCCTTGAGAGATGTAGTTTTCAAAATGGGGTCACATGTGGAGCTTTCTGTAGTTTTGGCATGTCAGAGGCTTCTAAAATGTTACATGGCATCTGCAATCTATTCCAGCCAAAATGGGGCTCCAAAATTCAAATAGCGCTCCTTCCTTTCTAAGCCATACCATGTCCCAAAACCAGTTTTCTGCCAGATATGAGGTATCTCTGTACTGAGGAGAAATTGCACACAGAAATTGCATGGTCCAATTTCTCCTGTTATCATCCTGAAAATGAAAAAAGTGGTGAAAAAGTAACATTTTTGTGTACATTTTTTTTTTTTCATTTTCACGGATCAACATTATAAATTTTGTAATGCAACGATGGAATGCAGTGTGGCTCAGCATGAAAGCAGGTAGAGGTGTTGCATGTGGTATCAGGGCTCCCAGCAAAGGAGGCCTACATCGATCCCTCATCCACCTCGTCTTACTTTAACATTCAATTGAAAGCAGTTTTAGATCCCGATACCTCATGCCTGGCTGATTGCTGCAGTGCCATGCTACAATTTGTATTGTGGGTGAATTGAGGCCACTTTCCTGGTGTCTGTCCCTCATTTGATGTGTTTTGGCAGGATTTGGGGCCGTTATAAGGTGTTGTGCATGCGTTTGTTTTTGCCTCCCACTGACATGAATGGCGTTTGGTTATGTAAGGTGAATATTCAACAAATTAATCGGTGAGTATTGCAAATTCATTGATCGTATTCAGAACCTAACATTGAAATATTTGCTCATCTCTAATGACATGCTGTATCGCGTTAGTCACAGAAGAAAGAATTGTTTGAGTGTGGATGAGGTCTGTATGACAAAGAAGATATGCTACAAACAATCTGAAAGTCAGATGTCCCCTACTGTATGACGTTAGGAACCCAACAAGTTTTGGGTGGCCTCTGGATCAGGCCTCTATAACACACTAGATGCTACTTTTAAAGTCAGGTCCCCTACTGTATGACACTAAGAACAGAAGAATTTTTTGTGGCTTCTGGAAAGTTTACAAGAACGCCATGCCTCTAAGCTCTGCAAACCCCCTCCCCTCATCAAACACATGCAAAACGCTCATGATACACCACCAATATGGTTTCAAAAGTGCTGAAAATACTTTTATGGCAGCATAAATATATTCCCTCATTTTTTACCTAATGTTACTGATTTTAACGATTTTATAAAATTTTGCTTCTGTTTCCGATCATTAATCCAAATGTACCATATTCTTGACGAATTTATGTTTGGAGACTATTTTCCGAACAAATTTGCTCATCCTAACCATAACTACAAGATTATCTTGTTTTCTCACTGAGAGCAATCTTATTTCAGCTGGCTAACATGGTACAAAACCCTTTTTTTCTTTTAGCAATCATGTCCGTATAATGGTTGTGCCCAGTTTGTGTATCATGTCAGTGTGATGATATGCCCAGTGTGTATAATGTCCGTGTCATGGTTGTGCCGATGAGTATGATGTCCATGTAATATTGTGCGAACTGTGTGTATGGTCTCTATGTGATGGCGTGCCCAGGGTATGTATGATGGCAAGCCCGGTGTGTGAATTATGTCTTTTTGATGGCATGCCCGGTGTATATATGATGTCATGCCCGGTGTATGTATGA
Organism: Ranitomeya variabilis; assembly: GCF_051348905.1. Taxonomy (NCBI): domain Eukaryota; kingdom Metazoa; phylum Chordata; class Amphibia; order Anura; family Dendrobatidae; genus Ranitomeya; species Ranitomeya variabilis. The sequence continues at coordinate 309,368,312 of NC_135236.1, forward strand.
TTGCATGCCTGGTGTGTATGATGTCTTTGTGATGGCATGCCCAGTGTGTGTATGATGTATGCAGGATGGCGTGCCCAATGTGTGTATGATGTCCATGTGATAGCATGTCTAGTGTGTGCATGATGTCTGTGTGATGGCATGATCAGTGTGTGTATGATAGCATGCCCGGTGTGTGTATGATGTCTTTGTGATGGTGTGCATGGTGTGTTTATCATGTCCCTTTGATGGCGTGCCTGGTGTGTGCATGATATCTGTATGATGGTTGTGTCAGGTGTGTGTATGATGTTTGTGCAATTGTTGCATGTATGATGTGCCACTGTGTGTGTCTGGTGAAGCTCATCACCTTTATGTGTAAGAAACAGAGAACATTTGTTGAAAAATTGTATTGAAATGTTTGGGCATGGTTACTTCACCTGTAGCATCCACTATAGTCTCATAGCATTTATAAATCTGTTAAAACACCACTCCATTTTTTTTTCAGCATTGGAGTGGCTCTTAAAATGTAAGCCCCTATTCACATACTCACCTTTCGGCGGCTTTACCTTTTACTGACACTGTTCATGTCCTGCAGTGCCATCTTGTGCCCATAACTTCTGAATGGCCGGTGTCAGAGGTCAATGCAAGTCTATGAGAGCCAGCAATAGTTAACCCATAAACATACAAAAAAATATATATATATATATATATATATTTTTAAAAAAAATTCAAATTTTTTCAGAAGCAATTCAAATAATACCACCACCAATTCAACAATTCAAATAATACCACAACCAAATAATTCTTGAAACAAATGAAATTACAATAATACTTCAAAAAATACCAACCCCTGCACATATCAGAATATTCTTTTTGAAACATAATTACTAATAGATGAAAAGTAAATCATTTTTAAAATTCATACCTCGGGGATATTTGGAATCCAAGGTCAATATCCAGTGGGCTTCCCTTATAGCTAATTGTTTCTGCCAATTACCCCCCGGATGGAATGATCAACTTTTTCAATCCCAAAAAAAGACAAACAAGACAAATCCCCTCTATGCAATGTGCTGAAATGTTTGGCTGCCACAGAGTAACCAGAATTGCCACTGCTAATATTACCAATATGCCCAGCTATTCTTTTTTTGAGTTTATGTGTAGTATAACCTACATATTGTAGATTGCAGGTTTTGCAGTATATGCAGTAAATCACATATCGCCAAGTGATCTACCTCTTTTAGCTACCACCTGGCAACCACCATCTAAAATCGTACAAAGGTGATCATCTTGATTTACCACTGGTAGATATTTCTAGGTGTTTTCCCTATGCCATACAAAAAATTAGCACATGGAGTATTGTGCACATTCTCAAATGCTCGGTTGACCCTGGATCTATTATATCCTCTGTCTTTCAATCTATTTTTGATAACAATACTTTCCCTGACAAAAAAAAATCCTCATTAGAACAAATCCTTCTGGCTCTCATAGATTCCCCTTTGGGGATAGCATTCGTCGTGTGTCTAGTGTGTGAACTAGAGGCTAGAAGGATAGTATTACCAGCAGTATCTTTCCTATATAGGGATGACTCCACCTTATTGGTAATAGGGTTACCATGTAACACAATATCCAAAAACATCATCCACATATCTACCAAACCATACTAAAGATTAAATAAACAGAATATTAGTAGAGAAAATGTAAATTTCCTCCCACCAAGCCATAAAAAGGATAGCAAGTGAAGGTGAGCATTTCGAACCCATTGGGGCTCCCAACTTCTGAAGGAAAAATTTGGACTGAAACATAAAAAAATTATGTCGAAGTAAATAATCCAATGACAGTAAAATAAATTGCTTAAGAGATGATGAATAAGCACTGTACTGATCCAAATGATAGGCTATTAAAGACTTGTATTATGTAACAAAAAATACCCTTAGTTATCAGATTACCAGATAAAACCAGACTTTATTAATTAAACCTCTAAAAACATGAAACAACCACAGACAGATATACACAAAAAAACACTTGACCGTGCACTCTATGTCACCCTAGCTACAGATTGTCCTAATGATTACTACCTGTCAGCGGAGGTTGGCACCCTAAAACATATAATACGAGAGTGGCGCCCCCACTCCTCGACGGCTTGCCCTATGGCTCCTTGCTTGTGCACTAATTATAGTGTTTCAGACAAGCCTCCAGTCATGCATGACAGGAAAATATTTAGGACACCAAAACCTTTGTTTGATAAGGCAAAGATAATGAAGGGTGCTAGAACACGGACACAGACAATGGTGCAAAACTGAAAAGTGCTTGTGAAAAACAAAAAAGTGAATAACACTGATGCTGTCCACTAGTTGTTAGCCTGCCTAGCCTGTGGGGGTTGGCACCCTACTTGTCAGCGGATATGGCGCCCCCACTCGGCGGCGGCTGTCCCTAAGCTGACCCTCCTGATAATTAGATGTCAACTTGGCAAAAGATATATATGATAACGCTCAAAGTGAAGTATTATACTTCAGTCATATGGACTGAGAGACAGCAGTCAAATGATGATATCTTAAAGCGGCAGCTAACTATAACCATAGCTAGACAGCAAGAGATATTAGGTGATACTTATGGTTGATGTAAAGTAACACGCCTACACGAGGCGTGTTACTTTACATCAACCATAAGTATCACCTAATATCTCTTGCTGTCTAGCTATGGTTATAGTTAGCTGCCGCTTTGAGATATCATCATTTGACTGCTGTCTCTCAGTCCATATGACTGAAGTATAATACTTCACTTTGAGCGTTATCATATATATCTTTTGCCAAGTTGACATCTAATTATCAGGAGGGTCAGCTTAGGGACAGCCGCCGCCGAGTGGGGGCGCCATATCCGCTGACAAGTAGGGTGCCAACCCCCACAGGCTAGGCAGGCTAACAACTAGTGGACAGCATCAGTGTTATTCACTTTTTTGTTTTTCACAAGCACTTTTCAGTTTTGCACCATTGTCTGTGTCCGTGTTCTAGCACCCTTCATTATCTTTGCCTTATCAAACAAAGGTTTTGGTGTCCTAAATATTTTCCTGTCATGCATGACTGGAGGCTTGTCTGAAACACTATAATTAGTGCACAAGCAAGGAGCCATAGGGCAAGCCGTCGAGGAGTGGGGGCGCCACTCTCGTATTATATGTTTTAGGGTGCCAACCTCCGCTGACAGGTAGTAATCATTAGGACAATCTGTAGCTAGGGTGACATAGAGTGCACGGTCAAGTGTTTCTTTGTGTATATCTGTCTGTGGTTGTTTCATGTTTTTAGAGGTTTAATTAATAAAGTCTGGTTTTATCTGGTAATCTGATAACTAAGGGTATTTTTTGTTACATAATTTGAATTTCCATTTACCCATAGCTGGTTATAGCTTAAGTGTTATTTATTAAAGACTTGTATTGAAAAGTGACCTCCGGCTCGCTCCATGAAACACTGGAGCTCCTGGTAGATCACTTTTCACTAGAGACTGGCGGGAGCGACAATGGAAAGCGATGGTTGCGGCATCAGGTGAATATGAGGCAGGGGACATGGGAATTACACTTAAAGCACCACTCCAGTAATGTAATAGAAAAAAAGCTGGAGTGGTGCTTTAGTACACTACAAAAAAAGGTATAAATGTATGTCAGTTACATGTCGTTTCTCGTGTATCTGTTTTCCTGGACCATCCGTTGATCTCCGGACTTAATCTCCAAACTCATTAATGCTTAGTGACTAAGCAGGCTAAGTGACCAGAGATTGGCCCTAGGCTACTTCACACCTGCATTCTGACACTGCATTTGCTTTTTCCGTTTTTAGAAACAGACAAATGCAATTCATTTTAGAGATGAGTCTGTTGCATATCTAACATGAATGGAAGCAATTATTGTGGGGGCATCTGGGTTCCTCCATATGTCCGTATTTAGAATGGATGAAAAAGAGCATCATGCAGAACTTTTATCTTCCGTCCTAAAACTGAACATAACTGAACCCAGATGCACTTAATAATATTCATTTGGGTCACTTTGCTTCCATTCATATGTCATTCTAGATATTTCGGCTATATTCACATGCAGCTGATTTTTTTTGCAGCTATGAGACTTCAGAAATCTCAAATTCAATCAGGAAAAAAGTGTATGCATGAGAGCTGCATCGCTTCTGAAAGCGTTTTTTCACTCATAGAAAGCAACTAAAAAGTGAAAAACTTCGGTCAAAAACAAACAATTTTTAAAGCATTTTTGGTGAATATAACTAACTTTATCAAATGTACTGTAGACAAAGCTTACATGTAATCAGCTCCCAAAAAATGCTGCAAAAAAAAAGAAGCCAAACCGAAAGAGTGTTTTGAATACAACATTTTTCTTGTCAAGAGACCAGATTTTTACTACTGGAAACAACAAAGCAAATATGCAACGTGTGGACATAACCATGGATGCATTTTTGCGCTTTTTTAATGAAATTTAAAAGCTGCTTATCAGAGTACTATCAAAAGCTGTGAGATTTCAGAAATTGATGCCACTTTGGCATTGTCTGCCAATAATTTTTTCAAATGTGAAAACTCCAGGTTGTGTGTCCATCTGCTGGATTGGGCGTAGTGGAAGACCTGTCGGTCCCTATAATGCTATTTCTACTGAGGTGAAATTGATGTTACTTTGATATTGACTGCCAATAATTTTTGGAAATGTGAACACTCCTGGTTGGGTGTCCATCTCCTGGAATTGGTGTATTGAAAGACCTGTTGGTCCCTATTATACTATTTCTACTGTGGTGAAATTGATGCCACTTTAGTATTGTCTGCCAATCATTTTTGGAAATGTGAACACTCCAGGTTTGGTATCCATCTGCTGGATAGGGCAAAGTGGAAGACCTGTTGGTCTATATTATACTATCTGTACTGTGGTGAAATTGATGCCACTTTGGTGATATCTGCCAATAATTTTTTGAATTTTGAACAATCCTGGTTTAGTGTTTATCTGCTGGATTGGGTGTAGTGGAAGACCTGTTGGACCTTATTGTACTATTTCTACTCTCATGAAATTCAAGCCACTTCTGTGATGTAAGATCATCATTTGTTTAAAAGTGAACACTCCTGGTTGGATGTCCATCTGCTAAATTGCGCATAGTGGAAGACATGTCGGTCCACATTATACTCTTTATACTGTGGTGAAATTGATGCCACTTTGGTATTGTCTGCCAATAATTTTTAGAAATGTGAACACTCCTGGATGGGTGTCCATCTGCTGGATAGAGTGTAGTGGAAGACCTGTCAGCCCATATTATACTATCTATACTGTGGTGACATTGATGCCACTTTGGTGGTGTCTGCCAATAGTTTTTGCAAATGTGAACACGCCTGGATGGGTGTCCATCTGCTGGATTAGGCGTAGATGGGAAGGGTTGCACTTCTCTCTCCTCTTCCCAGCGTCAGCAGCTTGTCGTCCCCCACAGACTTGTTCCTGCCCCCTTTCCCCTCACCTCATGATGCTGTGCCATGGCTCATTACATGATTGGAGGATTCTCTGCTATTACTGATATGTAAGGGGTGTGACAGAGGCCGCCATGTGCCTCTCACTCCCCTGACCATGTTGGTATTGCATATATGCTGTTCCATTGAGTTTTATGTACCTTATTATATTTGCTTGATGTTATTATACTGTCATGTACTTTACATTTACTTGGCATAGGGTTAGGGAAAGATAAGGAAGATAGAATTTAAGGGTAGTAATAGAATAGGACAATGTTGGGAATAGATTAGTGGGGCACAATACAGATAGGGGATGAGAGTGCCAGGCCAAGTATAGTTAGAATCAGGGATTTTCCACTTGGGAGGAGTTAGAGATGGGTGTAGTACAGAGCAGTGGGTTATAGTGGGGAGACTTCCTGTTTAGTGAGGAGTGGCGATGCAGCAGAGAGAGAGAAAGGAGACGGATAGCCGTGGGGGTGAAGATTGCTGAGGCAATGAGGGACCCAGGCTGAACTGCGTGTGAGCGGTCACCATCAAATGAAGTAGCCATTCCAAAGAGGATTCGGGGCCTACGACCGGGACTAGGCAGAGCTGAGCACGACTTTTACCTTTTCCAATTGAAACCGAACAATGGGAATGGAAGGAAGTTGGTGGACCTAGGGGTACAGATGCCGCAGAAGAGAAAAGGACTTTCTGCTGGACAGAGGCTGTCAGAAGATATAGAGATACAAGTGTTTTCAGGAAGGAAGTTGTCAGAGAAGGCAGTGAAAGTTCCAGGAATGTCATTGTATATGAACTATGCTACGTCTGTATCAAGAACTCTGTTTCCAAGTAAAGTTGAACTGTTGAGTATGGACATGGAGTCTGGAGTTGTTTGTGTGAACTGTGAGTATGCAGCTGAGATTATGAACCAGAAGAAAACCTGGAATCTAAAGTGAGTGTTCTGCTTGATGTTTGTCGCACACAACAGATGGGACTTTGTGTTTCATTTGTGGGGTGCCAGGGTGTGGCAGCGCAGCAGCGCCTCGCCACAACTACCACCCTGTCCACTTCATGCAGATATATAATTTCAACCATAATGTGTCTATGTTCACAAGCTAAAACAGACCATCATCACTGCAGCAGCATTTGGAAAAAACTTCTAAAAATCCTAAACATGATGATGGCTCTTTTATATTTATATCCACTATATAGGGTATTTTTATACAGAATACATGGCTGTAGATTCTATATATAAAGGAAATATACTGCAAACTTGATAAATTACCTGTTCTGATTTATTTAACTGCAGTTGAAAGTCCTACTCACAATTGATGTTGGAGTCCGCATCACATGGGAGCACATAGGTAGAGTGTAATGCAGCCTTGTAAACAAGATCCGGCAGGGACCAATATGGTGGCTGCCACAAATTATATGTATTTTTACTGAATGCTGATTTCCCTCTCAAAAAATGTAATAAATTGAAAAGTGAGTGCCTTTGCTACCCATTATTTAGATAGGCGTCCAGAAGAGCTGAAGACAGCAGCTAGTAAGTATCATACTAGGCAAAAAAAAAAGATTATTAGCACCAGTCCAGTATTTAAATAAAAATAAAATGCTGAAGTGGTGCTTTAACACATGGCTCAAAAGAAACTACATTCGCTTTTACCACTGGACCTGGTACATTGCATTGCTTTCTGTTGAGTTCTAAAAACATTTTCCCAAGTACTGTAGATATGAAAAAACTTGTCCTGACTCCTGACCTATTTCAGATGACATTTAACTTCATGTAGCATACAGTGACATTTCTTTAAACTTCCCTTACTAACAGCTTCTCAGCTGTTTTTCTATGAAACCTTCTTATACTCGCTAAACTAAGAAAGGACAAAAAAACAATCAATTCTAAATATAGGCAGCTCATTAGTGAACCATGGGGAACATTAGTAGTATCAGCACAGTAAATGGTAATAATAAAACACTTCATAAAAGTCATAATGAACACACTATGCATCGTCTCCATTGTGGAATTTTACTGTCTGAGCAGAGCAATAGCCAGAGCTTAGATTATTCAGCAGAGATTTTATTGCTATTTTTTGTTTGTCAGAATAGCAATGTTTTACAGTCTTCTGACTGATTCATGGTCTACATCATTAAACAATATGGCAAGGGAATGAAAAAAAACACAACAAGGCTGCCATAAAAGTGGAGTTTATAAAATTCTGTGCACATTAAATAGCATCACAATTTAATAACATAGCCGTGGTTTTAAATGTCACTTATGAAATGTGGTTTGCAATGCGTGCTGATGTAGTTGGGCTTGGCATTTTCTTTTAGCACCGTAATGATGCTGGTGCATGATTTGTTTATTTGAATATATTTTCCGTGTTATTTGCTTGATGCATTTTAATCTGTGTTGTGTGCAGCAGGCAGATAACAAGGCAGAAAAATAGATGTTCATTACTACTGCAATTACCGGTACTTTGATTGTATCTATCATTTTCGTGTATAGGTACAAATGAGATTAAATATAAATGTGGTAAGGGTAGTATAAAGAAATGAATAGATAAGGAATTGATTTTTTATCTTGATATATTTTTCAATTGCTCGTCTTTGCAACACAAAATACAGGGATTGCGATTTTACAGCATAACACATAATGGAGTTGATTAATGTGCTTAAACAGACAATTGATTAAACATGTGATTTACGTGCTTCATAGTCCACTAATGTAAAAGAAAGAAAACGCATTCTGAAATAAATGGTACTGGCATGAGTGGTTCAGACAAGAAGGTATTTGATATTAGTAGAGATGAGTGGATCGATCCTCAGTAGATCTACTTATAAAATTTCCTGGAATTTGCAGATTCCCCTCAATTCAAATACTGTGATTCAATTTACAAATGAGCCAAATAAAAATGATTGGCACCATTTCACACTCTGGAAAAGAATCAGTGTGGGATTATGGTGTAAGGCACGACCAGGTGGGCTTCCCCATAATGCTCTGCAGCTATCGCATCATATGGTCTTACACTGTCAATTAGGGGGATATCTCAGATAGTATAACAGATGGTGCAAGCCAAGGAGTGCTTGTACAGTGTAGCATAGTTGAAGATGACCATGACATCAGGGTTTAGAGGAAGACCTGTGGCTTTGGGTCTGGAAGTGACTGACGAGGCCAATTCAGGCCCTGAAGGCTAGCCCAAATATGTTACATAAGTAAGTAGATGTGGTGAGGACAGTATGTGCTGCTTATACCTGATGCACAGCTCATTTTCTTTTTGCCTCAAAGATTCTCCTGTCTTCAGCTCCATGTGCTCCTGAGGTGATCCTGCCTCACCAAGCTGGATGGTCCAGAGCAAGCCTCTTCCATTCAATGATATTGACTCCCAGGTTTTTGAGAGGTACTTAAAAGCAGTCTTTATAAATTTTCTTCTGTCCCGATTGCTCGCTTTTCCGGATACAGCTCACCATGCAGTTGTTTAGGCTTTTGCCTGTCTGGCATTCTGGTCACATGTCCAGCCCTCCTTGCTTGGGCTTTTAGCAGGAGAGTGTAAATGCTGCAAAGCCCAGCTTGTTCTAGAACTGCCATGTTTGGGACATTGTTTTGCCACCTGATGTGGAGGAGTCTGTGGAGACAGCATAGGTAAAAGTGAATGATATATTTGGCATGCTGACTGTAAACAGTGGACTGTTTCTCGCTGGAATAGAGAACTGTAGTAAGGATGACTGTGCAGTAGTCCTTTAGCTTGGTTGTAAAGCTGAGTCTCCATCATTCCCAGACATTCTTATGTAGTCTCCCAAAGGCAGCATTGGCTTTGGCAATTCTGCTGTTGACCCCTGCAGCTATGGTCACTACACAAGAGAGTGTGCTGCCAGATAGGTGAAATTATCAACTGCTTTGAAGCTGTGCTTTTTCTCCTGGAGCAGGTTGGTACATAATTTAGTTAATATTAGTATTGATAACAAGCATCACAAGCTTGTGAAAAACAATTCATTTCATGCTGCATTCCCAGCTTTGTGCTGGTGTTGAGTGTGCAGTCATCAACAAACAAGAAGTCATGAATAACAGTCTCATGCCCCTTTTAACAGCCTTCAGGCACTTCAGGTTGAATAGCTTACAGTCATTTGTGTACCTGACATGGATTCCATCTTCACAGTTGCTAAAGGCATCTCTCAACATGGCACAAAAGAGCCTACTGAACAGGGTCAGGGCAAGTATGCAGCCTTGTTTTATGTCGTTTGAAATTGGGAAGGCCTCTGATTCGTCTCCATGATTCAGGACCTTTACCATCATACCATCATGGAGCTGCCAGGCGATTATGAAAAACTTGCTTGGGAAGCCAAACTTTGTGATGATTTTCCACAGAATGCCTCTGTGGCATAAGCCTTGGTCAAGTTGACAAAGGTCACAAAAAGGTCACTGCATTACTCCTGGCACTTTTCCTGGAGTTGATGCTCAGCGAAGACCATATCTGCCATCCTACTTTTAGCAAGGAAGCCGCACTGGCTTTCAGGTAAAAGACCTTGCTCAAGGTGCTGGAGGAGGCGATTGACCAAGAGGCAAGCCAGAATCTACCCAGCAGTTGACAGAAGCGAGATGCCTCAAAGTCAGAGCTCACGGGTCATTTTACCTAGAAATAGAAAAAGGTGTCATCTGATTTCTCAAGTAGATTGAAAATGGGATTGCTAGTCTCAATTTGTGAATATTAGTCCAGACTTACAACTGATATATAGAAAAGCGATTTATCTGTCTAGTCACTCAGTGTGACTGAATTCATTGCTCTGAGATATACTGCAGTATCAGCAAATTCTTTTCAAATGTATCTATATTTCAGTTCCATTTTCAAATTACAAACAATAATAAACCAGACAAAAATACAAAAACATATATAGATTGCAAATATTAACGGTTTGTATAAAATAATTGCACATGTGTGTGTGTGTGTGTGTGTATATATATATATATATATATATATATATATATATATATATATATATATATATATATATATATATATATATATATACATATATATATGTACAGGGAAGGAAAAAATATTTGATCCCTTGCTGATTTTGGAAGTTTGCCCACTGACAAAGACATGAATAGTCTATAATTTTAAGGGTAGGCTAATTTTAACATTGAGAGATAGAATATCAAAAATAAAATCCAGAAAATCACATTGTATAAATTATATAAATTTATTTGCATTTTTCAGTGAGAAATAAGTACATGATCCCCTACAACCATTGAAGCTATGTGCACATGTTGAAGGGTCCTCTGTAGGTTCTCCTGCAGTGGATTTGATAAATCTGCAGGGCAAAACCGCTGTGGTTATCCCTGCAGATTTATCGCGGTTTGTCTTGCAGTTTCTGCTGTGGGTTTACTCCTGCACTTGTTTTACTATTGATGCTGCATATGCAGCATCAATAGTAATTTTAAAAATAATAAAAAAAATGGTTATACTCACCCTCCGACGTCCCCATCTCCTCGGCGCTGCACGCGGCAGTCCGGTTCCAAAGATGCTATGTGAGAAGGGACCTTCGTGACATCACGGTCATGTGACCGCGACGTCATCGCAGGCCCTGCTCGCATAGCCACCCTGCGACCGGACGGCCGTGTGCAGCGCTGAGAGGTGAGTATATCATTATTTTTTATTTTAATTCTTTTTTTTACACAAATATGGTTCCCAGGGCCTGGAGGAGAGTCTCCTCTCCTCCACCCCGGGTACCTTCCGCACATGATGGGCTTACTTCCCCCATGGTGGGCATAGCCCGATGCGGGAAGTAAGTGGATCAATGCATTCCTATGTGTGCAGAATCGCCGCGATTCCGCACAAGGAAGTGACATGCTGCGGATTGCAAACCGCTTCGTTCCCACGTGTTTTTTTCTGCAGCATGTGCACAGTGTTTTCGGTTTCCCATAGGTTTACATTGAACTGTAAACTCATGGGAAACTGCTGCGGACCCACAGCTGCAGAAGCGCTGCGGATCCGCAGTAAAATCCGCAACGTGTGCACATACCCTAAGAGTTCTGGCACCTACAGACAAGTTAGACGCTTCTAGTCAACTCGTTACCTGCATTACAGACAGCTGTCTTACATAGTCATCTTTATAGAAGACTCCTGTCCACAGACTGAATTAATCAGTCAGACTCTAGTCTCTGCAACATGGGCAAGACTAAAGAGATTTCTAAGGATGTCAGGGACAAGATCATAGACCTGTACAAAGCTGGAATGGGCTACAAAACCATACATAAAACACTGGGTGAGAAGGAGACAAGTGTTGGTGCAATAGTAAGTAAATGGAAGAAATGCAAAATGACTGTCAATCAACATCGATCTGGGGCAGCATGCAAAATCTCACCTCATGGGGTATCCTTGATCATGAGGAAGGTGAGATATCAGCCTAAAACTGCACGGGGGGACTTGTTAATGATCTCAAGGCAGCTGGGACCACAGTTACCTAGAAAACCATTGCTAACACATTATACTGTAAAGGTTTAAAATCTTGCAGTGCCTGCAAGGTCTCCCTGCTCAAGAAGGCAAATGTGCACACCCGTCTGAAGTTTGCTAATGAACACCTGGATGATTCTGTGAGTGATTGGGAGAAGGTGCTGTGGTCAGATGAGACAAAAATTGAGCTCTTTGGCATTAGCTCAACTCACCGTGTTTGGAGGAAGATATATGCTGCCTATGACCCAAAGAAAACCGCCCCCACTGTCAAGCATGGAGGTGGAAACATTATGTTTTGGGGGTGTTTCTCTGCTAAGGGCACAGGACTACTTTACCACATCAATGGGAGAATGGATAGCACATGTACCATAAAATCTTAAGTGACTACCTCCATTCCTCCTCCAGGACATTAAAAATGGGTTGTAGCTGGGACTTCCAACAAGACAATGACCCAAAACATACAGCCAAGGTAACAAAGGAGTGGCTCAAGAAGAATCACATTAAGGTCATGGAGTGGCCGAGCCAGTCTCCAGACCTTAATCCCATAGAAAACTTATAGAAGAAATTGAAGCTCCAAGTTGCCAAGCGACAGCCTCAAAATCTTAATGATTTAGAGATGATCTGCAAAGAGGAGTGGACCTCCTGACACGTGCAAAAACCTCATCATCAACTACAAAAAATGTATGACTGCTGTACTTGCCAACAAGGGTTTTGCCACCAAGTATTAAGTCTTGTTTGCCAGAAGAATCAAATACTTAGTTTGTACTGAAAAATGCAAATAAACTTATATAATTTATACAATGTGATTTTCTGGATTTTATTTTTGATATTCTATCTCTCAATGTTAAAATTAAATTGCCGTTAAATTATAGACTGTTCATGTCTTTGATGGGAGTGCTTAATTAACCCCTTCACGACATGCGCCGTACTAGTCATGTCATGTCTCCCCCTTTAATGTGAGCTCTGGAGCTGAGCCCACATCTTTTCCAGTTTTGAACAGCTGACATGTGCCCGCAATAGCCTCGGGTGGAATCGCTTATCCATCTGCGGCTACTAACTTATTAAATGCCGCTGTCAAACTCTGACAGTGGCATTTAACATGCGCTTCCTGCAATTGCATCGGAAATCCACCTATCGGTGACCCCTTTACCTGATCATGAGTCACCGATGAGTAGGCATGATAACCAGAGGTCTTCTGCAGACCTCTATGGTTGTCAGTGCCAGATTACTGTGAGCGCCGCCTGGTGGTCGACGCTCAAAGCAAGTCAGCAATTTTGCTACATACAGGCAATCTGATCATCGCCTGTATGTAGCAGAGGCGATCGAATTATGGCAGCATCTAGTCTCCCATGGAGACTAGTGAAGCCTGCCAAATGTAAAAAAAAGTTTTTAAAAATATAAAAAAATCTCAAAGCTCAAATCACACCCCCTTTGCCCCATTCAGAATAAAACAATAAAAAAGTCAAACATACACATATTTGGTATCACCGAGTTCAGAATCGTCTGATCTATCAATATAAAAATAGAATTAACCTGATTGCTAAACGGCGCAATGAGAAAAAAGTAAAAAAATTCCAGAATTGCTTTTTTTTATTTGATTAAAAGGCAATATCAAGCAATTAAAAAATTGTATCTCCACCAAACTGGTATCATTAAAAACATCAGCTCGACACACAAAAAATAAGCCCTCACCCAGCCCCAGATCATGAGAAATGGAGACTCTACGGGTCTCGGAAAATGACACAATTTTTTTTTAACAAACTTTGGATTTTTTATTACCCCTTAAATAAAAGAGAACCTAAGCATGTTTGGGGTCTATGAACTCGTAATGACCTGGAGAATCATAATGGCAGGTCAGATTTAGCATTTGGAGAACATGGTAAAAAAATCCAAGAAATCGTTGAGGAATTGCACTTTTTTTGCAATTTCACCACACTTGTTTTTTTTTTCTCGCTTTTGAGTACATGTTATGGTAAAACCAATGATGTTGTTAAAAAGTACAATGGTGCTCCTTCCCTTCCGAGCTCTTCCATGTGTCCAAACAGTGGTTTACCCCCATATGGGGTATCAGCCTACTCAGAACAAATTGGACAACAACTTTTGGGGTCCAATTTCTCCTGTTACCCTTGTGAAAATACAAAATTGGGGGCTAAAAATAATTTTTGTGGAAAAAAATGATTTTTTATTTTGACGGCTCTGCGTTATAAACTTTAGTTAAACACTTGGGGGTTCAAAGTTCTAACACATCTAGATAAGTTCCTTGGTGGGTCTAGTTTCCAATATGCTGTCACTTGTGGGGGCTTCTACTGTTTAGGTACAACAGTGGTCCTGCAAATGCAACGTGACGCCCACAGACCATTCCATCAAAGTCTGCATTCCAAAATGGCGCCCCTTCACTTCCGAGCTCTGCCATGCTCCCAAACCGTGGTTCCCCCCACATATGGGGTATCAGTGTACTGAGGACAAATTGCTCAACAACTTTTGAGGTCCAATTTCTCCAGATACCATTAAGAAAATAAAAAATTGTGAGCAAAATGATCATTTTTGTGGGAAAAAATGATTTTTTTATTTTCACTGCTCTACATTATAAACTTCTGTGAAGTACTTGGGGGTTCAAAGTGCTCACCACACATCTAGATAAGTTCCTTAGGGGGTCTACTTTCCAAAATGGGGTCACTTGTGGAGGTATCCACTATATAGGCATATCAGGGGCTCTCCAAATGCGACATGGTATCTGATCTCAATTCCAGCCAATTCTGCATTGAAAAAGTCAAACGGTGCCCTGTTATGATCCCAGTGGCTTAGGATCTGGAGATGTGGTAACTGGACTGACCGCAAAGCTGATCCTAACCAAACACACTAAAGGTAGCCGTTGAACGTTTCCTGAAATCCTAGACGTCTCTTCAGGGCCTGAGAAACTGACTACCCCTAGAGATAAAGTAAGACCTCACTTGCCTCAGAGAAATAACCCCAAAGAAATAGAACAGCCCCCCACAAATAATGACGGTGAGTTAAGAGGAAAAGACAAACGCAGAGATGAAACAGGTTAAGCAAATGAGGCCCGCTAACACTAGATAGCAGAAAATAGCAAGGGATCTGTGCGGTCAGTAAAAAACCCTATACAAAAATATCCACGCAGAGAATCCACGCCAACTAACGATGTGGGGGGAGCAACTCAGCACCCCAGAGCTACCAGCAAGCAGAGAAATCACATATTAGCAAGCTGGACAAAACTCATAAT
The DNA here is from genome assembly GCF_051348905.1 of Ranitomeya variabilis. Lineage (NCBI taxonomy): Eukaryota > Metazoa > Chordata > Amphibia > Anura > Dendrobatidae > Ranitomeya > Ranitomeya variabilis. Next base: position 309,383,429 of record NC_135236.1, read on the forward strand.
ATTCTAGGAACATATTGAACACAGATGAGCAAGAATAAGCAAACAGAACTTAGCTTCTCTTGAAGAGACTGGTAACGGATGTAGACAGGAGCAAACAGAATAGCACTGAATATGACAGCAGGCATAGACTGAGATTCCAAGTGAGCTTAAATAGAAAACCAGCCCACAGATAACGAGACAGCTGATGCCAGTCACAAACCTGCAGAAAGACAGCACTCACACAGTACCACTTGTGACCACAAGAGGGAGCCCAGAAATAGAGTTCACAACAGTACCCCCCCCTTGAGGAGGGGTCACCGAACCCTCATCAAAACCCCCAGGGCGATCAGGACGAGCCACATGGAAGGCACGAACCAAATCGGCCGCATGAACATCAGAGGCGACAACCCAGGAATTATCCTCCTGACCATAGCCCTTCCACTTAACCAAATACTGAAGCCTCCATCTAGAAATACGAGAATCCAAGATCTTCTCCACCACGTACTCCAATTCGCCCTCCACCAGCACCGGGGCAGGGGGCTCAACAGAAGGAACCACAGGCACCACATACCTCCGCAACAAAGACCTATGGAACACGTTATGAATGGCAAACGACGCTGGGAGGTCCAAACGAAATGACACCGGGTTAAGGATTTCCAAAATCTTATAAGGACCGATGAAGCGAGGCTTGAATTTAGGAGAGGAAACCTTCATAGGAACATACCGAGAAGACAGCCATACCAAATCCCCAACACGAAGTCGGGGACCCACACCGCGACGGCGGTTGGCAAAGCGCTGAGCCTTCTCCTGTGACAACTTCAAATTGTCCACCACATGGTTCCAAATCTGCTGCAACCTATCCACCACAGAATCCACCCCAGGACAGTCAGAAGGTTCAACCTGACCCGAGGAAAAACGAGGATGAAAACCAGAATTGCAGAAAAAAGGCGAAACCAAAGTAGCAGAACTAGCCCGATTATTAAGGGCAAACTCGGCCAATGGCAAAAAAGTCACCCAATCATCCTGATCAGCAGAAACAAAACATCTTAAATAAGTTTCCAAGGTCTGATTAGTTCGCTCGGTTTGGCCATTCGTCTGAGGATGGAAGGCCGACGAAAAAGACAAATCAATGCCCATCTTAGCACAAAAGATCCGCCAAAATCTGGACACAAACTGGGATCCTCTGTCAGACACAATATTTTCAGGGATGCCGTGCAAGCGAACCACATTCTGAAAAAATAGAGGAACCAAATCGGAGGAGGAAGGCAACTTAGGCAAGGGCACCAAATGGACCATTTTAGAAAAACGATCACACACCACCCAAATGACAGACATTCTCTGAGAGACTGGAAGATCCGAAATAAAATCCATGGAAATGTGCATCCAAGGCCTCTTCGGGACAGGCAAAGGCAAAAGCAAACCGCTGGCACGAGAACAGCAAGGCTTAGCCCGAGCACAAATCCCACAGGACTGCACAAAGGAACGCACATCCCGCGACAAGGAAGGCCACCAGAAGGACCTAGCCACCAAATCCCTGGTACCAAAAATCCCAGGATGGCCTGCCAACACCGAAGAATGAACCTCGGAAATAACTCTGCTGGTCCATCTATCTGGGACAAACAGTCTCTCTGGTGGGCAACGGTCAGGTTTATCCGCCTGAAATTTCTGCAGCACTCATCGCAAATCTGGGGAAATGGCAGACAAAATCACTCCCTCTCTGAGGATACCAGCCGGCTCTGAAACTCCCGGAGGGTCAGGCACAAAACTCCTAGAAAGAGCATCAGCCTTCACGTTCTTCGAACCAGGCAGGTACGAGACCACGAAATCGAAACGGGAGAAAAACAACGACCAACGAGCCTGTCTAGGATTCAGCCGCTTGGCAGACTCGAGATAAATCAGATTTTTGTGATCAGTCAAGACCACCACACGATGCTTAGCTCCCTCGAGCCAATGTCGCCACTCCTCAAATGCCCACTTCATAGCCAACAACTCCCGATTACCAACATCATAATTCCGCTCGGCAGGCGAAAACTTTCTTGAAAAGAAAGCACAAGGCTTCATCACAGAGCCATCAGAGCTTCTCTGCGACAAAACAGCCCCTGCTCCAATCTCAGAAGCATCAACCTCGACCTGAAAAGGAAGAGAGACATCAGGCTGACACAAAACTGGAGCCGAAGAAAACCGGCGCTTCAGCTCCCGAAAGGCTTCCACGGCCGCAGGAGACCAATTAGTCACATCAGAACCCTTCTTGGTCAAATCCGTCAAGGGTTTAACCACGCCAGAAAAATTAGCAATGAAGCGACGGTAAAAATTAGCAAAACCCAAGAACTTCTGAAGACTCTTAACAGATGTAGGCTGAGTCCAGTCATGAATAGCCTGGACCTTGACTGGGTCCATCTCAATAGTAGAAGGAGAAAAAATAAAACCCAAAAAGGAAACCTTCTGTACTCCGAAGAGACATTTTGAGCCCTTCACAAATAAGGCATTAGCACGCAGGACCTGAAATACCATCCTGACCTGCTTCACATGGGACTCCCAGTCCTTAGAAAAGACCAAAATGTCATCCAGATACACAATCATAAATTTATCCAGATATTCTCGGAAGATGTCATGCATGAAGGACTGGAACACAGAAGGAGCATTAGAGAGTCCAAAAGGCATCACCATGTACTCAAAATGGCCCTCAGGCGTATTAAATGCTGTTTTCCATTCATCCCCTTGCTTAATACGCACAAGGTTATACGCACCACGAAGATCTATCTTGGTGAACCAACTGGACCCCTTAATCCGAGCAAACAGATCAGATAATAATGGCAAAGGATACTGAAATTTGACCGTGATTTTATTTAGAAGACGATAATCTATACAAAGTCTCAGAGAACCATCCTTCTTGGCCACAAAAAAGAATCCAGCACCAAGAGGGGAGGAGGACGGGCGAATATGTCCCTTCTCTAAAGACTCCTTTATATAACTCCGCATTGCGGCATGTTCTGGTACAGACAAATTAAAAAGTCGTCCCTTGGGGAACTTACTACCAGGAATCAAATTTATAGCACAATCACAATCCCTGTGAGGAGGCAGGGCACCGGATCTGGGCTCATCAAATACATCCTGGTAGTCTGACAAAAACTCAGGGACCTCAGAAGGAGTGGAAGAAGCAAATGACACCAAAGGAGCATCGCCATGAATCCCCTGGCAACCCCAACTTGAAACAGACATAGCTTTCCAATCCAGAACTGGATTATGGGCCTGCAGCCATGGCAGACCCAAAACGACAACATCATGCAGATTATGCAGCACAAGAAAGCAAATCACCTCCTGATGTACAGGAGTCATGCACATGGTCACTTGAGTCCAATACTGAGGCTTATTCTCAGCCAATGGTGTAGCATCAATACCCCTCAGTGGAATAGGGAATTCCAAAGGCTCCAGGACAAAACCACAGCGCCTGGCAAACGACACATCCATCAGGTTCAGGGCAGCACCCGAATCCACAAAAGCCATAACCGAGTAGGATGACAAAGAACAAATTAAAGTAACAGACAAAATGAATTTAGGCTGTATAGTACCAACGGTGACAGATTTAGCAATTTTTTTACGCGCTTAGAGCATGCTGAGATAACATGAGTTGAATCACCACAGTAAAAGCACAACCCATTTTGACGTCTATGATTTTGCCGCTCAATTCTGGTCAGAATTCGGTCACATTGCACAGACTCAGGTCTCTGTTCAGAAAACACCGCCAGATGGTGCGTAGATTTGCGCTCCCGCAAACGCCGATCAATCTGAATGGCCAAAGCCATTGAGTCATTCAGACTTGCAGGCGTAGGGAACCCCACCATAACATTCTTAATGGCTTCAGAAAGACCTTCTCTGAAATTTGCAGCCAGGGCACACTCATTCCATTGAGTAAGCACCGACCATTTCCGAAATTTTTGACAATACACCTCAGCTTCATCCTGGCCCTGAGAGAGAGCCAGCAAGGCCATTTCTGCCTGGTTCTCAAGATTAGGTTCCTCATAAAGCAGTCCAAGCGCCAGAAAAAACGCATCCACATTCAGCAATGCAGGATCTCCTGGCGCCAGGGAGAAAGCCCAATCTTGAGGGTCGCCGCGTAACAAGGAGATAACAATTTTAACTTGCTGAGCAGAATCACCAGAGGAACGAGGTCTCAAAGAAAGAAATAATTTACAATTATTCTTAAAATTCAGAAACCCAGATCTATCTCCAGAAAACAACTCAGGAATAGGTACTTTTGGCTCAGACATAGGACTGTGAACAACGAAATCCTGAATGCTTTGCACCCTTGCAGCAAGATGATCCACACTAGAAGTCAGACTCTGAATATCCATGTCTGCAGCTGAACTCAAAGCCACCCAGAGATTAAGGGGATGAGAGAAGCTGGACAGACTGCAGCAAAGGGAGAGGAAAAAAAAAAAATTGTACTCAGGACTTCTCTTATCCCACTTCTGCGATGCATTAAACACTTTTCAAGCCTGCTGTACTGTTATGATCCCAGTGGCTTAGGATCACAAATCTAACCAGCTAAGTCAGAGACAATAGGACGAGCTCTGGAGATGTGGTAACTGGACTGACCGCAAAGCTGATCCTAACCAAACACACTAAAGGTAGCCGTGGAACATTTCCTGAAATCCTAGACGTCTCTTCACGGCCTGAGATACTGACTACCCCTAGAGATAAAGTAAGACCTCACTTGCTTCAGAGAAATAACCCCAAAGAAATAGAACAGCCCCCCACAAATAATAACGGTGAGTTAAGAGGAAAAGACAAACGCAGAGATGAAACAGGTTAAGCAAATGAGGCCCGCTAACACTAGATAGCAGAAAATAGCAAGGGATCTGTGCGGTCAGTAAAAAACCCTATACAAAAATATCCACGCAGAGAATGCGAGAACCCCCACACCAATTAACGATGTGGGGGGAGCAACTCAGCACCCCAGAGCTACCAGCAAGCAGAGAAATCACATATTAGCAAGCTGGACAAAACTCATAATATTCTAGGAACATATTGAACACAGATGAGCAAGAATAAGCAAACAGAACTTAGCTTCTCTTGAAGAGACTGGTAACGGATGTAGACAGGAGCAAACAGAATAGCACTGAATACAACGACAGCAGGCATAGACTGAGATTCCAAGTGAGCTTAAATAGAAAACCAGCCCACAGATAACGAGACAGCTGATGCCAGTCACAAACCTGCAGAAAGACAGCACTCACACAGTACCACTTGTGACCACAAGAGGGAGCCCAGAAATAGAGTTCACAACAGTGCCCCTTCCCTTACGAGCTCTGATATGCACTCAAACAGTGGTTTACCCCAAATTTGGGGTATCAGCATACAGGACAAATTGCACAACAAATTTTGGGGTCCAATTTCTCCTGTTAGCATTGGAAAAATAAAACATTGGGGGAATAATTTCATTTTTTGAAAAAAAATATGATTTTTTTACATTTAGATAAGTTCCTTAGGGGGTCTACTTTCCAAACTGGTGTAACTTGTGGGAGTTTCCACTGTTTAGGCACATCAGGGGCTCTCCAAATGCAACATGGCGTCCAATCTCAATTTTGCATTGAAAAGTCAAACAGCGCTCCTTCCTTTCTGAGCTTTGCCATGCGCCCAAACCGTGGTTTACCCCCACATATGGGGTATCGGCATACTTGAGACAAATTGTACAACTACTTTTGGGGTCCAATTTCTCCTGTTACCATTGGTAAAATAAAACAAATTGGATCTGTAGTAAATCTGTAGCTAAATGTTCATTTTTTTTTTAACATTTCAAAAATTCCTGTGAAGCACCTGAAGGGTTAATAAAGTTCTTGAATGTGATTTTGAGCACCTTGAGGGGTACAGTTTTTACAATGGTGTCACTTTTGGGCATTTTCTATCATATAGACCCCTCAAAGTGACTTCAAATGTGATGTGGCCCCTAAAAAGTAAGTGGTGGTGTAAAATTGAGAAATCGCTGGTCAAATTTTAACCCTTATAACTTCCTAACAAAAAAAATTTTGGTTCCAAAATTGTGCTGATGTAAAGTAGACATTTGTGTGACACATCTGTGCGATTTAAGGGCATAAAATTTCAATTTTTTTCGAATTTGGAATATTGTAAAATTTTCAAAATTTTCGCCAAATTTCCTTTTTTTTCACAAATAAACTCATGTCAAAGAAATTTTACCGATATCATGAAGTACTATAAATCATGAGAAAAAAAAGTCAGAATCAACGTGATCCATTGAAGCGTTCCAGAGTTATTACCTCATAAAGAGGCCATGGTTATAATTGTAAAAATTGGCCCAGTCATTAACGTGCAAACCACCCTTGGGGGTAAAGGGTTTAATGCAATCAAATGTAATTTAATAATTTAAAAATCATACAATGTGATTTTCTGTTTTTTATTTTTAAATTCTGTTTCTCACAGTTAAAGTGTACTTTTGATAAAAATTACATATCTCTCCATTCACTGTTGGTATGAAAACATGAAAAATAGGCATTGTATCAAATACTTATTTCCACCCACTCTATATGGTGGTAAAAAAAAAAATGTTCTACAGCAGTATTATCTTATTATCTTATAACAATTAAATCGACAGGGAGATTAAACATACTATAAACAGTTTTGGGAATGAGAAGACGTGAACATACAGTATAGATAAACCAAATGGACCATTTAGGTTGTATAAATGAAAAAAAAAATAAAAGTTTGTTTGTTTGTTTTTTTCAATAGAAGCAGCATACTTTCAATTTTAGAACTGCGTTTAAGTTAAGAACAAGGAAGTTATCAACACTGGACAGTGTAACATAATTTAAAACAAATCATTTTGTATAGATTATGTACTGTGTATGCCAGACATATATAAATGATAGGAAAGTCAGAACATAAATGGGAGATGATTAGCTAAGCCTCATTTTGATAAAATATAGAGTTAGCTGATTGAGATTATTAAACCATGTTACTATATATATAAGAAAGAACAAGAGAGGTTGATTGCTTACAGAGTTTAACAGCAGGCTAACTGGCTACTGTTATTACATGAACCATAGGACTGACAGATTTGTAGTTCAAGCAAGACTTATTTTACAATTTGAGCAAATGCACAACTGAGCCCTTCCTGCGGCAGGCCTATAGTAGAGGTGACTTCTTACTGACAGCTGATATCATGGATTTGCAATAAAAAATACTAATTTTGAATGCAAGTACAGTAACCTCAACAGCTTTGCCTTAATTTTATCTACACTTCAATATTACAACTAGCAGAGATGCGAGTAATGGCAGTTTAAGTTATCATTATGTAATTTCTCATGCCCAAACCTCTCAATGGTCCTGTCTGTTTAAACTCCCAGGTAAAGGAAGACACTGTGCAAACTATTACATGCTCAGTATCTGGATCAGCCAAGAAATATAATGCACTACCTAATGTGTATTGAGAATACTTTAAACCTTTTATTAGACAATATCTATTGTATGATGTGAATTATTGCTGGACTAGTTATCTCATACTTGTCCAGCATTCCAAACTATGCAAGGTCATCGCTATTCAAAGAAAACAGAATGACCACATTGCAAAACAAAAGGTTCAATATGCAAATTTCAGAGATGTTGTGAACAAATCATGCTTTCATAATACATTGTGCAGCATGTCAAACAATAATAATGTTAATAATTAATAATAAAAGGGTAAATAAAGAAGAATTAGAAAAACAGAAAAAAAAGAAAAAAATGTAGAATTGCAAAGAAAAGCTGATGAAACAAGATAAAGACATATAAAGTTTAAGAACTTTGAATTGTAAAACAATGCTATGGCTAAGGAATTTCACATGTCTGACAATTGTAAAATGTACTTCTCTGTTATAAAATATTGTCAACAATTGGTTTTCAGTCAATCAAAAACAAAATTTAAGGTTGATCATCAGCCGCCTTAATTCTGCAGAATCGCTTTTTACATTGGCACTGTAGAATAATAATTCAGCTGCAGTTTTGAAATCTACATGTCCTGCATGAAATTACAGCCTGGGCATAGGGAAGGCTGCAATGTGCTTATGACAGCTGTCATTACTGTGATAGACCTATCACTCAGCCTACATTACATTAACCCCTTTCTGGCTAATGAATACAAATTACAAAAAAAAACTGTTCAGCACCTGTTTACTCTTAGTCTATGTTTGGATGTGACGGTCAGTTTTTTGCAATTTGTATTCATTAGCCTTCTGACTGAGCACTCCGCCTTTTAGCCACAGGTGTTTTAATTACAGCAGGACCACTACCCCTCCACAGAGAGAGAGAGTTTAGACTAAGAGAGAACTCATATCAGGTTTCCATTCAGATGAAGACTACTCTAAAGGTACCTTCACACGAAGCGACGCTGCAGCGATAGCGACAACGATGCCGATCGCTGCAGCGTCGCTGTTTGATCGCTGGAGAGCTGTCACACAGACCACTCTCCAGCGACCAACGATGCCGAGGCCCCCGGGTAACCAGGGTAAACATCGGGTTGCTAAGCGCAGGGCCGCGCTTAGTAACCCGATGTTTACCCTGGTTACCAGCGTAAAAGTAAAAAAAACAAACAGTACATGCTCACCTGCGCGTCCCCCAGCCTCTGCTTCCTGACACTGACTGAGCTCCGGCCCTAACAGCACAGCGGTGACGTCACCGCTGTGCTTTCACTTTCACTTTAGGGCCGGCGCTCAGTAAGGGTCAGGAAGCAGAGGCTGGGGGACGCGCAGGTGAGCATGTACTGTTTGTTTTTTTTACTTTTACGCTGGTAACCAGGGTAAACATCGGGTTACTAAGCGCGGCCCTGCGCTTGGTAACCCATATGTTTATCCTGGTTACCAGTGTAAAACATTGCTGGTATCGTTGCTTTTGCTTTCAAACACAACGATACACAGCGATCGGACGACCAAATAAAGTTCTGGACTTTATTCAGCGACCAGCGACATGACAGCAGGATCCTGCTCGCTGCTGCGTGTCAAACGAAACGATATCGCTAGCGAGGATGCTGCAACATCACGGATCGCTAGCGATGTCGTTTTGTGTGAAGGTACCTTATGAGAGGAATGGCAGTGTTAGGTCCTGGTAAAAAGAGAAACGCCTTACCGTGGCTACCAGGTACACATGAATTGGCCAATTTATTCGCTAAGCTTTCTCAATTTTTCATATTTCTAGTGCAGTAATGCAGTTCAATTTTCATATTTAATATTTGCATGCTATGGCGCTACAGAGTGCTGCCTTTTTTGTTTGTATAAACAATAAAAATACACATACTATTTTTTGCAAAAAAAAGGATCTTTAGTGTGTGACAGCTGCCAAACATAAAAATCTGCTATAAAATACCGCTATAAATAGTAAATCAAACCCCCCTTTATCACCCCCTTAGTTAGGGAAAAATAATAAAATAAAGTATTTATTTCCATTTTACGGTTAGGGTTAGGGTTGGGGCTAAAGTTAGGGTTAGGGATGGGGATAAAGTTAGGATTATGGTTATGGTTAGGATTAGAGTTAGGGTCGGGATTAGGGTCAGCCTATTCTGTGTTGAAAAATTCAAACAATGCTCCTTCGTTTCCGAGCTCTGCCATGCACACAAACAGTGGTTTACCCCCACATATGGGGTATCAGCATACTCAGGACAAATTGCACAACAACCTTTGGTGTCCAATTTCTTCTGTTACCCTTGGGAAAAAAAATTGGGGATGAAAAGATCATTTTTGAGAAATAAAATATGATTTTTTATTTTTACGGCTCTACATTATAAACTTCTGTCAAGTACTTGGGGGTTCGAAGTTCTCACCACAAATCTAGATAAGTTCCTTAGGGGGTCTTTCCAAAATGGTGTCACTTGTGGGGTTTCCACTGTTTAGGCACATCAGAGGCTCTCCAAGCATGATATGACACCCGCAGACCATTCCATCAATGTCTGCATTCCAAAACGTCACTACTTCCCTTCTGAGCCTTGACGTGTGCCCATACAGTAGTTTTCTTCCTCATATGGGTTATCAGCGTACTCAGGACAAATTGGACAACAACTATTGTGTCCTATATCTCCTGTTACCCTTGGGAAAATACAAAAAATTGGGGACTAAAAGATCATGTTTGTGAAAAAAAATGATTTTTTATTTACACACTGTGGCGTTATAAATTTTAGTGAAACACCTAGGGGTTCAAAGTTCTCACCACACATCTAGATAAGTTCCTTGGACGGTCTAGTTTCCAAAAAGGGGTCACTTGTGGGGGGTTTCCACTGTTTAGGCACATCAAGGGCTCTCAAAACGCGACATGGTGTCCGATCTCAATTCCAGCCAATTTTGTGTTGAAAAAGTCAAATGGTACTCTTTCCCTTCTGAGCTCTGCCATGCGTCCAAACAGTGGTTTATTCCCATGTATGGGGTATCAGCTTACTCAGGACAAATTGCACAATAAAGTTTGGGGTCTTGCTACCCTTGGAAAAAATAAAATTGGGGTGAAAAGATCATTTTTGTGGAAAAAATATGATTTTTTTATTTTATGGATCTACGTTATAAACGTCTGTGAAGCCCTTGGGGGTTCAAAGTACTCACCACACATCTAGATAAGTTCCTTGTGGGTAAATAAAGTAAGTAAACCTACATAGAAAAGAAATACCAATAGTACTAATGAGTAGAATGATAGGATACTAGAAACGCAAATGAATCCGAAAAGAAAATAAGTATCCAATCAACAAAATAACAATATATAAACTTTATTAAATAATAACATTCACAAAACATGATTGTACACCATAATTAAAAAGCATGTAAAACATGCTGAAACAAGACATAAAATCAAGTGATGGAAAAATATGTGAGGGATAGGTGTGCCAAACGGCCAGCAAAAATAATTAATCGGAAGGTATATATTTGATGATAAAATAAACAATTACAGGAACCATTGATGGTAATACTAATAAATATCAATTATACTGGGTAGGTATAAATTATATTTAATATATGGATAAAAATTCATATATAAATATATAGCCGATGGAAACAAGTTCATATATATATGTCTCTTAGTGCATAGTGCATATGTAAAGTAATTAGAGAAAATATTAGTAACTATGCCAACAGATAATATTAAATTGAATAAATATCAAATAAATATAAACATCATATTTCCCAGTATATGATGCAAATAGAAGATGATTACAGGAAAACATTGATGGCTATAACAGCAGATGACAATAAAGTAAATAGATGTCAAATCAATATATACATAGTAGTAAAAATGCATAATGCAAGCAATGATACCCATCATATAGCAATCAGGATGGACAAATAAAGTGGACAAAGTATAAAGTCCCAATGTCATTCCATGTTCCAATACTGACCAGGATGCACACTCCGCCCCTTCACTGCACTCCAACGCGCGTTTCGCTACTGCTTCATCAGGGAGTGAGGAGGACAGAATGTGTGGGTAATATATAGCGCAAGAACAGCTGTGAGTACTAACAATCAAGGACGCCAGATTACATGGCGCCGCACTCACCCATGCAACAGCCACGCACCGGCAATCAGGAACCGGAAGTGCGTCACCGAGTGCGACGTGAGAGGCAGTCAGCGGCGCATCCACCAGCATCTGAGGATGGAGCGAGAGCGGCGCACAATGTCCCTGCAGCCATTATAGTAAGTGGAAATTGACCAAGAATGAAAAACGTGGGCGCATGCGAAGAACAGCGCACAAAATCAATGGGACCATTATGGTAAATGGAAATAGACCACCGAAAAAAGGGGAAATATGTAAAAAATAATAAAGAAAACCAACACCAAAGGAAAAAAGGAAGAAAATGAAAAAAAGTATTGATAATATATGAATAATATGAAATACGAAAACGAAAAACACAAAAGGAAATGGAAAAAAAAAAAAATGAAAAATGATATATCAAAGAATAAAAGATAAAAAATAAATAAAGAATTGAATAATTAAGGACAGTGTCAATAATCAAATTTTATTAATAAAGATAACCCAAACTATAACGCATAATAAATATTAAAGAAAAAGGTGAGACAGTCAAACATAACAGAAAAAGCTATATATAAACCCATCACTGACAAGCCTATAAAAATATATATGCACAAATCAAAAAAGAAAACAAGGGGAAAGGAAGGGAAAAAGGAGGATATATAAAGAAAATTAAAACTAGCAGGTTGATTCAATACTATAAATGATATGTTATAGAAAGCTTGCAAAGCCCCATTGCTCATTGAGGCCATTGGGGGTCATACTCTTAAGTGGAGTTATCCACCTGCATTCTTTCTGTGCTAGTTTTTTGCTTAAATCACCTATGTGATTACCAGGGTATAATCGATCGATACCTCTGACACGCAATAGGTGAGATTGATTGGTGTGGAATTGTCGGAAATGTCTGGCCAAAGGTTTAAGTTTCAAGATGGCCTCCTTGTCATCAATGCCAATTTTCTCTGCAGCTTTTATGTCTTTGACATGTTCCAAAGTACGGACCCGTAACTCTCGTGTTGTCATCCCCACATATATTAAATTGCATGGACAGGTAGCCAAATAAATGACCATGGAAGTCCGTCAATTAATAAAATGCAAGATCTTAAAATCACGCTCCCGTGCTGAATCATGAAAAACATTAGTCCTAACTATATGTTTGCAAGCCTTGCAAGTACCACAACTAAAGGAGCCCCATTTGGGACCCTTAGACCCCCAAAAAAATTGTGACGTAGGGGGTACATAGTGACTATGTACTAGGAAGTTCTGCAATGTCTTACCACGTTTGGCAACAATAGATGGTTGCTTAGGCAAAAGAGCTCGACAACGATGGATCCTGCAACAAAATGGGCCAATATTTAGTTATTATATCAGACATCTCGAATGATAATTGGTGATAAGGCACACTTGGCCATCATTTGCCTTGTTTTTGTTCTTATTTCTGGATTATCTTCATTATTTGAACACTAACACTAGGAATATCAAACTCACTTATACCATTTGACAGGATTCCAGTGATTTTTTGGATCTAAAGATTTCAACTGATGAGCTTGGACATTTACATACTGATGTCTTTCGCAAAGAGACTAGTACCAATGCATTACTACATGTAAGATCTGACCCATATTATTAGAGCCATACCCACCGGCCAATTTTTACGGATGCGGCGAATTTGTGATCAAGAGGATGTCTTTGAAAAACAAGCGAAAGATCTTTCATCTAGATTTTTACAATGTGGATACCAAATGGACAATATACAGAGAGCTAATTTGCGAGCCAAGAAAACTGATCGATCATCACTTTTGGTCTCCAGAAATAAGAACAAAAACAAGGCAAATGATGGCCAAGTGTGCCTTATCACCAATTATCATTTGAGACGGCGGGAAATGTCTGATATAATAACTAAATATTGGCCCATTTTGTTGCAGGATCCATCGTTGTCGAGGCTTTTGCCTAAGCAACCATCTATTGTTGCCAAACGTGGTAAGACATTGCAGAACTTCCTAGTACATAGTCACTATGTACCCCCTACGTCACAAATTTTTTGGGGGTCTAAGGGTCCCAAATGGGGCTCCTTTAGTTGTGGTACTTGCAAGGCTTGCAAACATATAGTTAGGACTAATGTTTTTCATGATTCAGCACGGGAGCGTGAATTTAAGATCTTGCATTTTATTAATTGCCGACTTCCATGGTCATTTATTTGGCTACCTGTCCATGCAATTTAATATATGTGGGGATGACAACACGAGAGTTACGGGTCCGTAATTTGGAACATGTCAAAGACTTAAAAGCTGCAGAGAAAATTGGCATTGATGACAAAGAGACTATCTTGAAACTTAAACCTTTGGACAGACATTTCCGACAATTCCCCACCAATCAATCTCACCTATTGCGTGTCAGAGGTATCGATCGATTATACCCTAATAATCGCAGAGGCGATTTAAGCAAAAAACTTGCACAGAAAGAATGCAGGTGGATAACTCTCCTTAAGAGTAAGATCCCCCATGGCCTCAATGAGCAATGGGGCTTTGCAAGCTTTCTATAACATATCATTTATAGTATTGAATCAACCTGCTATTTTTTAATTTTCTTTATATATCTTCCTTTTTTCCCTTCCTTTCCACTTGTTTTCTTTTTCGATTTGTGCATATATATTTTTATAGGCTTGTCAGTGATGGGTTAATATATAGCTTTTTCTGTTGTGTTTGACTGTCTCACCTTTTTCTTTAATATTTATTATGCGTTATAGTTTGGCTATATTTATTAATAAAATTTGATTATCGACACTGTCCTTAATTATTCAATTCTTTATTTATTTTTTATCTTTTATTCTTTGATATATCGTTTTTCATTTTTCATTTTTTCCATTACCTTTTGTGTTTTCGTATTTCATATTATTCATATATTATCAATACTTTTTTTCATTTTCTTCCTTTTTTCCTTTGGTGTTGGTTTTCTTTATTATTTTTTACATATTTCCCCTTTTTTCGGAGGTCTATTTCCATTTACCATAATGGTCCCATTGATTTTGTGCGCTGTTCTTCGCATGAGCCTGCCTTTTTAATTCTTGGTCAATTTCCACTTACCATAATGGCTGCAGGGACGTTGTGCGCCACTCAGTGCATGCGCCTGCCTCGCTCCATCCTCGGGTGCTGGTGGATGCGCCGCTGACTGCGACTCACGTCGCACTCGGTGACGCACTTCCGGTTCCTGATTGCCGGTGTGCAGCTGTTGCATGGGTGAGTGCGGCGCCATGTAATCTGGCGTCCTTGATTGTTAGTACTCACAGCTGTTCTTGCGCTATATATTACCCACAAATTCTGTCCTCCTCACTCCCTGACGAAGAAGTAGCGAAACGCGCGTTGGAGTGCAGTGAAGGGGCGGAGTGTGCATCCTGGTCAGTATTGGAACATGGAATAACATTGGGACTTTATACTTTGTCCACTTTATTTGTCCATCCTGATTGCTATATGATGGGTATCATTGCTTGCATTATGCATTTTTACTACTATGTATATATGGATTTGACATCTATTTAATTTATTGTCATCTGCTGTTCTAGCCATCAATGTTTTCCTGTAATCATCTTCTATTTGCATCATATACTGGGAAATATGATGTTTATATTTATTTGATATTTATTCAATTAAATATTATCTGTGGGCATAGTTACTAATATTTTCTCTAATTACTTTACATATGCACTATGCACTAAGAAACATATATATATGAACTTGCTTCCATTGGATATATATTTATATATGAATTTTTATCCATATATTAAATATAATTTATACCTTCCCAGTATAATTGATATGTATTAGTATTACCATCAATGGTTCCTGTAATTGTTTATTTTATCATCAAATATATACCTTCCGATTAATTGTTTTTGCTGGCCGTTTGGCACACCTATCCCTCACTTATTTTTCCATCACTTGATTTTATGACTTGTTTCAGCATGTTTTACATGCTTTTTAATTATGGTGTACAATCATGTTTTGTCAATGTTATTATTTAATAAAGTTTATATATTGTTATTTTGTTGATTGGATACTTATTTTCTTTTCGGATTTATTTAAGTTACTTGTGGTGTCTAGTTTCCAAAATGGTGTCATTTGTGGGGGTTTCCACTGTATAGGCACATCAGGGGCTCTCCATGTGCGACATGGCGTCCAATCTCAATTTCAGCCAATTTTGTGTTGAAAAAGTCAAACCGCGCTCCTTCCCTTCCGAGCTCTGCCATGCGCCAAAACAGTGGTTCCCCCCACATATGGGGTATCAGCGTACTCAGGACAAATTGCAAATTAACTTTCGGGGTCCAATTTCTTCTGTTACCCTTGGGAAAATAAAAAAAATTGGATCTGAATTTATTTTTTTGTGAAAAAAAGTTAAATGTTATTTTTTTTAAACATTCCAAAAATTCCTGTGAAGTACCAGAAGGGTTAATAAACTTCTTGAGTTTTGAGAAACTTGATGGGTGCAGTTTTTAGAATGGTGTCACTTTTGGGTATTTTCTATCATATAGACCCCTCAAAGTGACTTTAAATGTGATGTGGTCCTTATAAAAAAATGGTGTTGGAAAATGAGAAATCGCTGTTTAACTTTTAACCCTTATAACTTCCTAACAAAAAAAAAATTTGGTTCCAAAATTATGCTGATGTAAAGGAGACATGTGGGAAATGTTACTTATTAAGTATTTTATGTGACATATCTGTGTAATTTAAGGGCATGAAAATTCAAATTTGGAAAATTGATACATTTTCACCAAATGTTCATTTTTTTCACAAATAAACGCAAGTCATATCAAAGAAATTTGACCACTATCATGAAGTACTATATGTCTTGAGAAAACATTGTCGGAATTACTCGGATCCATGGAAGCTTTACAGAGTTATTACCTCATAAAGGGACAGTGTGAGAATTGTAAAAATTGGCCTGTCATTAACATGCAAACCACCCTTTTGGGTGAAGGGGTTAAGACACCAGGCTGTACTTTCTGGGAGATCTCTGCTGTTTCTTTCACTTGTAATTTTTTTGAGAAAAGAGACAGGGACGTTATGGGAGAGATGTCCCAAATATAAAACATACTCATTTGAAAAAAACATTTACATTATAATAAATGTTATACTTTTGCACTCATTCAAATCCTAACTAGGGTTAGACTTAGACTGTACAGAGCTAGGGCTATGGTAATGCTAAAGTTATCATTAAATCTAGAGGACTACAAAACTAAAAACTTTATTTATATAATAATCATTTTCGAAACTGCATTTTTTCACTTTTGTATCCTTTAAAACATTTTCAGAAAAAAACCCAGAAAATAATATTATACAACACCTAAAAATAGCTTGCTTTCTTCAATAAAAAAAAGATTGGGGAATCCCTATGAGAGTTTGAGGGTTTGCTCTCACTTCAATATGAAATAGCCTAGTGCTATCTGATGTTTTATCGGATAGTACTTGATCCAATTTTATACTATGGGACAGTACCTACAAGAAACAAAATGAGCAAAAAACCCTGCTGTAACTAAATAAGTAAAAAGTGCATTTAAATAACTCAGGTTTCTTAGTAATACTGTTTTTGATCAAAAATAGCATAAAAGCCATCCCACCATCAACAAAGTGCCCTGATCGGGATGGTCCTACGCTGTCTAATACTAAGAACCTTACCATGTGTCAGAGTTGTGTGTATCACTGCAGAGGTGAATCAGTAACAGTCAGACAGTAACATTAGCTGTTAGGGACCGTACCACTGTGGGGTTCCACTATGCAGACGGACACTTAACCTGAAGTTGAATATTAGGCATTAAATTTGCCTTTTAGCCCACTGGCTTCTATTTATTATAAACTCCCCTGATGATGCCACAGGACTGGGGAGGAAATGCAAAGGGAGACCTAATGTCATACTTTACTTCTGGTGCTGGTTTGCCAATAGCAGGGTTCACTTGGGGCCTGTCCTTGTCAGGACAGGAGCACTACAAGGGGCATGAAAGGGAGTCAACAGAACAATAACCTTATACCCTCTACCCTTCCCCCCTCATGAATCAACTGTTCCTGAGATAACCTAATAGGGGAACTTGCTGTGAATCCATATCCATTCTTATTGGTGAGATCAAACCATTTTTTAAAGAGCACTGGTTTGCACGAGCACTTTATTCATGTGTTTTTTCTTATGTCATGTTTTTGTCCATTTTACTTTAGTGATTAAAAGTTAAGTTTTATTCATTGGAAGACTCGCAACATGTACTGTATGTAAGTGCTTGGATAAGAATACAGTAATTAACCAGAGCCAGCATGGGTTTGTATCAAACCAATGTCAGACCAATCTGATTTAATTCTATGAAGGAATCACTGACTTGGTGGATTATTATTATTATTATACATTTTTATAGCGCCATGTATTCCATGGCGGTTTACATGTGAACGGGAGGGGCGAAAATAGACAAGTACAATAAACATGAGTAAAACAAGGCACACACAAGTACAGGAGGAGAGAGGACCCTGCCCACGAGGGCTCACAGTCTACAGGGGATGGGTGAGGATACACTAGGAGAGGGTAGAGTTGGTCATGCGGCGGTTCAGCAGACAGAGGATCGCTGCAGGTTGTAGGCTTGTTAGAAGAGGTGGGTATTCAGGTTCCTTTTGAAGGTTTCCATGGTAGGCAACAGCCTGATGTGTTGGGGTAGAGAGTTCCAGAGTATAGGGGAAGCACGGGAGAAGTCTTGTACGTGGTTGTGGGAGGAAGAGATTAGAGAGGAGTAGAGAAGGAGATCATGAGAGGATCAAAGGTTACATGTAGGTAGGTACTGGGAGACCATGTCACAGGTGTATAGAGGAGAGAGGTTGTGAATGGCTTTGTATGTCATTGTTAGTGTTTTGAACTGTAGCCTCTGGGCAATAGGAAGCCAATGAAGGGCCTTGCTGATTGGAGAGGTTGGTGAATAACCGTGAGACAGGTGGATTAGTCAGGCAGCAGAGTTTAGGATGGATTGGAGTGGTGCCAGAGTGCTAGAGGGGAGGCTAGAGAGTAGGAGGTTGCAGTAGTCGAGGTGGGAGATGATAAGGGGATGCACTAGTATTTTTGTGGTTTCATGGTCAATTAATGCATGGATCCGGGAAATGTTTTCAGTTGGAATCAGCAGGTGGAGGCAAGGGCTTGGATATGTGGCTTGAAAGAGAGGACAGAGTAAAGGATCACCCTGAGGCACCGAGTGTGTGGGACTGGGGAAAGTGAGCAGACATTGACATTGATGAATAGGTCGGGCGGAGAGGAAGAGTGAGGAGGGGGAAAGATGATGAATTCTGTTTTGTCCATGTTCAGTTTTCAAAACTGAGCAGAAAAGAAAGATGATGAAATAGCAGACAGAAATTGTGGGATTTTGGTCAGTAAGGAAGTGAGGTCGGGTAGAGATACGCAGATCTGCATGTCATCAGCGTAGAGATGATATTGTAAGCTGTGGGATTCTATGAGCTGTCCCAGGCTGAAGGTGTAGATGGAGAAGAGTAAGGGTCCTAGAAATGAGCCTTGGGCAACACTGACAGACAGGGGGCGAGATGTGGAGGTGGTGTGGGAAAGGAAAACACTGAATGTCCGGTCTGTTAGATATAATGAGATCCAGGATAGGGCCGAATCTTTGATACCAAGAGATGAGAGAATCTGTAACAGGAGGGAATGGTCCACAGTGTCGAAGGCAGAAGACAGGTCCAGGAGGAGGAGGACAGAGTAGTGTCGCTTGTTCTTGGCGGTTAGTAGGTCGTTGGTCACTTTAGTTAGGGCAGTTTCAGTTGAGTGGATCAGGGAAATGCGGGAAATATAGTATATCTCAACTTCAGCAAAGCATTTCATAAAGTATTTCATACTATTCTAGAAAAAATTACCAAGAAAGGGATTGACAAGGCTACGGTTAGGTGGATTCATAACTGGCTCACTGATCGTACTCAAAGAGTGACAATAAATGGGTGAACATTCAAATGGAAGATTATTTCAAGTGGGGTACCACAAGGCTTTGTCCTGGCCCCGGTGTTGTTAAACATTTTCATAAATGATCTAGATAAGGAAACTGAAGTTAAATTAATCAAATTGGAAGATGAGGCAAGGTAGGAGGGATAACTAAAACTAGAAGAGACAGAGAAAGGATTCAGAAGGATCTAGATAAGCTTGAACAATGGTTAGCAACTAATAGAATGGTATTTAGTAGGGAGAAATGCAAGATTCTACATCTAGGCAGGAAAGATGAGAATGATATCTGTAGAATGGGAGGAATAGAACCAAATAACGGCACATGGCTTGGATATACAGTACTAATAGATCACGGACTGCACATGAGTCTATGTGAAGCAGCAGCAAAAAGGCAAACACAGTTCTGAGATGTACAGTTGTGGCCAAAAGTGTTGACACCCCTGCAATTCTGTCAGATAATACTCAGTTTCTTCCTGAAAATGATTGCAAACACAAATTCTTTGTTATTATTATCTTCATTTAATTTGTCTTAAATGAAAAAACACAAAAAGAATTGTCCTTAAGGCAAATTGGATATAATTCCACACCAAACATAAAAAAGGGGGTGGATAAAAGTATTGGCACTGTTCGAAAAATCATGTGATGCTTCTCTAATTTGTGTAATTAACCGCACGTGTAACTTACCTGTGGCACCTAACAGGTGTTGGCAATAACTAAATCACACTTGCAGCCAGTTGACATGGATTAAAGTTGACTCAACCTCTGTCCTGTGTCCTTGTGTGTACCACATTGAGCATGGAGAAAAGAAAGACCAAAGAATTGTCTGAGGACTTGAGAAACTAAATTGTGAGGAAGCATGAGCAATCTCAAGGCTACAAGTCCATCTCCAAAGACCTGAATGTTCCTGTGTCTACTGTGCGCAGTGTCATCAAGAAGTTTAAAGCCCATGGCACTGTGGCTAACTTCCTTAGATGTGGACTGAAAAGAAAAATTGACAAGAGATTTCAACACAATATTGTGCGGATGTTGGATAAAGAACCTCGACTAACATCCATACAAGTTTAAGCTGCCCTCCAGTCCGAGGGTACAACAGTGTCAACCCGTACTATCCGTCGGCGTCTGAATGAAAAGGGACTGTTTGGTAGGAGACCCAGGAAGACCCCACTTCTTACCCCGAGACATAAAAAAGCCAGGCTGGAGTTTGCCAAAACGTACCTGAAAAAGCCTAAAACATTTTGGAAGAATGTTTTCTGGTCAGATGAGACAAAAATAGAGCTTTTTGGGCAAAGGCATCAACATAGAGTTTACAGGAGAAGAAAAGAGGCATTCAAAAAAAAGAACACGGTCCCTACAGTCAAACATGGCAGAGGTTCCCTAATGTTTTGGGGTTGCTTTGCTGCCTCTGGCACTGGACTGCTTGACCGTGAGCATGGCATTATGAAGTCTGAAGACTGCCAACAAATTTTGCAGCATAATGAAGGGCCCAGTGTGAGAAAGCTGGGTCTCCCTCAGAGGTCATGGGTCTTCCAGCAGGACAATGACCCAAAACACACTTCAAAAAGCACTAGAAAATGGTTTGAGAGAAAGCACTGGAGACTTCTAAGGTGGCCAGCAATGAGTCCAGACCTAAATCCCATAGAACACCTGTAGAGAGATCTAAAAATGGCAGTTTGGAGAAGGCACCCTTCAAATATCAGGGACCTGGAGCAGTTTGCCAAAGAAGAATGGTCTAAAATTTCAGCAGAGCATTGTAAGAAACTCATTGATGGTTACCGGAAGCGGTTGGTCGCAGTTATTTTGGCTAAAGGTTGTGCAACCAAGTATTAGGCTGAGGGTGCCAATACTTTTGTCTGGCCCATTTTTGGAGTTTTGTGTGAAATGATCAATGTTTTGCTTTTTGCTTCATTCTCTTTTGTGTTTTTTCATTTAAGACAAATTAAATGAAGATAATAATACCAAATAATTTGTGATTGCAATCATTTTCAGGAAGAAAGTGAGTATTATCTGACAGAATTGCAGGGGTGTCAATACTTTTGGCCACAACTGTATTAGGAGAAGCATAGAGTCGTAATTATCTCCCTCTATTCCTCCTTGGTCAGAACTCATCTGGAATACTGTTTCCAGTTTTGGGCACCACATTTTAAAACAAATAAAAACAACTGAAGCAAGTTCAGAGAAGAGCTACTGAGATGGTGTGTGGACCGCATACTATGTCCTACAAGGAATGGTTAAAGGATCTGGGATGTTTAGCTTGCCAAAAAAAAGGCTAAGAGGAGATTGAATAGCTGTCTATAAATATCTGAAGGGATGTCACATTGTAGTGGGATCATCCTTATTATCATTTGCAGATTGAATCACGAGAATCAATGGAAAGAAATTGAAAGTGAGAAGATACAGATTAGATATTAGAAAAAACTTTTTGACAGTAAGGGTGATCAATAAGTTGAACAGGCTGCCATGAGAGTTGGTGAGTTCTCCTTCAGTGGAAGTCTTCAAACAAATGATGGACAGACATTTGTCTGAGATGGTTTAGTGAATCATGCATTGAGCAGGGGACTCGACATGATGACCCTGGATGTCCCTTACAACTCTTTCATACTACAATTCTACGATGCTATGGTTAATAAAAGGTATCACACTTTTTTCTATAGTCTTACTTCCATGTGCCCGGGAACTTTTATTTTTTCCAGGGATAAAATAAACAGCCTATTTTAATTACCAAATATAACAATTTCTAATGTGAAGGACATAGTTTGTTCATTTTTTTTTCCAAAGGGTAAAATTTCAATTTGCACACATTAAAGAGATCTTCTTAGAATATGAAGTCTTGACACTTTGCCAGGTGTATAAGTGGAATTTTCTTACAAGGCTGCCAAATATTTTGCTTCAATAAATTCAGACTGAAGGCCACTCAATATGGCATTTACACACAATGGAGAAGAGAAGAATGGAAAAGAGTCATATTCAATACATGTGAACACGCAAGTGCTAATTTTTTGCAAGTGTGTAAGCAAGAATAAATCAGAATACAGAGTTCTTTGCTTGCAGTTCATACAGTAGACAAACAACACATTTTTCAAACAGAAACATAATCAAGTATACTCTTATTTCTCTGTTTCTAACATAGTTTGGCAACATAACATAAAGTGGGAAAAATCTGAATTAAACAATGCAAATATGCCTATATTCCATAGGGCATATACTATGTGATGTTATAACTTAAAGGGAACATGTCACCGGAATTTTGCGGGACCGGTTTTCGGTCATATGGGCGGAGTTTTTGTTTGTTTGATTCACCCTTTCCTTACCCGCTGGCTGCATGCTGGCCGCAATTTTGGATTGAAGTTCATTCTCTGTCCTCCTTAGTACATGCCTGCGCAAGGCAATCTAGCCTTGCGCACGCGCAGTATACTTTGCCCAACTGCGGGCAAAGTCGAAAAGCATTAGTGCGCCGGCGCACTATGTCCCGGAAGTATTTCGCTGTGTTCCAGGACATAGTGCGCCGGCGCATGTGCACTAATGCTTTTCGGCTTTGCCCACAGTTGGGCAAAGCATACTGCGCGTGCACAAGGCAAGATTGCCTTGCGCAGGCGTGTACTACGGAGGACAGAGAATGAACTTCAATCCAATATTGCGGCCAGCATGCAGCCAGCAGGTAAGGAAAGGGTGAAACAAACACCCGAAAACCCCACCCATATGACTGAAAACCGGTCCTGCCAAATTCCGGTGACAGGTTCCATTTAAGTAAATCCACTTTACCAAGAACTTGAAGCATGCACAATAAAAGTGTGTTGAATGTTTTACCTTCAACCAAAAAATAAAATTTGCAAAGATCTTAAATTCTTTTTTTCGGTAACAATGTACTTTTTACTCTTGTCACCACAACCTTGTGAACTCTCTTAATTTATTTATCTAAAGTTTAATGGACAGGAACAGATCACCATGATACATCTTATGGAGTCTGTCAGCACAAACTCTAATGATGTAGGGGACCTAGCCTCTATAAAAAATTTCAATTTTAGTGTTTTAATTTCTGAATCCACTTGCTAATTAGATGCTCAGTGCAGCTAACATAGAGAAACTAAAAAAAAAACATATCATAAAAAGCAGACTCACCAAAACCTTGTCAAATGACAAATGCACTAGCAGGGTGTAGCAGGCCCCCACTAATAAAGGCTGGTTCCCAGGAGGAATACACGTGGTCAAAGTTGTTGGTGCCCCTCATTTAATGACAGAAAAACCGACAATGGTCACAGAAATAACTTGAATCTGACAAAAGTAATAATGATTTAAAAATGTATGAAAATGTACAAATGAAAGACAGACATTGCTTTTCAACCATTCTTCCACAGAATTAAAATAAAGTAAAACTCATGAAATAGGCCAGGACAGAAATGATGGTACCCTTAACTTAATATTTTGTTGCACAACCTTTTGAGGCAATCACTGCAATCAAACGATTCCTGTAACTGTCAATGAGACTTCTGCACCTCTCGACAGGTATTTTGTCCCACTCCTCAAGAGCAAACTGCTCCAGTTGTCTCGTGTTTGAAGGTTGCCTTTTCCAGGTGGCATTTTTCAGCTCTTTCCAAAGATGCTCAATAAGATTTAGGTCAGGGCTCATAGAAGGCCACTTCAGAATAGTCCAATGTTTTCCTTTTTGCCATTCATGGGTGTTTTTAGCTGTGTGTTTTGGGTCATTATCCTGTTGCAAGACCAATGACCTGCAACTGAGACCAAGCTTTCTGACACTGGGCAGCACACTTCTCTCTAGAATCCTTTGATAGTCTTGAGATTTTATTTAGATTCACCCTGCACAGATTTTAGACACCCTGTGCCAGATGCAGCACTGCAGCCCCAGAACATAACAGAGCCTCCTCCATGTTTCACAGTAGGGATAGTGTTCTTTTCTTGATATGCTTCATTTTTCCATCTGTAAACAGGGCTGATGTGCCATGCCAAAAAGTTCAATTTTTGTCTCATCTGTCCATAGGATATTCTCCCAGAAGCTTTGTGGCAAACATGAAGTTTGGCAAATTACAGTCTGGCTTTTTTATAATTTTTTTTTTATAATAATTTTTCAACAGTGGTGTCCTCCTTGGTCGTCTCCCATGAAGTCCACTTTGGCTCATACAACGAGGGATGGTGCGCTTTGACACTGATGTTCATTGAGTTTGAAGTTCACCTTTAATCTGTTTAGACGTTTTTCTGGGCTCTTTTGTTACCTATTAAACTCAGCCAGTGGTATAATCCAACCAGTAGTTAGTATAACCGTTTTGGATTAAAAATAACCTTTAATATAAATCTTTAAAAGGTAAAAACTATTGAAGTGATCAATAACCAAAAAAGTACAAGGTGTATAGGACAGACAACAATAAAGAATTATGGATTGCACATAAACCGATGGGGTAATCTAAACCCCTCAATACATAATAATCTGTTTATTAAACCCAAATGTTGCATAACCTGCAATGCTTTTTCCTTATTAACATGAGGTCTCTAATGACACAGACTTCAATAGGCGATCCCAATAATATGGTCTTACCTGTTTAGTGCATACTCCACACAATACATATAGTTTAAACACTCATAGAGACAGACTCTATATCTCCATAGAGATATAGACATTATACCAACTGTTATAAGTGTGACTACTGTATATGATCCCCGTCAATGAGGTCAGGTCCGTCTATTTACCACAATTAAGACACTCTCCTATAGCCAAATGTCCATTAGGACTAATGTAAAGCAAATTAAAGGGTCAACATTGTCAGCAATATTCAATCCCCGGATGGTGCTACCTATTGATGCAACATATCTCTTCCCTAGTGCATCCTAAGGGTGTACTGTTCCCACCTCTCTCCTTTGGACTGGAGGGGATTCACACAAAATAGATGATCAACATCTGTCAAATTAGAAAGATCTCACTCGCACGCATATCGTTCTATGAAACAGCCTCTAATCCAATTACAACTGTGGATACTCTCCCCTTTGATCCAACGTGTTTCGTTGTCCTCATCAGGTGATAACATTGGGGCCAGTGTAATCATGCCATCTGGAAGACGCTGTCATTGCATGTGGACAGCCTAGCGTTGACCGAATTTTTAAATGCGCTCTGCAGTCAAATGCAAATTTACTTCCGGTTCTCGTAATGCACAAGATTCGGTCACCGGACCGCATGCACAGACCAGATATCCGCTTGGTGGGATGCAAACGCCAACAGGAAGTTTGGCAAGTGTGACCTGAGCTTACCGTGCAACGCAAGTGCCTCTTGTGTGTGTGCGTGTGTGTATGATGCATTCCTCTCATACGTATTGAATGCGCTTGCCACCAGATAATGGCAAGGTTACATCATGTATCACACCCCCTGTTCAGGGCGGTTCAGGTCTCGCTCCTCTTTCAGCATTCTACATACCATAGTATAGAGAACATAGATTAAGATCTATCAGTATTCCACTTTATTATGCGCAGGTTTCACACCACGGGATAAGCCTAAAAGGATAACTTTGGCCCTACCAAGACAGGGACCTACAGAGATCAGGCACAACTAACATAGATGCATTGTATTATCATAAAGATAGAGATGATGAGAAGAAACAAACCAGTATAATGATTGGGAACAAAGATGGAAGATACCATACTTATTAACCCCACGTGCGATAACCGACCAAAATCATCCCAGGAGACTAAACGCGCAGAGAAAATGCAGGTAGGAAAAAACAGAAAGGGGCCAAAGCCTTCAAAGTCCATAGGGTGCCCTATACCAACGCAACACTACCTAATGCGGAGGTTGGCACACTAGAACCTGCGCAGTGGCGTCCCCACTCGTCGACGGCTGTCAATTTCTGAAGGTTTTGTGGAGGGCCTGAATGTGAACAATCTGGGCCTACGTTTTGCCTTTGAGGCCGATAAATCTAAATTGGCATTGCTTGATGTCCTTGTCCAGAGAGGTGAGAATGGCAAAATTATTGTGAAGAACTACTGAAAACCCACTGCAATTAACTCTCTTTTGACGTGGGAAAGCAGTCACCCTAAGCCCCTTAAAAGAGGTATTCCAAAAGGACAGTATCTCAGAATTCGTCGTAACTGTTCAGATCTGTCCAATTTCAAATAACAGGCAGACGACCTAAGGGGGAGGTTTCGGGAGAGAGGGTACCCAGATAATGTGTTGAATGAGGCCTACAAATCATCTCTCTCAAGACATTGTAAGGATCTACTCACACCTAAACCCCCAAGAGTGGAAAAGAACACCTCACGCTTTGTGACTAAATATTCAAATGGGGCAGGAGAAATTTGAAATATCCTACAACGCCATTGGCAGATGCTCCATATGGACACGAACATCAGGGACTCAAACCCTTCGCCTCAAATTACATTTTGAAGAGGTAAATCCCTTAAAGACAGGTTACTCCACAGCCATTACCACAGCCCAAACAACTAGTCCTGGCTAGGCGCACAACCCGCAGGATGCTATAGGTGTGGAAAATGTAAAGCATGCGGCTCCTTGCAAACTAGTAAAATGTGAGTAATAACATGGGTAGAACCTACTACATCAGACAATTTATTAACTGTCAAACTAAGGGGGTTGTATACAAAGCAACCTGTGAATACGGTCTAGAATATGTAGGAAAAACAAAAAGAAAGTTTTGCAGGAGGATAAGGGAACATATTCGTGACATTGTGAATAGAAGAGACACTTCTATAGCCAATCATGTGAACAGACATCACCAGGGTAACATCAAGAAGATTTTGTTCATGGAGGTTGACAGGATAAACCCCCAACAAGAGGGGGAAATTGGGACCAGATGATCCTTCAAAAAGAGTGTAAATGGATCTTCTGGTTACAGACTGTACACCCAAAGGGTCTTAATGACCAACTTTCTTTTTCTTCTTTCCTGTAGCATAGGATGTGTTAGGGCTATCAGAAAGGGACAGCCGTCGATGAGTGGGGGCACCACTGTGCAGGTTCTAGGGTGCCAGCCTCTGCGTTAGGTAGTGTTGAGTTAGTATAGGGCACCCTATGGACTTTGCAGGCTTTGGCCCCTTTCTGTTTTTTCCTACCTTCATTTTCTCTGCGCGTTTAGTCTCCTGGTATATCCCGCGGTGTGAAACCTGCACATAATAAAGTGGAATACTGATAGATCTTAGTCTATGTTCTCTATACTATGGTATGTAGAATGCCGAAAGAGGAGCGAGACCTGAACCACCTTGAATAGGGGGCGTGATGCATGATGTAACTTCGCCATTATCTGGTGGCAAGCGCATTCAGTACGTATGAGAGGAATGCATCATACATACACGCATATGCACACGCACTTGCATTCAACAGTAAGCTCGGGGTCACACTTGTCGAACTTCCTGTTGGCGTTTGCATTCCACTGAGCGGATATCCGGCCTGTGTATGCGGTCCGGTGACCAGATTTTGTACATTACCAGAACCGGAAGTAAATTTGCATTTGACTGCAGGGCACAAGGCCAGTCAATGCTAGGCTGTCCACATGCAATGACAGCGTCTTCCAGATGGCATGATTACACTGGCCCCAATGTTATCCCCTTATGAGGACAACGAAACACGTCAGATCAAGGGGGAGAGTATCCACCGCTGTACTTGGAGTAGAGGCCGTTTCATAGAACGATATCCATGCGGGTGAGATCTTTCTAATTTGACAGATGCCGATCATCTCTTTTGTGTGAATCCCCTCCAGTTCAAAGGAGAGAGGTGAGAACAGTACACCCTTAGGATGCACTAGGGAAGAGATATGTTGCATCAATAGGTAGCACCACCCGGGGATTGAATATTGCTGACATTGTTGACCCTTTAATTTGCTTTGCATTAGTCCTAATGGACATTTGACTATAGTAGAGGGTCTTACTTGTGGCAAATAGATGAACCGGACATCATTGACGGGGATCCATCATATACAGTAGTCACACTCACTACAGTTGATAAAATATCTATATATCTCTATGGAGTCATTAATTATATAGTTTGTCTAATTAGTGTTTAAAGTATGTGTATTGTGTGCAGTATGCACTAAACAGGCAAGACCATATTATAGGGATCGCCTATTGAAGTCTGTCCCATTAGAGACCTCATGTTAATAAGGTAACAAGCATTGCAGGTGATGCAACATTTGGGTTTAAGGAACAGACTATTGTGTATTGATGGGGTTTAACCCCTTAGTGACAGAGCCAATTTGGTACTTAATGACCGAGCCAATTTTTACAATTCTGACCACTGTCAGTTTATGAGGTTATAACTCGGGAACGCTTCAACGGATCCTGCTTATTCTGATATTTTTTTTTCATGACATATTGTACTTCATGATAGTAGTAACATTTCTTCGATATTACTTGCGTTTATTTATTAAAAAAACGAAAATATGGCGAAAATTTTGAAAATTTTGCAATTTTCAAACTTTGAATATTTATTTACATCAGAGAGATATGTCACACAAAATGGTCAATAAATAACATTTCCCATATGTCTACTTTACAACAGCACAATTTTGGAAACAACATTTTTTTTTCTTAGGGAGTTATAAGGGTTAAAATTTGACCAGCAATTTCTCATTTTTACAGTAAAATTTACAAAACCATTTTTTTAGGGACCACCTCACATTTGAAGTCATTTTTAGGGGTCTATATGGCAGAAAATGCCCAAAAGTGACACCATTCTAAAAACTGCACCCCTCAAGGTGCGCAAAAACACATTCAAGAACTTTATTAACCCTTCAGTTGCTGCACAGGAACTGAAGCAATGTGGAAGGAAAAAATGAACATTTACCTTTTTTTCACAAACATTTTACTTCAGAACCAATTTTTTTTATTTTCACAAGGGTAGCAAGACAAATTGGACCCCAAAAGTTGTTGTGCAATTTATCCAGAGAATGTCGATATCCCGTATGTGGGGGTAAACCTCTGTTTGGGTGCACAGCAGAGCTCAGAAGGGAAGGAGCGCCATTTGACTTTTTCAACACAGAATTCCCTGGAATTGAGATCGGACACCATGTCGCGTTTGGAGAGCTGCTGATGTGCCTAAACAGTGGAAACCCCCCACAAGTGACCCCATTTTGGAAACTAAACCCCCTAAGCAACTTATCTAGGTGAGTGGTCAACACTTTGAACCCCCAAGTGCTTCACACTAGTTTATAACGTAGAGCCAAAAAAATTAAAAATCATTTTTTTTTCACAAAAAAGATATTTTCACCCCCAATTTTTTATTTTCCCAAGGGTAGCAAGACAAATTGGACTCCAAAAGTTGTTGTGCAATTTGTGCTGAGTATGTTGATACCCCGTATGTGGGGGTAAACCTCTGTTTGGGCGCACTGTGGAGCTCGGAAGGGAAGGAGCGCTGTTTGACTTTTTAATCTCTTAATTGTGAGAGCGGACGCCATTTTGGGTTTGTAGATGTGCCTAACAGCAGAAACCCCCCACAACTGACCCCATTTTGGAAACTAGACCCCTCAAAGATTTTAATCAGGGGTATATTGAGCAATTTGAACCCACATGTACGACACAGAGTTTGATAACATTAGGTCGTCATATTGAAAAAATTCATTTTTTTCCACGAAAATCTTGTTTTAGACCTGAATGTCTCACTTTTTTCAGAAATAACATCAAAAAGTGGACCCCACAATTCATTACCCACTTTATTGTGAGTGCAGTGATATCCCATATGTAGTCAAAAAGTTCTGTTTGGACAAATGACAGGGCTTGGACAGAAAGGGGCACAATGTGACAAATTTGGCTTTATTTGAAATAGATTGTTATACTGGCAGAGCCTGTATGGTTCAAGAGCAACAGAAATCCCCCATAAATGTCTTTTTTTTATAAATTGTACCCTCTAATCTATATATCTAGGGAGGTAATGAGTAGTTTGATGCCACCATTTCTTATGCAGTTGATGCAACACAAGCTTGAAAATTTACAATTTGCATTTTTTTTCACTGACTTTTTTATGATTCTTTTTTGTAAGTTCTGAGGAACACACCTCAAATTTTATTTCACTAGTTTTTAAGTGTTCAGAAATATATCCAATATGGCACCAATGTGAGTACTGGTGACAAAGCAGTGTCTATAATAGATGGCACACCATTTGGTCTTTAAGGTGAAATTGAAGATCCAGGACCCATTCAAAGCTTCTAGAGACATTGAGCAAAAAAAGAAAATCCTTCCAGGAATTATTACTCACAGAGGGAGGCATGCTCCTAAAACACATTGGCTGACTATAAAATTGGTCTTGCTAACAAAACAGTTGTCCTGCATTTGCGTATATTGTAGCAGGAAGAATAAACTGTACTGGAATGAAGGGCAAAATTTGTAGGAAAATGCAGCCAACTATGTGGCAAAGCGGAGTTTGTTCCAAAGATGAAAGAACACTATCAGGGCTAGAATGGCAGACACTTTCAGAGACTGGTCGTACAACGTCCTTTTAGCTCCATCAATCCCTATATGAGAGACGAATGTGCCAATAGACGTGGTACACCATAGCAAGCTCCCACCCACCAAGGTCAGAACCGCTATATGCACAAAACAACCAGTTCTCTATAGAAAGCATTGTCTGGTACCAGAGGTTCAGCAAGAACCATAAAGTAAAGCCCATAGTGTATAAGTATGGAACTTCCTAATTTTTTAGAAATCCTACAATAAAATGATCATGCCCGTATCATCAACATAAATATAAGTAATATAAATGGAAGCCAAAGTTTTGTGTAGCAAGACAGTCGTAAAAACAGTCAAAGTTAGATAAATGGTCAAAAATGTTTGTGAGTAATCAAGTCCTAGAATTCATTTTCAGATGATCTCACTTTTCAAGGTCATTTCTGGGGTCCACATTCTAACGCTTATTGACATGGGTACGTGGACGAGAATTAGTTGGAATAGTAGTTTGGTATGGGATTGATCGAGTCCTAGAATTTTCAGATGACCTGACTTTGCAAGAACATTTGTGGGGTCCACACTCTAGAGCGTACAGATGTGGGTACGTGGATGAGAATTTGTTGGGATAGTAGTTTGGTATGGGATTGGTCAAGTTCTGGAATTAATTGTGAAATGGGGTAAAATGGGATCTACTAATTAAAATATTCTTTATCAATTGTTCCAAATTGTTCTACTGGGGCCACTAAGCAGAAAATAAAAATTATTGAAAAAAAAAAAACAACTAATAATTGTAGGTGGTGTGGTAGGTCTCAAAACAGGGGGAGATACAAAGGCCTGGTTGGGATGGGCATGTGGGGCAATAGAATCGGGAATCACTCCGTCTGCCATGCTTTCTGCAAACTCGGCATCTTTTTTGAGGATTGAGTCGAAGGCTTCCCCCGGTGCCATTGACTCAAATATGAGGCTCTTTACAACTTTTTCCTGAAAGTGCAGGAACGTAAGTGGTCCTTGGGATTTTTTATACAGGACAAAGCTGTTATATGTGGCAGTTTGAATAAGGTAGATTGCCACCTTTTTATACCACGCCCTGATCTTCCTCTTGACCAGGTATGGTTGCAGAACCTGGACTGGCAAGTCTACGCCACCCATATGTTTGTTATAGTCTGTGACGCAGACTGGTTTTTCCTTGTCCCTGGTGGCACCCCTCTCTCTGACCGTCACAGTGGTGTCCGTATGCAGTGTGGAAAGCATGTAGATGTCCTTCCTGTCTTTCCACTTCACTGCAAGAAGTTGGTCACTTGCAAGTGAGAATGACGCCCCCCTCTCCAAACGTCTGGACACCAACTGTGACGGAAACCCCACTCTGTTTTTCCTCACTGTCCCACAGGCCCCTGTATTTGCAGCATGGAGGGATTTGTATAGGGGGATGCTCGTGTAGTAGTTGTCAGTATACACGTGGTACCCTTTATGGAGAAAGGGCGTCATTAGCTCCTAGACAATTTTGCCTGGGATACCAATTGTCTGGGGGCAGTTTGGGGGGTTTATTTGGCGGTCCCTACCTTCATAAATTAGGAAGGTGGATGTCTACCCTGATGAGCTATCGCAAGTTTTGTATAATTTTATGCCGTATTTGGCTCTCTTGGAGGGAATAAATTGGCGGAATGACAGACGGCCCTTGTAGCTCATCAAGGACTCGTTGACTGCCACATTTTGCTCTGGGGTATAGGAATTTAGAAACAAAGTTTTTAGGAGGGAAATTAGGGGTCTGAACTTATTTAGCCGATCGTAGTTGGGGTCAGTTCTTGGGAGAGCTTGGGGATTGTCACTGAAGTGGAGGAATCTCAACAGGGCTTCGTAACGGACTCGGGACATGACGGCTGCAAATACAGGGGTGCAGTGGACAGCTTTTGTTGCCCAGTAAGAGCGGAGTGTGGTTTTTTTTACTAAACCCATATTCAAGGTGAGGCCTAAGAATTTTTTTATTTTGGGGACATTTGTGGGGATCCAGGAACGGGAATGAAAGGCAGTGGGTTTTTGGAAAATATATTGCCGGGCATATAGGTTTGTTTGGTGGATGATTAATTGCAGGACTTCGGGGCTAATGAAAATTTGAAAAAAATCAATAGGGGTAAAATTGGTGACATCTACTCTTATTCCAGGGGCTGCAGAAAAAGGGGGAATTTGAGGGGAAAATGAGGTGTCATTATACCACAGCGGTGGGGGGACTGCGGTACTTGGTCCTGCCTCTGAAGCTTCAGCAGTGATGACCGACTCCGCTACCATCGGGCTGGGGGATCCCGTGGAGCAAGAGTTGTCATCACTGTCTGAAAGCTGCTCAGCTTCAGAGGCAGGTTCTGTTTCACTGCCGGAGCTAAGCAGGCTGTAAGCTTGCTCCACGCTGAAAGTTCTGCGAGCCATTTTATTTATTTCCTCTGCTAACCCTAATATGCGTAACCCTAACCCTAAAAAAAATGTTAAAAAAATTATTAGAAAAAAAAATAATATTTTTTTTTTTTTATAATCCTCTGCTGATGATGCAGGGATTACGGAGAACGGGGGTGGGTAAATGGGATGCTGGTGGATGTAGAAATATGTTTTTGATAACTGACAGGGCAGCACTTGAAATGTAGTCTCTAACAATGTACAAGAGAAATGTACAAGTCATCCCCTGCTCACCTCTTCCCATGATTTCACCCCCGATGCCGTGAAGAATTTTCCTCTGCACCTGTCTGTCCATTAAAGGATTTTTCATCGCACCTCAATGGTGAGTGCTATTGCATTTTCTTTCTTGCTGAAGTTTGAAATGTAGTCTCTCTCTCTTCTCTCCCAGAACAACTACAAGGAGAGAAGAGAGAGGTACAGCCCAAGTGCTGCCATATTTATCAAATATTAGGGGTTTTAATCACTGTGATAGGACATATCACAGTAATCAAAACCCAGCAGCCACTGAGAAAATTCTCACTGGTTGCTGGGTATGTGCTGGCAGATTTTGGCGGGCACACTGCGCATGCGCCCGCCATTTTCTTCCAGCAGAGAAGAAGAAGGGGGGTCGGGAGCTGTGGGCTGGGGACCTGGGACCGGGGATCGGGGGACATCACCTGCGGGGGACTTCTAGGTACCGTGGGGGGCTCGGGGAACTCCATTTCTCTCCCCTCTGATGTGCGATCACATCAGAGGGCAGAGAGACGCAAAGCAAACTTTTTTTTTTTTTACATATTATATGCTATATGGAGCGATCGCAACCCCGGGGGTCTGTAAAGACCCCCGGGATTGCGATCGCTTCTGGGGTCAGTAAAAACCGACCCCAATACACTGGCGGGGGAAGCTAGATTTTGGCGGGCGCATCTGCACATGCGCCCGCCATTTTGGAGCCCAGAGGAGACAGAGGAGGGTCGGGGACCAGGGGGGCACCTTTTTCGGTACACAAGGTACCGTGGGGGGCTTGGGGGACCCTATTTCTCTCCCCTCTAATGTGCGATCACATCAGAGGGGAGAGAAAGAAAACGCAAGTCCGGAATTTTTTTTTTTTTGCGATCGCCGGTAAACGGTTAATTACCGGCGATCGCAAAAGTGGGGTCGGTATAAAACTGACCCCTATCATGTTTTCTGGGTTCTCGGCTACCCCCGGCAGCCGAGACCCCGGAGAAAATCAGACTCTGGGGGGCAGTATTTACTTTTTCCACAGCGCCGTTAATTAACAGCGCTGTGGTTTAAGTACCCTTAATGACCGCCGTTAAAAGGCGTATCGGCGGTCGTTAAGGGGTTAAATTACCACATTGGTTTATGTGCAATCCATAATTTTTTAGTGTTGTCTGTCCTATGCACCTTGCACTTTTTGGTTATTGATCACTTTGATAGTTTTTACTTTTTAAAGATATATATTAAAGGCTCTTTTGTTACCATTCGTATTATCTGTCTCTTTGATTTGTCATCAATTTTCCTCCTGCGACCATGTCCAGGGAGGTTGGCTACAGTCCCATAGATCTTAAATTTCGGAAAAATACTTGCAACTGTAGTCATAAGAACATCAAGCTGCTTGGAGATGGTCTTATAACCTTTACCTTTAACATGTTTGTCTATAATTTTCTTTCTAA
Source organism: Ranitomeya variabilis (assembly GCF_051348905.1). Lineage (NCBI taxonomy): Eukaryota > Metazoa > Chordata > Amphibia > Anura > Dendrobatidae > Ranitomeya > Ranitomeya variabilis. Next base: position 309,418,330 of record NC_135236.1, read on the forward strand.
TCTCCTGAGACAACTCTTTCCTTCGCTTCCTCTGGTCCATGTTGAGTGTGATACGCACCATGTCACCAAACAGCACAGTGAGTATCTGTAGCCCTATGTACAGGCCCACTCACTGATTCCAAGATTGTAGACATCTGTAATGGTAGTTAGTGGACACACCTTGATTTAACATATCCCTTTTGTCACATTATTTTCAGGGGTACCATCATTTCTGTCCAGGCCTATTTCATGGGTTTTATTTTTTATTTTTTATTCTGTGGAAGCATGGTTGAAAAAAAATGCTTGACTTTCATTTGTTCATTTTCATAGATCCTTTATTTATTATTACTTTTGTCAGATTCAAGTTATTTCTGTGACCATTGTGGGGTTTTCTGTCATTAAACGAGGGGTACCAATTTTGACTGCGTGCATATGTATATATAGCCACACACATACATGTATGCATCTTACATTGTCTCCTTTAATATGTATATTGCAATCTCTTATTACACAGTGCTCTCTCTTGCTATGTACACCTCCGTCCCTTAAATGTCGGATTATATAGAGCCCTGTCTTCATTGCAAACCATCCTCTCTTGTTAGATATATAATGCAATGATGGCTGATGTACCATGGGAAAGCTTCTTTACTAATGGAGGAGCTGATAGACTGGTAGTCCGGTCACCGGCTGCTCCATCAGCAGTCATTTTATATATAGGAGAGGGGACTATGTAGCTAAGGACAGCGCTATACATTTTAATACATACTTATTAGTGACTACACTATATACAAAGGGACTGTGTTATACATAATAAGTGATTACACTATATACTAAGGGACTGTGCTATAAATAATAAGGCTACATTCCTGTATCCATGTACAGTGTCGGTATGCTCTGCGCTTTTACAGACACATTGAGAATGTCCTATGCTGACCCTCAAAATCTGATCAGAACAAAACTTTCTCAGATCCATGATTTTCATGTATTTGTGAATGGACCTATAAAACACTATGAGTCTGTGTACCATCCAATAAAAAAAATCTGGAAGCACACAGACATTTCACACAAATTTGAGAATGTAGAATAAGGGATATTACAGATAACATTATTACTCCAAGTCACGCAGAGCATATACAGAATAATATCTACATCCAGGCACTTACCGCTGACGTCTCGTCTGATTAGAGACGCTTTCTCCTGTTTCTTCTCCATCTGGTCAGAACTTCATGTCGACATCTCCCAGCCATAACTCGTCTTGTCACAATGATCATCGCAGCCCTGAAAATAACAAGGTCACATACACTGCTCAAAAAAATATAGGGAACACTTAAACAACATAATATAACTCCAAGTAAAACAAACTTCTGAGAAATCAAACTGTCCACTTAGGAAGCAACACTGTTCGACAATCATTTTCACCTGATGTTGTGCAAATGGAATTGACAACAGATGGAAATTATTGGCAATTATCAAGACACACTCAATAAAGGAGTGGTTCGGCAGGTGGGGACCACAGACCTACATCTCAGTACCAATGCATTCTGGCTGATGTTTTGGTCACTTTTGAATGTTGGTTGTGCTTTCACACTCTTGGTAGCATGAGACAGACTCTACAACCCACAAAAGTGGATCAGGAGACATAGAGGGAGCCGTAGGAGGGCAACAACCCAGCAGCAGGACCGCTACCTCAGCCTTTGTGCAAGGAGGAACAGGAGGAGCACTGCCAGAGCCCTGCAAAATGACTTCCAGAAGGCCACAAATGTGCAGGTATCCACACAAAGGGTTAGAAACCGACTCCATGAGGATGGTCTGAGTGCCCGATGTCCACAGATGGGGGTTGTGCTCACAGCCCAACACCGTGCAGGACACTTAGCATTTGCCACAGAACACCAGGATTGGCAAATTCGCCACTGGCACCTTGTGCTCTTCACAGATGAAAGCAGGTTCACACTGAGCACATGTGACAGACTTGACATGATTTGGAGATGCCGTGGAGAGGGATCTGCTGCCTGCAACATCCTTCAGCATGACTGGTTTGGCAGTGGGCAAGTAGTGGTATGGGGTGGCATTTCCTTTGAGGGCCGCACAGCCATCCATGTGCTCGCCAGAGGTAGCCTGACTGCCATTAGGTACCGAGATGAAATCCTCAGACCCCTTGTGAGACCATATGCTGTTGCGGTTGGCCCTGGGTTCCTCCTAATGCAGGACAATGCCAGACCTCATGTGGCTGGAGTGTATCAACAGTTCCTGCAAGATGAAGGCATTAAAGCCTATTGAACACATCTGGGACATCATGTCTCGCACCATCCACCAACGTCACATTGCAACACAGACTGTCCATGAGTTGGTGGATGCTTTAGTCCAGGTCTGGGAGGAGATCCCTCTGGAGACCATCCACAGCCTCATCAGGAGCATGCCCTGGCATTATAAGGAGGTCATACAGGCATGGGGAGGCCACACATACTACTGAGCATCATTCCTTGTCTTGAGGCATTTCCACTGAAGTTGCATCAGCCTGTAACTTAATTTTTCCACTTTGATATTGAGCATCATTCCAACTCCAGACCTCCATGGGGTATTAGTTGTGGTTTATGTTAATAATTTTTAGGTTTTATTGTTCTCAACACATGCCACTATGTAAATGAATATAGATTTACAACTGGAATATTTCATTCAGTGATATCTAGGATGTGGGATTTTAGTGTTCCCATTATTTTTGTGAGCAGTGTATATTGTTTACATACATGTGTCTCCCCCTTAATACAGATATGTTCCCCACCATTAAAAATATAAAGTGATAAGCAGCACTGTGTCCCCCATTAATTATAATTTCTGTCACCCAATAATATAAATTATTGAGTCTGTGACTCTGCTCAATTACAGTGGGGAAAAATAGTATTTAGTCGACCACCAATTGTGCAAGTTCTCCCACCTAAAAAGATGAGAGAGGTCTGTAATTGACATCATAGTAGACCACAAGTATGAGAGTCTATATTGAGAAAACCAATCCAGAAAATCACCTTGTCTGATTTGGCAAGATTTATTTTTCAAATTATGGTGAAAAATAAGTATTTGGTCACAAAAAAAAGCATCCTTCCTGCCAACACATTAAGACATGCAGCAGAATTTTCTCCTGCAAATCTTGAATGTGTGTACATAGCCTTAGTCCCTGTCCTGTGGTCCCCATTCATTGTAAATCCTTTAAAGCATCATATTGAATTTGGAGGTGGGAGAAGACATTATCAGGTACTGAGTATCCTCTGCCACCTCCCAATTTATTACAAGTCCCTGACAGAGTCTTCTCCCACCTTTCAGTTCCTCTAAAATGTCCTATGCACCTTATCACCTCCTCTCTTCAATAAATTTTAAGTCCCCAATAGCATCACAATGAATTGTGGATGGGGGATGACACTATCAGGGGCTCTATCCATATCTTATGTTCAACTCCCCCTCCTCTTCTTCATAAGTCCATTATAACTCCCCCTTACTCCCATCCCAATCCCCCACATCTATCATTGTCCTCCCACCACCCCCATTATTGCCCTCTCCACCACCTCCATCATTGTCCTCTCCACCACTCCAATCATTGTTCTCCCTGACCACCTCCATCATTGCACTATCCAAAACCCCATTGTTCTCCCCCACCACTCTCATCATTGTTCTCTCCCTGTTGTGAATTCTGTTGTGGTTTCTGCTCTTGAGCTCCCTCCGGTGGTTATAAGTGGTAGTGCTGCTGTTTGTCCTTCACAACAGTCATCAGCTGCTTCCACTTTGGACGGGGCTATTTAGTCTGGCTCCTTCCTTTAGTGAGTGCCAGTTGTCCATTGTTTTCTAGGGATCCACATCTCTGCTTGGTTTCTCCTTCTGGATTGTCCAAATCATCAAAGATAAGTCCTGGCTCTGTTTTTGCAGTCCACATGCGGTGGACTTAATAGTTCTGTGAATTGCTATGTTTTTTCTTGTCCAGCTTTGTCTGTGTTAAGATTTACTCAGCCAAGTTGGAAGCTCTGGAGTCACAGAGTTACCCTCCATGCCTTTAGTTAGGTGTGGAGATTTTTGTATTCTCTGTGGTGGATTTTGTAGTATTTTTTATACTGACCGCACAGTACTCTTTCCTGTCTTTTCTTTCTAGGTAGCGTGGCCTCCTTTGCTAAATTCTGTTTTCAGTCTGCGTTTGTAATTTCCCTCTCCTCTCACAGTCAATATTTGTGGGGGGCTGCCTTTCCTTTGGGAATTTTCTCTGAGGCAAGATAGTATTCCTGTTTCTTTCTTTAGGTGTAATTAGTCCTCCGGCCGTGACGAGGTGTCTAGGGAGTGACAGGAACATCCCACGGCTACTTCTAGTTGATGTGTTAAGTTCAGGGTCTGCGGTCAGTATAGAGGCCACCTACTCCAGAGCTCGTCCATGCTGCTCCTAGGCCACCAGTTCATAACAGTACAACTGGCCAACAATGAGTTAACCGCATCTCAAAAGTAGGGAAAGAAAGTGCTGAGCCATTTTTTTTTCTGTACTCTGTTGTGTTTTTTTTCCCTCTTCACTTCTGGGTGGCTCAGGAGTTAGGCGTTGACATGGATGTTCAGGGACTTGCTTCTCGGGTGGATCAACTTGCTGCTAGAGTACAGGGTATTTCTGATTATATCGTGCAGACTCCTGTTTTAGAGCCTAGAATTCCTACCCCCGATCTGTTCTTCGGGGACAGGTCCAAATTTTTGAGCTTTAAAAATAACTGTAAACTGTTTTTTGCTCTTAAGCCCCGTTCCTCTGGTGATCCCATCCAGCAGGTAAAAATTGTCATTTCTCTGTTGCGTGGTGACCCGCAGGATTGGGCATTTTCCCTGGAATCTGGGAATCCGGCCTTGCTTAATGTAGACACCTTTTTTCAGGCGCTTGGGTTATTGTATGATGAACCTAACTCTGTAGCGGCAAGAAGCGGGTATCCATTTAGGATCCTATTATTGTTATTTTATTGTTTTTACATTTCTTCACTAATGTTTCTCTTCTTTGATTGTATATTTTCTAGTTTTAATCTATTGAAGTCTGAGCGCTTCTTGCATCTCTTCATATTCATACCATCGCTGGCCGCAGCAGAATGTCTCCCACCATACAGCAACCTTCATTCTTCCACAACAAAATGGATTGAGTCTCCAGTTTTTCTAATTATGACACTTTATGCTGTTGCATTATCATCTGTGGTGGGGATGTATGAGTCCGTACATTAATGATTATTGTTTTCTTACTGTATTATTATTGATTGCTCTTCATGGATCATATTTATCGGTGACACCGATCATTCTGCTCGTTTCTATTCTGTAATAAGCTTTTGCTTTTGAAATCTTTTTTATATACTTACTGGCCGCTCACTTGCCGGAGTGTGCATGTGCCGCCTCTCTCCTTGTCCCCTGCCGCGGCGGCGTCTCCTTTGCCTCGCGCGTGCGTTCTGGGTCTTCGGGCCCAGGCGCGCCTGTGATGCATGACGCCCTCTACGGCATAGGACTCGGTGTGCGGCGTGCGCATGCGCCGACACATCCGGCATTCATTGGATGCCACTTTACATGTGACCGGTCACATGATTATCTGCCGGCGATATTTAAAGATGGTGGATACGCTCAGGGGCATCTCCCCTTGATAAAGCAATCAACATCGTGGGCGAAACGCGCGTCGGGGACTGTGCTTGAGGATCTGACCCGGTGTGCGCCGCCTTGGTGCCCAGCAGCGGTAAGAGTAACCTGTACTATCGGTCACTTTATGCCAGTTTGGCTCATAGACTTAGACACAATTATAGGAGTAGGTCTCTTATCAATAATGGTATGCATGCTGGCCCCATAGACGGTGCACACTGGGCGATTCCCACCTATCCGTTTTACCATCCTGGTTTTTTACTACATGTCGTGTAAAAATTTTTGTATGGATTAGTTATTATGTATGTGCACTAATAAAGTATTTATTACCTATATACTCCGAGTTTTCACCCATTTTCTATAATTTGCATGATGCTGTTGTGCTGGGGTTTCCATGGTTACAGGTACATAATCCGGTGTTGGATTGGAAATCTATGTCTGTGACTAGTTGGGGTTGTCAGGGGGTTCATGATGATGTTCCTCTGATGTCAATTTCCTCCTCCCCCTCTTCTGAAATTCCTGAGTTTCTGTCAGATTTCGAGGATGTTTTCGATGAGCCCAAGTCCAGTTCCCTTCCACCGCATAGGGACTGTGATTGTGCTATTGATTTGATTCCAGGCTGTAAGTTTCCTAAGGGTCGACTTTTCAACCTGTCTGTGCCTGAACATGCCGCCATGCGGAGCTATGTAAGGGAGTCTTTGGAGAAGGGGCATATTCGGCCATCTTCTTCTCCATTAGGAGCAGGTTTTTTTTTTGTTGCCAAGAAGGATGGCTCCTTGAGACCCTGTATTGATTATCGCCTCTTGAATAAGATCACGGTCAAATTCCAATACCCTTTGCCTTTGCTTTCTGATTTGTTTGCCAGAATTAAGGGGGCTAGTTGGTTTACTAAGATTGACCTTCGAGGGGCATATAATCTGGTTCGTATTAAGCAGGGTGACGAATGGAAAACTGCGTTTAATACGCCCGAGGGCCATTTTGAGTATCTTGTGATGCCATTTGGACTCTCTAATGCCCCATCTGTGTTTCAGTCCTTCATGCATGATATTTTTCGGAATTATCTTGATAAATTCATGATTGTATATTTGGATGATATTTTGATTTTTTCAGATGATTGGGAGTCTCATGTGAAACAAGTTAGGATGGTATTTCAGGTCCTTCGTGACAATGCCTTGTTTGTGAAGGGGTCTAAGTACCTCTTTGGAGTACAGAAGGTTTCTTTTTTGGGCTTCATTTTTTCTCCATCATCTATAGAAATGGATCCGGCTAAGGTTCAGGCCATTCATGATTGGATCCAGCCCACATCCGTGAAGAGCCTTCAGAAATTTTTGGGCTTTGCTAATTTTTATCGCCGTTTCATTGCCAACTTCTCCAGTGTGGTTAAACCCCTGACCGATTTGACGAGGAAGGGCGCTGATGTAGCTAATTGGTCCTCTGAGGCCGTTTCTGCCATTTCAGGAGCTTAAGCGCCGATTTACTTCTGCCCCTGTGTTGCGTCAGCCGGATGTTTCTCTTCCTTTTCAGGTTGAGGTTGACGCTTCTGAGATTGGGGCAGGGGCCGTTTTGTCTCAGAGGAATTCTGATGTTTCCTTGATGAAACCGTGTGCCTTCTTTTCTCGAAAGTTTTCGCCTGCGGAACGCAATTATGATGTCGGCAATCGTGAGTTGTTGGCTATGAAGTGGGCATTTGAGGAGTGGTGACATTGGCTTGAGGGGGCCAAGCACCGTATTGTGGTCTTGACCGATCATAAGAATCTGATTTACCTCGAGTCTGCCAAACGGCTGAATCCTAGACAGGCCCGATGGTCCCTGTTTTTCTCCCGTTTTGATTTTGTTGTCTCGTATCTTCCAGGTTCTAAGAATGTTAAGGCTGATGCCCTCTCTAGGAGTTTCTTGCCTGATTCCCCTGGGATTCTTGAGCCGGTTGGTATTCTTAAGGAGGGGGTGATTCTTTCTGCCATCTCTCCTGATTTGCGACGGGCTCTTCAGGAGTTTCAGGCTGATAAACCTGATCGCTCTCCAGCGGGGAAACTGTTTGTTCCTGACAGATGGACTAGTAAAGTGATTTCTGAGGTTCACTGTTCTGTGTTGGCTGGCCATCCTGGGATTTTTGGTACCAGAGATTTGGTTAGTAGGTCGTTTTGGTGGCCTTCTTTGTCACGGGATGTGCGTTCTTTTGTGCAGTCCTGTGGGACTTGTGCGCGGGCCAAACCTTGCTGCTCCCGCGCCAGTGGGTTGCTTTTGCCTTTGCCGGTCCCTGAGAGGCCTTGGACGCATATTTCTATGGATTTTATTTCGGATCTTCCTGTTTCCCAGAGGATGTCTGTTATCTGGGTGGTCTGTGACCGGTTTTCTAAGATGGTTCATTTGGTACCTTTGCCTAAGTTGCCTTCCTCTTCTGAGTTGGTTCCGTTGTTTTTTCAGCATGTGGTTCGTTTGCATGGCATTCCGGAGAATATTGTGTCCGATAGAGATTCCCAGTTTGTTTCTAGGTTTTGGCGGTCCTTTTGTGCTAAGCTGGGCATTGATTTGTCTTTTTCTTCCGCATTTCATCCTCAGACAAACGGCCAAACCGAGGGAACTAACCAGACTTTGGAAACTTATTTGAGATGCTTTGTGTCTGCCGATCAGGATGATTGGGTGGCTTTCTTGCCATTGGCCGAGTTTGCCCTTAATAATCGGGCTAGTTCTGCTACCTTGGTGTCACCATTCTTTTGTAATTCTGGGTTTCATCCTCGTTTTTCTTCAGGGCAGGTTGAGTCTTCTGATTGTCCTGGGGTGGCCTCTGTGGTTGACAGGTTGCAGCAGATTTGGGCTCATGTTGTGGACAATTTGGTGTTGTCTCAGGAGGAGGCTCAGCGTTTTGCCAACCGTCGTCGGCGTGTGGGTTCCCGGCTTTGGGTTGGGGATTTGGTCTGGTTGTCTTCTCGTCATGTTCCTATGAAGGTTTCTTCCCTGAAGTTCAAGCCTCGGTTTATTGGTCCTTATAGGATTTCTGAGATTATCAATCCAGTGTCTTTTCGTTTGGCCCTTCCAGCCTCTTTTTCCATCCATAATGTTTTTCATAGATCTTTGTTGCGGAAATATGTGGTGCCCGTGGTTCCCTCTGTTGATCCTCCTGCCCCGGTGTTGATTGATGGGGAGTTGGAGTATGTTGTGGAGAAGATCTTGGATTCTCGTTTTTCTAGACGGAGGCTTCAGTATCTTGTCAAGTGGAAGGGTTATGGCCAGGAGGATAATTCTTGGGTTGTTGCCTCCGATGTTCATGCTGACGATTTGGTTCGTGCCTTCCATTTGGCTCGTCCGGATCGGCCTGGGGGCTCTGGTGAGGGTTCGGTGACCCCTCCTCAAGGGGGGGGTACTGTTGTGAATTCTGTTGTGGGTTCTGCTCTTGGGCTCCCTCCGGTGGTTATAAGTGGTAGTGCTGCTGTTTGTCCTTCACAACAGTCATCAGTTGCTTCCACTTTGGACGGGGCTATTTAGTCTGGCTCCTTCCTTTAGTAAGTGCCAGTTGTCCATTGTTTTCTAGGGATTCACATCTCTGCTTGGTTTCTCCTTCTGGATTGTCCAAATCATCAAAGATAAGTCCTGGCTCTGTTTTTGCAGTCCACATGTGGTGGATTTAATAGTTCTGTGAATTGCTATGTTTTTTCTTGTCCAGCTTTGTCTGTGTTAAGATTTACTCAGCCAAGTTGGAAGCTCTGGAGTCACAGAGTTACCCTCCATGCCTTTAGTTAGGTGTGGAGATTTTTTTATTCTCTATGGTGGATTTTGTAGTATTTTTTATACTGACCTCACAGTACTCTTTCCTGTCTTTTCTTTCTAGGTAGTGTGGCCTCCTTTGCTAAATTCTGTTTTCAGTCTGCGTTTGTAATTTCCCTCTCCTCCCACTGTCAATATTTGTGGGGGGCTGCCTTTCCTTTGGGAATTTTCTCTGAGGCAGGATAGTATTCCTATTTCTTTCTTTAGGTGTAATTAGTCCTCCGGCCGTGACGAGGTGTCTAGGGAGTGACAGGAACATCCCACGGCTACTTCTAGTTGATGTGTTAAGTTCAGGGTCTGCGGTCAGTATAGAGGCCACCTACTCCAGAGCTCGTCCATGCTGCTCCTAGGCCACCAGTTCATAACATCTCCCCCACCTTCATCATTTCCCTTTCCACACCCCATCATTGCCCTCCCCATGACCTCCATCATTGCCTTCTCCCCCACCACCCCATCATTGCCCTTTCCACCACCTCCATCATTGCCTTCTTTCTCACCACCTTCATCATTGCTCTCTCCCCCACCCCATCATTGTTCTTTCCACCATCTCCATAATTGCCTTCCCCTCCACCAACCCCATCATTGTCCTTTCCACCTCTATCATTGCCTTTATCCCCACCACCCCCATCATTTTCTTCTTCCCCACCACCCTCATCATTGCCCATTCAACCATCTCCATCTTTGACTCCTCCCTCACCACCCCCATCATTGCCCTCTCCTCCACCTACACACAAACACCACCACTCACCTCCGCACACACAGAGTTTGAGCATCACTCACCTCTCTGTACACTCCTCGGCAGCTGCAGTGCACACACACACAGCACCACTCACCTCTCAGCACATTTACCGCAGCACAGCATCACCGGCAGCTTCCTCTCTCTGGCACAGCCAGCTGCTGAATAATGATGTCATCCAGCCACACGACTGTGACAGGAAGTGTGGGTAGGAAGCAGGATGGATCCTTGCAGCTCTGCTCAGCTGCCACTTTCTCCTATATGCAGTGGAGCTGCAGAGATCGCTCCCTGCCCACCGCATATGAGGGCAATCTGGCCAGGGACCCCCCTGAGCCTCGGAATCGAAGAAACGTGCCAGATTACCCTCATTATTAGCCCCCTCCAGGTGTCCCCCTCCACCTCTGGGCCCCGGTGCAGCTGCACTGGTTGCACATGCAGCATGTCCGCCACTGTATTAACCTGCATATTATCAATTCATTGGATATCGTTTTGTATCACTCTGTTCAACTACCTTTTCCCATAGATCTGTTGACAATGCTTTTGCTTTTCCCATTCCTCAAAATCCAGAAATGTCAGTGGCTGGATGAAAGATGCAAGAGTCTGTCCGGATCCCAGAAACTCACTCAGCTTTTATGCAGTTTAACTTTTGATCAGGATCATTTGGATGTTTTGGGTTGTCATTATGATTTAAAAAGAGAAAACACAGTTGTTTGACAAAAATAGGTTCACCCAACCACTAACCATGAGTGGAGAAAAAGTTTTTCTGTTAACATTCATATTCTCTGAAAAAAGGTCAAGAAAGCAAAAATTCTGCTGGGGTATGTAAATTTTGAGCACAACTATATTTTCTCCACTGCAAATAAAACAAATCACCAAATGAATACATTATAAATCACCTATTTTTCACCAGTTAAAAATTGAAGAGAAAAATTGGTATCATTATGTCTATAAATGTCTGAGCCAGCAAAATGTAAAGCTATGTAAGTGATTTGGTAAATGACAAAATGAAACAAATCCCAGATTTGTTGTTTTTTTGTTGCCACAATACTCCCTAACATTGTATAGCAAATGATCATAATATTGTATACACACAAAAATATTATTAATTAAAATATCAGCTAGGCATGCAAAAAGCAAGCCCCCCACACAGGGTCTGCAACGAAATAATAAAAAAGTCTTGGGTGTAAGGAAATGGTGACACAAACAACATTTATTTTACAAAATACAGAACTTTTTAACTACTAAAATATAAACAGTTCAAATTTGGTATCGCTTTAATTATACTGACCCACATAGTCATATTGCAGTGTGAATGCGCTATAATCAGAATCCAAAAATAATGTTGGAATTTAATTTTTTAAGTATGTTATTTGGTTTAAAAAGGAATGAGGTAGGGAATGAAGGCAAAGGGAAGGGAAAAGGAAAGGAAAGGAAATTTCTGAATACCTCCCTAGTAGTGTTGAGCATTCCGATACCGCAAGTATCGGGTATCGGCCGATATTTGCGGTATCGTAATTCCGATACCGAGATCCGATACTTGCCGCATATCGGATACCGGAATCGGAAGTTCTCAATTCAAACAGCACGAATTCAGCCAATGAGGAATGATTACAAGTGTGGGCACATCCTGTTCAGCATGGTGGGCATGAAACTACTGGCAAGGCTGTGATTGGCTGCTGAAATGATGTCATGCTGCAGTTTAAAAGTCGCTGGCGCCATTTTGGGCTCACTCTGCTGTGAATTCAGTTAGGCATAGGACGCTGTATTCTGACTGAGGGCCAGTTGAGATAGCGATTTGCTTCTTTGTGCTTTTCCCAGGCTAATTTAGCAACCGCTGTGTGTTCACCTTGCTTTTGCCTTGCAGCGCTGTTTTCACAGTGATCTGCAAGGTCTCTGTGTGTGTGTGTGTGAGTGCAGCCCACTCTGTAGTCTGTGTGCAGCCATAGCCGGTTGTATCCAGCTCAGGGTGGTTCACTGACTCATACAGTTCTATCCATTCCATTGTCCTTTTTTGCAAATAGTGCAGGCTGCTGCACATTTTTTCAAATAATTCCTATTAGTGGCTTTCCACCCGTATCCAGCTAAATTGTGGAAAAACACTACATAGGATAACGTAGAGGAGGTTTTTGGGGCCTTGCAGCGCCGTTTACGGCTGTCTGCACGGTCTCCGTGTGAGTGCAGCTCGCCCTGTAGTCTGTGTGCAGCCACAGCCGGTTGTATCCAGCTCAGGGTGGTTCAATGACTCATACAGTTCTATCCATTCCATTGTCCTTTTTTGCAAACAGTGCAGCCCGCTGCACATTTTTTCAAATAATTCCTATTAGTGGCTTTCCACCCGTATCCAGCTAAATTGTGGAAAAACACTACATAGGATAACGTAGAGGAGGTTTTTGGGGCCTTGCAGCGCCGTTTACGGCTGTCTGCACGGTCTCCGTGTGAGTGCAGCTCGCCCTGTAGTCTGTGTGCAGCCACAGCCGGTTGTATCCAGCTCAGGGTGGTTCACTGACTCATACAGTTCTATCCATTCCATTGTCCTTTTTTGCAAATAGTGCAGCCCGCTGCACATTTTTTCAAATAATTCCTATTAGTGGCTTTCCACCCGTATCCAGCTAAATTGTGGAAAAACACTACATAGGATAACGTAGAGGAGGTTTTTGGGGCCTTGCAGCGCCGTTTACGGCTGTCTGCACGATCTCCGTGTGAGTGCAGCTCGCCCTGTAGTCTGTGTGCAGCCACAGCCGGTTGTATCCAGCTCAGGGTGGTTCACTGACTCATACAGTTCTATCCATTCCTTTGTCCTTTTTTGCAAATAGTGCAGCCTGCTGCACATTTTTTCAAATAATTCCTATTAGTGGCTTTCCACCCGTATCCAGCTAAATTGTGGAAAAACACTACATAGGATAACGTAAAGGAGGTTTTTGGGGCCTTGCAGCGCCATTTACGGCTGTCTGCACGGTCTCCGTGTGAGTGCAGCTCGCCCTGTAGTCTGTGTGCAGCCACAGCCAATTGTATCCAGCTCAGGGTGGTTCACTGACTCATACAGTTCTATCCATTCCATTGTCCTTTTTTGCAAATAGTGCAGCCCGCTGCACATTTTTTCAAATAATTCCTATTAGAGGTTTTCCACCTGTATCCAGCTAAATTGTGGAAAAACACTACATAGGATAACGTAGAGGAGGTTTTTGGGGCCTTGCAGCGCCGTTTACGGCTGTCTGCACAGTCTCCGTGTGAGTGCAGCTCGCCCTGTAGTCTGTGTGCAGCCACAGCTGGTTGTATCCAGCTCAGGGTGGTTCACTGACTCATACAGTTCTATCCATTCCATTGTCCTTTTTTGCAAATAGTGCAGCCCGCTGCACATTTTTTCAAATAATTCCTATTAGTGGCTTTCCACCCGTATCCAGCTAAATTGTGGAAAAACACTACATAGGATAACGTAGAGGAGGTTTTTGGGGCCTTGCAGCGCCGTTTACGGCTGTCTGCACGGTCTCCGTGTGAGTGCAGCTCACCCTGTAGTCTGTGTGCAGCCACAGCCGGTTGTATCCAGCTCAGGGTGGTTCACTGACTCATACAGTTCTATCCATTCCATTGTCCTTTTTTGCAAATAGTGCAGCCCGCTGCACATTTTTTCAAATAATTCCTATTAGTGGCTTTCCACCCGTATCCAGCTAAATTGTGGAAAAACACTACATAGGATAACGTAGAGGAGGTTTTTGGGGCCTTGCAGCGCCGTTTACGGCTGTCTGCACGGTCTCCGTGTGAGTGCAGCTCGCCCTGTTGTCAGTTCAGCCCCAAAAAAATAAATAAATAATAAAGTTCACCAAACACACCACTTTACAGTTGTGTAGGCCACATTAGCTCATATTAAAGTCTAGTCCACACTTTAGAAAATTAGTGTTTCTTATAACTGTTAGGAGCTGTTCAGGAATAAGCACACTAAGCCGTTAGTACTTTTCTGCTTATCTTTATCAGTCAACCAAGATGAAGAAGGCAGGGAGTAAGGCACGTGGGCGTGGGCGCGGAGCAGGGAGAGGACGTGGGGATTCTGTGCCTGCTGCGGGCACCGGTGACTCATCATCACCCAGTTTCAGCAGGGAACAGTCCTTCATGCGCAGCTTTGTCGGAGAGCGCCGTACACCGCTGCTGCGTGAAGGCCAAATTGAAGCCGTTGTCGGATGGATGGCAGCTAACGCATCGACTTCAATTAGTGCCACATCCTCTCAGACACAGAGCACTGGAGAGCACCCATCTGTCTCTTCACCACCTGCCAAATTGCCCAGGCAGACAGAGAGCCCAGGACAGGAGCCGTCTCTACTTCTGTTCTCTGAATCTCTTGGCTTGGAAACAGGGGGCCAGCCAAGCAGCAATGGAGAAATGGAAGAAGAGGCAGTGTGCAGTGATGCCCAACAGCTTTTTCTCTCTGAGTCTGAAGAGGCAGGCCGGCCAGTGCCTCCGGTCACCACACCGCAGAACGCATCCGCTGATGACACTCAGGTGCCACTTTCTGGTGCGTGCTGTGCTGCTGAGACTACCCAGGAGGAGCAGTTGGTGGCAGAGGGTAGTGTAGATGATGAGGTCCTTGACCCATCGTGGCGTGAGGGACAGGAAGGTGGTGGGAGCAGCTCTGAGGAAGAGATTCCCATGGCCAAAGAGGGAGAGGGAGGGGGAAGACTGCGGATCCTGTAGCCTCCACTTTGGCACCCATTAGGAGCATGTCTCTTCCAAAAGCCAAAAAGGGCGCTTCCAAGACTTGCAGTGCCTGGTCCTTTTTTGACACAGTTGCAGATGACATTTGCTTTGTCAAATGCAAGGTGTGTCATCATAAAATCAAAAGAGGGAAAAATGTCAGCAATCTCAATACCTCCAACATGTGGAAACATGTGCGGACCAGGCACGTGGTGGAGTTACAAAAACACACTGAAGACCTAGGCCAACCAACAGCGGCAGCTACCACCGCTTCAGCTCGTGTTGCCTCTTCCTCCAGCTCACACACAGCTGGTTCGACTTCCTCCCAGGATCGCCATGGAAGAACCTCTGGCACTGTTGTCCAGAGACCCACTGTAATTCCACCCGCAGCACCACGTCCCAGTCATACTCACACTCCCAGACCAGTCTACAGCCATCGGTAGTACAGGCATGGGAGAAAAGGCGGCCTTTCTCATCAAACCACCCATGAGCACAGGCTCTGACTGCAGGCATTGCCAAACTTCTGTCACTGGAAATGCTGTCATTCAGGCTGGTGGAGACTGACAGCTTCCGTGACTTGATGTCATTGGCAGTCCCACAGTACAATGTGCCCAGCCGGTTTTATTTCAGCAGGCAAGCCATCCCTGCCCTGCACAAGCATGTTTAGGGACACATAAAACACAGGCTACTGAACGCCGTCAGTAGCAAGGTCCACCTCACCACCGATGCTTGGACCAGTCTCCATGGACAGGGGCGATACCTTTCCCTCACTGCCCATTGGGTTAATGTTGTTGAGCCGGGTACAGATCGTGCGAGTGGCGCAGGATGTGTCCTGCCCACTTCAAGGATTGCAGGAATCCAGTCTGTACGCATTGACTCCTCCTCTTACACAAGTTCCTCAGAATCATCGCTGCAGGAGCCGTCACAGTCCACCTCCACATGGACCCGTGAACGTTTACCTGTTACGACCGACATGAGCACAGCCATGGCCAAACGCCAACAGGCCATCTTGAAATTAATTTATTTGGGGAATCGAAGCCACACAGCGCAGGAGCTCTGGAATGCCATCAAGCAGGAGAGCGATGTGTGGTTTGTGGCAGCGAATCTCCAGCCAGGCATGGTAGTGTGTGATAATGGCCGAAATCTGGTGGCAGCTCTGGGCCTCAGCAACCTCACTCACATCCCATGTCTGGCACATGTGCTCAACTTGGTCGTGCAGAGTTTTTTGAGGGACTATCCGGATCTTGATGCACTGCTGCACAAGGTCCGCCTAGAGTGTGCTCACTTGCGGCGTTCCAGCACGGCAAAATCATGCATTGCGGCTCTGCAGCGCCGATTCCGCCTTCCGGAAATCGCATCATATGTGACCTACCTACCAGGTGGAATTCCACGTTACATATGTTGGAGCGGTTGTGTGAGCAGCAGCAAGCAGTAATGGAGTACCAGCTGCATCAGGCGCAAAGAAGTCGCACTCCGCGCCGTTCAGACTTCACAACCACAGAGTGGGCCACTATGAAGGACGTCTGCCAGGTTTTGCATCCCTTCGATTATTCCACACGGATGGCGAGTGCAGATGATGCACTAGTCAGCATGACTGTCCCCCTTATCTGCCTGCTTGAAAAATCACTGCAAGCGCTAAGGGATGATGTTGTGGAAGAGGTGGAGGATGAGGATTCACCATTTCCATCATCTTCTGGACAGTCAGCGCCACGTGGTTCCTCACAAACGCGTAGGCAGGGGACACTTTGTGAGGAGGATGAGGAGGAGTCAATGGAGGAGGAAGACATCGGTCCAGAGGAGGGAGTTACACAATTGTCCAGTAGCCAGTGTGTACAGCGAGGGTGGGTGATGACAAGGGGGCAGAGATCACGCCTCAAGCAGGGGACAGCGTTTCTTGGCCAGTTGGCAGTCTGCAGCACATGGTTGATTACATGCTGCAGTGCCTGAGAAACGACCGCCGCATCGCCCACATTCTCAACATGTCTGATTATTGGGTGTTCACCCTCCTCGATCCTCGCTACCGGGACAACGTACAAAGCCTCATCACACCATTGAACCGGGAGCGTAAAATGCGGGAGTACCAAGACACACTGGTGAATTCCATCATCTTCTCCAGTCCAACTGAGAGAAGTGCTGCTAGTGCTTTACAAAGCAGCTCAGTGGGTCCAGGCAGTGGAGGAGGCTCTGCACAAAGAGGGAGTGCCTCTGCCTAAGGCAAGACCAGTATGGCCAACTGTGGCACAGTTTTGTGTGCCCGCCACAAATGTCTACACCATCACAGACGGCTCCAGTCAGCAGGAGGCAACGGTTCCGTCAGATGGTGACAGACTACATGTCTTGCCCTCTTGCTGTACTCCCAGACGGCTCTTCCCCTTTCAAGTTTTGGGTCTCTAAGCTGGATACATGTCCAGAGCTAAGCCAGTATGCATTGGAGGTGCTGGCTTGCCCTGCGGCTAGTGTATTATCGGAATGCGTCTTTAGTGCTGCAGGTGGTGTACTATCAGACCGTCTCATGCGACTATCCTCCGATAATGTTGACCGGCTTACTTTCCTGAAAATGAACCAGGCCTGGATCTCGCAGGAATTTGCCACTCCTCTTCCTGATTAAATAATTGGGTGACTGTCTACAGTATCCAGGTCTCCTGTTGTGTTCATCTTTCTACCACCTGAACTGTAATTCCTGGGCTCCAACACCGCCAGTTGAGGCTCAGAAGTGCCGTCTGTCAAAACATACGACCCAGTGTTATTGGGTGTCAGTAACGTCAGCTGATCCCCAGCTGTGTAGCCGGCAATGTGTCCTGCGACCGCCACGCTGACACAACAACTGAAATGTAAGGGAACCTGTCCCCCCCCAGGCGTTTGTTACTGAAATAGCCACCTTGTGCAGCAGTAATGCTGCACAAGGAAACGGTAACTATTTTTGTTTAGCTCCTTGCACATGCAGAACTTAACACTTTTAAAGTGTGTCCACTGATACCGTAAAACCATCCCGGAGGTGGGACTTTCCTTTGTAATGGGACGCAGCACACCCGTCATTCCTACCCCCTTGGCGCCGTGCGCCGCCTCCTCCACGTTGTTTAATTCTGTCCCGGAGCCAGCGCTGTTATGTTATCCCTTGGCCAGACACACTTTGCGGTGCCCGTCTTCTGACATCATTTGGTGTCAGGCTGGCTGTGCCTGTGCGGCCGCGCTGGCCGAGATCCCGCCTCGCAGTGTATTCTGATTTAATCACACTGCGGGCCTGGGATCCATGGGCATGCGCAGTGCATATCTTCACCTCAGGCTGTCACTCATCTCCCTCCGCCTTCTTCAGACTGTGCGCCGTCAGCTGATCCCTAATAGCATGCCACGGCCGTGACACCGCACAGTCTGAAGAAGCCGGAGGGAGGGGAGTGAGAGGCGAGGATATGCACTGCGCATGGCCACGGATCCCAGGCCTGCGGTAGGATTACATTAGACGACACTGCGAGGTGGGATCTAGGCCAGCGCGGCCGCACAGGCGCAGCCAGCCTGACACCAAATGATGTCAGAAGATGGGCAGCGCTAAGTGTGCCTGGCCAAGGGATAACATAACAGCGCAGGCTCCGGGACAGAATCAAACAACGCTGAGGAGGCGGCGCACGGCGCCAAGGGGGTAGGAATGACGGCTGTGCTGCGTCACATTACAAAGGAAAGTTCCACCTCCGGGACGGTTTAACGGTGTGAGGGGACACATTTTATAAGTGTTTAGTTCTGTGTTTGCAAGGAGCATAATGAAAAGAGCCACCTTTTCCTTTGGCATCCCTTGTGATGCAAAAGCTGGCTCTTTCAGCTACAAACGCCTTTTGGGGGGGTTAAAGGTTCCCTTTCGACTTGCTCTAATCAGGCTTCGGCCTAAACGGTGTTCCTCTGCTCCTACTGCTGTCCCTGGGCTCCAACACCGCTAGTTGGTGCCTGGAAGTGCTGTCTGCACAGTCAACAGTCGCTCCTCTGTTATTGGGGTTCAGTAACATCAGCTGCTCCCCTGCTGTGTGTGCTGCAATACCTCCTATCTGATCCTCCTGCTGTCCCTGGGCTCCCACACCGCTAGTTGGTGCCTGGAAGTGCTGGATGCACAGTTAACACTTGCTGCCGTGTTATTGGGGTTCAGTAACGTCAGCTGCTCCCCTGCTGTGTGTGCTGCAATACCTCCTATCTGATCCTCCTGCTGTCCCTGGGCTCTAACACCGCTAGTCGGTGCCTGGAAGTGCTGGATGCACAGTCAACAGTCACTCCTCTGTTATTGGGGTTCAGTAACGTCAGCTGCTCCCCTGCTGTGTGTGCTGCAATACCTCCTATCTGATCCTCCGGCTGTCCCTGGGCTCTAACACCGCTAGTTGGTGCCTGGAAGTGCTGGATGCACAGTCAACAGTCGCTCCTCTGTTATTGGGGTTCAGTAACGTCAGCTGCTCCCCTGCTGTGTGTGCTGCAATACCTCCTATCTGCTCCTCCTGCTGTCCCTGGGCTCCAACACTGCTGGTTGCTGCCCGGAAGTGCTGTTTGCACAGAGCCAAACACCTCGCCAATGTGTTAGTGGGGTTCAGTAACGTCAGCTGCTCCCCTGCTCTGTATCCGGCAACGTGTCATGCGACCGCCACGCTGGCCCAACTAAAACTTAAGGGAACCTATAGGCGTTTGTTACTGAAAGAGCCACCTTGAGCAGCAGTAATGCTGCAGAAGGAAAGGGTGGCTCTTTTAATTATGCTCCTTTCAAAGGCTGAACTACACACTTATGAAATGTGTCTCCTCACACCGTTTAATCATCCTGGAGGCTGGACTTTCCTTTGTAATGTTACGCAGCACAGCCGTCATTCCTACCCCATTTGCGCCGTGCGCCGCCTCCTCAGTGTTGTTTGATTCTGTCCCGGAGCCTGCGCTGTTATGTTATCCCTTGGCCAGGCACACTTAGCGCTGCCCATCTTCTGACATCATTTGGTGTCAGGCTGGCTGCGCCTGTGCGGCCGCGCTGGCCTAGATCCCGCCTCACAGTGTCTTCTGATTTAATCGCACTGCGGGCCTGGGATCCATGGGCATGCGCAGTGCATATCTTCACCTCAGGCTGTCACTCATCTCCCTCTGCCTTCTTCAGACTGTGCGCCGTCAGCTGATCCCTAATAGCATGCCACAGCCGTGACACCGCACAGTCTGAAGAAGCCGGAGGGAGGGGAGTGAGAGGCGAGGATATGCACTGCGCATGGCCACGGATCCCAGGCCTGCGGTGGGATTACATTAGACGACACTGCGAGGCGGGATCTAGGCCAGCGTGGCCGCAAAGGCGCAGCCAGCCTGACACCAAATGATGTCAGAAGATGGGCAGCGCTAAGTGTGCCTGGCCAAGGGATAACATAACAGCGCAGGCTCCGGGACAGAATCAAACAACGCTGAGGAGGCGGCGCACGGCGCCAAGGGGGTAGGAATGACGGCTGTGCTGCGTCATATTACAAAGGAAAGTCCCACCTCCGGGACGGTTTAACGGTGTGAGGGGACACATTTCATAAGTGTGTAGTTCAGCCTTTGAAAGGAGCATAATTAAAAGAGCCACCTTTTCCTTTTGCATCATTAGTGCTGTACAAGATGGCTCTTTCAGCAACAAACGCCTGGGGTGGGGGTTAAAGGTTCCCTTTCAACTTGCTCCAGTGCAGGCTTCAGCCTACACTCTGCTCCTCCTGCTGACCCCAGGCTCTAACACTGCCAGTTGGCGCCCGGAAGTGCTGGCTGCACAGAGCCAAACACCTCGCCAATGTGTAAGTGGGGTTCAGCAACGCCAGCTGTTCCCCTGCTGTGTAGCCGGCAACGTGTCCTGCAAACGCCACGCAGACACAAAGCTGCCACCAGTGCAGGCTTCGGCCTACACTCTGCTCCCTCTCTTCCTGCTGTCCCTGGGCTCTAACACCGCCAGTTGGCACCCGGAAGTGCTAGCTGCACAGAGAAAAACACCAGCCAATGTGTCAGTGGGGTTCAGTAACGCCAGCTGTTCCCCTGCTGTGTAGCCGGCAATGTGTCCTGCAAACGCCACACAGACACAAGAACTGAAATTGAAGGGAACCTGTCCCCCCCAGGTGTTTGTATGTATAACAGCCACCTTGTACAGCAGTAATGCTGCATTTGTACAAGGTGGCTCATTCAGTTATTGTCCTTGCACACGTCGAACTCAACACATATAAAATGTGTCCTGTGAGACCATTAAACCGTCCCTGAGGTGTGACTTTCCTTTGTAATGACCCGCTGCAACCCCCTTGGTAGGGCTGCCCGTCTTCTGACATCATTGGTTGGCTGGCTGCGCCTCTGCGGCCACCCTGCCCGACACAACGCCCCTCGGTGTCATATTTATTTTGACTGCGAGGGTGTGATTGACGGGCATGAGCAGTGCATATCTTCGCCTGTCACTCATCTCCTTCTGCCTTCTTCAGACTGTACGGCTTCATGGCCGTGGCATGCGATAAGGGATCAGCTGACACCACACAGTCTGTAGCATGTGTAAGGACACGAGTGAGAGGCGAACATATTGACTGCGCAAGGTCATGAATCCCAGCCCCGCAGTGTGAATTAATGAAAAGACACTGCGGGGCTGGGATTCATGGGCATCGCGAACCGCACCAGCCGACATGAAATGTCACAAGACGGGCAGCACTAACAGCGCATGGCCAAGGGATAACACAACAGCACAGACTCCTGTACAGCTAATAACGATGCTCAGGAGGCTGCGCCCAGCACCAAGGTGGGATTTTTGACAGCTGTGCTGCGTCTCATTAAGAAGGAAAGTCACGCCTCCAAGACAGTTTGACTGTATAAAGGGCTTAATGTTATACGTGTTTCATTCAGCGTCTGCAAGATTCAAAACTTAAAGAGCAACCTTTGACTTGTGCAGCATTTCAGCTGCACAAGGTGTGGCTCTTCTAGTTTGTAACACCTGAGGGGGGGTTAAAGGTTACCTTTAAAATTGGTTCAATTAGGCTTCGGCCTACACTCTGCTCCCTCTCCTCCAGCTGAACCCAGGCTCTAACACCGCCAGTTGGTGCCCGGAAGTGCTAGCTGCACAGAGAAAAACACCCGCCAATGTGTCAGTGGGGTTCAGCAACGCCAGCTGTTCCCCTGCTGTGTAGCCGGCAACGTGTCCTGCAAACGCCACGCAGACACAAAGCTGCCACCAGTGCAGGCTTTGGCCTACACTCTGCTCCCTCTCCTCCTGCTGTCCCTGGGCTCTAACACCGCCAGTTGGCGCCCGGAAGTGCTAGCTGCACAGAGAAAAACACCAGCCAATGTGTCAGTGGGGTTCAGCAACGCCAGCTGTTCCCCTGCTGTGTAGCCGGCAACGTGTCCTGCAAACGCCACGCAGACACAAAGCTGCCACCAGTGCAGGCTTCGGCCTACACTCTGCTCCCTCTCCTCCTGCTGTCCCTGGGCTCTAACACCGCCAGTTGGCGCCCGGAAGTGCTAGCTGCACAGAGAAAAACACCAGCCAATGTGTCAGTGGGGTTCAGCAACGCCAGCTGTTCCCCTGCTGTGTAGCCGGCATCGTGTCCTGCAAACGCCACGCAGACACAAGAACTGAAATTGAAGGGAACCTGTCCCCCCCCAGGTGTTGTCATGTATAACAGCCACCTTCTACTGCAGTAATGCTGCATTTGTACAAGGTGGCTCATTAAGTTACTCTCCTTGCACACGCCAAATGCAACACCATTAAACCGTCCCTGAGGTGTGACTTTCCATTGTAATGACACGCTGCAACCCCCTTGGTAGCGCTGCCCGTCTTCTGACATCATTGGTTGGCTGGCTGCGCCTCTGCGGCTGCCCTGCCCGACACAACGCCCCTTGGTGTCTTATTTATTTTGACTACGAGGGTGTGATTGACGGGCATGAGCAGTGCATATCTTCGCCTGTCACTCATCTCCTTCTGCCTTCTTCAGACTGTACGGCTTCATGGCCGTGGCATGCGATTAGGGATCAGCTGACGCCGCACAGTCTGTAGCAGGTGTAAGGGCACGAGTGAGAGGCGAACATATTGACTGCGCAAGGCAATGAATCCCAGCCCCACAGTGTGAATTAAGGAAAAGACACTGCAGGGCTGTGATTCATGGTCAACGCGAACCGCACCAGCCGACATAAAATGATGTCAGAAGATGGGCAGCGCTAACAGCGCATGGCCAAGGGATAACACGACAGCGCAGACTCCTGTACAGCTAATAACGATGCTCAGGAGGCTGCGCCCAGCACCAAGGTGGGATTTTTGACAGCTGTGCTGCGTCTCATTAAGAAGGAAAGTCACGCCTCCAAGACAGTTTGACTGTATAAGGGGCTAAATGTTATACGTGTTTCATTCAGCGTCTGCAAGATTCAAAACTTAAAGAGCAACCTTTGACTTGTGCAGCATTACAGCTGCACAAGGTGTGGCTCTTCTAGTTTGTAACACCTGAGGGGGGGTTAAAGGTTACCTTTAAAATTGGTTCAATTAGGCTTCGGCCTACACTCTGCTCCCTCTCCTCCTGCTGTCCCTGAGCTCTAACACTGCCAGTTGGCGCCCGGAAGTGCTAGCTGCACAGAGAAAAACACCCGCCAATGTGTCAGTGGGGTTCAGCAACGCCAGCTGTTCCCCTGCTGTGTAGCCGGCAACGTGTCCTGCAAACGCCACGCAGACACAAAGCTGCCGCCAGTGCAGCCTTCGGCCTACACTCTGCTCCCTCTCCTCCTGCTGACCCTGGGCTCTAACACCGCCAGTTGGCACCCGGAAGTGCTAGCTGCACAGAGAAAAACACCCGCCAATGTGTCAGTGGGGTTCAGCAACGCCAGCTGTTCCCCTGCTGTGTAGCCGGCATCGTGTCCTGCTAATGCCACGCAGACACAACAGACCTCCAAATGCCTCCCGTGCAGGCTTTGGCCTACACTCTGCTCCCCCTGCTGACCCTTTGCTCCAACCCCACTAGTTGGGGCTCTAAGAAGACAAGCTTCAATAGGTCCCCATCCTGGTTCCAGTACCGTCAGCTGGTTTCGGGCAGAGCCTTTGGCTTAGGTGCCTCCCTCTGGGTATCCGAGTTCCACCAACGTCAGGTGGTCCTTGGTAGTGCTTTCAGGCATGGGTACCTCCTGCTTAGTAACCGGGTTCCAGTAACGTCAGCTGGTCCTCGGTAGTTCCATTGGCTCTTGGACCTTCGACTACCCATCCGGGTTCCAGTACCGTCAGCTGGTTCTCGGCAGTGTCTTTTGCTCTTGTACCTTCTGCTCCCCATCCTGGTTCCAGTACCGTCAGCTGGTTCCGGTCAGAGCCTTTGGCTTAGGTGCCTCCCTCTGGGTATCCGAGTTCCACCAATGTCAGGTCGTCCTTGGTAGTGTTTTCAGGCACGGGTACCTTATGCTTAGTAACCGGGTTCCAGTAACGTCAGCTGGTCCTCAGTAGTTACATTGGCTCTTGGACCTTCGGGTAGCCATCCGAGTTCCAGTTCCATCAGCTGTTTCTCGGCATTTTCTCAGCCTTCTTGTACCTTCTGCTACATTTCCAAGTTCAAGACCCTAAAGACGATGCCCCGGAAGACCACCCCTAAGATGTCGACGACACCAGAGACGACAACCACTGAGATGACGACGACCCTGGAGACGACGACGACATGGGAGACCGAGAAGCAGAAGAACAAGAGGCTGCAGAACAAAGAGCAGAAGAACATTAAGCATAACACTAAATATCAGAGCAAAAGATATTATCTAAATTATAAGCAGAAGAAGACTAAGCAGTGTATGGGGGTGAGTCCGTTCCTCCTCGTGGTGCCCCTGGATAAAGCCTGATGCTGCAGGCCAAACTGAACGCGGACAAATGTAACTCTTTTGTGACAGGCAGAACGGAAGATGTAATCTTCAAACTTTTATAGATAACAACTACGGGAATGCCTGTCACAAATAAGAATATGATGAAGAACTTGAATATGAAGAAGAATAATAGTTAAATAAAAAGAATATGAACAATGTAACAAAAAAAATTATAGGTAGAAGATGAAGAAGAAGATGAATAAGGTGAAGAAGAACTTGATGTCAAAGATGCTGATGATGATGAAGAAGAAAGTGTGGGAGAAGTAAAAAAGAGGGTGAAGGGCGTGGAAGTAGTGAAACATCAATATCTGACAAAATAAAAAAAATCTTAACATAGTCAATATCTTTGTAACTCTGAACGTCTTAAAAAAAAATTAAAATTCCTGCTATTCTATTTGATTGGGCTAAACCTCTATGCCTTTAATGTCTCCGCCACCTCCCCCAATACATCCTACATTATTCTTAGTTGTTTCCCTTCATGTAGAATGAACCTACAAGGAAAGAAAGGGTTTATTTTAATTCCGATATTTTCGTCCCATTGACTTGCATTGGTATCGGGTATCGGTATCGGCGAGATCCGATATTTTGCCGGTATCGGCCGATACTTTCCGATACCAATACTTTCCGATATCGGAAGGTATCGCTCAACACTACTCCCTAGACAAAATTATTGTTAGCCACTGCAGTGCATCTAAATGGCCATCTTCTTTTCACACTATTAGGCACCTTTCCTATTAATATATTAGGACAGGTTTCTTTCAGTGTGATTATCTAGCTGCACAAAAAATGTGGTTTGCTGATTGAAACTTTTTAGAAAATTTAGAAATAACTTTTAGTGACATTTTATTTATTTAATTATTGTTGTTATTTATTTATTTCAGTTTCCAAATAATCCTTTTTAGCTTTAATTTTACAAAGAGAAAGTAAATTAATAAGATTTCAAATCATTTTGATCAGTGGCGTTCAAACTTTGGAACTTCCATTGATCCTGAGATTAAAGTGAATGCTGCATCGGTATACTATTGCATTTTGTTTACGATTTTTTTCTAGGTATTAAAGTTAATGGGGTTGGCTGCAGTTCCCTTCACGGTAAGGCTTTCAGCCACATGGCAAAGTACAGAAACATTTAAATTAAATTATATAGATTAACCAAAACAGTAAAATACTTTCCGAGAACTTTCCGCAGGGGCGGCTGCATTAGCACAGCTCCTGGCTGTAAAATGATTTAACCCCTTCAGATGGATTTACATCGTGGGACATAACGACGGAAGGTATGGAATATTGTTGTTTGTTTTTTTAACTTTGTTTCAGGACGATGGTCTTCAGGTGGATTAAGAGTCTAATAAAATATTACAACACCCTGTGTCTTTATTTCATTAAAATACTTTGTACTAATGTGTGTGTGTTTTATTAACCATTTAGTACTATTGGATTAATAATGGATAGGTGTCATAATTGACACCTCTCCATTATTAATCTGGCTTAATGTCACCTTACAATAGCAAGGTGACATTAACCCTTCATTACCCCATATCCCACCGCTACACAGGAGTGGGAAGAGAGAGGCCAAGTGCCAGAATAGGCGCATCTTCCAGATGTGCCTTTTCTGGGGTGGCTGGGGGCAGATGTTTTTAGCCAAGGGGGGCCAATAACCATGGACCCTCTCTAGGCTATTAACCCCTTCATGACCCAGCCTATTTTGGCCTTAATGACCTTGCCGTTTTTTGCAATTCTGACCAGTGTCCCTTTATGAGGTAATAAAGGAACGCTTCAACGGATCCTAGCGATTCTGAGATTGTTTTTTCATGACATATTGGGCTTCATGTTAGTGGTAAATTTAGGTCGATAATTTCTGAGTTTATTTGTGAAAAAAACGGAAATTTGGCGAAAATTTTGAAAATTTCGCAATTTTCACATTTTGAATTTTTATTCTGTTAAACCAGAGAGTTATGTGACACAAAATAGTTAATAAATAACGTTACCCACATGTCTACTTTACATCAGCACAATTTTGGAAACAATTTTTTTTTTTGCTAGGAAGTTATAAGGGTTATAATTTGACCAGTGATTTCTCATTTTTACAACAAAATTTACAAAACCATTTTTTTTAGGGACCACCTCACATTTGAAGTCATTTTGAGGGTTCTATATGGCTGAAAATACCCAAAAGTGACACCATTCTAAAAACTGCACCCCTCAAGGTGCTCAAACCCACATTTAAGAAGGTTATTAACCCTTCAGGTGTTTCACAGCAGCAGAAGCAACATGGAAGTAAAAAATGAACATTTAACTTTTTAGTCACAAAAATGATCTTTTAGCAACAATTTTTTATTTTCCCAAGGGTAAAAGGAGAAACTGGACCACGGACGTTGTTGTCCAATTTGTCCTGAGTACGATGATACCTCATATGTGGGGGTAAACCACTGTTTGGGCGCACGGCAGGGCTCGGAAGGGAAGGAGCGCCATTTGACTTTTTCAATGAAAAATTGGCTCCAATCTTTAGCGGACACCATGTCGCGTTTGGAGAGCCCCCGTGTGCCTAAACATTGGAGCTCCCCCACAAGTGACCCCATTTTGGAAACTAGACCCCCCAAGGAACTTATCTAGAAGCATAGTGAGCACTTTAAACCCCCAGGTGCTTCACAAATTGATCCGTAAAAATGAAAAAGTACTTTTTTTTCACAAAAAAATTATCTTAGCCTCAATTTTTTCATTTTTACATGGGCAACAGGATAAAATGGACCCTAAATTTTGTTGGGCAATTTCTCCTGAGTACACCAATACCTCACATGTGGGGGTAAACCACTGTTTGGGCACATGGTAAGGCTCGGAAGGGAAGGAGCGCCATTTGACTTTTTGAATGAAAAATTGGCTCCAATCTTTAGCGGACACCATGTCGCGTTTGGAAAGCCCCTGTGTGCCTAAACATTGGAGCTCCTCCACAAGTGACCCCATTTTGGAAACTAGACCCCCCAAGGAACTCATCTAGAGGCATAGTGAGCAGTTTAAACCCCCAGGTGCTTCACAAATTGATCCGCAAAAATGAAAAAGTACTTTTTTTTCACACAAAATTTCTTTTAGCCTCAAATCTTTCATTTTCACATGAACAACAGGATAAAATGGATCCTAAAATTTGTTGGGCAATTTCTCCTGAGTATGCCGATACCTCATATGTGGGGGTAAACCACTGTTTGGGTGCACGGCAAGGCTCGGAAGGGGAGGCGTGCCATTTGACTTTTTGAATGGAAAATTAGCTCCAATCGTTAGCGGACACCATGTCGCGTTTGGAGAGCCCCTGTGTGCCTAAACATTGGAGCTCCCCTACAAGTGACCCCATTTTGGAAACTAGACCCCCCAAGGAACTTATCTAGATGCATAGTGAGCACTTATAACCCCCAGGTGCTTCACAGAAGTTTATAACGCAGAGCCGTGAAAATAAAAAAATAATTTTTCTTTCCTCAAAAATGATTTTTAGCCCAGAATTTTTTATTTTCCCAAGGGTAATAGGAGAAATTGGACCCCAAATGTTGTTGTCCAGTTTGTCCTGAGTACGATGATACCCCATATGTGGGTTAAACCACTGTTTGGGCGCACGGCAGGGCTCGGAAGGGAAGGCATGCCATTTGGCTTTTTGAATGGAAAATTAGCTCCAATCATTAGCGGACACCATGTCGCGTTTGGAGAGCCCCTGTGTGCCTAAACATTGGAGCTCCCGCACAAGTGACCCCATTTTGGAAACTAGACCTCCCATGGAACTAATCTAGATGTGTGGTGAGCACTTTGAACCCCCAAGTGCTTCACAGAAGTTTATAACGCAGAGCCATGAAAATAAAAAATAATTTTT
Organism: Ranitomeya variabilis; assembly: GCF_051348905.1. Lineage (NCBI taxonomy): Eukaryota > Metazoa > Chordata > Amphibia > Anura > Dendrobatidae > Ranitomeya > Ranitomeya variabilis. Next base: position 309,446,766 of record NC_135236.1, read on the forward strand.
CTTTTCTCAAAAATGATTTTTTAGCCCACAATTTTTTATTTTCCCAAGGGTAACAGGAGAAATTGGACCCCAAATGTTGTTCTCCAGTTTCTCCTGAGTACGCTGATACCCCATATGTGGGGGTAAACCACTGTTTTGGCACATGTCGGGGTTCAGAAGGGAAGTAGTGACGTTTTGAAATGCAGACTTTGATGGAATGCTCTACGGGTGTCAGGTTGCGTTTGCAGAGCCCCTGATGTGCCTAAACAGTAGGAACTCCCCACAAGTGACTCCATTTTGGAAACTAGACCCCCAAGGGAACTTATCTAGATGTGTAGTGAGCACTTTGAACCCCCAAGTGCTTCACAGAAGTTTATAACGCAGAGCTGTGAAAATAAAAAATGTGTTTCCTTTCCTCAAAAATATTTTTTTAGCCCAGAATTTTTTATTTTTGCAAGAGTAACAGGAGAAATTGGACCCCAAAAGTTGTTGTCCAGTTTCTCCTGAGTACGCTGATACCCCATATGTGGGGGTAAACCACTGTTTGGGCACATGCCGGGGCTCGGAAGGGAAGTAGTGACGTTTTGGAATGCAGACTTTGATGGAATGGTTTGCGGGCATCATGTTACGTTTGCAGAGCCCCTGATATGCCTAAACAGTAGAAACCCCCCACAAGTGACCCCATTTTGGAAACTAGACCCCCCAAGGAACTTATCTAGATGTGTGGTGAGCACGTTCAACCCCCAAGTGCTTCACAGAAGTTTACAACGCAGAGCCGTGAAAATAAAAAATCATTTTTCTTTCCTCAAAAAAGATGTTTTAGCAAGCAATTTTTTATTTTCACAAGGGTAACAGGAGAATTTGGACCCCAATATTTCTTGCCCAGTTTGTTGTGAGTACGCTGATACTCCATATGTGGGGGTAAACCACTGTTTGGGCACACGTCAGGGCTCGGAAGGGAAGAAGTGACATTTGAAATGCAGACTTTGATGGAATGGTCTGCGGGCGTCACATTGCATTTGCAGAGCCCCTGATGTGCCTAAACAGTAGAAACACCCCACAAGTGACCCCATTTTGGAAACTAGACCCCCGAAGGAACTTATCTAGATGTGTGGTGAGCATTTTCAACCCCCAAGTGCTTCACAGAAGTTTATAACGCAGAGCCGTGAAAATAAAAAATAATTGTTCTTTCCTCAAAAATTATGTTTTAGCAAGTAATTTTTTATTTTTGCAAGGGTAACAGGAGAAATTGGATCCCAACAGTTGTTGCCCAGTTTGTCCTGAGTACGCTGGTACCCCAAATGTGGGGGTAAACCACTGTTTGGGCGCACGTCGGGGCTTGGAAGGGCGGGAGCACCATTTGTCTTTTTGAACGCAAGATTGGCTGGAATCAATGGTGGCGCCATGTTGCGTTTGGAGACCCCTGATGTGCCTAAACAGTGGAAACCCCTCAATTCTAACTTCAACACTAACCCCAACACACCCCTAATCCTAATCCCAACTGTAGCCATAACCCTAATCACAACCCTAACCCCAACACACCCCTAACCACAACCCTAACCGCAACACACCCGTAACCCTAATTCCAACCCTAACCCTAATCCTAACCCTAATCCCAACCATAACCCTAATCCCAACCCTAACCACGACTGTAACCCCAACCCACCCCTAACCCTATCCGTAACCCTAACCACAAGCCTAATCTTAACCCTATTTCAAACCCTAGCCCTAATTCCAACCCTAACTCTAATTCCAACCCTAAACCTAAGGCTATGTGCCCACGTTGCGGATTCGTGTGAGATTTTTCCGCACGAGTTTTGAAAAATCTGCAGGTAAAAGGCACTGCGTTTTACCTGCGGATTTACAGCAGATTTCCAGTGTTTTTTTGTGCGGATTTCACCTGCGGATTCCTATTGAGGAACAGGTGTAAAACGCTGCGGAATCCGCACAAAGAATTGACATGCTGTGGAAAATACAACGCAGCGTTTCTGCACGGAATTTTCCGCACCATGGGCACAGCGGATTTGGTTTTCCATAGGTGTACATGGTACTGTACCTGATGGAAAACTGCTTCGAATTCGGCCACGGCCGATCCGCTGCGGATCCGCTGCCGATCCGCTGCGGATCCGCTGCCGATCCGCTGCGGATCCGCTGCCGATCCTCTGCGGATCCGCGGCCGATCCGCTGCGGATCCGCGACCGATCCGCTGCGGATCCGCGGCCGATCCGCTGCGGATCCGCGGCCGATCCGCTGCGGATCCGCGGCCGATCCGCTGCGGATCCGCGGCCGATCCGCTGCGGATCCGCTGCCGATCCGCTGCGGTTCCGCTGCCGATCCGCTGCGGATCCGCGGCCGATCCGCTGCCGATCCGCTGCCGATCCGCTGCGGATCCGCAGCCGATCCGCTGCCGATCCGCTGCGGATCCGGATGTCAGATGTCAACAAGGGGCAAGGAACAAGTCTGGTAATAAATATCTCAGATAAAACTTTGACTGAAAATCAGATGTCCGTTTTGAATAAGGGATTGTCATTTGGTTTGAGCACTCATGTGAATTGGTTCCAATTGAACTTGGATATGCAGCGTTTTTTTAGATCTATTAAGTTAAAGGAATGGTTTTCCGGCAAGGTCCAAATGGATAAAGTTCCTAATAGTGAATTTAATTGTAAACAGCTAACATTGTCCAAAAAAAGTAATTTCACACCATCTGAAAACCCCCCTGTGATAGACGCATTCATATCCGCTGTTAATGATGATATAAAAATGTTCAAAGGTAAATGTACAAAAAATTTTATGCACCCCAACATGTCTAAAAATGAAATGGAGGCTCTACATGAACTGGCACATGATGAAAATATAATCATCAAGAGTGCCGATAAAGGTGGTGCAGTGGTTGTGATGAATAAGGGGGACTATCTTCAGGAAATCCGGGGGCAGTTGGCTGACCCGGAGGTGTACGAGAGACTTTCTCATGATCCAAAATTTGATATTGCAAGGGACATTAAGATTATTCTAGATAATGCCCTTGAACTATGTATTATTGATCTGGATTTACATGAATATTTGACCGTTGGGTGTCCAATCACCCCAGTTATATATACTTTGCCAAAGATACATAAGTCTCTCGTGCATCCTCTGGGTCAGCCCATTGTCTCTGGATGTGACTCCATTTTATCACATATTGGAGTTTTTCTTGATAGGATCCTGAACCCCATTGCCAGTCATGCGGAGTCCTTCGTTAAAGACACCACCGATTTTCTTGAAAAAATAGGTGGAATAGAAATAGTTGGAGATGTTATTTTAGCATCATTCGATGTAACATCACTATACACATCTATTCAACATAGCAAAGGATTGAATGCTGTCAATAAAAAATTGCGGGCCACAGAATACTCTGAGGAAGCGAGGAACTTTATAATACAACTGTTAGAACTGGTATTAACCCGAAATTATTTTTTGTTTGGTGACACTTTTTATTTACAGTTGAGAGGCGTGGCCATGGGTGCCAACATGGCACCCGCGTACGCAAATATTGTCATGAGTGTTTTGGAGGAGGATGTCATCTATGTGTCCCACCACTACTGCTATGTAGCGGCGTGGTGGAGATACATAGATGACATCTTCCTAATCTGGACTGGTTCAGAGGATTCATTGGTGGAATTCCATGACTATTTAAACACAATAGACGACACTATTAAATTTACCCTGGTGCATTCGAACAATGAAATCCAATTTTTGGATGTCAGTGTCAAAATTAAAAACAATCGACTTATCACCCAGTTATATACAAAGGTGACTGATATAAATGACCTATTGCTCTTCAGTAGCCAACACCCAAGAAAAACTAAAGAATCCATCCCTTTTAGCCAACTAATCAGAACCAAGAGAATTGAGAGTGAAAAAGACTCGTTGGAAAAATCTATGGAGGGGACTCTTAGAAAATTTATGGATAGGGGGTACCCAAAACATTTATTGGAAGCACAAAAAAATAAAGCTGACTCTATTAAAAGGGAAGACCTTTTCCAGAAAAAATTTAGAAAGAAGGTTTCTGATCGTATACCATTGGTGACAGCCTTTTGTGAGGAAAGTAGTGGGATTTCAAATATCATACTGAAACATTGGAGTATGTTACATAAATGTTTACCACATGTACCAGAATTTTCAAAACCACCCTTGTTCTCGTACAGGCGAAACCGTACGATTGCCTCTAATTTAATAAAATCAGACATTGGTTCTTTCAAAAAATCCAATCAAACCACACTTTCTGGACAGAATAGAAGAGGTTGTTTCCCATGTCTTTCATGTGTTAATTGTACATTAATGTTAAAAGGATCCAGTTTTGTTCATCCTGTGACTCAGAAAAAATATGAGATACAACATTTTTTGACATGTGACTCAGAGTTTGTAGTTTACCTGTTGCAATGTCCTTGTTCCTTATGGTATGTCGGTGAGACAACATGTGATTTTAAAACACGGATCAACCAACACCGACATACCATAAGGAAAAAACGTATGGATCTGCCAGTATCCAAACATTTTGTTGAAAAATCGTATACAGAAAAACAACTGCGTTTTCGCATCATAGATATAATTCCTGTACAGAGGAGAGGGGGTGATCGTGTTCGATTACTCAAAAAAAGAGAATTGGAGTGGATCATGAAATTAAATACGCTAAAACCATATGGTCTTAATGTAGACTTCAAGATTAATCAGATTTTATAAAAGAATAGTGATAAGTTCAGCTATATCCTCATTGATATGACAATCCTCCTGTAAAATCTTACATGGATTTTAACTTCTTTTTCTCCTTTTTTTTCTCTTTTCAGATGTCCCAGTTTGTGAAATTTAATATTTTTTTGCAATTTATGATGTTGATTAATAGAACTTGATACACTGTGTGAAGAGATGCATTAAATAATATTTGAGATTACACTCATCGTTCGTTGTTTATTATATTTAAAAAAACTGTGGGCGTATACAATTGGTTCTTGGTGTGTATACAGGATGTGATTGACATATGGGGGGATTTCCGCCTCCTATGTGTTTCTCTTTCCCTGTCTTGGTTCCTGACCCCTCATTTACCCATGGGGAGTTTTTGGGACTTTAACACACCATACATAGAGCTTATGCCTGAACCAATTATGTCCACTATAAATACTATGAAATAAATGAGTGTAACCCTCCATTCATGGCTTTATAGCGATATTTGTCCTTTAATAAGTGACAAAAAAAAAAAAAACACCTCAATCATTTTTTAGTTTGTTATACTATGCACTCTCTCCTACATATTGCTAATGCTTATATTATAATGCTGCGCAGATACAAGGTGTCAGATTTTTTTTCTGCCTGCCTGAAGTCTGTTTGGCCATATACCTTTTCCAAGATGGCGCTTATGACTTCAAAGTACTATTGCACAGGTGCGGACCATAATGCTCTAGGTCCAGACTGCAGCTGCCATAGACATGTGCAGTTACAACAGGAGGACGCCGGAATCTCCAGCACCTGCTGTATTATCTTTGTAAGTGCGCGTTTTTTCTGTTTTCACAAACATGGGACACCTGAGGATATTAAATTGCTTATTAATATATTTTTAAAGTTTACCACTGTGCACTATATGGCACTTTTTTATATATAATGTACAGTGGGGCAAAAAAGTATTTAGTCATTCAGCAATAGTGCAAGTTCCACCACTTAAAAAGATGAGAGGCGTCTGTAATTTACATCATAGGTAGACCTCAACTGTGGGAGACAAACTGAGAAAAAAAAATCCAGAAAATCACATTGTCTGTTTTTTTATCATTTTATTTGCATATTATGGTGGAAAATAAGTATTTGGTCAGAAACAAAATTTCATCTCAATACTTTGTAATACATTCTTTGTTGGCAATGACAGAGGTCAAACGTTTTCTGTAAGTCTTCACAAGGTTGCCACACACTGTTGTTGGTATGTTGGCCCATTCCTCCATGCAGATCTCCTCTAGAGCAGTGATGTATTTGGCTTTTCGCTTGGCAACACGGACTTTCAACTCCCTCCAAAGGTTTTCTATAGGGTTGAGATCTGGAGACTGGCTAGGCCACTCCAGGACCTTGAAATGCTTCTTACGAAGCCACTCCTTCGTTGCCCTGGCGGTGTGCTTTGGATCATTGTCATGTTGAAAGACCCAGCCACGTTTCATCTTCAATGCCCTTGCTGATGGAAGGAGGTTTGCACTCAAAATCTCATGATACATGGCCCCATTCATTCTTTCATGTACCCGGATCAGTCGTCCTGGCCCCTTTGCAGAGAAACAGCCCCAAAGCATGATGTTTCCACCACCATGCTTTACAGTAGGTATGGTGTTTGATGGATGCAACTCAGTATTCTTTTTCCTCCAAACATGACAAGTTGTGTTTCTACCAAACAGTTCCAGTTTGGTTTCATCAGACCATAGGACATTCTCCCAAAACTCCTCTGGATCATCCAAATGCTCTCTAGCAAACTTCAGACGGGCCCGGACATGTACTGGCTTAAGCAGTGGGACACGTCTGGCACTGCAGGATCTGAGTCCATGGTGGCGTAGTGTGTTACTTATGGTAGGCCTTGTTACATTGGTCCCAGCTCTCTGCAGTTCATTCACTAGGTCCCCCCGCGTGGTTCTGGGATTTTTGCTCACCGTTCTTGTGATCATTCTGACCCCACGGGGTGGGATTTTGCGTGGAGCCCCAGATCGAGGGAGATTATCAGTGGTCTTGAATGTCTTCCATTTTCTAATTATTGCTCCCACTGTTGATTTCTTCACTCCAAGCTGGTTGGCTATTGCAGATTCAGTCTTCCCAGCCTGGTGCAGGGCTACAATTTTGTTTCTGGTGTCCTTTGACAGCTCTTTGGTCTTCACCATAGTGGAGTTTGGAGTCAGACTGTTTGAGGGTGTGCACAGGTGTCTTTTTATACTGATAACAAGTTTAAACAGGTGCCATTACTACAGGTAATGAGTGGAGGAAAGAGGAGACTCTTAAATAAGAAGTTACAGGTCTGTGAGAGCCAGAAATCTTGATTGCTTGTTTCTGACCAAATACTTATTTCCCACCATAATATGCAAATAAAATAATAAAAAAACAGACAATGTGATTTTCTGGATTTTTTTTTCTCAGTTTGTCTCCCATAGTTGAGGTCTACCTATGATGTAAATTACAGACGCCTCTCATCTTTTTAAGTGGTGGAACTTGCACTATTGCTGACTGACTAAATACTTTTTTGCCCCACTGTATATGGTACAGATTTATCACAGTGGCACTGTTGCACTTTTTTGGTCAGATGACTATTGCTGATCTGATGTCCAAAATAACTTAATATGTTTAATTGTATACAATGAATGTTTTTTATATATACCCACCTTGTCTGTACAAACACTGCTTGAAAAAGGATAAAGATATCCGAAACGTCGCCACGCCGTTCAGGCATTAAAGCCCTTTTTTTCTATTTTTTTTGTGCTGTCTTTCTTTTTTTCATCTATATTTATATATATATATATATATATATATATATATATATATACTGTATATATGTTTTAACGAACATTTGAGGCCATAAATCCATTAGATGTCGGTTTTGCAAGCCTGCGAGAAAATATCGCAGTACGGATGCCGTATGGATTACATACGGAGGATGCCATGCGCAAAATACGCTGACACACCCTGCCTACGGATGACATACGGATCACTATTTTGGGAACTTTTCTGTGTATTACGGCCGTAAAAAACGGACCGTATTTACATACGCTGAGTGTGACGCCGGCCTAAAAGGAAATTTATCAAGGGTTTTTCTCAGATTGCTAAAGCACTCCCTGACTCACACGTAAGGGGGCGAATCTCAAGGTTTGATAACAGGATGCAATAAAGGACTTTAAATAATTAACAGTATTTTACGCTTCAAGAGTTCAAGGTAGGGGCCGTTTTATCGCAATGGCGCAAAATTCCAACTAACTTGCATCCATGTGCTTTCTTTTTTTCTAAAAAAAAATTCATCTGCAGAAAGTAATTACGATGTTGGGAATCATGACTTGCTGCTAAATTGGACTTTGGGGAGTGGAGGCATTTTTTGAAGGGGCGGCTCACCAAGTTTCTGTGGTCACTGATCACAAGAATCTACCTTACATTGAATCAGCTAAATAATTAACTCCCAGATAAGTCCAGATGGTCCTTGTTTTTCTCTAGGTTTAATTTCTCTATCACATTCAGGTTCTAAGAATGTGAGGGGTGAAGCGCTATCACTAGTGGTGAGCAAATTTGTTTAGAAATCGATTGCCAAACATAAATTTGGCGCGACTATGGCATATTCGGATTCATGATCGGAACCACAAGCAAAATTTTATAAAATCGGAAAAAATTGGTAACATTCGGTAAAAACTGCGAGAAAATATTTGCGCTGCTAGAAAAGAATTTTCAGCACTTTAGCAATGAGCAATGGTAATGGTGGTGTATTATGAGTGTTTGGTACATGTTTGATGAGGGGAGGAGGTTTGCAGAGCTCAGAGGCGCGGCTTTCTTTTAAACAGTATTTATTTTCCTAACAATATGTGTGCACATTGCGGCTAGCCAATCAGGGCACAGGAAACATCCACAATGTCCTCGCACAATGGCTTGCATCATTGTCTACTGAAATCACATGTCCCTCTCCATATAAAGAGTGGAGATCTTGTTTTAGTGCCATTTTGACACTGTAACAGCACAGAGAGGGGGGCAGTTGCTTCACAATGCCATATCTGTAAGGCATCGGGATTCTCCCGCTGCAAGGGATAGATCCCAAGCCTTATTTGCTTCTGCAGTCTCCCATTCAGATTTGTCCGCTGCGGGTGTTGCTGACAAATGAATCAAAGTCGGCAGTGAGTGGAGGACAGGAAAACACCTACGGTGCCCATTTTAATGCCAAAAACATCAATTCTTGTTACTTAGGCTAGTCTTAATTTACCTTATAATAATAGTTAGGCATTGAAAATTGGGGGTCATTTGGCTAAAGTTGTGGGGGGGAGGGCTGGTTCAAGTTTTTCGTGGGCCCAGGAAACGCGGACTACATCACGGTGGTGGAGCAGGGAGAGGTAAGTATTTCAAATTTGCAAGTGCTGTGATCCTGAGCAAGCAGGGGGGCCCACTCATTCACATTGGCACTGGCACAGGGCCCCTCAAAGTATGGCGGTGTCACCGGCAGAGACACTTTTGCGTACTATGAGGGGCCCTGTGCCAGTGACGTCGCCAACGAGTATGCCCCCCCACCTGATGAAGGAACCTGCACTTTCATCTGTACCTTCCTCTTTGTCCCCGTGTAAGGTGGTATAGTATGCGGGAAGGGGAATCTGACTTTCAGCAGGGTCAGATTCTGGCTGTGTAGAGTGCAAGGGGAACGTAGTGGTCTGGGTCAATGTACCAGCAGACTCATCTAGCAGTGGCTGGGCAATGGGCAGGATGAGGAGGAAAAACAGAGATAAAGGCCCAAATAATAAAATAGGCTAAATGCAGTTCAAAATTGGTAACAGGACTAAACAGGCGGCATTGCTTTGTTCAGTGGAGGAAAACTGTAATGAGTGGTGGACACAGTTAGTAGGCCCAAGTAATAAAGTGGGCCAAATGCAGTTCAAAATTGGTAACAGGAGTAAACAGGCGGCACTGCTTTGTTCAGTGGAGAACAACAAGCAGCGGCAGACACCGTTAGTAGGCCCAACCAAACAAGTAGGCCAAATGCAGTTTAATATTCAAAACAGGGTGAAAATTGTGGCTCAGCTTTGTTCAGTGGAGGAGAAAAGCAAGGAGCGACAGACACCATTAGTAGGCCCAACCAAACAAGTAGGCCAAATGCAGTTTAATATTCGAAACAGGATGAAAATTGTGGCTCAGCTTTGTTCAGTAGAGGAGAAAAGCAAGGAGCGGCAGACACCGTAAGTAGGCCCAACCAAACAAGTAGGCCAAATGCAGTTTAATATTCGAAACAGGATGAAAATTGAGTCTCAGTTTTGTTCAGTGGATGAGAAAAGCAAGTAGCGGCAGACACCGTTAGTAGGCCCAACCAAACAAGTAGGCCAAATGCAGTTTAATATTCGAAACAGGATGAAAATTGAGGCTCAGCTTTGTTCAGTAGAGGAGAAAAGCAAGGAGCGGCAGACACCGTTAGTAGGCCCAACCAAACAAGTAGGCCAAATGCAGTTTAATATTCGAAACAGGATGAAAATTGAGGCTCAGCTTTGTTCACTGGAGGAGAAAAACAAGGAGCGGCAGACACCGTTAGTAGGCCCAACCAAACAAGTAGGCCAAATGCAGTTTAATATTCGAAACAGGAGTAAAGTGGTGGCTCAGCTTTGTTCAGTGGAGGAGAAAAGCAAGGAGGGGCAGACACAGTTAGTAGGCCCAACCAAACAATAATAATAATAATAATAATCTTTATTTATATAGCGTCAACATATTCCGCAGCGCTTTACAGTTTAACAGTTTCAAACAACAATCATAGGTAACAATGTTAGCAATACAATAATAAAGCAAAATAAGACGACCCTGCCCATAAGAGCTTACAATCTACAATGAGGTGGGGGAGATACAAAATACAGGTGTGTATTTACAATGATGTATTTACAATGATGGTCCAGCCATCTTCAGGGGGTGGGGGATAGATGGAGATAGTGAAAGGGCTACACACACACAAACATAAATGACCTAAACAAGTAGGCCAAATGCAGTTTAATAGTCGAAACAAGAGTAAACTGGCGGCTCAGCATTGTGCATTGGAGGACAACTGTAATGGGAGGCAGACACAGTTAGTAGGCCCAAATAAGTAGGCTAAATGCAGTTCAAAACTGGTAACAGGAGTACACAGGCGGCATTGGTTTGTTCAGTGGAAGTCAAGTGTAAGGAGTGGCGCAGACAGACTTAGTAGGCCTAAAATAAAAAAGTAGGCTAAATGCAGTTCAAAACTGGTAACAGGAGTACACAGGCGGCATTGGTTTGTTCAGTGGAGGTCAAGTGTAAGGAGTGGCGCAGACAGACTTAGTAGGCCTAAAATAAAAAAGTAGGCTAAATGCACTTCATAACTGGTAACAGGAGTACACAGGCGGCATTTGTTTGTTCAGTGGAGGTCAAGTGTAAGGAGTGGCACGGACAGACTTAGTAGGCCTAAAATAAAAAAGTAGGCTAAATGCAGTTCAAAACTGGTAACAGGAGTACACAGGCAGCATTGGTTTGTTCAGTGGAGGTCAAGTGTAAGGAGTGGCGCATACAGACTTAGTAGGCCTAAAATAAAAAAGTAGGCTAAATGCACTTCAAAACTGGTAACAGGAGTACACAGGCGGCATAGCTTTGTTCAGTGGAGGACAACTGTAAGGAGTGGCTGACACAGTTAGTAGGCCAAAATAATAAAGTGAGGTAAATGTCTGCCAAAAATACATTCATAAATAAACAGGTGGCATAGCTAGGTACAGGGGTGGGCTCCTCTGCTGAGTAGCAGACAGTGGTAGTTGGCGCAAAGCATTAACTGGTCTAAATGGAGGCTTTTCTTTGTGAGAATTTGAATCTCCCTTTTTTTGGGGGGAGACAGCACCACAACTCAGGCACAGTGTGTAACACAACGCAATGTAAGTGGCAGCAAGTGGCTGGAAGATATCTGAAAAAATCCAAGGACTGTAGTACTATTTCTATCTCCCTACAATAATCTCAGGACAAGTATGGCAGCAACAAAAAGGACTGCTGCACACAAAAGTGTGGACAAATAAACAAGATAACTGCAGAAAGGAGCAACAGGATTTTTGCTTTTAAAAAAAGCAGTTGGTTTGCACAGCAGCGGTGCAAACAGCAATGCAGCTATCAGGGAGCCTTATAAGGCAGCCTAATAAGCTACAGAGCTGATGCACAAAGATATAGCCTCCACTGTCCCTGCAAAACAAAGGTGGTGTTGGACAGTGGAAATTGCTACAGCACAAGCGGTTTGGGGGTTAATCTTCCCTCCCTAACTATGTCCCTGCTTCTGACGAAGCTGCAGCAACCTCTCCCTATGCTGACATCGGCAGAAATAAGATGGCGGTCGTCGTGCACGCCTTTTTATAGTCCCTGTGACACCGCAGAAAGCTAGCCAATCACTGTCATGCCCTTCTCTAAGATGGTGGGGACCGAGACCTATGTCATCACACTGCCACACACTCTGCGTCCTCCTTCATTGGCTGAAAAATGGCGCTGAAAGCGTTATATGAAACGCGACTTTGGTGCGAAGATCGCCGACCGCATGGCCGATCCCACACTGGCATCGGGTCGGGTTTCATGTAACCCCGACTTTGCCGAAAGTCGGCAATTTTTGAATTTGTCCGATCCGTTTCGCTCAACCCTAGTAACCAGCGATAGGCAGCAGCAACCTGACACTCTGGAGTCTAAGTCCAGAAATCACCTTACTGAGTATGTCCGTGATGTGGCGTCTTCCTATTGGTGGTCGGACGTCTCCGTCTCTGGTGATGTGGCAGCTTCCGATTGGCCCACAGACAATGTATCGGCCATGTGGGCGTGAGTGTTGGGGGATGGAGCCTTTTGTATAAAAAACTCCCAATGGTGCCTGCGTGTGTGCTAGTATCTTTTATGTTTGGCTATGCGAGTGGAGACTCTACCACTCTGTCTGCATGTGTTTTGTGTTTGTCTAGCTTTGGGACTATACACATAGGCAGGCAGCTAGCATCAGTGGGGGCAATTAGCTGCTTGGCTTAGCATCTGTTACCTACATGTGCGCGGTTAGCAAGGTAGAGTTTCAGAGCAAGCTCAACCCTAGTCAGGGTATTAAGCTCTGCATCTATTTAATTTCTGTGTGCAATTTACGCAGATCAGTTGCGAGCAAGCTTTTTCTCGTGTTTTCCCTGTGATGTTTAATAGGGCACTGCACTCAGTATACTTCTCAGTATACTTAGGTTCAGTACCTCTCTGTGGAGTTTTAGAGTTTGGTGCTTAGTGTTTCGGTCACAGTGTGGTGTTAGCACAGTATGTCCAGGCAATCGCTCACTGTCTGTTCCATCATTGCTCACTAGCAGCAGTTTAACATCTCTGCATGGTGGACCCCGGGTTGCAGTTGCACTTTATTATTTATTTTTATTTAGTGTAATCTATCAACCCTACCAGTAAACTAGCACCAGGGTCTGGCTAGTAATGGCGGATGAGCAGCGTCTCCCATGGTACATCTAGCAGCTGTAGAACAGGTTGTTCATGCTTGAGTGGGCAACTTCAGCTGTGGATCTATCCGCAATAGCAGCACAAGCAGCCAGCGAAGCCACCACTAGGGCTTCTGCTGTGACTCCCCATCTTTTCCCCATTTCCCGCTACCTGATAAGTTCTCGGGGGACAGCAAGGCTTGCAGGGGATTTGTGAACCAGTGCTTGATTCAGCTGGAGCTACTGGCCTCACGTTTTTCAGCTGAGAGAGCTAAGGCGGGATTTGTGGTATCTTTTTTGATGGACAGAACATTGGAGTGGACTAAGCCTGTCATGATTCCCAATGGCAGGGACATGGGCAAAAACAGGACTAGCTCTAGGAAGATGGAATCTAAGCTGACCGCGATGCTGAACCTAACGCACAACTACCAGTGGCCGGGGAACGTACCTGCGTTTTATCCCTAGACGTCTCGCACCAGCCGGAGATCTAGCTACCCCTAATAGAGGAAACACAGACCTGGCTTGCCTCCAGAGAAAACCCCAAAGTAATAGTAGCCCCCAACATATAATGACGGTTAGTTAAGAAGAAAACACATACGCAGTATGAATACAGGTTCAGCAAAGAGAGGCCCACTAACTAGATAGCAGAAAATAAAAAAGTGGACTTCGCGGTCAACTCAAAACCCTACAAAATACCATCCTGAAATGACTTTAAACTCCGGTATCAACTCATGACACCGGAGTGGTCATTTCAGTTCACTAGAGCTTCCAGCAGCAAGATTCATATAAATGCACGCTGGACAAAAGGTACAAATGATCAAACTTATCTGACTCAGCAGACTTGGAGCAGGTAGCAAGTAACAGAGGAGCTCTGGTAACATTGATAGCCGGCAAGTAAATGAGTGAGAAGCCAGACTATATAGGAAACTCCCATTTCCTGATGGGAACAGGTGCACTGGAGATAGAAGACAGAAGTCAACCAGTACCACCAGTAGCCACCAGAGGGAGCCCACAAACAGAATTCACAACAGTACCCCCCCCTTGAGGAGGGGGCACCTAACCCTCATGAGAACCACCAGGGCGATCTGGACGAGCCCTATGAAAGGCGCGAACCAAATCAGAGGCATGAACATCAGAGGCAGTCACCCAAGAATTATCCTCCTGACCGTATCCCTTCCATTTGACCAAATATTGAAGTCTCCGTCTGGAAATGCGAGAGTCCAAAATCTTCTCCACAACATGCTCCAATTCACCCTGCACCAGCACAGGAGCAGGAGGCTCAACAGAAGGAACAACCGGTATCTCGTACCTCCGCAACAAAGACCGATGGAAGACATTATGAATAGTGAAAGATGCTGGTAGGTCCAAACGAAACGATACAGGATTAAGAATCTCCAAAATCTTATAAGGACCTATGAACCGAGGTTTAAACTTAGGAGAAGAGACCTTCATAGGGACAAAATGAGAAGATAACCACACCAAGTCCCCAACGCGAAGACGATTACCAGCACGACGATGACGATTAGCAAACTGCTGAGTCTTCTCCTGGGACAACTTCAAGTTGTCCACCACATGACTCCAAATCTTGTGCAATCTATCCACCATAGTGTCCACTCCAGGACAATCCGAAGATTCCACCTGACCAGATGAAAAACGAGGGTGAAACCCCGAATTGCAGAAGAAAGGAGAAACCAGAGTGGCAGAACTAGCCCGATTATTAAGGGCAAACTCCGCCAACGGCAAAAAGGCGACCCAGTCATCCTGATCAGCAGACACAAAACACCTCAAATAAGTCTCCAAGGTCTGATTAGTTCGCTCTGTCTGGCCATTTGTCTGAGGATGGAAATCAGACGAAAAAGACAAATCAATGCCCATCCTGGCACAGAACGCCCGCCAAAATCTAGACACAAATTGGGATCCCCTGTCAGAAACGATGTTTTCCGGGATACCATGTAGACGAACCACATTCTGAAAAAATAGAGGAACCAACTCCGATGAAGAAGGCAACTTGGGCAAGGGTACCAAATGAACCATTTTAGAAAAACGGTCACACACCACCCAGATGACAGTCATTTTCTGAGAAACCGGGAGATCCGAAATAAAGTCCATAGAGATGTGCGTCCAAGGCCTCTTCGGAATAGGCAAGGGCAACAACAATCCACTAGCCCGAGAACAACAAGGCTTGGCCCGAGCACAAACATCACAAGACTGTACAAAAGTACGCACATCCCGAGACAGGGAAGGCCACCAGAAGGACCTGGCCACCAAATCTCTGGTACCAAAGATTCCAGGGTGGCCTGCCAACACAGAAGAATGAACTTCCAAGATGACTCTACTGGTCCACTCATCTGGAACAAACAGTCTCCCAGGCGGACAACGATCAGGCCTATCCACTTGAAACTCCTGCAAAGCACGTCGCAAGTCTGGAGAGACAGCAGACAATATCACCCCATCCTTAAGGATACCCGTAGGCTCAGAATCACCAGGGGAGTCAGGCTCAAAACTCCTAGAAAGGGCATCTGCCTTCACATTTTTTGAACCTGGTAGATATGAGACCACAAAATTAAACCGGGAGAAAAACAACGACCAACGCGCCTGTCTAGGATTCAGACGCCTGGCTGACTCAAGGTAAATCAGATTCTTGTGATCAGTCAAGACCACCTGATGCCTAGCACCCTCAAGCCAATGACGCCACTCCTCAAAGGCCCACTTTATAGCCAAGAGTTCCCGATTACCAACATCATAATTTCACTCGGCGGGCGAAAATTTTCGAGAAAAGAACGCACATGGTCTCATCACCGAGCAATCGGAACTTCTCTGCGACAAAACCGCCCCCGCTCCCATCTCTGAAGCATCAACTTCGACCTGAAAAGGAAGTGAAACATCAGGTTGGCGCAACACAGGAGCAGAAGAAAAGCGGTGCTTAAGCTCCCGAAAGGCCTCCACAGCCGCCGAGGACCAATTGGAAACATCAGCACCCTTCTTAGTCAAATCCGTTAGAGGCTTAATGACACTTGAAAAACCAGTTATAAATCGACGATAGAAATTAGCAAAGCCCAAGAATTTCTGAAGGCTCTTAAGGGAAGTCGGTTGCGTCCAATCACAAATAGCCCGAACCTTGACAGGATCCATCTCAATAGAAGAAGGGGAAAAAATATACCCCAAAAAAGAGATCTTCTGAACCCCAAAAATACACTTTGAACCCTTTACAAACAAAGAATTGGCCCGCAAAACCTGAAAAACCTTCCTGACCTGTTGAACATGCGACTCCCAGTCATCGGAAAAAATCAAAATATCATCCAGATACACAATCATAAATTTATCCAGATATTCACGGAAAATATTGTGCATAAAGGACTGAAAGACTGAAGGGGCATTAGAAAGACCAAAAGGCATTACCAGATACTCAAAATGGCCCTCGGGCGTATTAAATGCAGTTTTCCACTCATCTCCCTGCTTAATCCGCACCAAATTATACGCACCCCGAAGGTCAATCTTAGAGAACCACCTTGCCCCCTTAATACGAGCAAACAAATCAGTCAACAGTGGCAAAGGATACTGATATTTGACTGTAATCTTATTCAACAGCCGAAAATCAATACAAGGCCTCAGGGAACCATCTTTTTTACCCACGAAAAAAAAACCTGCTCCTAAAGGGGATGAGGATGGACGAATATGTCCCTTTTCCAAGGACTCCTTAATATACTCTCGCATAGCAGCATGCTCTGGCACAGACAGATTGAACAAACGACCTTTAGGAAATTTGCTGCCAGGAATCAAATCTATAGCCCAATCGCAATCCCTGTGAGGAGGGAGCGAACTAAGTTTAGGCTCCTCAAAAACATCACAATAGTCAGACAAAAATGCCGGAACCTCAGAGGGAGTAGATGAAGCAATGGAAACCAAAGGTACTCCCCCATGAACCCCCTGACATCCCCAGCTTAATACGGACATTGTTTTCCAGTCAAGAACTGGGTTGTGAGTTTGTAACCATGGCAATCCAAGCACTAAGACAACATGCAAATTATGCAACACAAGGAATCGAATCACCTCCTGATGGTCTGGAGTCATACACATAGTCACTTGTGTCCAGTATTGAGGTTTATTCCTAGCCAATGGTGTGGAGTCGATACCCTTCAAAGGAATAGGGACTTTCAGAGACTCTAGACTAAACCCACAGCGCCTGGCAAAGGACCAATCCATAAGACTCAGGGCGGCGCCAGAGTCCACATAGGCATTCACATTAATAGATGATAACGAACAAATCAAAGTTACAGACAAAAGAAACTTAGACTGCAAGTTGCTAACTGCAAAAGACTTATCAACCCTTTTAGTGCGTTTAGAGCATGCTGATATAACATGAGCAGAATCGCCACAATAGAAACACAACCCATTTTTACGCCTATAATTCTGCCGTTCACTTCTGGACAGAATTTTATCACATTGCATATTCTCCGGTGTCTGCTCAGAAGACACCGCCAAATGGTGCACAGGTTTGCGCTCCCGCAAACGCCGGTCAATCTGAATAGCCATTGTCATGGGCTCATTCAGACCTGTGGGCGTAGGAAACCCCACCATGACATCTTTAACGGCGTCAGAGAGACCCTCTCTGAAATTCGCCGCCAGGGCGCACTCATTCCACTGAGTAAGCACAGACCATTTACGAAACTTTTGACAATATATTTCAGCTTCATCATGCCCTTGAGAGAGGGCTATCAAGGCCTTTTCAGCTTTAATCTCCAAATTCGGTTCCTCATAGAGCAACCCCAGCGCCAGAAAAAACGCATCCACATTGAGCAGCGCAGGATCCCCTGGCGCCAATGCAAATGCCCAATTCTGGGGGTCACCCCGCAGCAAGGAAATAACAATCTTAACCTGCTGAGCAGGGTTTCCAGCGGAGTGAGGTCTCAGAGAAAGATACAATTTACAATTGTGCTTAAAATTCAAAAAACGAGATCTATCTCCAGAAAAAAACTCTGGTATAGGAATTTTAGGTTCAGACATAGGAGCATGTATGACGAAATCTTGTATATTTTGAACCTTAGAAGCAAGATTATTCAGATTTGAAGCTAAACTCTGGATATCCATTTCTCAGCAGCTGAGATCTGAACCATTCAGGGATTAAGAGGAGGGGAAAGAAGCAGACTGCAATTATGGCTAAACAGACTTCAGAGTGAAAAAAAAAAAAAAAAGGTGTCAGAGACTTCTTTTCTCTCCTTCTTCAGCCAATACTTAACACATTTGGGCCGGCTATACTGTCATGATTCCCAATGGCAGGGACATGGGCAAAAACAGGACTAGCTCTAGGAAGATGGAATCTAAGCTGACCGCGATGCTGAACCTAACGCACAACTGCCAGTGGCCGGGGAACGTACCTGCGTTTTATCCCTAGACGTCTCGCACCAGCCGGAGATCTAGCTACCCCTAATAGAGGAAACACAGACCTGGCTTGCCTCCAGAGAAAACCCCAAAGTAATAGTAGCCCCCAACATATAATGACGGTTAGTTAAGAAGAAAACATATACGCAGTATGAATACAGGTTCAGCAAAGAGAGGCCCACTAACTAGATAGCAGAAAATAAAAAAGTGGACTTCGCGGTCAACTCAAAACCCTACAAAATACCATCCTGAAATGACTTTAAACTCCGGTATCAACTCATGACACCGGAGTGGTCATTTCAGTTCACTAGAGCTTCCAGCAGCAAGATTCATATAAATGCACGCTGGACAAAAGGTACAAATGATCAAACTTATCTGACTCAGCAGACTTGGAGCAGGTAGCAAGTAACAGAGGAGCTCTGGTAACATTGATAGCCGGCAAGTAAATGAGTGAGAAGCCAGACTATATAGGAAACTCCCATTTCCTGATGGGAACAGGTGCACTGGAGATAGAAGACAGAAGTCAACCAGTACCACCAGTAGCCACCAGAGGGAGCCCACAAACAGAATTCACAACATAAGCCGCTATGGGAGCGTAAGGACCAGGTGGTTCAGAGCGTCTGTCATTTTCTGGGTGCTCTGAAACAGGTAATTCTTGGACCTCAGGTGACCCACGATAATGCACTCCAACTCTTGGTGTTAACCCAGGGCTCTTCCACTGCCAATCTGTTTGGCATTCAATTCCGGATTTTAGCGTCCGAGTTGGAGTGGTCAGATATGGTCCTGATTCCCATATTTTGGAGGGGCCTTGCTTACCACGTAAAGGATGCTTTGGCTACTAGGGAGATCCCAACTATACTGGAGGATTTAATATCTGTGTCCACTCTCATAGATCTTCGGCACCCCGAACAAAGATTGAAGCGAGCCCAGTGTAAACAAAGGATTTGGCTAGCTCTAAACTTTACCAATCCTTTGGAATCTCTGGTCCAAACGAGAAATCTGGTGGAGTCCAGGGGGGTCTCTCGGGCAGAATCTAAAATCTGTACAGTATGTTCTCAACACACCTGGTTTGTTTATAGGCAGGCTGGGCACTACGTCAAAAAGTGCCCCAAGCATTCAGGGAAACGGCCATGTCTAGTGGTTATTGGGGGAGGTTCTCTAGACACGGCAGATGTGTCCTCCAAATTAACCTTCAAGATGTCCCTTTCTTATGAGTTGACTCCTCACACTACCGAGGCTTGCATGGATTCTGGGGCTGAGGGAAATTTTCTGTCTTCCACCTTCACCCAACGGCACACAATTCCCTTCCCTAAGCCAGTCACCATCCGAGTGGTTAATGGGTCCGTTCTTCCAACCCAAATCTCTCATCAAACGGTACTTCTTACCCTAATGATGTCTCCAAAACATCAAGAGATAATCTCCTTCCTAGTCCTCTCTGAAGGCATGGATGACGTGCTTCTGGGTATACCTTGCTTGCGCCGTCATTCTCCTCGTATCGATTGGGCTTCGGGGAGCATACAGGGATGGAGTAGTTCATGTGAGAGACAATGCCTGAAGTCCCAAATTCAGGTTGGAGCATCTGAGGTTTCTACGGAACGAAATGCTCTACCTAAGCACTATTGGCAATATGCCGACGTGTTCTCCAAAATAGCCGCGGAGAATCTTCCTCCTCATCGCCCTTATGATTGCCCCATATACTTCATTCCGGGGGGGGCAGAGCCTCCTCATGGGCGTGTCTTCCCTTTATCTCTCCAGGAGACTGAGACTATGCCAGAGTATATCAGGGAGAATTTGGTGAGGGGCTTTATTAGAAATTGGTGACTCCTGCTGGGGCAGGGTTCTTCTTTGTCCAAAAGAAGAGTGGGGCACTACGCTCTTGCATAGATTATAGGGGTTTGAATGCCATTACAATCAAGAATAAATATCCTGTGCCGTTATTCTCTGAGCTCTTTGATAGACTGCAGGGAGCTAGGATATTTACGAAGTAAGACTTGCGAGGGGCTTATAATCTAATTCATATACGTGAAGCAGATGAATGGAAGACCGCTTTTGATACTTGTGATGGTCATTATGAGTACATTGTAATGCCATTTGGTCTCTGTAATGCTCCCGCAGTCTTTCAGAATTTCGTGAATTACATTTTTTGGGAGATGTTATTCATATCAGTGGTGGTATATCTGGATTACATCCTAATCTATTCTCCAGATATCGACTCTCTCCAGATATCGACTCTCACCATAGAGAAGTAGGTAGGGTTTTTGAGCTACTACACGTGAATTCCCTTTATGCCAAACTCGAGAAGTGTGTTTGAGCAGGAGTCCCTACCATTCCTTGGGTATATCATCTCTTCCCAGGGCCTAGCTATGGATCCTGTCAAGCTGGAGTCGGTACCGAACTGGCAGGAGCCACATTCTCTTAAAGCAGTGCAGCACTTTATGGGTTTCATTAACTATTACTGCCAGTTAATTCCCCACTTCTCCACTCTGGTGGCTCCCTTAGTAGCCCTCACCAAGAAGGAGCTAATCCTAAATTGTGGTCTGAGGTGGTCTCCAAGGCCTTTACCTCACTGAAGGCTCATTTTGCTTGGGTGCTGGTTCTGCATCCTCCAGATATAGATAAACCTTTTATCGTGGAGGTGGATGCCTCCTCCATTGGAGCTGGAGCTGTCTTATATCAGAATGCTCAAGGTCGGAAAAACCCTTGTTTCTTTTTCTCCAAGACTTTTTCTCCAGCGGAGAGAAACTATTCCATCAGGGACAGGGAACTGCTCGCCATGTATTTGGCCTTTGCAGAGTGGAGATATCTCCTGGAGAGAGCTCGGCATCCCTTTAAGGCTTTTACAGACCATAAAAATCTGCGCTATCTCCAGACAGCTCAATGGTTGAATTCTCACCAGGCCAGGTTGTCCTTATTCTTCTCCTGTTCAATTTCACCATCCATTTTCTGTCTGGTGAGAAGAATTTACACCCCGATGCCCTGTCCCATTCTGTAGTTTCATCCAAGGAGGGAGACGAGCCACGTCTGATAGTCCCTACGGAGAGCCTTCAAATGGTGGCACCGGGGTCCCTTGAGCGGGTACCGCTGGGCAAGTCTTATGTACCATCCAATCTGCAGCTGGAGGTTCTTTCGTGGGCACACACCTCCAAATTGGGTGGTCATTTCGGCATCAAGAGGACCACTGAGCTGCTTGAGAGGTCTTATTGGTGGCCTTGCTTGGCACGAGATGTCAGGGATTATGTGCAGGCCTGTGTCTCGTGTGCCAGGAATCAGTCTTCCTGGCAAAGACCCGTGGGCTTTCTTTTTCCTTTACCTGTGGCAGATAGGCCCTGGGAGATGGTCAGGATGGACTTCATAGTGGACCTGCCTAAGTCCCATAATAATAAGGTAATTTGGGTCGTCTCTGATCACTTCTCCAAAATGGTACACCTGGTTCCTCTTCCTCGTATACCATCTGCTCGGGCCCTGGCGGTATTATTTATTAAGCATATATTCCACCTTCATGGGTTGCCTGATAAGATTGTCAGTGATCAGGGTCCCCAGTTCGCGTCTCAATTTTGGAGGGACCTTTGTCGCCTTCTCTCTATTGAACTCAATTTATCTACTGCGTACCATCCCGAGACAAATGGGCTGGTGGAAAGAACCAATCAGACTCGGGCTACCTATTTTTGGCATTTTGTGTCCACCAGGCATGACAGTTGGTCATCCCTGCTGCCATGGGCAGAGTTTTCTCTAAACAATGCCGGCTCTGACTCCACGTGGCAGACTCCTTTTCTCCTGAACTATGGTCAGCTTCCAGCATTTTTGACATTACTGAGGTCCACAGACAAAGCCAGAAGCGCATATGTCATACAAGTGTGTTGTGCACTGCTTCTATTGTGCTCCTTGCACGAGTATAACGTTCTAAATCTTATTTTTTCACTAGCTAAGTGTGAAACAGCATGCCACATCCCACTTTGTAATTTAGTGCTATGGTGACATTGTTCTGTGATTTGAGCTGCTGTGCATGAAGAATTATTTTTGGGGGGCAGTTGCTAGTGTGATTCACAATGCCATATCTGTCAGGCATCGGGATACTCCCACTGCACGGAATAGATCCCAAGCCTTATCTGCTTCTGCAGTCTCCCATTCTAGTATGGCTGCTCCGGGTGCTGCTGAGCATAGACGTCAGTCCCAGCATCTTGCTCAGGCTTGTGGTGTTTGTTTGGTTACTGCTGGCTCTACAGCCAAGTCTATGGTAACCAGCAATAGGCAGCGGTAACCTGACGCTCTGGAGTCTAAGTCCAGAAATCACCTTACTGAGCATGTCAGTGATGTGGCGTCTTCCTATTGGTGGTCGGACATCTCCGGCTCTGGTGATGTGACAGCTTTGGATTGGCCCACAGACGATGTCTCGACTGAGTGAGTGAGTGTTTGGGATGGAGCCTTTTGTATAAAAGACTCCCAATGGCACACACAGGCAGGCTAGTATCATTATATATGTGGCTATGCAAGTTGAGAATCTAGCACTCTGTCTGCATGTGTTTTGTGTCTGTCTAGCTTTGGGACTATACACGTAGGCAGGCAGGTAGCATCAGTGGGGGCAATTAGCCGCTTGGCTTAGTATCTGTTACCTACAAGTGTGTGGTTAGCACAGTAGACTTACAAAGCAAGCTCAAACCTAGTCAGGGTATTATGTTCAGCATTTGTTTTGTTTCTGTGTGCAACTGACACAGCTCAGTTGCGGAGCAAGCTTTTCCTATTGTTTTCCCTATGATGCTTAAAAGAGCATAGCACTCAGCATACTTTGGTTCAGTACCTCTCTGTGGAGTTTTAGAAATTGGTGCTTAGTGTTTCAGTCACACTGTGTGGCATTTACACAGCGTGTCCAGACAATCGCTTGCTGTCTGTTCCGTCATAGCTCACTAGCAGCAGTTTATCATCTCTGCACGGTGGACCCCGGATTGTGATTGCACTTTATTATTTATTTTTATTTAGTGCAACCCTCCAACCAATAGCAATATCTAACCTTGTTATTTAGTGGTGGTGAAATTCAACAGTGTGCATTGCTCATGCACATTAAAAAATATATAATATTTTTCTGTTGCTAAATGTCATACAGCCCGGCATGTTCCATGTTGTCATTTTGTGACAGTAATATGAAGCTGTTTGCAGACCTAATGCACATTAAAAAAAAATTATAATTTTTTCTGTTGCTAAATGTGATACAGCCCACCGTATCCCACATTGTAATTTTGTGGCGGTGATTTGAAACTGTCTGCATACCTAGCACACCTTAAAAAAGACAAAATTATAATTTTTTCTGTTGCAAAACGGGAAACAGCCAGCAGTATGCCACATTGTCATTTTGTGAAGGTGATATGAAGCTGTATGCAGACCTAACGCACATTAAAAAATATATATATTTTTTCTGTTGCTAAATGTGATACAGCCCGCCATATTCCACGTTGTCATTTTGTGGTGGTGATATAAACTGTCTGCAAATCTAATGCACATTAAGATATTTGTTATTTCTGTTGATAAACATGATACAGCCCGCTATATCCAACCTTTTCATTTAATAGCCTTGAAATTGCTCTGTGTGCAGAGCTGTTGAACAATAAAATTTGTTTATTTTATTTTTTTTACAAATGTGATACAGCAGCCGAGATCTGAGTTTTAAATTGTTTTGAGCCTATCTTCTAGATTATGTGCATCTATGACATCCAGTTTCTCATGGGCATCTTTTATGCCTAGCTTGAGACACGCATATGTTACGCCTATCTTCTGACAAGCACCAAACACTCTTTGGTAATCGGTGTTGGGTAAACGAGCAATCCTGGTAGGCTGGATCCTGGATCTCATACCTCCCTGTTGTGTATCCGCTTTTTGGGCTCCCCTGGTGGTTGCTGGTGGTACTGGTGACTTGTTTGCACTTTTGCTGCTTCTGTTCACCTGCTTCCATCAGTGTTTGGGAGTTTCCTATTTAGCCTTGCTCTCCAGTCATTTCCTTGCCGGTCATTATTGTAACCAGAGCCTTCGGTTGCATGTTCCTGCTACTAGTCTGCTGATCAGCTAAGTGGACTTTGTCCTTTTGTTTTGTACCTTTTGTCCAGTTTGTAGTTTTTGTAATTCTCTGTAGCTGGAAGCTCTTGCGGGCTGAAATTGCCACTCCTGTGTCATGAGTTGACACAGGAGTCTTAAAGTAATTTCAGGATGGTTTTTGAAAGGGTTTTCAGTTGACCGTGAAGTCCTCTTTTGTATCCTTCTGCTATCTAGTAAGTGGACCTCTCTTTGCTAAATCTACTTTCATACTGTGTATGTCTTTTCCTCTTAATTCACCGTTATTACATGTGGGGGGCTGCTATCATCTTTTGGGGTATTTCCCTAGAGGTAAGCCAGGTCTGTTTCTTCCTCTACCAGGCGTAGTTAGTCCTCCGGCTGGCGTGTGGCATTTAGGAAGCCGTAGGTATGCTCCCTGGCTACTGTTAGTTGTGTGGTAGATTTAGCTCACGGTCAACTCGAGTTTCCATCACCCGAGAGCTCGTTCGTTATTTATATGTTTCTTACATTCCCTTGCCATTGGGAACCATGACAGTATGACCGGCCTGTGTTAAATTTATTGGCAGAAGAAAGGAGAGAAAAAAGAAGTCTGTAAAATTTATTTTTTTTCGTTTCCCCTATGCTTGCTCCATAGTTGGATCAGTTGTATTTCAGCTCTAATTACTGCCTTTGCCTTTCTCTCCTTATAATCCTTGAATGGCTCTGAGCTCACCTGTTTAAAGATGGATCCTCAGAGTTTGGCTGCAGGTTTAAATAATCTTGCTACGAAGGCTCAAAATTTACAAGATTTTGTTATGCATACTCCTATTTCTGAACCTAAAATCCCTACACCAGAGGTGTTTTCCGGATATAGATCTCGGTTTCTGAATTTCAAATATAATTGTAAATTATTCCTTTCTCTCAGACCTCACTCCTCAGGAGATCCTGTCCAGCAGGTTAAGATTGTAATTTCTTTGCTGCGAGGTGACCCTCAAAATTGGGCATTTTCATTGGCACCAGGGGATCCTGCGTTGCTCAATGTGGATGCGTTTTTCCTGGCTTTAGGGTTGCTTTATGAGGAACCTAATTTGGAGATTCAAGCTGAAAAAGCTTTGATAGCCCTATCTCAAGGGCAAGATGAAGCTGAGATATACTGCCAAAAATTTCGTAAATGGTCTGTGCTTACTCAGTGGAATGAGTGCGCCTTAGCGGCAAATTTCAGAGAGGGCCTTTCTAATGCCGTTAAAGATGTTATGGTCGGGTTCCCTGCGCCTACAGGTCTGAATGAGTCCATGACAATGGCAATTCAGATTGATCGGCGTTTGCGGGAGCGCAAACCCGTGCACCATTTGGCGGTATCTTCTGAAGAGACGCCAGAGAAAATGCAATGTGACAGAATTATGTCCAGAAGCGAGCGGCAGAATTATAGGCGTAAAAATGGGTTATGCTTCTATTGTGGTGATTCTGCTCATGTTATATCGGCATGCTCTAAACGTACTAGGAAGGTTGACAAGTCTATTTCAATTGGCACTTTACAGTCCAAATTTATTTTGTCTGTAACCTTGATTTGTTCATTATCAGTTATTACCGTGGATGCCTATGTGGACTCTGGCGCCGCTCTGAGTCTTATGGACTGGTCCTTTGCCAGGCGCTGTGGGTTTGATTTAGAGCCTCTGGAAGTCCCTATACCTCTGAAGGGTATTGATTCTACACCTTTGGCTTGTAATAAACCACAGTTCTGGACGCAAGTGACTATGCGTATGACTCCAGACCATCAGGAGGTGATTCGCTTCCTTGTGTTGTACAATTTACATGATGTTTTGGTGCTTGGATTACCATGGTTACAGTCTCATAACCCAGTCCTTGACTTTAAAGCTATGTCTGTGGTAAGCTGGGGATGTCGGGGGGCTCATGGGGACACTCCTTTGGTGTCCATTTCGTCATCTATTCCATCTGAGATTCCGGCATTTTTGTCTGATTATCGTGATATTTTTGAAGAGCCTAAAATTGGTTCACTCCCTCCTCACAGGGATTGTGATTGCGCCACAGATCTGATTCCTGGCAGTAAATTTCCAAAGGGTCGTTTGTTTAACCTATCCGTACCTGAACATGCTGCTATGCGCGAGTATATTAAGGAGTCCCTGGAAAAGGGACATATTCGTCCTTCTTCATCACCTTTAGGAGCCGGTTTTTTCTTTGTCTCTAAAAAGGATGGCTCTCTGAGGCCTTGTATTGATTATCGACTCCTGAATAAAATTACAGTCAAATGTCAGTATCCGTTGCCTTTGCTGACTGATTTGTTTGCTCGCATAAGGGGGGCTAAGTGGTTCTCTAAGATTGATCTTCGTAGGGCGTATAATTTGGTGCGAATTAAGCAGGGGGATGGGTGGAGGGTCAGCCTACTTCTCTGAAGAGTCTTCAGAAATTCTTGGGCTTTGCTAATTTTTATCGTCGATTTATAGCTGGTTTTTCTGGCGTTGCTAAACCTCTGACGGATTTGACTAAAAAGGGTGCTGATGTTGCCAATTGGTCCCCTGCTGCTGTGGAGGCCTTTCGGGAGCTTAAGCGCTGCTTTTTGTCTGCCCCTGTGTTGCGCCAGCCTGATGTTTCTCTTCCCTTTCAGGTTGAGGTCGATGCTTCCGAGATCGGAGCGGGGCGGTTTTGTCGCAGAGAAGTTCCGACTGCTCAGTGATGAGACCTTGTGCGTTCTTTTCGCGAAAATTTTCGTCCGCCGAGCGAAACTATGATGTTGGTAATCGGGAGCTTTTGGCCATGAAGTGGGCATTTGAGGAGTGGCGTCATTGGCTTGAGGGTGCCAGACATCAGGTGGTAGTTTTGACTGATCACAAGAATTTAATTTATTTGGAGTCTGCCAGGCGCCTAAATCCTAGACAGGCACGTTGGTCGTTGTTCTTTTCCCGGTTTAATTTTGTGGTCTCGTACTTACCGGGTTCTAGGAATGTGAAGGCAGATGCTCTTTCAAGGAGTTTTGAGCCTGACTCTCCTGGGAATTCTGAACCTGCTGGTGTCCTTAAGGATGGGGTGGTTTTGTCTGCTGTCTCTCCAGATCTGCGACGTGCTTTGCAAGAGTTTCAGGCGGAGAGACCTGATCGTTGTCCGTCTGGTAGACTGTTTGTTCCTGACGATTGGACCACTAGAGTCATCTCGGAAGTTCATTCTTCTACTCTGGCAGGTCATCCGGGTATTTTTGGCACCAGAGATTTGGTGGCTAGATCCTTCTGGTGGCCATCCCTGTCTCGAGATGTGCGTGTTTTTGTGCAGTCTTGCGATGTGTGTGCTCGGGCCAAGCCTTGTTGTTCTAGGGCTAGTGGGTTGTTGTTGCCCTTGCCTATTCCTAAGAGGCCTTGGACGCACATCTCTATGGACTTTATCTCGGATCTCCCTGTTTCTCAGAAGATGTCTGTCATCTGGGTGGTGTGTGACCGTTTTTCTAAAATGGTTCATTTGGTGCCATTGCCTAAGTTGCCTTCCTCATCTGAGTTGGTCCCTCTGTTTTTTCAAAATGTGGTTCGCTTGCATGGTATTCCGGAAAACATCGTTTCTGACAGGGGTACCCAGTTCGTGTCTAGATTTTGGCAGGCAGTCTGTGCCAGGTTGGGCATTGATTTGTCCTTTTCGTCTGCATTCCATCCTCAGACCAATGGCCAGACGGAGCAAACTAATCAAACTTTGGAGACTTATTTGAGGTGTTTTGTGTCTGCGGATCAGGATGATTGGGTTGCCTTTCTGCCGTTGGCGGAGTTTGCTCTTAATAATCCGGCTAGTTCTGCCACTTTGGTTTCTCCTTTCTTTTGCAATTCAGGGTTTCATCCGCGGTTTTCATCTGGTCAGGTTGAATCTTCGGATTGTCCTGGAGTGGATGCGGTGGTGGATCGGTTGCATCGGATTTGGGGACAAGTGGTGGATAATTTGGAATTATCCCAGGAGAGGACTCAGCAGTTTGCTAACCGTCGTCGTCGTGTTGGTCCCCACCTTCGTGTTGGGGACTTGGTGTGGTTGTCTTCCCGTTTTGTCCCTATGAGGGTTTCTTCTCCCAAATTTAAGCCTCGGTTCATCGGTCCTTATAGGAGTTTGGAGATTCTTAACCCTGTTTCCTTTCGTTTGGACCTCCCGGCATCTTTCGCTATCCATAATGTGTTCCATCGGTCGTTGTTGCAGAGATATGAGGTACCGGTGGTTCCTTCTACTGAGCCTCCTGCTCCTGTGCTGGTGGAGGGTGAATTGGAGTACGTCGTAGAGAAGATCTTGGACTTCCGTATTTCCAGACGGAGACTTCAATATCTGGTTAAATGGAAAGGCTATGGTCAGGAAGATAATTCTTGGGTAACTGCCTCTGATGTTCATGCCTCGGATTTTGTTCGTGCCTTTTATAGGGCTCATCCAGATCGCCCTGGCGGTTCTTGTGAGGGTTCGGTGCCCCCTCCTTAAGGGGAGGGTACTGTTGTGTATCCGCTTTTTGGGCTCCCCTGGTGGTTGCTGGTGGTACTGGTGACTTGTTTGCACTTTGCTGCTTCTGTTCACCTGCTTCCATCAGTGTTTGGGAGTTTCCTATTTAGCCTTGCTCTCCAGTCATTTCCTTGCCGGTCATCATTGTAACCAGAGCCTTCGGTTGCATGTTCCTGCTACTAGTCTGCTGATCAGCTAAGTGGACTTTGTCCTTTTGTTTTGTACCTTTTGTCCAGTTTGCAGTTTTTGTAATTCTCTGTAGCTGGAAGCTCTTGCGGGCTGAAATTGCCACTCCTGTGTCATGAGTTGACACAGGAGTCTTAAAGTAATTTCAGGATGGTTTTTGAAAGGGTTTTCAGTTGACCGTGAAGTCCTCTTTTGTATCCTTCTGCTATCTAGTAAGTGGACCTCTCTTTGCTAAATCTACTTTCATACTGTGTATGTCTTTTCCTCTTAATTCACCGTTATTACATGTGGGGGGCTGCTATCATCTTTTGGGGTATTTCCCTAGAGGTAAGCCAGGTCTGTTTCTTCCTCTACCAGGCGTAGTTAGTCCTCCGGCTGGCGCGTGGCATTTAGGAAGCCGTAGGTATGCTCCCTGGCTACTGTTAGTTGTGTGGTAGATTTAGCTCACGGTCAACTCGAGTTTCCATCACCCGAGAGCTCGTTCGTTATTTATATGTTTCTTACATTCCCTTGCCATTGGGAACCATGACACCTCCCATAGCCACCCTGCTATTGATCCTGTTGTACGATCCCATTCCCTCAATCATCATGCCCCTTTTCCTGATCAGTTCTTGTAACGAGACGTCGGCCATATTTTTCCAGCAAACCTGCACCTTGCCAGCAGCAACTGTAGGAAAGAGGACAATCCAATGCCACAGACAATCTTCTAGGCCAGGCCTTATCCACACTAAAAATATTTTTTATGTTACTAATGTGATACAGAAGGGGAGATCTCAGTTTGAAATTGTTTTGAGCACCTAGTCTATGTTATACAGGCCTCATCGACAGGTCCAAAAAAATTCTTCGGTTACTAACGTAATTCAAAAGGGGACATATCCAGTACAAATTGTTTGGAACATGTAGTCAATGTTGTACAGGCCTCATCCACACAAAAAACATCTGTTACTAACATCATACAGTAAAAAACATCTCATTTTGAAATTTTTTGGAGCAGGTCTTCTTTGTCATACAGGCTTCATCTACACTGAAACAAATCTTTCTTCTGTGAGTAACGTGATTCATTATGCCATATTTCCCCTTCTAATTTTATGCCGCTGAAATTCACCCGTGTGCAGAGGTTGTGCAGAGTAAAAAATCTATTTATTAGTTGCTAATAGTGTGATCCTAGCACACTGTCACAGCAAAATGACTGGGAATAAGCTAGGTCGTAGTGGAAGGGGGATTAGGCTTGGTGTTCAAGGTGCATGTTAGGTAGGTGCTAATGCTTCTTAAAGCACTAGTGAACCAACAACGTGACGACCTATCCAAAAACAACTGACAAATTTTGTTACTTGATGTTGTATTTTTTAGTGTGCTGTATTGTTCTCATTTAATTGCAATCTCTGATATCTTTAGTGGGGCTTAAGTGCCTGCCGTTGCTACTGCTGCTGGAGATGTTAACACTAATTTGTGGAAATGTGAACAGTCCAGCTTCGGTGTCCATCTGCTGGGTTGGTGAAGTGAAAGACCTGTCGGTCCCTATTAGGCTATTTCTACTATGTTAAAATTGATGTCACTTTGTTGGTGTGTGCAAATACATTTTTGTAAATGTGTAGGTTCCACTTTGGGTCTCCTCCATATTTGTTGCCTGTAGCAGTAGGCCTCCGATACTGGCGGTCTTCCACTGTCTTTGAGTCAACTACCCTTACTACTATCCTTACATTTTTCTGACAATAGTAATCTATGAAACTGATATTTGCGCCTCCTGAGTGCGGCTGAGCATCACTTTAAATTTTTGGGGGAGTTTTATCATTTATATAGCGCCAATAATTCAACATTTGCTTTACAGACATTTACAGACATTACTGGCAGTGTCACCATTGGGATTCACTATCTATATTTACTATTTGTATATCTTTGTAAC
Organism: Ranitomeya variabilis; assembly: GCF_051348905.1. Classification (NCBI taxonomy): domain Eukaryota; kingdom Metazoa; phylum Chordata; class Amphibia; order Anura; family Dendrobatidae; genus Ranitomeya; species Ranitomeya variabilis. Next base: position 309,477,834 of record NC_135236.1, read on the forward strand.
ATGGGTAGAAAAATTATTACTGGGAGTAAACCCTTGCAAACACAGGCTCCTAATGTTTTTGCGTTGACAACTGAACGTTTCTGTGGTTTCAATGAAATCACAGAAATGCAAACTTTGTGCCTCACTGCTGTCTTGGGGAAATCCACTGTCAAGATTGTCTTCCAGCATGTTTTGATACTGCAGCATGGGCACGTCCCTTTCCAGGGGGGAAGCAACTGGCAAAATTTACTTTTATATTGTGGATAGAAAACACTGGCAACCCAGTAGTCAGCACTATTTGGAATCATAACTAGAGTTGAGCGACTTTTACTTTTTTCGGATCGACTCGGGTTTCGTGAAACCCGACTTTGTCAAAAGTCGGGTTGGGTGAAATCGGCCAATTATTGGGAAAAGTTGGGGGCCGACTGAAACACGAAACCCAATGCAAGTCAATGGGGAATCAAAGTTGGCAGTGAGTGGAGGACAAGAAAACACCCACAGTGCCCATTTTAATGCCAAAAACATATTTTCTTATTACTTAAGCTTGTCAATCTTAATTTACTTTATAATAATAGTTAGGCATTGAAAACTGGGGGTCATTTGGCTAAAGTTGTGGGGGGGGGTAGGGCTGGCTCAAGATTTTCATGGGCCCAGGAAATGTGGAATACGTCACGGCGGTGGAGCAGGGAGAGATAAGTATTTCAACTTTGCAAGTGCTGTGATCCTGAGCAAGCAGGGGGGCCCATTTGTTGGCACTGGCACAGGGCCCCTCATTGTACAGCAGTGTGTTTGACGGCGGGTGGCACCCCCCACTGGCAGAGAAACTTTTCCGTACTGTGAGGGGCCCTGTGCCAGTGACGTTGCCAATGAGTATGCCCCCCCACCTGATGAAGGAACCTGCACTTTCATCTGCACCTTCCTCTTTGTCCCCGTGTAAGGTGGTATAGTATGTGGGAAGGGGAACCTGACTTTCAGCAGGGTCAGATTCTGGCTGTGTAGAGTGCAAGGGGAATGTAGTGGTCTGGGTCAATGTACCAGCAGACTCATCTAGCAGTGGCTGGGCAATGGGCAGGATGAGGAGAAAACACAGATATAGGCCAAAATAATAAAGTAGGCTAAATGCAGTTCAAATGTGGTAACAGGACTAAACAGGCGGCATTGCTTTGTTCAGTGGAGGAAAACTGTAATGAGCGGCAGACACAGTTAGTAGGCCCAAATAATAAAGTAGGCTAAATGCAGTTCAAATGTGGTAACAGGACTAAACAGGTGGCATTGCTTTGTTCAGTGGAGGAAAACTGTAATCAGTGGCAGACACAGTTAGTAGGCCCAAATAATAAAGTGGGCTAAATGTCTGCCAAAAAATTGTTCATAAATAATCAGGTGGCATAGCTAGGTACAGGGGTGGGCTCCTCTGCTGAGTAGCACACAGTGGTAGTAGGCGCAAAGTATTAACTGGTCTAAATGGAGGCCAGGGCCCCTGTATATTTTAACTATCATCTATCATTTCAACAAATTTGTATTGGCAGTGCCATTGAAGGATTTAACAGCACAGACTACACAGTTGTGGAGCAGGGAGAGGTAAGTGTTGCAAGTGGTAGAGCACTGTTCGAGCTGGGGGGAACACTCTCTCGTGGGCAGCGGTACTGGCACAGGGCACCTCATATTACGATGGTGTGTCTGACGTTGGTTGTGCACCACCACCATCAGTACCAGCTGGCAACCACCGCCCACGGGCTCTTCCACCAGACTTCCTCATTTTTTGGAAAATCTAACCAAAATAACAACCGTTATATGGTACTGTAAAACAAGGTAGAAGGTGTATATAAACTTGTTGAGAATTTAAATCTCCCTTTTTTGGGGGAGACTGAACCAAAACTCAGGCCATGTGCATAAAACAACACAATGTAAGTGGCAGAAAGTGGCTGGCTGATATACGATAAACTAACAGGACTGAAGTATATCCACTTTGTGAGAATTTGAATCTCACTTTTTTTGGGGGGAGATTGAACCAAAACTCAGGCCCAGTGTACATAACAACGCAATCTAAGTGGCAGAAAGTGGCTGGAAGATATATGAAAAAATACAAGGACTGTAGTACAATTTCAATCTCCCTTCAATGATCTCAGGACAAGTATGGCAGCAATAAAAAGGACTGCTGCACACAAAAGTGTGAACAAATAAACAAGATAACTGTGCAGAAAGGAGCAACAGGATTTTTTGCTTTTAAAAAAGCAGTTGGTTTGCACAGCAGCGTGCAAACAGCAATGCAGCTATAAGGGTGCCTTATAAGACAGCCTAATAAGCTACAGAGCTGATGCACAAAAATATAGCCTCCACTGTCCCTGCAAAAAAAAGGTGGTGTTGGACAGTGGAAATCGCTTCAGCACAAGCAGTTTGGGGGTTAATCTTCCCTCCCTAACTATATCCCTTCTTCTGATGAAGCTGCAGCAACCTCTCCCTATGCTAAGATCGGCAGAAGTAAGATGGCGGTTGGCGTGCAGGCCCCTTTATAGCCCCTGTGATGCCACAGAAAGCAAGCCAATCACTGTCATGCCCTTCTCTAAGATGGTGGGGACCGAGACCTATGTCATCACGCTGCCCACACTTTGCGTCCTCCTTCATTGGCTGAAAAATGGCGCTGAAAGCATCATATGAAACGCGACTTTTGCGCGCAGATCGGCAACCTCATGGCTGATCCCACACTAGGATCGGGTCGGGTTTCATGAAACCCGACTTTGCCGAAAGTTGACGATTTTTGAATTTGTCCGATCCGTTTCGCTCAACCCTAATCATAACTATGCGGGTAACAATCATGTTGCAGATAGTGCTGCAAGATGGCACTCATGGGTCAGTCTCATTCATTATGTCCAACTCCACAGTGTGTTGGTGGCAGGATAACACTCAGGCTTTCTTTCTCCATCCTCTCCTGACAACCATGGACAACATAGAGTGAATCATTATCGTCTTCATCTCCTAACAGTTGCGCATCCATCACCTCTTCCTTCTCATCCTTTTCATGGACCTTCTCCATTTGTTCCCCCTAAGGCAACTGCCTGTGAGATGACAGATATTGAATATATTGTTAATCCTAAAGGTATTCTCCACTGCTTCCTCCACTTCCCCTAGGACCACCACCACCACCTGCTCACCTACATTATTTAAAGTGTGCTTCAGCATGTACATCACAGTAATAGGGATGCTGATGATGGCATCATCACCACTAACCATATTAGTAGCCCTGAAAGAAAACATGCAGAAGGGTGCAGAGATCCTTCATCTGTATCCACTACGCAAGTGTGATTTGCACCACGTCAGTAATGCGATGTATCAGGCTATGAAAAATGTCATACTGCAACAGGTCTTGGTGCTGCTGTCCTAGTCGCTGCAACATGTGCAGAGTTTAATTCCACAATGTGGTCATATCGCATATCAACCGGTTAACCGGTAGTCTGAAAGATCTCTATACCAACTGAAGTGGAATGGTGGAAGTCAAAGACAAGAAAAGGAAGGCATGCATAAAGTCAGGGAGTGGGACCATCAAATTTATAGCAATATTTAATGGGAAAGCAAAAAAACCAAATAGTGCCAAACCACTTAAAAATATTTAAAAACAATTAGAATGCAAACCCAATGATGGAATAATGACCCCACCAACAGCAATCCAACACCAAATATAACATCAAATCTGGATGAATATTTAAAGAGACACTGTCACCCCCCTCCAGCCGTTATAAACTAAAAGAGCCACCTTGTGCAGCAGTAATGCTGCATTCTAACAAGGTGGCTCTTTTAGTTTTTGTTGCTGTTATTCTCAAAATAAAGCTTTTTATAATTTTGCCCAAATACCTATCTTTATACCTGGAGGCAGGTCTTTGAAGCGCCCAACTGCCGTCAGTCATCTCTTCTGCGGCACTGGTCGCCGCCCCCTCAGCGATGTTTTCCTCTGAAATCCGGAGCCTTCGCTGTGCTCTTTTGCCTGGGGCAGGCGCATTGAGCATTGGCCGTCATAGCTCAGATGCCAGGTTCCGGACTGCGCCTGTGCGGGCAGTGCGGCCACCCTGCTACTGAATCCCCGCCCCGCAGTGTGTTATGCATTATGCACAGTGCGGGGCTGGGATTCCTAGGCATGGCACAGGCGCAGTCCGGAACCCGGCATTTGAGCTATGACGGCCAATGCTCAATGCGCCTGCCTCAGGCAGAAGAGCACAGCGCAGGTGCCAGATTTCAAAACATCACTGAGGGGGGCGGCGACCAGCGCCACAGAAGAGATGACTGACGGCAGTTGGGCGCTTCAAAGACCTGCCTCCAGGTACAAAGACAGGTATTTGGGCAAAATTATGAAACGCTTTATTTTGAGAATAACAGCAACAAAAACTAAAAGAGCCACCTTGTTAGAATGCAGCATTACTGCAGCACAAGGTGGCTCTTTTAGTTTATAACGGCTGGAGGGGGTGACAGTGTCCCTTTAAATAAATACAGGTGGAATATGAGCACTGATAGACATGATAAATTTCTGTAGCCTCTATAAAGGGGTGGATAAAACACACAAACATATATACACTTATGCAATTTGTATATAGGATACAATACACTTTATTGATCCCGAGGGAAATTATGGTATTACAGCAGCGTTAAGAAAAGAGCATTTCAAACATTACAACATTACAAACAGCATTACATAAAGTAATTACTAGATACAGATCTTGCACATGACTAACCACATTACGTAACAAACATATTTGGGTGAATGCAATATAAGTCAAAGAATGGTTTCAACAGAGAATCCCCATATATATAATTAGCCACATACATTAATTACCACATAACAAATAAGCTTGACATAGATAGCCCAGTCATAATAAGAGATATGCCATTAGGTAAAGTGCAGGTGCAAATGGAGAAATAGCTTTAATATCCCTGAGGGTACAAGCCTGAATGGTATAAGCCTGCCTGCAGCTGTGTTAAATAGCAAAAATTCACTGCACACTCTAATGGAATTTTATTTTAGACAAAGAAAAAAGTGCCAAGTTACAAAAATTGGTCCAAAACCCAGTAAAGTGGAGACACCCGACGTTTCGACCCTCCCGGGTCTAAATCATGGGGTTTACTTGGGTTCAAAACCCAAGTTAATCCCATGATTAAGACCCGGAAGGGTAAACCCCATGATTAAGACCCGGGAGGGTCGAAACGTCGGGTGCACGTGTTCGTTGTGCACTCCGATGGAAGCCGGCAAAAGGTAACAAACTGCATGTGTATGGGCAGTAAGAGACATACAAGTAAATGGAACGAGATGCGTGTAACTTATGCGCATGTGCCTATACTTATAGCATATGTACAACATGAACGAATATGTGAATAGATAAAAATAGCCATAAAAGGGCAAGAAAAGCGTTTGGGTTCTCATCAAACAGTTACAAATCTCGCCACCAATATAGAGAAAGAGAAAAAACAATGTAAAAAAAAACTTTATATAAACCAGAATAAATAAGAAGGATGAAAAGATATAGAGTGACACAAATGGAATGAAATATCAATCATATTTATTAATTTGATAAAGAGGTGAATGAAATTCCCAAGATTACTAAATGGAAGAACCTGCTTAGGGGAACGGAGAAGAAGGAGAGTGGGTGGGAGGGGAACTGGAAGGAAATGGAGGGGAAGATGAGGAAGGGGAAGGAATGGGAAGTGATGAAGGTGTGGGAAGTGATGGAAGGAAAGGTGAAGTAGGAAGGGGGCAGGCAGGGGGGAAAGGGAGGGAAGTATGGGAAGGAACTGGATGTCATATATAGTAAAATATGACATGAATAGTCACATATTTTTCCCATAGTCCTACTAACAAGGCGGTTAAGGAGCACTTCAACAATACAGTATCAACATAATCTACTATGGTAGGTGCCATGTAGATAAGAAGTGAGAAGAAACACAGTAGTAAAATTAAAAGAAATACTTTATTGAATAACAAAGATAAAAAAAACGGGGCAGAGTAAAGCCTCTAAACAAATGGGGAGCAATAGCAGCAGCAAGTAATAAAGTGCACAGTAAAGCAGAATGTAATTTAAAGTGCCCCTATAAAAAAAACAATTAGGCTCACATATAGTCTTTAAATCCAGGGAGATGGCAGAAAAAGTAAGCAGGGGGAAGGATGGTGGAAAATGGTTTAGCTGACAATTATTGCCATGTAGTGCAGAATACACAAATGCAAGTGCAAGTAAAAACTGCCTATAAATCAATGGATAGAACAGGAGCCTAAAGAGTTAAAGTCAATAGAATGCACCATAATTTGCAGCTATATCCTATAAAAGAATAGTAGTGGCTCACATACTGTCTTTAAATTCAGGAGATGGCAGAAAGAAGGACGGGGAAGGGGAAGGGGGAAGGGAGAGGAGGAGGGGAGGATGGTGGAAATGGTTCCGCTGACAATTATTGCCATATTGCTGAATACGCAAATGCAAGTGCAAGTAAAAGCTGCCTATAAATCCATGGATGGTCTCTTGTGTTAAAGCTTGCCACAGCTCTCCTGCAGTGTGTGTTTTATGACCTAAACAAACCAGCTTCAGCAGAGCGTGTTGCCGCTTTGCCAATGCGCTGCTGCACAGGTCACAGCTTGGCAGTGATGGGGATGGTTCTTCAGCAGAGGATGAGGAGCAGGAGGAGGGGAGAGAGGTAGTGGAATATGAAGAGGCAGAAACCCTGGCAGAAGTTGGGCTCGCTATTCTTGGAATGGGTAGGATGTGTGATGTTCCAGTTTGCGCCTTTGTCCCACCTTCCACCAGGTTCACCCAGTGTGCCGTGACAGAAATGTATCATTCCTGTACACAACAACTTGTCCTGGTGTCTGTTGTTCAGTGGACCTTCCCGGTTACGTCGCTGATAAGAGCACGGTTCAGATTGCCTAACACATGCTTGTGTAACGCAGGGACAGCACACCAGGCAAAAGAGTGGAGAAAATGGCCTGGTGCATGCTTGGTAGCATGCAGTAGGACATATTTGGACTACTGCTTTGCATAAGGCACTAACCGCCTTTTTAAGTGGATTAATGTGAACAGCAGAAGGCAGGCTTTGACCACTAAAACAGCGGGGAAAATGGCCTGGTGCGTGCTTGGTAGCAGGCAGTAGGAAATACTTGGACTACTGCTTTTTGTAGGGCAATAAACGCATTTTTACACCGGTTTCACAAGTCCAGATATTTCCAGTACCGGAAAAAACGGTACCAGAGATATCTATGTCCATGTGTCCATGAGTCCATGTGTGTACCACGTGTGGCAACTGTGTGCCACCCATGTGCCGCATCAGTACCACACGGACAGTCACCAGGGAAGAAGCGCTACAGTAAGCTCTGTTCCCTGGAGGCAGGTGCTGAAGTCGGCTCTCATCATTCTCCCCTGCTCTGCCGGCGAGCAGAGAAGAAGGAGGAGCATTATATTAAAGTCCAAACGACAGCAGGTGGGGGCTTTTGGGACTCACCCCCATCATCTGACACCTGCAGCTGCTAATAACAGAGACAGTAGATGCGGATGATCAGGGTGTTCCACTGCCACCAGCTGCTGCAATCTAAGGAAGTAAATGAATGAAAAATCCGAAGTGGCTTTCCCCCTATTTTCTTGAACCAACCAGACAAAACTCACAGCTCGGGGCTGCAACCCTTAGCTGTCAGCTTCAGCAAGGTCGGTTATCAAAAATAGAGGGGTCCCCACATCGTTTTTTTATTATTAAAATAAATAATTTAAAAAATGGCATGGACTCCTCACCATTTTTGACAACCAGCCTTGCTAAAGCTCACAGCTGGGGCTGCTGTTCTCAGAGTGGTAAGAAGCCATTGATATAGGCCTCCCCAGCCTAAAAACAGCAGCCTGCAGCTGCCCAGAAAAGGCTCATCTATTAGATGCGCCTATTCTGGTGCTTTGCCTGGCTCTTCCCATTTGTCCTGTAGCAGTGTCAAGTAAGGTTCATATTTTTGGGGTTGATGTCACCTCTGTAATTTCGGGTGACATCAAGCCGATAGCTTAGTAATGGAGAGGTGTCTATAAGACACCTATCCATTACTAATCCTATTGTTTTATGTTAAATAAAGTCACAGCCAGAATAAAATCCTTTATTAGAAAAAAATACACATACTCCTTTAATATTGCAAATTAAACCATATATACTGCAACATCTAATTCCCCGAAGCCCTTGATCTCCTGTAATCAAAATAAAATTAAAAAAACAACAATATACCATACGTGTCCGTCGCTGTGTCCCACGCTGTATTCCATGTCTGGAGCTAAATAGTTTTCAACCAGGACGGTGCCAAGATGCAACAATACAGGCTGAAAACCACTGGTGAATGAGCTGCTGAGAGCACAGCATCATTCACAAGCAGTGACATAATCGAGGCTGGGCTGAACTGCGGTGACCTCACAACCATGGGAAAATGCCGGTGATGATGTCACCGCTGGTGACTGATGATGTGCTCTCAGCATCTCATTCACCAGTGGTTTTCAACCTGGATGGTCGCATCTTGGCATCCTCCAGGTTGAAAGCTATTTAGCCCCCAGACATAGATTACAGCATGGGACACAACGACGAACATGTATGGTATATTGTTGTTTTTATTTTATTTTTATTACAGGAGATCGAGGGCTTCGCTTGGATTAGGCGTGGTTGTAAGTATGGTTTAATTGAGAATATTAAAGGAGTCTGTGTCATTTTTTCAAATAAAGGATTTTTTTTCTAGCTGTGTCTTTATTTACAAACAAAACAACTATAGGATTAGTAATGGATAGGTGTCTTATAGAGGCGTCTCCATTACTAAGCTGTGGGCTTGATGTCACCTGACATTACAGAGGTGACATCAACCCCACAAATATGAACCCCACTTGCCACCACTACAAGGTAAGTGGGAAGAGCCGGGCAAAGTGCCAGAATTGGTGCATCTAATAGATGCGCCTTTTATGGGCAGCTGTGGGCTGCTGTTTTTAGGCTGGCCCCTTACCAGCCTGAGAATAGCAGCCGTCAGCTCTGAGCTTTAGCAAGGCTGGTTGTCACAAATGGGGGGACCCGACGCTGTTTCTTTAAATTATTTATTTATTTAAATAGTTTAAAAAAAACAGCGTGGGGACCCCTCTATTCTTGATAAACAACCTTGCAGAAGCTGACAGCTGGGGGTTGCAGCCCCCAGCTGTGAGTTTTGCCTGGTTGGTTCCAGAAAATAGGGAGAAACCCACGTCAGGTTTTTCATTCATTTATTTAGTTAGATTGCAGGCAGAAGCTGTGGAATACCCCCATCCTCCTCTCCTGCTGTCACTGTTATTAGCGGCAGCAGGTGTCGGATGATGGGGGTAAGAGTCCCAAAAGCCCCAAACTGCTGTCATTGTTCAGACATCATTCTCCTCTGCTCACGCCAATTGCAGTTAGTGCAGGGGAGAATGATGAGAGCCGGCATCAGCACCAGCTGCCGGGGAACAGCACTTACTGTAGCGCTTCTTCCCTGGTGGCCGTCCTTGTGATACTGTTGCATCACACGAACGGCATCCGTGTGCGGTATGTGTTTACACGGACCCTTTGACTTGAATGGGTCCGTGTGATCCATGCAGCTGCACAAAAACAGACATGTCTACATACAGTGGGGCAAAAAAGTATTTAGTCAGTCAGCAATAGTGCAAGTTCCACCACTTAAAAAGATGAGAGGCGTCTGTAATTTACATCATAGGTAGACCTCAACTATGGGAGACAAACTGAGAAGAAAAAATCCAGAAAATCACTTTGTCTGTTTTTTTATCATTTTATTTGCATATTATGGTGGAAAATAAGTATTTGGTCAGAAACAAAATTTCATCTCAATACTTTGTAATATATCCTTTGTTGGCAATGACAGAGGTCAAACGTTTTCTGTAAGTCTTCACAAGGTTGCCACACACTGTTGTTGGTATGTTGGCCCATTCCTCCATGCAGATCTCCTCTAGAGCAGTGATGTTTTTGGCTTTTAGCTTGGCAACACGGACTTTCAACTCCCTCCAAAGGTTTTCTATAGGGTTGAGATCTGGAGACTGGCTAGGCCACTCCAGGACCTTGAAATGCTTCTTACGAAGCCACTCCTTCGTTGCCCTGGCGGTGTGCTTTGGATCATTGTCATGTTGAAAGACCCAGCCACGTTTCATCTTCAATGCCTTTGCTGATGGAAGGAGGTTTGCACTTAAAATCTCACGATACATGGCCCCATTCATTCTTTCATGTACCCGGATCAGTCGTCCTGGCCCCTTTGCAGAGAAACAGCCCCAAAGCATGATGTTTCCACCACCATGCTTTACAGTAGGTATGGTGTTTGATGGATGCAACTCAGTATTCTTTTTCCTCCAAACATGACAAGTTGTGTTTCTACCAAACAGTTCCAGTTTGGTTTCATCAGACCATAGGACATTCTCCCAAAACTCCTCTGGATCATCCAAATGCTCTCTAGCAAACTTCAGACGGGCCCGGACATGTACTGGCTTAAGCAGTGGGACACGTCTGGCACTGCAGGATCTGAGTCCATGGTGGCGTAGTGTGTTACTTATGGTAGGCCTTGTTACATTGGTCCCAGCTCTCTGCAGTTCATTCACTAGGTTCCCCCGCGTGGTTCTGGGATTTTTGCTCACCGTTCTTGTGATCATTCTGACCCCACGGGGTGGGATTTTGCGTGGAGCCCCAGATCGAGGGAGATTATCAGTGGTCTTGAATGTCTTCCATTTTCTAATTATTGCTCCAACTTGATTTCTTCACTCCAAGCTGGTTGGCTATTGCAGATTCAGTCTTCCCAGCCTGGTGCAGGGCTACAATTTTGTTTCTGGTGTCCTTTGACAGCTCTTTGGTCTTCACCATAGTGGAGTTTGGAGTCAGACTGTTTGCGGTGTGCACAGGTGTCTTTTTATACTGATAACAAGATTAAACAGGTGCCATTACTACAGGTAATGAGTGGAGGAAAGAGGAGACTCTTAAAGAAGAAGTTACAGGTCTGTGAGAGCCAGAAATCTTGATTGTTTGTTTCTGACCAAATACTTATTTTCCACCATAATATGCAAATAAAATGATAAAAAAACAGACAATGTGATTTTCTGGATTTTTTTTGTCTCAGTTTGTCTCCCATAGTTGAGGTCTACCTATGATGTAAATTACAGACGCCTCTCATCTTTTTAAGTGGTGGAACTTGCACTATTGCTGACTGACTAAATACTTTTTTGCCCCACTGTATGTGTCACTCAGACACACGGTCTGTGAAAAAACACAGATATGTGCACAGACCCATTCATTTGAATGGGTCTACTTGTGTCCCTGTCTCCGGTACGTGTGAAAACTTTCACCACACGTACAGGAGACACTGATGTGTGAAACCGGCCATATGCTGTATTCTATTTTTTCTTCTAATTTTCTTATAGTGCAAGAAACAACTAAGGATGCTATGTACTTTTATGTCATGTGTTCTTGATTTTTATCCAAATAAAAGAAACGATTGATACAGAATAAGGTGTTATATTTCAAGATTTGTGTTATTTTTTAGCATTTTAAGAAATGTAATACAGGAAAGAATATAAAAGCAACTTTACATTGATTTATTCTGCTAAAATAACTAACTAGTGACTCACCTTTTATGAAATGCTATAATATGGATTTTCGGATTTTTACTTTCTCTCTCCACCTGTGTCCTGAATTAAATAATATCTGAAGTAAAGGGAGCCTATTTTTAAGCTGTTGTTAATTAAAGGTACCATGCTTTGAGTGCCTTGCACTTAGCCTTGGTGTCAAGCAGGGGTGTCAGCAGGGGTTTTTAGCAATTTAAAGGCATTTTATCTGTATCTAAGAAGCATTCTGCTGACCATCTGTGCATTAGACATTCAATGTACATACTCAGAATGGAATTTAAGCCTAGTTTGTTTAAAATACCTAATGTAATATAACGCAGTACATACTACAATGCACTGCAATATGAGAAATATGAGAAACCTTTACCTAAGGATAATCCTACTTGTATAGAGCCCAACATGGCGTTCTATTAATGTTATTCCCATCCCACATGCTGTCCTTAAATAATCTATAGATTACTTTTTGCAAAATATATTAAAAAGCTAAATGGTTTGCAATGACTTACAGAAGAGGTCAATCTATGCGGCTACTACTTTTAAACTGAAATGCAACTATAGCAATATCATTATATACATCATTCCCATCATTAAATTAATCCCATATAAATGGAAACTAATGCAATTAAAGGACTGGACAATGGGATGAAGATTAACTATACCATGGCCCCAAAAAAAGCAAACTGAGCATAGAGTCTATGGTGCACCAGACTTTTTTGTAGTCCGGCATCACGGCAGTCACACAAACAGATATATATCACTTCATTAAACACTAAAAGGGAGCTAAATTAGTCATGAGAAGCATAATTATTAGAGGTGCAGACTTTGTTGTGGCATTTGAGTCCTCTACTAAGCACTATACTAACCATGAGAACACTATTACTACAAATGGCACATGTTGATAGAAGCCTATATAAAGTTTTTGCATCAGAACCAAGGAGTTGTTATTACACCTCTATCTTTGATATACAGTATGTCGTCATATTATTGCTGCTCTTTTAGTTACTACAATCTGATATTGTGGCCTGCAATAGAAGTTTGTGTGCATGGGTTGAGTAACTAAATAAAAAAGGGTTGCCCTACATTAGAAAAAAAAACGTCCTTCTACTTGTTGTCACGGAATTACACCTTAAAGGGTTGTGTGGTATAAGGTACAAATCTGTAGTCCCTTTATGTGATTGCAGAATAGTGATTCCTTTCATTGCGTGCATTGTGAGGACTCTCCAGTGCCGATGTTGGGAGCGGTTGGCGCCTAACCACAAGTATATGATTTGCATACATGCAGTCACATGCTCACTAGATGGACGCAACCTCGATCTCTATGCAAGTTCATTGAGTGAAGCCAGACACAGTCTAGTCAGAATGTGGCCGGAAGTATGCAAATCGCATACATGAAGTCACATGACCGTCCACTCCCTGTGACAGCACCAGAGAATCCCCACAATACGCAGTCGACTGTTAGGATTCACAAGTCTCCAATCACATAGAGTGACTTCAGACTTGTAGTTTAAGACTTGATAACCCCTTTACCTATTGAGAAGAATAGGGATAAGCAGCAACACCACACACAATCTATCATTCACTGCACTGATTTTGGAAGAAAGCAATCCCCTTGGGATGTGCTGAAGACCACCAGGTGTGTGATGATGGTGCTCCTAAGGGCTGTCCCACACGTCCAGATAATTCCGGTACCGGAATAAATCGGTACCGGAGTTATCCGTGTCCGTGTGCCTGGGAACTCACGTAGGCCATACGTGCGGCACACGTGTGCCGCCCGTATGGCGAGTGGGTACCACACGGAGCGTGTGGTACCCACGCGTCTAGTACCCTGCATCGTGCTGAAGCCACGATTCATATGTTCCCTGCAGCAGCGTTTGCTGCAGAGAAAATATGAATAATAGTGTTTAATATAAACATCTATGTGTCCGCCGCCCTCCCACCCCCTGTGCGCCCCCCCCCCGCTGTTCTGAAAATACTCACCCGCTCCCACGTTGGCTGTCGCGGGTTCCTGGTCTGGCCCCATCTTCTCCTGTATGCGGTCACGTGGGGCCGATCATTTACAGTCATGAATATGTGGCTCCACCTCCCATAGGGGCGGAGCCGACTATTCATGATTGTAAATGAGCAGCCCCACGTGACCGCATACAGTAGAAGGCGCGGGGCAGAGAGGAAGGAGTGACAGCCAACGTGGGAGCGGGTGAGTATTTTCTGAACAGCGGGGGGGCGCACAGGGGGTGGGAGGGCGGCGGACACATAGATCTTTATTTTAAACACTATTATTCATATTTTCTCTGCAGCAAACGCTGCTGCAGGGAACATATGAATCGCGGCTTCAGCACCATGTGGGGGGGACAGCTCTTACTGTAGCGCTGTCTCCTGCACGCACACGGACCCCAGACGGAGAACGGCCGTGTGAGGTCCGTGTTTTACACGGACCCATTGACTTTAATGGGTCCGTGTAATACGTGCGCTCCCACGAACACTGACATGTCTCCGTGTTTGGCACACGGAGACACGGTCCGCAAAAAATCAATGACATCTGAACAGATGCATTGATTTTTATGGGTCTACGTGTGTCAGTGTCTCCGGTACGTGAGGAAACTGTCACCTCACGTATCGGAGCCACTGACGTGTGAAACCGGCCTAAGAATGACAGTCTGTGGTATTACTGTGCATATTACAAGCAATGGATCGATTGCAAGTTTAAGTCATGTAAGGGGACTAAGTAATACAGAAGAAAAAGTTTTAAAAATATGAAAAAATTAAAATAAAATTATAAAAATTTGAATCATCTTCCACTTGTCCTATTTTTTAACCCCTTAGTGACAGAGCCAATTTGGTACTTAATGACCGAGCCAATTTTTACAATTCTGACCACTGTCACTTTATGAGGTTATAACTCTGGAACGCTTTAACGGATCCTGCTGATTCTGAGACTGTTTTTTCGTGACATGTTGTACTTCATGCTTGTGGTAAAATTTCTTCGATATTACTTGCGATTATTTATGAAAAAAATGGAAATATGGTGAAAATTTTTAAAATTTTGCAATTTTCAAATTTTGTATTTTTATGCCCTTAAATCAGAGAGATATGTCACACAAAATAGTTAATAAATAACATTTCCGACATGTCTACTTTACATCAGCACAATTTTGGAAACAAAATTTTTTTTTGTTAGGGAGTTATAAGGGTTAAAATTTGACCAGCAATTTCTCATTTTTACAACACCATTTTTTTTTAGGGACCACATCACATTTGAAGTCATTTTGAGGGATCTATATGATAGAAAATAACCAAGTGTGACACCATTCTAAAAACTGCACCCCTCAAGGTACTTAAAATCACATTCAAGAAGTTTATTAACCCTTTAGGTGCTTCACAGGAACTCAAACAATGTGGAAGGAAAAAATGAACATTTAACTTTTTTTGCAAACACTTTAATTCAGAACCATATTTTTTTATTTTCACAAGTGTAAAAACAGAAATTTAACCATACATTTTGTTGTGCAATTTCTCCTGAATATGCTCATACCCCATATGTAGGGGTAAACCACTGTTTGGGTGCACCGCAGAGCTTGGAAGAGAAGGAGCGCCGTTTTACTTTTTCAATGTACAATTGGCTGGAATTGAGATTGGACGCCATGTCGCGTTTGGAGAGCCCCTGATGTGCCTAAACAGTGGAAACCCCCCACAAATGACACCATTTTGGAAACTAGACCCCTTAAGGAACTTATCTAGATGTGTGGTGAGCACTTTGATCCCCCAGGTGCTTCACGGAAGTTTATAACGTAGAGCCATGAAAATAAAAAATCAAATTTTTTCTACAAAAATGATCTTTTTGCCCCCAAATTTTTATTTTCCCAAGGGTAACAGGAGAAATTAGACCACAAAAGTTGTTGTGCAATTTCTCCTGAGTACGTTGATACCCCATATGTGGGGGTAAACCACTGTTTGGGCTAACTGCAGAGCTTGGAAGAGAAGGAGCGCCGTTTTACTTTTTCAATGTAGAATTAGCTGGAATTGAGATCGGATGCCATGTCGCGTTTGGAGAGCCACTGATGTGCCTAAACAGTGTAAACCCCCCACAAATGACACCATTTTGGAAACTAGACCCCTTAAGGAACTTATCTAGATGTGTGGTGAGCACTTTAAACCCCCAGGTGCTTCCCGGAAGTTTATAACGTAGAGCCGTGAAAATAAAAAAGTCGCATTTTTTCTACAAAAATGATCTTTTTGTCCCCAAATTTTTATTTTCCCAAGGGTAACAGGAGAAATTAGACCACAAAAGTTGTTGTGAAATTTCTCCTGAGTACGTTGATACCCCATATGTGGGGGTAAACCACTGTTTGGGCGCACTGCAGAGCTTGGAAGAGAAGGAGTGCCGTTTCACTTTTTCAATGTAGAATTGGCTGGAATTGAGATCGGATGCCATGTCGCGTTTGGAGAGCCCCTGATGTGCCTAAACAGTGGAAACCCCCCACAAATGACACCATTTTGGAAACTAGACCCCTTAAGGAACTTATCTAGATGTGTGGTGAGCACTTTAAACCCCCAGGTGCTTCACGGAAGTTTATAACGTAGAGCCGTGAAAATAAAAAATCCTTTTTTTCACTCAAAAATGATTTTTTAGCCTGCAATTTTTTATTTTATCAATGGTAACAGGAGACATTGGACCACAAAATCAGTTGACCAGTTTGTCCTGAGTACGCTGATACCCCATATGTGGGGGGAGGGCACTGTTTGGGCACCCATCAGGGCTCGGAAGGGAAGGAGCGCCGCTTGGAATGCAGACTATGATGGGATGGTCTGCAGGTGTCATGTTGCATTTGCAGAGATCCTGATGTACCTAAACAGTAGAAACCCCCCACAAGTGACTCCATTTTGGAAACTAGACCCCACAAAGAGCTTATCTAGATGTGTGGTGAGCACTAGGAACCCCCAACTGCTTCACAGAAGTTTATAATGTAAAGCCATGAAAATAAAAAAAATCATATTTTTTCCACAAAAATGATCTTTTCACCCCCAAATTTTTACTTTCACAAGGGTAACAGGAGAAATTGGACCCCAAAATTTATTGTGCAATTTATGCTGAGTAGGCTGATACCCCATATGTGGGGGATAAACCACTGTTTGGGCGCGTGGCAGAGCTTGGAAGGGAAGGAGTGCCGTTTTGGAATGCAGACTTTGATAGAATGGTCTGCAGGCATTATGTTGCGTTTGCAGAGCCCCCGATGTACCTAAACAGTAGAAACCCCCCACAAGTGACCTCATTTTGGAAACTAGACCCCCCAGGGAACTTATTTAGATGTGTTGTGAGAACTTTGAATGCCCAAGTGCTTCACAGAAGTTTATAATGCAGAGTCATGAAAACAAAAAAAAATATTTTTTTCACAAAAAAGATTTTTTTAGCCCCCCAATTTTTATTTTCACAAGGGTAACAAGAGAAATTGGACCCCAAAGGTTGTTGTCCAATTTGTCCTGAGTACAATGATACCCCATGTGTGGGGGGGACCACTGTTTGGGTGCATGGCTGAGCTCGGAAGGGAAGGAGTGCCGTTTTGGAATGCAGACTTTGATAGAATGGTCTGCAGGCATTATGTTGCGTTTGCAGAGCCCCCGATGTACCTAAACAGTAGAAACCCCCCACAAGTGACCTCATTTTGGAATCTAGACCCCCCAAGGAATTTATCTAGATGTGTTGTGAGAACTTTGAATGCCCAAGTGCTTCACAGAAGTTTATAATGCAGAGTCGTGAAAATACATTTTTTTTTTTCCACAAAAAAAGATATTTTAGCCCCAAGTTTTTATTTTCACAAGGGTATCAGGAGAAATTGGACCCCAAAAGTTGTTGTCCAATTTATCCCGAGTACGCTGATGCCCCATATGTGGGGGTAAACCACTGTTTGGGCGCACGGCAGAGCTCAGAATGTAGGGAGCACCATTTTACTTTTTGAGCACAAAATTGTCTGTGGCGTTTAGAGACCCCCTGATGTACCTAAACAGTGGAAACCCCCCAATTCTAACTCCAACCCTAACCCCAACACACCCCTAACCCTAATCCCAACCCGATCCATAATCCTAATCACAACCCTAACCCCCAAAACACCCCTAACCCTAATCCCAAAGCTAACCATAACCCTAATCAAAACCCTAAACCCAACACCCCCCTAATCCTAATCTCAACCCTAACCTCAAAACCTAACCCCAATCCCAATACACCCCTATCCTTAATCACAACCCTAGCCTTAACCCTAATCCCAAACCTAACCCTAATCCCAAATGTAACCCTAATGCCAACCCTAATCCAAATCCTAATCCCAACTCTAACCCTAACTTTAGCCCCAACCCTAGCCCTAACCCTAACTTTAGCCCAAACCCTAACTTTAGCCCTAAACCTAGCCCCAACACTAAACCCTAACTTTAGCCCCAACCCTAGCCCTAACCCTAGCTCTAACCCTAATCCTAGCTCTAACCCTAACCCAAGCCCTAACCCTAACCCTAAGGCTATGTGCACATGTTGCGGATTTTGCTGCGGATCCGCAGCGTTTCCGCAGCTGTGGGTCCGCAGCAGTTTCCCATGAGTTTACAGTACAATGTAAACCTATGGGAAACATAAAACGCTGTGCCCATGCTGCGGAAAAAAACACACGGAAACGCAGCGGTTTACATTCCGCAGCATGTCAATTCTTTCTGCTGATTCCGCAGCGGTTTTACACCTGCTCCATAATAGAAAACCGCAGGTGTAACACCTCAGTGGAATCCGCACAAAAACCGCGGTACATCCGCGATAAATCCACAGGAAAAACGCAGCGTTTTGGTCCTGCGGATTTATCAAATCTGCTGCGGAAAAATCCGCAGAGAACCATTCTATGTGTGCACATATCCTAACCCTACCCCTACCCCTAACCCTACCCCTAACCCTAACCCTAATCCTACCCCTACCCCTACCCCTAACTCTAACCCTAACCCTACCCCTAACCCTACCCCTAACCCTAACCCTATTTGGAAAATAGAAATTCATACATTTTTTTAATTTTATTATTTTTTTCTTACTAAGGGGGTTATAAAGGGGGGGGTTATTTACTATTTTTTTTATTTTGATCACTGTGATAGGATCTCACAGTGACCAAAATAAAAAAAGAGGAAGAATTTTCTTTTGCCGGCCGGCAGATCATGGCGGGCGCACTGCGCATGCGCCCGCCATTTTCTTACCAGAGCAAGAAGCCGGCGGCCAGCAGAAGAAGCAGGAGTATAACAGGGTCCCCGAATCCCCCTATTTCTCTGTCCTCTGATGTGCGATCACATTAGAGGACAGAGAATGACATTTCCTTTTTTTTTTTTTTTTTTGCGGTCGCCGGTAAACAGTTAATTACCGGCGATCGCAAAACAGGGGTCGGTAAAAATCGACCCCGATCATGTTCTTTGGGGTCTCGGCTACCCCCGGCAGCCGAGACCCCAAAGAACATCCGGGTGCCGGGCGGCGGGCGCACTGCGCATGCGCCCGACATTATTTCCCTGGAAAAAGATGGCGGCGCCCATTGGGAGCCACGAGGAGCACCGGGGGAGGTAGGTGAGTATTGGGGGGCTATCGGGGGCTATCGGGGACCACATTTCTCTGTCCTCCGATGTGTGATCACATCGGAGGACAGAGAAATTAAATGGCAAATCGCGTTTTTTTTTTTTGTTGCGACCGCCGGTAAACGGTTAATTACCGGCGATCGCAACTCGGGGGTCGGTAAAAAACCCCCGAATCATGTTCTCTGGGGTCTCGGCTACCCCCGGCAACCGAGACCCCAGAGAAAATCCGACTCTGGGGGGCGCTATTCACTTTTTCCACAGCGCCGTTAATTAACGGCGCTGTGGTTTAAGTACCCTTAGCGGCCGCCGTTAAAAGGCGTATCGGCGGTCGTTAAGGGGTTAAAGAAATTACAAAAAATAAAATAAACATGATTAGTATTTCCAAAATGAAAGAACTATGCGTGTCAGAAAATGGGACATAAGCAAAATTAGTTTTGTTATGAATTTCCAATTTTTTTTTTCACTTAGATTTAAAAAAAGCTATGCAAGTTTGGCATTGCTGTGATTAAACTTCCCATATCAGAAATTGTGTAACAACATAGCCAAAACAACGATTGTGGATTTTTTTCACAATTTTTCCACATTTGGAATTTTTTCCTGTTCTACAGAACATGACATGATGAAATACATGATGTTGAAAATGCAAAAAAGGAAAATTGCGATTCCTGTGGGGGGTCTCAGCGATAGAGTGGTGCTTCTGATTTAAGTTCCCTGCCCCCATCTTATACTTACCCACCACTGTGTTCGCTTTTTTCAGTGTTGCTTCAGTCCTGCAGTACCATCTTGCTGTGACTGGCCGGAAGTCAGACGTTACATCATATGCTCTCAATGCAAGTCTATGAGACTATGAGAGTCAGAGTGAAGTTCTCATAGAATTGCATTGGGTTGTGACATCCGGCTCACTCCATGAAACATTGGAGCAATCCGTCAGGTCACAAAGTACCTGTGACCGATGGGAGCAGAGGTGATAAAGGGTGAAGATCTGGTAGGTTAGTATAAGAGTAGGGTCAGGAGATTAAATTAGAAGCAACACTCCAGAGGTAAAATTTTTTTAAAAAAGCTGAAGTGGTGCTTTAAAGACTATATCATTGTCAAGTCAAAAATTATTCCAAATTTCTGTAGGAAGATATGTATGTTTCTGTATGAGAAAAAAGTGGAAAGCAATATCTTTCATTTGTTTCCATAGTGCAACTCTAAGGTTCAACAGATAAGTCTGCATGATATAAAACATTTTTTCAAGCGTTTTTTTAAAATACAATGGTAATGACCACTATTAACATTATAAACACAGTTTTACAAAGATTTTACAAGAGCGCAGATTAAAATAATTTATCGTTCTATAACAAAGAAAGAGAATGCTGTTTTAGAATAACTTAAGAATTGAAATAGCCACAAATTAATTTTGGCTTTAAATAAGAGACTTTGATAGATGTAAGTCACAGCTCTAGACATTTATTATTGTCTTAAAAATGTGTCTTGCAGATGTAATTAATAGCAGTATGTTTAAATTTATTGCTGCAATTTATTACATTAAAGAGCACCTCTACCTAAAATGTGTTCATATAAGAAAGCAATCAACACTGATATATCCATGAAACTACTGGCACTTTTTTAACTCATGATGCATTGCTTGACATATTCAAATGTTACCTGCCTTGGGAGAATTGTAAAAGAAAAGTATGGATTTTTTTCAGATAACTCTCCAAAATTGGTTTTCTACGAATTTTACAAATATTATTTTTACTAGTGTTTCTATTTTTACACATACATGTTGGAAATTCCTAATGGCAATGAACAGAGTGGAGGCCAAGCATGCAAAGCATGCACACCTGCTCTCCATTCAAGATGGAGCTCTGCCATACAGTCATGGACGAAAATGTTGACAACCTTGAATTTGTTCTAAAAAATGAAATATTTCTCCCAGAAAATAATTACAATTACACATGTGTACACTTTGTGTGTATTGGAACAACACAAAAAAGCAGAAAAAAATGCAAATTGGACATAATTTCACTCAAAACCTCAAATATGGGCCGGACAAAATTGTTGGCACTCTCAACTTAATATTTGGTTGCACACCCTCTGGAATAAATAACTATAATCAATCGCTTCCTTTAACCATCAACAAGCTTCTTATACCTCTCAACTGGAATTTTGGACCACTCTTCAGTAGGGTTGAGCGAAACGGGTCGATCATTTTCAAAAGTCGCCGACTTTTGGCTAAGTCGGCGTCTCATGAAACCCGATCCGACCCCTGTGCTTGTCGGCCATGCGGTACGCGACTTTCGCGCCAAAGTCGCGTTTCAATGACGCGAAAAGCGCCATTTCTCAGCCAATGAAGGTGAACGCAGAGTGTGGGCAGCGTGATGACATAGATCCTGGTCCCCACCATCTTAGAGAAGGGCATTGCAGTGATTGGCTTGCTGTCTGCGGCGTCACAGGGGCTATAAAGGGGCGTTCCCGCCGACCGCCATCTTACTGCTGCTGATCTGAGCTTAGGGAGAGGTTGCTGCCGCTTCGTCAGAAGCAGGGAGAGCGTTAGGCAGGGTCCACTAACCACCAAACCGCTTGTGCTGTAGCGATTTCCACTGTCCAACACCACCTTCGGTGTGCAGGAACAGTGGAAGCTATTTTTTTTTTTTTTTTCCTCAGCGCTGTAGCTCAT
Organism: Ranitomeya variabilis; assembly: GCF_051348905.1. Lineage (NCBI taxonomy): Eukaryota > Metazoa > Chordata > Amphibia > Anura > Dendrobatidae > Ranitomeya > Ranitomeya variabilis. The sequence goes on from NC_135236.1 coordinate 309,499,650, forward strand.
TGGGCTGCCCTAGAAGGCTCCGTGATAGCTGTATTGCTGTGTGTACGCCACTGTGGAAACCAACTGCTTTTTTCAAAGCACATATCCTCTTGTTCCTTTCTGCACAGCTATCTTTTTTGTTTGTCCACACTTTTTATTTAATTTGTGCATCAGTCCACTCCTATTGCTGCCTGCCATACCTGGCTTAGATTACTGCAGGGAGATAGTAATTGTAGGACAGTCCCTGTTTTTTTTTTTTTTTTTGTGGGAGATTAAGATTGGCATTTCTGCTACAGTGCCATCCCTGTGTGTGCCATCTCTCACTGAGTGGGCCATAGAAAGCCTATTTATTTTTTCCGTGATTTGTGTTCTAAATTCTACCTCAACACAAAAACACTACATCAATCAGTGGTAGAAAAATATTGGCCTCAGTCAGGGCTTGTGTGCCACTGCTGTGTGTGCTATCTCTCATTCAGTGGGCTATAGAAAGCCTATTTATTTATTTATTTTTTTTCTTATTATTTGGTTTCTAAAGTCTCCCTGAAAAAAAAAAAAACAGTGGGAGAGTAATATTGCCCTTTCAGCTTGTGTGCCAGTCTTGACTCCTGGGTGTGCCACCTCTCTCTCATTCAGTGGGCCATAGAAAGCCTATTTATTTTTTTGGTTTTTTTAATATTATTTGGTTTCTAAAGTCTCCCTGAAAAAAAAAAAAAATAAATTAGGTGGGAGATTAATATTGACATTAGTGCTTGAGTGACAGTCCTGCGTGTGTGTCATCTCTGTGATTTTGTGCCACAGAAAACAGAGTGTGTAACATTGTGCCTGATTTTCCTTGTGGTCTCACCAACCTGTTAAGGGATATTGAAATCATACTGAAGTTATAGCTCACCGTGTAAGTTGTTTGACAGCAACAAATAAAGTTACTTTGGTTAAGATTTTAAAACAATGAGGAAGTCTGGTGCAAGAGGTCGTCGTGGGCGTTCATTGTCAGCTGGTAATGATGGTAGTGGTAGTGGAGCATCAGGTGGTCGTGGGGATAAAAATATTCCACCTAAGTCTGGAGCTGTGGAGCCAGTTTCGTCGTCAGGCTACACAAGGCCTCGAACGCTCTCTTTTCTGGGAGTAGGAAAACCGCTTTTAAAGGCGGAGAGCAACAGCAAGTTTTGGCTTACATTGCAGACTCAGCCTCTAGCTCTTTTGCCTCCTCTTCCGAAACTGGTAAATGTAAAAGCAGCGCGTCGCTTGTGGATGTTCACGGTCAGGGACAAGTCGCTTCCCTGTCCTCCTCAGCAAAAACTACAACAAGAGAGAAGGATGCAGCAGGCGACACAATGGGTCACTCCATGGAGCTCTTTACACATACCGTCCCTGGCTTAGAAAGTGAAACATTTAACAGGCCATGCCCATTACAAGTATATTCTGACATGGAGTGCACTGATGCACAGCCACAGCCAGAGTACTATGCTGCTCCTTTGACTCAGACCACCACATTGCCCTCTCAGGGTACAGATCCACAATCAGACCCTGATGAGACTATGTTGCCCCGCCACGAACGCTATACCACCGACCGACACAGTGACACAGACGAAGTTGCACACGAGCTCGAAGAGGAGGTAATAGATGACCCAGTTATTGACCCCGATTGGCAGCCATTGGGGGAACAGGGTGCAGGCGGCAGTAGTTCAGAAGCGGAGGTGGAGGAGGGGCCGCAGCAGGCATCAACATCGCAACAGGTTCCATCTGCCGGGCCCGTATCTGGCCCAAAACGCGTGTCAAAGCCAAAACCTGTTGGAGGACAGCGTGGCCATCCGGTTAAAGCTCAGTCTGCAATCCCTGAAAAGGGATCCGAGTCTAGGAAGAGTGCAGTCTGGCATTTTTTTAAACAACATCCAACTGATCAGCGCAAAGTCATCTGTCAAAAATGTTCAACTAGCTTAAGCAGAGGTCAGAATCTGAAAAGTCTAAATACTAGTTGCATGCATAGACACTTAACCACCATGCATTTTCAAGCCTGGACTAACTACCAAACGTCCCTTAAGGTTGTAGCACCCTCGGCCAATGAAGCTAGTCAGCAACGCAACATCCCTTCCGTCACTGTAAGGCCACCATTTTCCGCACCACCGGCAGTATCTGTGCAGGTTTCTTTGCCAGCCAAAAGCAGTCAGGGTCAGGGAACCACCAGTTTTGTAGGAGGAAATATTGCATCTAGGGCACCGGCGGAAACAATACCGTCTCCAACCGTCTCTCAGTCTGCCATGTACACCGGCACACCCGAAAGTTCCACGATCTCCAGCTCTCCAGTCCAGCTCACCCTACATGAGACTCTGGTTAGAAAAAGGAAGTACTTATCCTCGCATCCGCGTACACAGGGTTTTAACGCCCACATAGCTAGACTAATCTCGTTAGAGATGATGCCCTACCGGTTAGTTGAAAGCGAAGCTTTCAAAGCCCTGATGGAGTACGCTGAACCACGATACGAGCTACCCAGTCGACACTTTTTTTCCAGAAAAGCCATCCCAGCCCTGCACCAGCATGTTAAACAGCGCATCGTCCATGCACTCAGGCAATCTGTGAGTACAAAGGTGCACCTGACTACAGATGCATGGACCAGTAGGCATGGCCAGGGACGTTATGTGTCCATCACGGCACACTGGGTGAATGTGGTGGATGCAGGGTCCACAGGCGACATCAATTTAGGGACAGTTGTGCCTAGCCCACGGTCTAGGAAACAGTTGGCTGTAGGCGTTCGCACCCCCTCCTCCTCCTCCTCCTCATCCTCCTGCAGAAGCTACAGCTCTTCCACAGAACGCAGTCTGCCAACCACTCCATCGGCAGATGACACTGTTGCACACCAGTTGTCCCATTATGGGCCAGCTACTGCCAAGCGTCAGCAGGCTGTATTGGCTATGAAGTGTTTGGGCGACAACAGACACACCGCGGAAGTTCTATCCGAGTTCTTGCAACAAGAAACGCAGTCGTGGCTGGGCACAGTAGATCTTGAGGCAGGCAAGGTAGTGAGTGATAACGGAAGGAATTTCATGGCTGCCATCTCCCTTTCCCAACTGAAACACATTCCTTGCCTGGCTCACACCTTAAACCTGGTGGTGCAGTGCTTATTGAAAACTTATCCTGGGTTCTCCGACCTGCTCCTCAAAGTGCGTGCACTTTGCTCACATATCCGACGTTCGCCTGTACACGCCAGCCGTATGCAGACCTATCAGCGGTCTTTGAACCTTCCCCAGCATCGCCTAATCATAGACGTTGCAACAAGGTGGAACTCAACACTGCACATGCTTCAGAGACTGTGCGAACAGAGGCGTGCTGTTATTTATTTGTGGGAGGATACACGGGCAGGCAGTAGGATGGCAGACATGGAGTTGTCAGGTGTGCAGTGGTCTAAGATACAAGACATGTGTCAAGTCCTTCAGTGTTTTGAGGAATGCACACGGCTGGTTAGTGCAGACAACGCCGTAATAAGCATGAGCATCCCCCTAATGCGTCTGCTGATGCAAAGTTTGACACACATAAAGGAGCAGGCGTCTGCACCAGAGGAAGAGGAAAGCCTTGATGACAGTCAGCCATTGTCTGGTCAGGGCAGTGTACAGGACGAGGTAGCGGGCGAAGAGGAGGTGGAGGACGAGGAGGATGATAGGGATGAGTATATTTTTAATGCCGAACCTTTCCCGGGGGCACAGGAAATTGGTTGCGTGTCACGGCCGGGTTCTGGTTTTTTGAGGGACACAAGTGACGTAGATTTGCCTGCAACTGCCCCTCAACCAATCACAACCGGAGATTTGACAACTGGAACTTTGGCCCACATGGCGGATTATGCCTTACGTATCCTAAAAAGGGACACACGCATTACGAAAATGATGAACGATGACGATTACTGGTTGGCCTGCCTCCTTGATCCACGCTATAAAGGCAAATTGCAAAATATTATGCCACATGAGAACTTGGAACTAATATTAGCAACCAAACAATCAACTCTTGTTGACCGTTTGCTTCAGGCATTCCCAGCACACAGCGCACGTGATCGTTCTCACACGAGCTCCAGGGGGCAGCAGACTAGGAGTGTTAGGGGTGCACACATCAGAAGTGGCGTTGGACAGAGGGGTTTTCTGACCAGGTTGTGGAGTGATTTTGCTATGACCGCAGACAGGACAGGTACTGCTGCATCAATTGAAAGTGACAGGAGACAACATTTGTCCAGTATGGTTACTAACTATTTTTCATCCCTTCTCGATGTTCTCCCTCAACCGTCATTCCCATTTGATTACTGGGCCTCCAAATTAGACACCTGGCCAGAATTGGCAGAATATGCATTGCAGGAGCTTGCTTGCCCGGCAGCAAGTGTCCTATCAGAAAGAGTATTCAGTGCTGCAGGTTCAATATTAACCGAAAAAAGGACTCGTCTGGCTACCCAAAATGTTGACGATCTAACATTCATTAAAATGAACCACAACTGGATTTCGAAATCTTTTGCCCCACCTTGCCCGGCCGACACCTAGCTTTCCTATGAAAAGCTCTTGCCTGTGAATTACTTTTCTAATGTCTAATTTGCTGCAGCTGATTGTACAGCATACGACATGTTTACACCTCCCTAAATGGAAAACTCCCCACACGGGGCCGTGGTATCGCGACTTGGCGCAAGCACCCGTGAGACTGCTGTTTGTCTGAAGAGGTGGGTGTGCTCGCTTTTGGTTGACGGCATTGCTACTGGGTCCCTCATAGTACAATGTAGTGTCTCTGGCGGTGGTGGTGCGCACCCAACGTCAGACACACCGTTGTAACATGAGGAGCCCTGGGGCGGTCCCGCCGGCCTCAAGAGAGTTCCCCCCTACCCCAGCTCAAAATGTGCTCTACCACGTGCAAAATTATGTCGCACAGCTCCACCAATCTTTAGTCTATTCGCTGACATCATTCAATGTCTGGCACTGACAATACAAATTTGTAGACATCTATGATGCAACTTAAAGTAGTCTGTGTCTGTGTCCTATATTGGCACCATTAAATAGTTACTGCCAAATTACTATGTCAGAAACTCAGTAGATGAGCCCACCCCTGTACCTAAGTATGCCACCTTTTTTTTTGTTTTGGTTGTTTTGCGAGACATTAACATCTATTTATATTTTGGGAGTACTGGGACAGACACTCCTTGCACTACTCCTCCACTCACCACCAAGCTGCCTGTGTATCCATGTAACCGCTGTAAAGCTGCCATGAGCCTATTGTTTGTTATTTTAGGCCTTTGATAGCCTGTCTGCGGTCCCTACTTTAAATACTCCTCCACTCACCACCAAGCTGCCTGTGTATCCATGTAACCGCTGTAAAGCTGCCATGAGCCTATTGTTTGTTATTTTAGGCCTTTGATAGCCTGTCTGCTGTCCCTACTTTAAATACTCCTCCACTCACCACCAAGTTGCCCGTGTATCCATGTAACCGCTGTAAAGCTGCCATGAGCCTATTGTTTGTTATTTTAGGCCTTTGATAGCCTGTCTGCGGTCCCTACTTTAAATACTCCTCCACTCACCACCAAGCTGCCTGCCCGTGTATCCATGTAACCGCTGTAAAGCTGCCATGAGCCTATTGTTTGTTATTTTAGGCCTTTGATAGCCTGTCTGCGGTCCCTACTTTAAATACTCCTCCACTGACCACCAAGCTGCCTGCCCGTGTATCCATGTAACCGCTGTAAAACTGCCATGAGCCTATTGTTTGTTATTTTAGGCCTTTGATAGCCTGTCTGCGGTCCCTACTTTAAATACTCCTCCACTCACCACCAAGCTGCCTGTGTATCCATGTAACCGCTGTAAAGCTGCCATGAGCCTATTGTTTGTTATTTTAGGCCTTTGATAGCCTGTCTGCGGTCCCTACTTTAAATACTCCTCCACTGACCACCAAGCTGCCTGCCCGTGTATCCATGTAACCGCTGTAAAACTGCCATGAGCCTATTGTTTGTTATTTTAGGCCTTTGATAGCCTGTCTGCGGTCCCTACTTTAAATACTCCTCCACTCACCACCAAGCTGCCTGTGTATCCATGTAACCGCTGTAAAGCTGCCATGAGCCTATTGTTTGTTATTTTAGGCCTTTGATAGCCTGTCTGCGGTCCCTACTTTAAATACTCCTCCACTCACCACCAAGCTGCCTGTGTATCCATGTAACCGCTGTAAAGCTGCCATGAGCCTATTGTTTGTTATTTTAGGCCTTTGATAGCCTGTCTGCGGTCCCTACTTTAAATACTCCTCCACTCACCACCAAGCTGCCTGCCCGTGTATCCATGTAACCGCTGTAAAGCTGCCATGAGCCTATTGTTTGTTATTTTAGGCCTTTGATAGCCTGTCTGCGGTCCCTACTTTAAATACTCCTCCACTGACCACCAAGCTGCCTGCCCGTGTATCCATGTAACCGCTGTAAAACTGCCATGAGCCTATTGTTTGTTATTTTAGGCCTTTGATAGCCTGTCTGCGGTCCCTACTTTAAATACTCCTCCACTCACCACCAAGCTGCCTGTGTATCCATGTAACCGCTGTAAAGCTGCCATGAGCCTATTGTTTGTTATTTTAGGCCTTTGATAGCCTGTCTGCGGTCCCTACTTTAAATACTCCTCCACTCACCACCAAGCTGCCCGTGTATCCATGTAACCGCTGTAAAACTGCCATGAGCCTATTGTTTGTTATTTTAGGCCTTTGATAGCCTGTCTGCGGTCCCTACTTTAAATACTCCTCCACTCACCACCAAGCTGCCTGCCCGTGTATCCATGTAACCGCTGTAAAGCTGCCATGAGCCTATTGTTTGTTATTTTAGGCCTTTGATAGCCTGTCTGCGGTCCCTACTTTAAATACTCCTCCACTCACCACCAAGCTGCCTGCCCGTGTATCCATGTAACCGCTGTAAAACTGCCATGAGCCTATTGTTTGTTATTTTAGGCCTTTGATAGCCTGTCTGCGGTCCCTACTTTAAATACTCCTCCACTCACCACCAAGCTGCCTGTGTATCCATGTAACCGCTGTAAAGCTGCCATGAGCCTATTGTTTGTTATTTTAGGCCTTTGATAGCCTGTCTGCGGTCCCTACTTTAAATACTCCTCCACTCACCACCAAGCTGCCTGTGTATCCATGTAACCGCTGTAAAGCTGCCATGAGCCTATTGTTTGTTATTTTAGGCCTTTGATAGCCTGTCTGCGGTCCCTACTTTAAATACTCCTCCACTGACCACCAAGCTGCCTGCCCGTGTATCCATGTAACCGCTGTAAAACTGCCATGAGCCTATTGTTTGTTATTTTAGGCCTTTGATAGCCTGTCTGCGGTCCCTACTTTAAATACTCCTCCACTCACCACCAAGCTGCCTGCCCGTGTATCCATGTAACCGCTGTAAAGCTGCCATGAGCCTATTGTTTGTTATTTTAGGCCTTTGATAGCCTGTCTGCGGTCCCTACTTTAAATACTCCTCCACTGACCACCAAGCTGCCTGCCCGTGTATCCATGTAACCGCTGTAAAACTGCCATGAGCCTATTGTTTGTTATTTTAGGCCTTTGATAGCCTGTCTGCGGTCCCTACTTGAAATACTCCTCCACTCACCACCAAGCTGCCTGTGTATCCATGTAACCGCTGTAAAGCTGCCATGAGCCTATTGTTTGTTATTTTAGGCCTTTGATAGCCTGTCTGCGGTCCCTACTTTAAATACTCCTCCACTCACCACCAAGCTGCCTGTGTATCCATGTAACCGCTGTAAAACTGCCATGAGCCTATTGTTTGTTATTTTAGGCCTTCGAAGCCTGTCTGCGGTCCCTCCTTCCACTAGGCCTCCACTGACCAGACCACTGCTGCCCGTGTACCCCTGGAACCAATTTTAAAGTGCCTACAGCCAGCCCATTTTATTGTGTTAGGCCTTCGAAGCCTGTCTGCGGTCCCTCCTTCCACTAGGCCTCCACTCACCTGACCACTGCTGCCCGTGTACCCCTGGAACCAATAATAAAGTGCCTACCGCCAGCCCATTTTATTATGTTAGGCCTTCGAAGCCTGTCTAAGGTCCCTCCTTCCACTAGGCCTCCACTCACCTGACCACTGCTGCCCGTGTACCCCTGGAACCAATAATAAAGTGCCTAGAGCCTATTTTTTTATTTAATTTAATATTAATAAAGCCAGGATGAACTACGATATACCACGCTATGAGCTACCCAGTTGACAATTCTTTTGCGAGAAAAGCCATCCCACCCCTCCACCTGCATGTTAAAGACCGCATTGTCCTTGCATTCTGTCAATTTGTCAGTCCAAAGGTATACCTGACAACAGACACATGGACCTGTAGGCCTGGCCACGGAAGGTTACGTGTCCTTTGTGGCTAAATGGGTTAATGTATTGGATGCATGGTCCACACAGGGGACAGCCTGCAAAGTCTGTCTGCAGTCCCTAATTCAAGTTGTCCTCAACTGAATAAAGCTGAGCTTCTACCTTCTGGCTCTGATTAACTGCTGTTTTTAAAAAAATTGGCTGTTCCGTCCTTCTAAAGGTGTCTGCCCCTGCCTGGTGTTGTCCTCAACTGAATAAAGCTGAGCTTCAACCTTCAGTTCCAAACATACAACAGAAAACTGGTACAATACAAAAAGTGGCCTCCAGCTACAAAAACTTTCTCCTACAAGTAGTTAACTGACAGTTTTTTTTCCAGTGAAAACACAGATATGGCATCCAACGAGTGTTGTCCTGTCTCGTCTTCTTTATATTATTGCCAAGAAGCTGCAACTGAATAAAGCTGAGCTTCAACCTTCAGTTCCAAATTAATATTTTTAAAAAAGCAATTGGCTGTTCCGGCCTACTAAAGGTGTCTGTCTGCCCCTGCCTGGTGTTGTCCTCAACTGAATAAAGCTGAGCTTCAACCTTCTGTTCCAAATTACCATTTTTAAAAAAGCAATTGGCTGTTCCGGCCTACTAAAGGTGTCTGTCTGCCCCTGCCTGGTGTTGTCCTCAACTGAATAAAGCTGAGCTTCTACCTTCTGTTCCAAATTACCATTTTTAAAAATGCAATTGGCTGTTCCGGCCTACTAAAGGTGAATGTTTGCCCCTGCCTGGTGTTGTCCTCAACTGAATAAAGCTGAGCTTCTACCTTCTGCCTCTTACTAACTGCTGTTTTTTTTAAAAATTGGCTGTTCCGGCCTACTAAAGGTGTCTGTCTGCCCCTGCCTGGTGTTGTCCTCAACTGAATAAAGCTGAGCTTCTACCTTCTGTTCCAAATTACCATTTTTAAAAATGCAATTGGCTGTTCCGGCCTACTAAAGGTGTCTGTCTGCCCCTGCCTGGTGTTGTCCTCAACTGAATAAAGCTGAGCTTCTACCTTCTGCCTCTTACTAACTGCTGTTTTTTTAAAAAATTGGCTGTTCCGGCCTACTAAAGGTGTCTGTCTGCCCCTGCCTGGTGTTGTCCTCAACTGAATAAAGCTGAGCTTCAACCTTCTGTTCCAAATTACCATTTTTAAAAATGCAATTGGCTGTTCCGGCCTACTAAAGGTGAATGTCTGCCCCTGCCTGGTGTTGTCCTCAACTGAATAAAGCTGAGCTTCAACCTTCTGTTCCAAATTACCATTTTTAAAAAAGCAATTGGCTGTTCCGGCCTACTAAAGGTGTCTGTCTGCCCCTGCCTGGTGTTGTCCTCAACTGAATAAAGCTGAGCTTCTACCTTCTGTTCCAAATTACCATTTTTAAAAATGCAATTGGCTGTTCCGGCCTACTAAAGGTGTCTGTCTGCCCCTGCCTGGTGTTGTCCTCAACTGAATAAAGCTGAGCTTCTACCTTCTGCCTCTTACTAACTGCTGTTTTTTTAAAAAATTGGCTGTTCCGGCCTACTAAAGGTGTCTGTCTGCCCCTGCCTGGTGTTGTCCTCAACTGAATAAAGCTGAGCTTCAACCTTCTGTTCCAAATTACCATTTTTAAAAATGCAATTGGCTGTTCCGGCCTACTAAAGGTGAATGTCTGCCCCTGCCTGGTGTTGTCCTCAACTGAATAAAGCTGAGCTTCAACCTTCTGTTCCAAATTACCATTTTTAAAAAAGCAATTGGCTGTTCCGGCCTACTAAAGGTGTCTGTCTGCCCCTGCCTGGTGTTGTCCTCAACTGAATAAAGCTGAGCTTCAACCTTCTGTTCCAAATTACCATTTTTAAAAAAGCAATTGGCTGTTCCGGCCTACTAAAGGTGTCTGTCTGCCCCTGCCTGGTGTTGTCCTCAACTGAATAAAGCTGAGCTTCTACCTTCTGTTCCAAATTACCATTTTTAAAAATGCAATTGGCTGTTCCGGCCTACTAAAGGTGTCTGTCTGCCCCTGCCTGGTGTTGTCCTCAACTGAATAAAGCTGAGCTTCTACCTTCTGTTCCAAATTACCATTTTTAAAAAAGCAATTGGCTGTTCCGGCCTACTAAAGGTGTCTGTCTGCCCCTGCCTGGTGTTGTCCTCAACTGTATAAAGCTGAGCTTCTACCTTCTGTTCCAAATTACCATTTTTAAAAATGCAATTGGCTGTTCCGGCCTACTAAAGGTGAATGTCTGCCCCTGCCTGGTGTTGTCCTCAACTGAATAAAGCTGAGCTTCTACCTTCTGCCTCTTACTAACTGCTGTTTTTTTAAAAAATTGGCTGTTCCGGCCTACTAAAGGTGTCTGTCTGCCCCTGCCTGGTGTTGTCCTCAACTGAATAAAGCTGAGCTTCTACCTTCTGTTCCAAATTACCATTTTTAAAAATGCAATTGGCTGTTCCGGCCTACTAAAGGTGTCTGTCTGCCCCTGCCTGGTGTTGTCCTCAACTGAATAAAGCTGAGCTTCTACCTTCTGTTCCAAATTACCATTTTTAAAAAAGCAATTGGCTGTTCCGGCCTACTAAAGGTGTCTGTCTGCCCCTGCCTGGTGTTGTCCTCAACTGTATAAAGCTGAGCTTCTACCTTCTGTTCCAAATTACCATTTTTAAAAATGCAATTGGCTGTTCCGGCCTACTAAAGGTGAATGTCTGCCCCTGCCTGGTGTTGTCCTCAACTGAATAAAGCTGAGCTTCTACCTTCTGCCTCTTACTAACTGCTGTTTTTTTAAAAAATTGGCTGTTCCGGCCTACTAAAGGTGTCTGTCTGCCCCTGCCTGGTGTTGTCCTCAACTGAATAAAGCTGAGCTTCAACCTTCTGTTCCAAATTACCATTTTTAAAAATGCAATTGGCTGTTCCGGCCTACTAAAGGTGAATGTCTGCCCCTGCCTGGTGTTGTCCTCAACTGAATAAAGCTGAGCTTCAACCTTCTGTTCCAAATTACCATTTTTAAAAAAGCAATTGGCTGTTCCGGCCTACTAAAGGTGTCTGTCTGCCCCTGCCTGGTGTTGTCCTCAACTGAATAAAGCTGAGCTTCAACCTTCTGTTCCAAATTACCATTTTTAAAAAAGCAATTGGCTGTTCCGGCCTACTAAAGGTGTCTGTCTGCCCCTGCCTGGTGTTGTCCTCAACTGAATAAAGCTGAGCTTCTACCTTCTGTTCCAAATTACCATTTTTAAAAATGCAATTGGCTGTTCCGGCCTACTAAAGGTGTCTGTCTGCCCCTGCCTGGTGTTGTCCTCAACTGAATAAAGCTGAGCTTCTACCTTCTGTTCCAAATTACCATTTTTAAAAAAGCAATTGGCTGTTCCGGCCTACTAAAGGTGTCTGTCTGCCCCTGCCTGGTGTTGTCCTCAACTGAATAAAGCTGAGCTTCAACCTTCTGTTCCAAATTACCATTTTTAAAAAAGCAATTGGCTGTTCCGGCCTACTAAAGGTGTCTGTCTGCCCCTGCCTGGTGTTGTCCTCAACTGAATAAAGCTGAGCTTCTACCTTCTGTTCCAAATTACCATTTTTAAAAATGCAATTGGCTGTTCCGGCCTACTAAAGGTGTCTGTCTGCCCCTGCCTGGTGTTGTCCTCAACTGAATAAAGCTGAGCTTCTACCTTCTGCCTCTTACTAACTGCTGTTTTTTTTAAAAATTGGCTGTTCCGGCCTACTAAAGGTGTCTGTCTGCCCCTGCCTGGTGTTGTCCTCAACTGAATAAAGCTGAGCTTCAACCTTCTGTTCCAAATTACCATTTTTAAAAATGCAATTGGCTGTTCCGGCCTACTAAAGGTGAATGTCTGCCCCTGCCTGGTGTTGTCCTCAACTGAATAAAGCTGAGCTTCAACCTTCTGTTCCAAATTACCATTTTTAAAAAAGCAATTGGCTGTTCCGGCCTACTAAAGGTGTCTGTCTGCCCCTGCCTGGTGTTGTCCTCAACTGAATAAAGCTGAGCTTCAACCTTCTGTTCCAAATTACCATTTTTAAAAATGCAATTGGCTGTTCCCGCCTACTAAAGGTGTCTGTCTGCCCCTGCCTGGTGTTGTCCTCAACTGAATAAAGCTGAGCTTCTACCTTCTGCCTCTTACTAACTGCTGATTTTTTAAAAAATTGGCTGTTCCGGCCTACTAAAGGTGTCTGTCTGCCCCTGCCTGGTGTGTCCTCAACTGAATAAAGCTGAGTTTCAACCTTCTGTTCCAAATTACCATTTTTAAAAATGCAATTGGCTGTTCCGGCCTACTAAAGGTGAATGTCTGCCCCTGCCTGGTGTTGTCCTCAACTGAATAAAGCTGAGCTTCAACCTTCTGTTCCAAATTACCATTTTTAAAAAAGCAATTGGCTGTTCCGGCCTACTAAAGGTGTCTGTCTGCCCCTGCCTGGTGTTGTCCTCAACTGAATAAAGCTGAGCTTCAACCTTCTGTTCCAAATTACCATTTTTAAAAAAGCAATTGGCTGTTCCGGCCTACTAAAGGTGTCTGTCTGCCCCTGCCTGGTGTTGTCCTCAACTGAATAAAGCTGAGCTTCTACCTTCTGTTCCAAATTACCATTTTTAAAAATGCAATTGGCTGTTCCGGCCTACTAAAGGTGTCTGTCTGCCCCTGCCTGGTGTTGTCCTCAACTGAATAAAGCTGAGCTTCTACCTTCTGCCTCTTACTAACTGCTGTTTTTTTTAAAAATTGGCTGTTCCGGCCTACTAAAGGTGTCTGTCTGCCCCTGCCTGGTGTTGTCCTCAACTGAATAAAGCTGAGCTTCAACCTTCTGTTCCAAATTACCATTTTTAAAAATGCAATTGGCTGTTCCGGCCTACTAAAGGTGAATGTCTGCCCCTGCCTGGTGTTGTCCTCAACTGAATAAAGCTGAGCTTCAACCTTCTGTTCCAAATTACCATTTTTAAAAAAGCAATTGGCTGTTCCGGCCTACTAAAGGTGTCTGTCTGCCCCTGCCTGGTGTTGTCCTCAACTGAATAAAGCTGAGCTTCAACCTTCTGTTCCAAATTACCATTTTTAAAAATGCAATTGGCTGTTCCGGCCTACTAAAGGTGTCTGTCTGCCCCTGCCTGGTGTTGTCCTCAACTGAATAAAGCTGAGCTTCTACCTTCTGCCTCTTACTAACTGCTGTTTTTTTAAAAAAATTGGCTGTTCCGGCCTACTAAAGGTGTCTGTCTGCCCCTGCCTGGTGTTGTCCTCAACTGAATAAAGCTGAGCTTCAACCTTCTGTTCCAAATTACCATTTTTAAAAATGCAATTGGCTGTTCCGGCCTACTAAAGGTGAATGTCTGCCCCTGCCTGGTGTTGTCCTCAACTGAATAAAGCTGAGCTTCAACCTTCTGTTCCAAATTACCATTTTTAAAAAAGCAATTGGCTGTTCCGGCCTACTAAAGGTGTCTGTCTGCCCCTGCCTGGTGTTGTCCTCAACTGAATAAAGCTGAGCTTCAACCTTCTGTTCCAAATTACCATTTTTAAAAAAGCAATTGGCTGTTCCGGCCTACTAAAGGTGTCTGTCTGCCCCTGCCTGGTGTTGTCCTCAACTGTATAAAGCTGAGCTTCTACCTTCTGTTCCAAATTACCATTTTTAAAAATGCAATTGGCTGTTCCGGCCTACTAAAGGTGTCTGTCTGCCCCTGCCTGGTGTTGTCCTCAACTGAATAAAGCTGAGCTTCTACCTTCTGCCTCTTACTAACTGCTGTTTTTTAAAAAAATTGGCTGTTCCGGCCTACTAAAGGTGTCTGTCTGCCCCTGCCTGGTGTTGTCCTCAACTGAATAAAGCTGAGCTTCAACCTTCTGTTCCAAATTACCATTTTAAAAATGCAATTGGCTGTTCCGGCCTACTAAAGGTGAATGTCTGCCCCTGCCTGGTGTTGTCCTCAACTGAATAAAGCTGAGCTTCAACCTTCTGTTCCAAATTACCATTTTTAAAAAAGCAATTGGCTGTTCCGGCCTACTAAAGGTGTCTGTCTGCCCCTGCCTGGTGTTGTCCTCAACTGAATAAAGCTGAGCTTCAACCTTCTGTTCCAAATTACCATTTTTAAAAATGCAATTGGCTGTTCCCGCCTACTAAAGGTGTCTGTCTGCCCCTGCCTGGTGTTGTCCTCAACTGAATAAAGCTGAGCTTCTACCTTCTGCCTCTTACTAACTGCTGTTTTTTTAAAAAATTGGCTGTTCTGGCCTACTAAAGGTGTCTGTCTGCCCCTGCCTGGTGTTGTCCTCAACTGAATAAAGCTGAGCTTCAACCTTCTGTTCCAAATTACCATTTTTAAAAATGCAATTGGCTGTTCCGGCCTACTAAAGGTGAATGTCTGCCCCTGCCTGGTGTTGTCCTCAACTGAATAAAGCTGAGCTTCAACCTTCTGTTCCAAATTACCATTTTTAAAAAAGCAATTGGCTGTTCCGGCCTACTAAAGGTGTCTGTCTGCCCCTGCCTGGTGTTGTCCTCAACTGAATAAAGCTGAGCTTCAACCTTCTGTTCCAAATTACCATTTTTAAAAAAGCAATTGGCTGTTCCGGCCTACTAAAGGTGTCTGTCTGCCCCTGCCTGGTGTTGTCCTCAACTGAATAAAGCTGAGCTTCTACCTTCTGTTCCAAATTACCATTTTTAAAAATGCAATTGGCTGTTCCGGCCTACTAAAGGTGTCTGTCTGCCCCTGCCTGGTGTTGTCCTCAACTGAATAAAGCTGAGCTTCTACCTTCTGCCTCTTACTAACTGCTGTTTTTTTTAAAAATTGGCTGTTCCGGCCTACTAAAGGTGTCTGTCTGCCCCTGCCTGGTGTTGTCCTCAACTGAATAAAGCTGAGCTTCAACCTTCTGTTCCAAATTACCATTTTTAAAAATGCAATTGGCTGTTCCGGCCTACTAAAGGTGAATGTCTGCCCCTGCCTGGTGTTGTCCTCAACTGAATAAAGCTGAGCTTCAACCTTCTGTTCCAAATTACCATTTTTAAAAAAGCAATTGGCTGTTCCGGCCTACTAAAGGTGTCTGTCTGCCCCTGCCTGGTGTTGTCCTCAACTGAATAAAGCTGAGCTTCTACCTTCTGCCTCTTACTAACTGCTGTTTTTTTTAAAAATTGGCTGTTCCGGCCTACTAAAGGTGTCTGTCTGCCCCTGCCTGGTGTTGTCCTCAACTGAATAAAGCTGAGCTTCAACCTTCTGTTCCAAATTACCATTTTTAAAAATGCAATTGGCTGTTCCGGCCTACTAAAGGTGAATGTCTGCCCCTGCCTGGTGTTGTCCTCAACTGAATAAAGCTGAGCTTCAACCTTCTGTTCCAAATTACCATTTTTAAAAAAGCAATTGGCTGTTCCGGCCTACTAAAGGTGTCTGTCTGCCCCTGCCTGGTGTTGTCCTCAACTGAATAAAGCTGAGCTTCTACCTTCTGCCTCTTACTAACTGCTGTTTTTTTAAAAAAATTGGCTGTTCCGGCCTACTAAAGGTGTCTGTCTGCCCCTGCCTGGTGTTGTCCTCAACTGAATAAAGCTGAGCTTCAACCTTCTGTTCCAAATTACCATTTTTAAAAAAGCAATTGGCTGTTCCGGCCTACTAAAGGTGAATGTCTGCCCCTGCCTGGTGTTGTCCTCAACTGAATAAAGCTGAGCTTCAACCTTCTGTTCCAAATTACCATTTTTAAAAAAGCAATTGGCTGTTCCGGCCTACTAAAGGTGTCTGTCTGCCCCTGCCTGGTGTTGTCCTCAACTGAATAAAGCTGAGCTTCAACCTTCTGTTCCAAATTACCATTTTTAAAAAAGCAATTGGCTGTTCCGGCCTACTAAAGGTGTCTGTCTGCCCCTGCCTGGTGTTGTCCTCAACTGAATAAAGCTGAGCTTCTACCTTCTGTTCCAAATTACCATTTTTAAAAATGCAATTGGCTGTTCCGGCCTACTAAAGGTGTCTGTCTGCCCCTGCCTGGTGTTGTCCTCAACTGAATAAAGCTGAGCTTCTACCTTCTGCCTCTTACTAACTGCTGTTTTTTTAAAAAATTGGCTGTTCCGGCCTACTAAAGGTGTCTGTCTGCCCCTGCCTGGTGTTGTCCTCAACTGAATAAAGCTGAGCTTCAACCTTCTGTTCCAAATTACCATTTTTAAAAATGCAATTGGCTGTTCCGGCCTACTAAAGGTGAATGTCTGCCCCTGCCTGGTGTTGTCCTCAACTGAATAAAGCTGAGCTTCAACCTTCTGTTCCAAATTACCATTTTTAAAAAAGCAATTGGCTGTTCCGGCCTACTAAAGGTGTCTGTCTGCCCCTGCCTGGTGTTGTCCTCAACTGAATAAAGCTGAGCTTCAACCTTCTGTTCCAAATTACCATTTTTAAAAATGCAATTGGCTGTTCCGGCCTACTAAAGGTGTCTGTCTGCCCCTGCCTGGTGTTGTCCTCAACTGAATAAAGCTGAGCTTCTACCTTCTGTTCCAAATTACCATTTTTAAAAATGCAATTGGCTGTTCCGGCCTACTAAAGGTGTCTGTCTGCCCCTGCCTGGTGTTGTCCTCAACTGAATAAAGCTGAGCTTCTACCTTCTGCCTCTTACTAACTGCTGTTTTTTTAAAAAATTGGCTGTTCCGGCCTACTAAAGGTGTCTGTCTGCCCCTGCCTGGTGTTGTCCTCAACTGAATAAAGCTGAGCTTCAACCTTCTGTTCCAAATTACCATTTTTAAAAATGCAATTGGCTGTTCCGGCCTACTAAAGGTGAATGTCTGCCCCTGCCTGGTGTTGTCCTCAACTGAATAAAGCTGAGCTTCAACCTTCTGTTCCAAATTACCATTTTTAAAAAAGCAATTGGCTGTTCCGGCCTACTAAAGGTGTCTGTCTGCCCCTGCCTGGTGTTGTCCTCAACTGAATAAAGCTGAGCTTCAACCTTCTGTTCCAAATTACCATTTTTAAAAATGCAATTGGCTGTTCCGGCCTACTAAAGGTGTCTGTCTGCCCCTGCCTGGTGTTGTCCTCAACTGAATAAAGCTGAGCTTCTACCTTCTGCCTCTTACTAACTGCTGTTTTTTAAAAAAATTGGCTGTTCCGGCCTACTAAAGGTGTCTGTCTGCCCCTGCCTGGTGTTGTCCTCAACTGAATAAAGCTGAGCTTCAACCTTCAGTTCCAAATTACCATTTTTAAAAATGCAATTGGCTGTTCCGGCCTACTAAAGGTGAATGTCTGCCCCTGCCTGGTGTTGTCCTCAACTGAATAAAGCTGAGCTTCAACCTTCTGTTCCAAATTACCATTTTTAAAAAAGCAATTGGCTGTTCCGGCCTACTAAAGGTGTCTGTCTGCCCCTGCCTGGTGTTGTCCTCAACTGAATAAAGCTGAGCTTCAACCTTCTGTTCCAAATTACCATTTTTAAAAATGCAATTGGCTGTTCCGGCCTACTAAAGGTGTCTGTCTGCCCCTGCCTGGTGTTGTCCTCAACTGAATAAAGCTGAGCTTCTACCTTCTGCCTCTTACTAACTGCTGTTTTTTAAAAAAATTGGCTGTTCCGGCCTACTAAAGGTGTCTGTCTGCCCCTGCCTGGTGTTGTCCTCAACTGAATAAAGCTGAGCTTCAACCTTCAGTTCCAAATTACCATTTTTAAAAATGCAATTGGCTGTTCCGGCCTACTAAAGGTGTCTGTCTGCCCCTGCCTGGTGTTGTCCTCAACTGAATAAAGCTGAGCTTCAACCTTCAGTTCCAAATTACCATTTTTAAAAATGCAATTGGCTGTTCCGGCCTACTAAAGGTGTCTGTCTGCCCCTGCCTGGTGTTGTCCTCAACTGAACAAAGCTGAGCTTCCACATTCTGGCTTTCGCCCTATACTATCAGATATTAAACTGCATTTGGCCTACTAGTGTGGTTATGCCCTTGAAACAGTGTCTGCTGCTCTTGGGTTTGCTACTCCACTGAACAAAGCAATGCCGCCTGTTTAGTCCTGTTACCAATTTGAACTGCATTTAGCCTACTTTATTCTTTGGCCCTATATCTGTTTCCTCCTCATCCTGCCCATTGCCCAGCCACTGCTAGATGAGTCTGCTGGTACATTGACCTAGACCACTACATTCCCCTTATACTCTACACAGCCAGAATCTGACCCTGCTGAAAGTAAGGTTCCCGCATGTTATACCACCTTACACAGGGACAGAGAGGAAGGTGCAGATGAAAGTGCAGGTTCCTTCATCAGGTGGGGGGGCATACTCGTTGGCGACGTCACTGGCACAGGGCCCCTCAGAGTACGCAAAAGTGTCGCTGCTGGTGGGAGGCGCCCCCGCCATGCAAACACACATCGCTGTACTTTGAGGGGCCCTGTGCCAGTGCCAATGCGAACGAGTGGGCCCCCCCTGCTTGCTCAGGATCACAGCACTTGCAACGTTGAAATACTTACCTTTCCCTGCAACACCGCCGTGACGTAGTCCGCATTTCCTGGGCCCACGAAAAACTTGAGCCGGCCCTACTCCCCCCACAACTTTTGCCAAATGACCCCCAATTCCCTATGCCCAACTATTATTATAAAGTTAATTAAGATTGACAAGCTTCAGAAACAAGAATGGATGTTTTTGGCATTAAAATGGGCACTGTAGGTGTTTTCCTGGCCTCCACTCACTGCCGACTATGCTTCCCCATTGACTTGCATTGGGTTTCGTGTTTCGGTCGATCCCCGACTTTTAGCGATAATCGGCCGACTGCACTCGACTCGACTCTGGACAAAATCGGGTTTCACAAAACCCGACTCGATCTTAAAAAAATGAAAGTCGCTCAACTCTACTCTTCAGGTCTCTCATATTGGTCATTTCAGAACTCTCCAGCACTTTGTTTCCATCCATTTTGGAGTGCTTCCTGAAGTATATTTGGGGTCATTGCCTGCTTAAAGATCCATGACCCAAATCCTTTGGTAATCTTCAGATTTCATGATGCCCTGCACACAGTCAAGGCACCCAGTGCCAGAGACAGCTAAGCAACCCAAAACATCTTTGATCATTTACCATATTTGACCACAGGTACTGTGTTCTTTTCTTTGTAAACCTCATGATGTGCTTTACCAAAAAGCTCTATCTTGGGCTAATCTGTCCAAAATACTCTTTCCTAGAAGGATTTTGGCTTACTGTTGTAGCGCCCCCACTGCCGCAGGGCCGAGGGGTACCCGGTACCGGGCCTCTGAGTCTCTGCTCTGGGGTTGTCACGATGGCTAGACCCGGTCTGTGACCCTGCTGAGGGGCGCCCAATGGAGGGTGTGGGTGGTGATGATGCTATGAAGTGCTGGTCGCGGTCAATAACGAGGACACCAGGTTGCAGTCTCTTTACCTCTTTACTGAGGGCTTCAGGGTCCTCAGTCCGGAATACGGTTAACCAGGCTGCGCAAGTCCGGCCGGTCCGATGGCACCTCCAGAGCTCCCTTTGCAGGTGGAAATCTGTGCCTACCTTCTAGCGCTTGTGTGTTGTGGTCCTCCCCTGCTGTGCTTACGGGATAGTCCCCACAACTGTTGTGTCTGTTTCTCGTGTTCCCTCACAACTCGATTCTGATGTTCTTCTTCGTCCCCCAGATGATATGGCTAGGACGCACCCATATGACGGGGAGGCTCGGAGCTCTTCCGGGACTCTAGCGTTGCCCCACTCCTGTTGCTACCCCCCTGTGTCTTCCTAGGTCAATTGGGTGAGACAGCCCGCCTATAACTGACTGTCCTGCCGTAGGTTTGAAGTTTGGTCTGGAGCTCTATACTTCCTCGGCGTTCCGGCCACCGGTTACGCGCCTCAGTAGGATGTTGCCTCGTCTTACAGCACGACTCCTACTGGTATTCTCCTTGTTGCGTTGATCTCGTTTCTCACTCAGCACAATAAACCTCGCTTCTTGTCCTTTCTTGGGGTACCGCCGCTATATCGTGCAGGCGCGGTCCCGTAACGTTCTCTCTGGTTGCTAGGCCTCTGTCAGGATCCCACCCCTGACAGGGACCCCTCTGAATCTTCCCCTACAACACCTTCTGCCACAAGGTGTTGCCTGGTTCCAACCCAGTCAGCTTTCTGATCTCACTTCCTATCCAACCCCCAGTTTTACCAGACTGTGAGGAGTGGCCTAATGCATAGTGCCCTTAGCTCCCCCTGGAGGCCAGACTGTGAAATGTATTGGTGTCTGTGATACCTGGTCAGATGAACTCCTTCAGTGCCATCAGATGTACCATAGCCCCCCTTAGCGGCGGAGCATCAGTACTGCAATGACCAGGACTCTGGGGCGCTGCACTCCCCCCCGGTTAAATCCAGTACTCCTGGACTGGGAAGAAAACAACAATACATGTCAGCAAAAAGACATACAATTTTTGAAATGCAAGTACAAGTAAACTTTTTAACAGGACTTCCCTTTATGGGAGGTGAGGACACTTGAATGTTACAAACGTGGTTAAATATTTAAGTAACATACTATAAATAACTTCTTTTACCCAACCGGGTATTCTACTAAGTGCAAATTTTTGAACAATAATTTATCTTTGCCTTTAAGGACGTACTCGCTGGATCCACTAAAGACCTTCTTATAAAACGTTATAAGGCTAATTAACTTTTCTGCATTCTCCTTCTTTACATCTGCAGGACCGCCTGTCCTAACTGCTCCAGGCCTACTGCCTCTCCTTTCTGTTACAGGACCGCCCCTTTCCGCCCGGGCCTACTGCCTTTCTACTACTATACATGGTATAGAACTTATCATCCATCTTTCAGTTCAAGATTACTGAGCCATCTCTGTATGGCTCCTAGGAGGACTCACTGACTAACCCCGTACGGGTTCACTTTCTGTCCTCATTCTTCTATCAACATCATTAAACATTTCTCACAATCAACTAGTTAGCTACATTCAACTTCTTCTTTCAAGACATTATTGCCATTTAACCATCTTAAGGCAACACTGTTCATAAGTGCAATATGTGAACATTCCCTTTAAATGGGGACCAAGTCTCTATGAGGTAGTGCAACTTCTCAAGCTGCAAGTCCGTACGCAGCAAGGACTCCGGTACTGCTTCCAGGAACAGCTTCTTCGCAAAGAGTCCTTTCTTTTTTATAAAACCAGTAGAGGGCACCTTTAAGAAGGTGCAAACTATTTACAATAAGTTTGTAATCATGCAGTGTTCATGATCCAGCAGTTCTTTTCCAAATAGGGGGTTAAAAGGAGCAGAAAGGGAAAACAAAAACAAAAATAAAAAGCAATAGGGATCCCGGGTAAACAAAGGGATCCCTTTAAGGATAACCCTAGTCGGGTTTAAAGCAGCAAAAAGCAGGGAAACAAGCAGTTAACTATTTACATATCCATGGCATCGAGGTTTACTCTCGCTCTGGCGGCCGTAGCTCCGCATAGACCTCGCTCGGCAAGGTGATCGGCGAGATCGGGGCCTTTACGAAGTGCTCCATACTCGTGGCCCGATCCCAGGGTGTAAGGCGCCGGAGTCTATAGGTCCCAGGGAGAGGGGGTGCCGCGACGGGGCCTATCAGCAGGTCCTCTGCTGGCGGGGCAGGGTCGTTCTTCATACCTGCTTCAGATGCGGTCCCTCCGGTGCCGATTTGCTCCGTCTCCGCTGGGATCTGGAACGCTGGTTGCAGGGCATTGTGCTGCGGCGTTGTCCTCTCCGTTCACAGCATCTCGCTTTTCAGCAGGGCACTGCTTTCTGGCTTTGGAGCGCTGGAACTTCTTTCTTGCTCCGGACCAGACGAGGCTGCCGACAGATGTCTGGTGAGGCTCCCGATGACGGTCTTCTTCCACCCGGCCTCAGTGCTCAGCTGTGTCCACAGGAGTTGGTCGCTGAGCTCATCCACTCCGGCCGGCAGGAAGTCAGTATCAGCGGTGGAGGCCTGGTCACTGTGTCCCTCCGGGTAGCTGGGGGAGTCCTCTGCTCTGACCCCACGCTCCGGTTCCGGGCAGCTCGCCATGGCGTCCTCCATGTGGTTCGCTTCTTCTTCCTCGTCCTTTTCCCGCTCTCTCCTTCGTGGGCAGTTTCGTTTCCTCTGCCTCCGCCCTCCATTAAGGATTAGGAGGCGGATCTCGGCTGCTGACGGACACGTCCTCAAGGGACAGAAATACTTAGACTGGGCGGCCATTGTCTTTCGCGCTCTTCAGCTTGTTTATGCCCACTTCACGCCCCTCTTCTTCTCCTGCGCTCTCCTTAGCGCTGTAATGGCGGCGGTTTTGGCAGCAAATGGCAATGCAAAGTCTTTGCAATAAGTCACAGTCCAAGTACAATAAATCACAGTTCCAAGGCACACATGACCTGATTCTTCAGGCTTAAGTAGATCCTGTTCGTGACGCCAAGTTGTAGCGCCCCCACTGCCGCAGGGCCGAGGGGTACCCGGTACCGGGCCTCTGAGTCTCTGCTCTGGGGTTGTCACGGTGGCTAGACCCGGTCCGTGACCCTGCTGAGGGGCGCCCAATGGAGGGTGTGGGTGGTGATGATGCTATGAAGTGCTGGTCGCGGTCAATAACGAGGACACCAGGTTGCAGTCTCTTTACCTCTTTACTGAGGGCTTCAGGGTCCTCAGTCCGGAATACGGTTAACCAGGCTGCGCAAGTCCGGCCGGTCCGATTGCACCTCCAGAGCTCCCTTTGCAGGTGGAAATATGTGCCTACCTTCTAGCGCTTGTGTGTTGTGGTCCTCCCCTGCTGTGCTTACGGGATAGTCCCCACAACTGTTGTGTCTGTTTCTCGTGTTCCCTCACAACTAGATTCTGATGTTCTTCTTCGTCCCCCAGATGATATGGCTAGGACGCACCCGTATGACGGGGAGGCTCGGAGCTCTTCCGGGACTGTAGCGTTGCCCCACTCCTGTTGTTACCCCCCTGTGTCTTCCTAGGTCAATTGGGTGAGACAGCCCGTCTATAACTGACTGTCCTGCCATAGGTTTGAAGTTTGGCCTGGAGCTCTATACTTCCTCGGCGTTCCGGCCACCGGTTACGCGCCTCAGTAGGATGTTGCCTCGTCTTACAGCACGACTCCTACTGGTATTCTCCTTGTTGCGTTGATCTCGTTTCTCACTCAGCACAATAAACCTCGCTTCTTGTCCTTTCTTGGGGTACCGCCGCTATATCGTGCAGGCGCGGTCCCGTAACGTTCTCTCTGGTTGCTAGGCCTTTGTCAGGATCCCACCCCTGACAGGGACCCCTCTGAATCTTCCCCTACAACACCTTCTGCCACAAGGTGTTGCCTGGTTCCAACCCAGTCAGCTTTCTGATCTCACTTCCTATCCAACCCCCAGTTTTACCAGACTGTGAGGAGTGGCCTAATGCATAGTGCCCTTAGCTCCCCCTGGAGGCCAGACTGTGAAGTGTATTGGTGTCTGTGATACCTGGTCAGATGAACTCCTTCAGTGCCATCAGACGTACCATAGCCCCCCTTAGCGGCGGAGCATCAGTACTGCAACGACCAGGACTCTGGGGCGCTGCACTTACATACATTTTGGCCAACTTCATGGCTAGCAGCTCCCTGTTCCCAATGGAATAATTCCTCTCCGCCGGTGTGAAGGTCTTGGAGAAGAAGAAGCAAGGATGCTTCCGACCTTGTGCATCCTTCTGGAAGAGGACTGCTCCAGCACCGACGGAAGAGGCATCCACCTCCATGATAAATGGTTTATCAACATTCACGAGCAGTCAACAACACTAGGAAGGGGGATGATTAAAGAGCGACAATCACACATCTACACACACATGTTTTCAAGTATATACTAGCGCATGGTCGTGCGGCCATGCAAACCTTTTATAGCTATAGCACTCAAGGACCTTCCTAGTGGTCCAATAGGAGCTGCTACAGGACCTGAGCGTATGACCCCTGACCTCCAATGGGAGGTCGTCCTTGGGCATGCTCAGTATGGGAAAAGCAGGACTTAGTCCCTGAAACGCCTGCTCGCCGCTGATCAGTACTGGCTACAAAGGCAGAGCCTGGAAAGGCAGCAGTAACCAAGCGCACAGTATCCGCTTGAGCCAGACGCTGGGACCGATGTCTCTGCTGAGCAGGCTCCACTGTGGCTGGAGGAGAATGGGAGACCTCAGAGGACATGGTTCAAGATTCCCACTGTTCAGCGGCGGGAACTCGACTCCTAACAGACCCCTTTAAATTTTTCACTCTTTGTTTCATTGCAGCAATTTGGTAAAATTAAAAAAGTTCATTTTTTCTCATTAATGTACACTCTGCACCCCATCTTGACTGAAAAAAACAGAAATTTGTATATTTTTGCAAATTTATTAAAAAAGAAAAACTGAAATATAACATGCTCATAAGTATTCAGACCCTTTGCTTATACTCTCATATTTAAGTAACATGCTGTCCATTTCCTTGTGATCCTGCTTGAGATAGTTCTACTTCTTCGCTGAAGTCCAGCTGTGTTAAATTAAACTGATAGGACTTGATTTGGAAAGGTACACACCTGTCTATATAAAACCTCACAGCTCACAGTGCATGTCAGACCAAATGAGAATCATGAGGTCAAAGGAACTGGCCAAGGAACTCAGAGACAGAATTGTGGCAAGGCACAGATCTGGCCAAGTTTACAAAAGAATTTCTGCAGTACTCAAGGTTCCTAAGAGCACAGTGGCCTCCATAATCCTTACATAGAAGAAGTCTGGGACCACCAAAATTTCTACATTTCTGCTTTTTTCAGTCAAGATGGGGTGCAGAGTGTACATTAATGAAAAAAAATAACTTTTTTGAATTTACCAAATGGCTGCAATGAAACAAAGAGTGAACAATTTAAAGGAGTCTAAATAATTTCCGTATCTACTGCATGTGGTTTAGTTATGGTGTGGCTGTATTTCTCCCCTGTATGTGGTAGTATTCGGTCACTATGTGGTGGCAATGTGTGGTCTGGTCACAGTGTGACTGTATTTGTCCCTTGCATGTGGTATTATCGGTGATTTTTAAAAAATGTATGTGACTCATTCCCTTAAAGAAAAATAAAGAATAATATACCTAAAAGCTAGTTTAAGAAATGTTTAATAGGTTAGAGTGGAGTAGGGCGCTGCTAAAAGAATCCACCTTGTCATGGTGGTTGCTTAAAAAATTGTTTGGCCAAAACAAAAGCTGCTGGCTATGTATGTGATATGGTGTTTGATGGGAACTGTTAATATCTGATTGGTGGGGACGTTATGCAGAAGTTTCGTTCCAAGAGTAGACTGTGGGGCTGTGGAAGGTTCGAGGGGAGGGGGCACAACTGAGGTGGAGCCTGGGCAGAGTCTCAAGGGGCCCAAAAATTTTGCCAGTATGGGGCCTGTTATGACCCCAATGGCAGAGGGTCTCAAAAGTACATACCAAGTCTGCAAACACAAAAAACCCAGCTCTTAGGGCAGTGGTAACTGGGCTGACCATATATCTAATCCTAGCACCACAAATAGCAGCAGCCGGGGAACGTGCCTACGTTGGTTCTAGACGTCTCGCGCCAGCCGGAGAACTAACTAACCCTAGAAGGGAAAAGATAGACCTTTCTTGCCTCCAGAGAAAAGACCCCAAAAGTTGGATACAAGCCCCCAACAAATAATAACGGTGAGGTAAGGAGAAAAGACAAACGTAAGAATGAACTAGATATTTAGCAAAGAGAGGCCCACTGACTAATAGCAGAATATAGTAAGATGACTTATACGGTCAGCAAAAACCCTATCAAAATTTCCACGCTGGATATTCAAGAACCCCCGAACCGTCTAACGGCCCGGGGGGAGAACACCAGCCCCCTAGAGCTTCCAGCAAAATCAGGAATCGCATTTAGTACAAGCTGGACAAAAAATAAGAGCTATGCAAATAACCAAAAAACAAGGAAGCAGGACTTAGCTTAATTTTGCAAGATCCAGGACCAGCAGACAGGAGCAAACAGAAAGGAACTGATTACAACGATGCCAGGCACAGGACTGAGAATCCAGGAAGTTTATATAGCAACACCCTTGGACTAACGACCCAGGTGGGTGCCAAACTGAGGAAAGACAATCCCAGAGTCATATCACTAGTGACCACAAGAGGGAGGCAAAAAAGTCTAATTCACAACAGTACCCCCCCTTTAAGGAGGGGTCACCGAACCCTCACCAAGACCACCAGGGCGATCAGGATGCGCAGCGTGAAAGGCACGAACTAAATCGGCCGCATGCACATCAGAGGCAACCACCCAGGAATTATCCTCCTGACCATAGCCCTTCCACTTGACCAGATACTGAAGCCTCCGCCTGGAGAGACGAGAATCCAAGATCTTCTCCACCACGTACTCCAACTCGCCCTCAACCAACACCGGAGCAGGAGGCTCAACAGAAGGAATCACAGGTACAACGTACCGCCGCAACAAAGACCTATGGAACACGTTGTGAATGGCAAACGACACCGGAAGATCCAAGCAAAAGGACACAGGATTAAGGATTTCCAATATCTTGTAAGGACCGATGAAGCGAGGCTTAAATTTAGGAGAGGAGACCTTCATAGGAACAAATCGAGAAGACAGCCATACCAAATCCCCAACACGAAGTCGGGGACCCACACCGCGGCGGCGGTTGGCAAAACGCTGAGCCTTCTCCTGTGACAACTTCAAGTTGTCCACCACATGATTCCAGATCTGCTGCAACCTATCCACCACGGAATCTACCCCAGGACAGTCAGAAGGCTCCACATGTCCCGAGGAAAAACGAGGATGGAAACCAGAGTTGCAAAAAAATGGCGAAACCAAAGTAGCGGAACTAGCCCGATTATTAAGGGCAAACTCAGCCAACGGCAAGAAGGTCACCCAATCATCCTGATCTGCAGAAACAAAACACCTCAAATAAGCCTCCAGAGTCTGATTAGTTCGCTCTGTTTGTCCATTAGTCTGAGGATGAAAGGCAGACGAAAACGACAAATCAATGCCCATCTTAGCACAAAAGGATCGCCAGAACCTGGAAACAAACTGGGATCCTCTGTCAGACACAATAGTCTCAGGAATGCCGTGTAAACGAACCACATTCTGAAAGAACAAAGAAACCAGATCGGAAGAGGAAGGCAGCTTAGGCAAAGATACCAAATGGACCATCTTGGAAAAGCGATCACATACCACCCAGATGACAGACATGCCCTGAGACACCGGAAGATCTGAAATGAAATCCATGGAAATGTGTGTCCAAGGCCTCTTCGGGACAGGCAAGGGCAAGAGCAACCCGCTGGCACGAGAACAGCAAGGCTTAGCTCGAGCACAAGTCCCACAGGACTGCACAAATGACCGCACATCCCGTGACAAGGAAGGCCACCAAAAGGACCTAGCCACCAGATCTCTGGTGCCAAAAATTCCCGGATGCCCTGCCAACACCGAGGAATGAACCTCGGAAATGACTCTGCTGGTCCACTTATCAGGAACAAACAGTCTGTCAGGTGGACAAGAGTCAGGTCTACCAGCCTGAAATCTCTGCAACACACGTCGCAAATCCGGAGAAATGGCTGACAGGATAACTCCCTCTTTGAGAATACCAACTGGTTCTGCGACTCCAGGAGAGTCAGGCACAAAGCTCCTTGAAAGAGCATCAGCCTTCACATTCTTTGAACCTGGTAAATACGAGACCACAAAGTCAAAACGGGAGAAAAACAATGACCAGCGGGCCTGTCTAGGATTCAGGCGTTTAGCAGACTCGAGATACATCAGATTTTTGTGATCAGTCAAGACCACCACACGATGCTTAGCACCCTCGAGCCAATGACACCACTCCTCAAATGACCACTTCATGGCTAACAACTCCCGATTGCCGACATCATAATTCCGCTCAGCAGGCGAAAACTTCCTAGAGAAAAAAGCACATTGTCTCATTACAGAGCAACCAGGGCCTCTCTGCGACAAAACGGCCCCTGCCCCAATCTCAGAAGCATCTACTTCAACCTGAAAGGGAAGTGAGACATCAGGCTGGCACAAAACAGGCGCCAAAGTAAACCGTCGCTTCAACTCTTGAAAAGCTTCCACGGCCGCAGGAGCCCAGTTAGCAACATCAGAACCTTTCTTGGTCATATCCGTCAAAGGTTTAACAACGCTAGAAAAATTAGCGATAAAACGACGGTAGAAGTTAGCAAAACCCAAGAACTTCTGAAGACTCTTAACTGACGTGGGTTGAGTCCAATCATGAATAGCTCGGACCTTGACTGGGTCCATCTCCACCGCAGAAGGGGAAAAAATAAAACCCAAAAATGGAACCTTCTGTACTCCAAAGAGACACTTTGAGCCCTTAACAAACAAAGCATTCTCACGCAAAACCTGAAACACCATCCTGACCTGCTCTACATGCGAGTCCCAATCATCAGAAAAAACCAGAATATCATCCAGATAAACAATCATAAATTTATTCAGATACTTCCGGAAAATATCATGCATAAAGGACTGAAACACTGAAGGAGCATTAGAGAGCCCGAAAGGCATCACCAAGTACTCAAAATGACCTTCGGGCGTATTAAATGCAGTTTTCCATTCATCTCCTTGCTTAATGCGCACAAGGTTGTACGCACCACGAAGATCTATCTTGGTGAACCACTTGGCACCTTTAATCCGGGCAAACAAGTCCGACAACAGAGGCAAAGGATACTGAAATTTAACAGTGATTTTATTCAGAAGCCGATAGTCAATACAAGGTCTCAAAGATCCGTCCTTCTTGGCCACAAAAAAAAATCCCGCACCAAGAGGGGAAGAGGATGGACGGATATGCCCCTTCTCCAGAGATTCCTTGATATACGAACGCATTGCGGTATGCTCAGGTACAGACAGATTAAATAATCTTCCCTTAGGAAATTTACTACCTGGAATCAAATCTATAGCGCAGTCACAGTCCCTATGAGGAGGAAGAGCACTGGACCTGGACTCGCTGAATACATCCTGGTAATCAGACAAATACTCAGGAACTTCCGAAGGAGTAGAGGAAGCAATAGACACCGGCGGGGAATCACCATGAATTCCCCGACAGCCCCAACTTGACACAGACATTGCCTTCCAATCCAAGACTAGATTATGGGTCTGTAACCATGGCAGACCCAAAACGACCAAATCATGCATTTTATGCAGAACAAGAAAACGAATCACCTCCCGATGTTCAGGAGTCATGCACATGGTTACCTGTGTCCAAAACTGCGGTTTATTTTCCGCCAATGGCGTAGCATCAATACCTCTAAGAGGGATAGGATTTACCAACGGCTCAGGAACAAAACCACAGTGCTTGGCAAACGACAGATCCATAAGACTCAGGGCAGCACCTGAATCCACAAACGCCATAACAGGGTAGGAGGACAATGAGCAAATTAAAGTTACAGACAAAATAAATTTAGGTTGCAAATTACCAATGGCGACAGGACTAACAACCCTAGTTAGGCGTTTAGAGCATGCTGATATAACATGTGTAGAATCACCACAGTAAAAACACAACCCATTCTGACGTCTATGATTTTTCCGTTCATTTCTAGTCTGAATTCTACCACATTGCATTAAATCAGGTGTTTGTTCAGACAACACCACCAGAGGATTCGCGGCTTTGCGCTCCCGCAAACGCCGGTCAATTTGAATAGCCAGCGCCATGGAATCATTCAAACCTGTAGGAATGGAGAAACCCACCATCACATTCTTAATGGCTTCAGAAAGGCCATTTCTGAAATTTGCGGCCAGAGCACACTCATTCCACTGAGTAAGCACGGACCATTTCCGAAATTTTTGGCAATACACTTCAGCTTCATCCTGACCCTGAGAAATAGCCAGCAAGGCTTTTTCTGCCTGAATTTCAAGATTGGGTTCCTCGTAAAGCAATCCGAGCGCCAGAAAAAACGCATCAATATTTGCCAATGCCGGATCTCCTGGCGCTAGCGAGAAGGCCCAATCCTGAGGGTCGCCCCGTAAGAAAGAGATAACAATTTTTACTTGCTGAGCTGAGTCTCCAGATGAACGGGGTCTCAGAGATAGAAACAATTTACAATTATTCCTGAAATTCCTAAACTTAAATCGGTCTCCAGAGAACAGTTCAGGAATAGGTATTTTAGGTTCAGACATTGGACTACTGGTAACAAAATCTTGTATGCCCTGCACACGAGCAGCAAGCTGATCCACACTTGTAATCAAAGTCTGGACATTCATGTCTGCAGCAAGCACAAGCCACTCAGAGGTAAAGGGGAGGAAAAAAGAGAGGAAAGAAAAAAAACAAAAAAAACTCAGACTTTCCTTTCTTGTAATCCCACTTCTGCAATGCATTAAACATTCAACCTTGGCCTGGCATACTGTTATGACCCCAATGGCAGAGGGTCTCAAAAGTACATACCAAGTCTGCAAACACAAAAAACCCAGCTCTTAGGGCAGTGGTAACTGGGCTGACCATATATCTAATCCTAGCACCACAAATAGCAGCAGCCGGGGAACGTGCCTACGTTGGTTCTAGACGTCTCGCGCCAGCCGGAGAACTAACTAACCCTAGAAGGGAAAAGATAGACCTTTCTTGCCTCCAGAGAAAAGACCCCAAAAGTTGGATACAAGCCCCCAACAAATAATAACGGTGAGGTAAGGAGAAAAGACAAACGTAAGAATGAACTAGATATTTAGCAAAGAGAGGCCCACTGACTAATAGCAGAATATAGTAAGATGACTTATACGGTCAGCAAAAACCCTATCAAAATTTCCACGCTGGATATTCAAGAACCCCCGAACCGTCTAACGGCCCGGGGGGAGAACACCAGCCCCCTAGAGCTTCCAGCAAAATCAGGAATCACATTTAGTACAAGCTGGACAAAAAATAAGAGCTATGCAAATAACCAAAAAACAAGGAAGCAGGACTTAGCTTAATTTTGGAAGATCCAGGACCAGCAGACAGGAGCAAACAGAAAGGAACTGATTACAACGATGCCAGGCACAGGACTGAGAATCCAGGAAGTTTATATAGCAACACCCCTGGACTAACGACCCAGGTGGGTGCCAAACTGAGGAAAGACAATCCCAGAGTCATATCACTAGTGACCACAAGAGGGAGCCAAAAAAGTCTAATTCACAACAGGGGCCATGAAATATCTAGTGGCAGCCCTATCTGCAAGGTAATACTTGAAATCTTGAGGCTTTCTCTGATTGCTGGCAGGCTTGACTTTTTCAAATGAGGAGGTGATTTTGCTTCATCTTTTGTTGGAAACCATAGTATCTGGTCAACACGAACCAAGTAGTCTACAGTTTATTTTTCTTTTACAGAGACTACAGAGTGCAAAATAATTTTCTGGCTCCAATGTTCAAAATAACTCCTAAACACGTGAAGCCTGCTCATATGACTCACCACCTGTCATGTCGGACGCTGTTCAGACCAGGTCGTCCGACAGACAGCGGTAATTCCGCTTTTGACCACTATTTACTCATTGGCGTCTGCTAGATTTTGTCTAGCTGTTCCGGGGTTAATTTACCTGATCCTCGGATTGGAAGCTGGGCCATTTCCATGGCCTTTAAGAAGTTCTCCTGATCATTGGGCGTCGCCGATTATAGCTTCTGTCTTGCGTTGTTATCTCGGTTTGGAGTGGAGAGCTGGTGGTTGGAGATTCGTTGCTGGTGGTGTATATTCCTTCATCTTATTTACTCCTTCCTATATTTGTGTTTATTTTGCCCTGCACATTTATAGTGTATTCCTGAGTGTCTGTGGCGTGGTGTATATTTTCCTTTATCCTTGTCTGTGCTAACTGTGGGCATTTAAGTATTACCTCTTCACTGGGTGGTGGGTGGAGGTTTCAGCCTAGGGCTGAGCTCAGGAGTTAGGGTGAGGTTCGAGGCCTGAACATGCACACCATCAGTGTAAACTTCAGGTAGAGGGTCAGTCAGGATTTCCCTAGTCTTAGGGAAATTGCAGGAGCCCGGGTTATTAGCTCTCGCTCACCAAGTCTCTCCCTGACATTATAATCGGCCCAACAACAACAAAGAAAAAAAAAGGGGTTTCTTTTTTTTTGTTTTGTCATGGATCCCATGACTTCCATAACCCGCCAGTTGGAGGCGCTGTCCCTACAGGTCACTGAGTTGAGGGGGACAGTGCAGCAACAGGGACTAGCAGTGTCCAATGTGCAAGCTGGAGCGACAGGAAGAGTTACTGAGCCTAAATTTCCGTTGCCTGAAAAATTTGCTGGGGAACGCAGTAAATTTGTTTCTTTTCGTGAAGCTTGCAAACTATATTTCCGTATGCACCCGATATCTTCGGGTAATGAGGCTCAGCATGTGGGCCTGGTGTTGTCATTGTTAAGTGGGGATCCCCAAGCATTGGCGTTTTCTTTGCCATCTGATTCTGCGGCATTTGTCTCTGTGGAGAGTTTTTTTTCTTCTCTTGGGAAAATCTACGATGAACCTGACAGAATGGCTCTGGCAGAATCTAAGATACGCTCTATTCGCCAGGGGGAGCGAGATGCAGAGGATAACTGTTCTGAATTTCGTCGCTGGGCGATCGATACCCAATGGAATGATGCAGCATTGCGGAGTCAGTTTATACATGGGATTTCT
The DNA here is from genome assembly GCF_051348905.1 of Ranitomeya variabilis. Taxonomy (NCBI): domain Eukaryota; kingdom Metazoa; phylum Chordata; class Amphibia; order Anura; family Dendrobatidae; genus Ranitomeya; species Ranitomeya variabilis. Next base: position 309,532,317 of record NC_135236.1, read on the forward strand.
GGAAGGGTTAAAAAAGCCCTTCTGATGTACGAGACTCCTACTTCTCTAGATTCCGCTATGAATCTAGTTGTCCGCATTGATCGCCGTTTGTGTCAGGGGGAGCATGAGACACCACCTATGGGAGAAGGTTTAGGTTCACGTGAGGTTGCTTCAGGTGAGCCCACGGAGCCTATGCAAATCGCAGGGGTGTCACATGTCAAGCATCGAGCCCCTGAGCTCAGGAAGCAGGGAGCCTGTTTTTACTGTGGTAAAACTGGTCATTTTATTAACATCTGTCCTCTGCTGCCTAAGAAAAACGCAACAGCGGAAAACTTCTGAGCTCAGAGGGTGTGGAGGAGACCAGTCTGAGCTTATGTATATCATCCATGGTGGTTTCTCAGTGCATGCTCCCTGCTAAGGTTTTTGTTGCTGGCAGTGAGCTGCCAATTACTATTTTTGTGGATAGTGGTTCAGCCACAAATCTCATTGATGAGGGGTTTGCGCGCACAGCAGGTTTTAGGATTGAAAAACTGTCTCATCCTATCCGCGTGGTCACCATCAATGCTGCTTCTCTCTCTCAGGAGTAGATTACTGAATTTGTGGCTGAGGTGAAACTCCACATTGGAGTTCTACATTCTGAGCGGGTTACATGTAAGGTGCTCAGGAATCTTCCTGCTCATGTGGTTTTGGGTTTTCCTTGGTTGTCTATGCACAACCCGGTAATTGACTGGAAAACTCAGGACATAATTCGGTGGAGCGAGTTCTGCCAGGAGAATTGCCTGGCCACATGTGTGGCTGCGGTGACTTCAAGCGTTCCGGAGTCACTTCAGGATTTTGTGGATGTGTTCTCTGAGAAGGGTTGTTCAGAGTTGCCGCCACATCATCCTTATGACTGTTCTATCAGGTTTAAACCAGGGGCCAAATTACCTAAAGCAAGGATGTTTAACATCTCCGGTCCGGAGAGACAAGCGTTAAAAGATTACATTGCGGAAAGCTTGAGCAAAGGGCACATCAGGCCGTCATCCTCGCCGGTGGCAGCAGGGTTCTTCTTTGTGAAGAAGAAAGATGGCGGATTACGCCTGTGTTTGGATTTCAGGGAGTTGAACCAGATTACGGTTCGTGATCCATACCCTATGCCTCTGATACCAGATTTGTTCAACCAGGTGGCAGGTGCTAAGTGGTTCACCAAGCTTGACCTCAGTGGGGCGTACAACCTCATAAGAGTCCGTCAAGGTGATGAGTGGAAGACGGCTTTTAATACCCCTGAGGGTCATTTTTAAAATTTGGTGATGCCGTTTGGGTTGACTAACGCACCTACAGTGTTCCAACATTTCATCAATGATGTGTTCTCGCATGTTTTGGGGAAATTCGTTATCGTGTACCTAGATGACATTCTCACATATTCTTGCGACCGTGAGGCTCCTTTAGATCATGTCTGGCAGGTGTTACAGCTTCTCAGAGAGAATAAGCTGTATGCTAAACTTGAGAAATGTGTATTTTCTGTTCAAGAGTTGCCTTTCTTGGGTTATATTGTGTCTGCTTCTGGTTTTAAAATGGACGCCGCTAAGGTGCAGGCGGTGCTGCATTGGGAATGTCCCGATAACCTGAAAGCACTTCAGCGGTTCCTTGGGTTTTCTAACTACTATAGGAAATTTATCAAGGATTTTTCCATCATTGCTAAACCGCTAACTAACATGACTAAAAAGGTTACCAATTTCTCTGTTTGGCCTGAGGCTGCTGTGCGCGCATTTGACTTTCTTAAGAACAGTTTTGTTTCAGCCCCCATTCTTGTGCAGCCAGATGTATCTAAACCATTTGTTGTGGAAGTCGATGCGTCTGAGGTAGGTGTGGGGGCAGTACTATCTCAAGGCTCATCTTTGAGTGGTTTACGTCCGTGCACCTATTTCTCCAAGAAACTGTCGTCCGCCGAACGTAACTACGATATCGGCAACAGGGAGTTGTTGGCAATTAAGTTGGCCTTTGAGGAATGGCGACACTTCTTGGAGGGGTCGGTCCATCAGGTAACTGTTATTACCGATCATAAGAATCTGCTGTATTTGGAGTCAGCCAAGCGTCTGTCCCCCAGGCAGGCTCGCTGGGCATTGTTTTTCATGCTGTTCAATTTTGTGGTCACTTACAGACCGGGGTCTAAAAACACTAAGGCGGATGCTCTGTCCAGGTGTTTTCCGGGGGGAGAACCTCAGGAGGATCCAGTACCTATCCTCCAAAAGGGTGTTGTGGTTTCGGCTCTCACTACCGAGGTTGAGGCTGAGATTGCCGAGGCTCAGGAGGAGGTACCATCTGAGCTTCCCATCAACAAATCTTTTGTTCCGCTTCATCTCCGCCTAAAGGTTTTGGAGGAGCATCATGATGCCGTCCTGGCTGGTCACCCAGGGGTTAGAGGTACCTTGGAGTTGGTGTCACGTCGGTTTTGGTGGCCCAAGATCCGACAGGACGTGGTCTCATACGCTTGTACCACGTGTGCTAGGGCTAAGACGCCCCGCTCCCGTCCTGTTGGCACACTACTTCCTCTCGAGGTACCTAGTAAGCCATGGACGGAAATCTCCATGGATTTCATCACTGATTTGCCCTCATCAGCTGGAAACACGGTCATCTTGGTGATTGTTGATCGTTTTTCTAAAATGTCGCACTTTGTGTCTTTGCCTGCATTGCCTAACGCTAAGACTCTGGCTCAGGTATTTGTGCAGGAGGTGGTCAGACTTCATGGGGTTCCGTCTGACATCGTGTCTGATAGGGGGTCTCAGTTTGTGGCAAAATTTTGGAGAGCGTTTTGCTCACGGCTGGGAATCAAGTTATCTCATTCTTCGGCATTTCATCCTCAGTCAAATGGTCAGACTGAGCGTATGAACCAAAATTTGGAACAGTACTTACGCTGCTTTGTCTCATATAACCAGGAGGAGTGGTCTACCTTTCTTCCTTTGGCTGAGTTTGCCATCAATAATCACCGCCAGGAGTCATCTGGGGAGTCTCCGTTTTTTTGTGTTTACAGGCTACATCCTCAATTTTGTACCTTGAGTCAGAGGGGCTCTTCTGGCGTTCCGGAGGAGGACCAGTTAGGAACACAATTGTCATCAGTCTGGAGGAGAGTTAAACAGTGCCTGTTGAGTGTGGGTGCTAGGTACAAACGTGTGGCTGACAGTAGGCGTGTGCCAGGTCCGGACCTGAGTGTGGATGACTGGGTGTGGTTATCCACAAAAAACATAAGACTCAAGATACCGTCCCTTAAATTGGGTCCACGGTTTATTGGTCCATTTAGGGTCACCGCCGTCATTAACCCAGTTGCGTACCGATTGGAGCTTCCTACGGTGTATAAGATACACAATATGTTCCACAGGTCTCTTCTAAAGAAGGTGGTGGGTTCTGTGGACGCGGCGCCTATGCCACCTCCAGTCTTGGTGGATGGTAATTTGGAGTTTGAAGTCTCCAAGGTGGTTGAAATTGCAGGAGCCCGGGTTATTAGCTCTCACTCACCAAGTCTCTCCCTGACACCACCACCATGAAAAGACCCTTCAGGTGCTGTAGAACCTTGTAGACCAATAACATGTGTGGCTTCACTTACTCCACAGTAGACAGCAGCAAAAGTTGATTTTGCCCTAGAGGGTCTTTTTTTGCATGTTGTCTGCAATGTGTATCACCAGTGATGATGCTGACCTCACATTCACCTCACTCATGTCTGTTTATCATGCTTTTGTCCAACACAGAAACATGATCATCTTTATCGTTATTCCTGATTCGGCTGACAGCTGCCTTGGTGTGGGAAATGCATCTCTGCCTGAGACCCACCTTGATTTTTGACCTGGCTCAGAATTTTACTACCACTGAGAATGTGCCTACCATCACAGCTCACACAGTCTGCAATACAGCTTAATATTAGAATTAATATCTCCTTCAGTACCATCTCTTTTGGGACTTCATCTCTTTCAAAAAATCTGGAAGAAATTTTTTCTAATGCAGAATGGGTGCTGTGGGTTAGCGTCTATGAGGCAGAAAAGAAACAAATGTAATTGATGGATTTGAAATTCCGCTTTATACAACATTAAGTTATACAACTCTCCCTGCTTTCCTCCTACTAATTCGCTTGCAGTAGGCAAAGGAAGCCAAATGTGACCTGCGTTTAGTATCACTACGCAGCCAGCAGTGCTGTTGCTTGTGGCTGACACATTCTTATCCATGATATTATTTTTCTTCTAACATCCTCCCAAGTCCATTGCCCATGCCATATTTGAGCTTAGCATACATTTTGGACACAATGATATAGTGTTAAATTCATTTCTAAACTTTGATGCCTAACTCTGCCAACTTTGGAAATATATGATTTCAACCAGAAATGCTAGGGTTTAGCAGGGTTTACATGACGGGCAAAAAGGATAATTCAACAAAATTCTGCCCAAAATATTAGTGTGACGTATATGTGTCTCTAACAATTTAAACAGGTTGGCAAAACAGACCTGCACAGTTAAATGTCTCAATTTTCTTTAATAATTTATTCAAAATTTTGGGTCAAAGCACATGAATTCTCCTTGGCGAAAAAGATCCACATAAAAACCAATGTCAAGAGGTAGGTACACTGCCTAAATTTTCTGCAATGGACCATATTATTGTTAAGTTGAGTACTTTTGACAAAATGGAATATTAAAATAGGTAGGCAAAAAAAAGTAGGCGCATCAAATAGATGTGCTCTTTCTGGGGCTGCTGTGAGCAGCTATTTTTAGGCTGGAAAGGGACAATATCCATGGCCCCTTTCCAGTCTGAGAATACCAACTCCCAGCTGTCTGCTTTCATTTGGCTGCTTGTCAAAAATTGGTGGGAATCCATGTTGTTTTTTAAAATTATTTATTTAAATAATTAAAAAAATTAAATGGGACCCTATTTTCTTGATAAACAGTCATGATAACATTGAAAGCTGAGGGTTGCAGCCTGCAGCTGTCAGTTTTGCCTGCACTGGCTATCAAAAATAGAAGAGAACCCACAATATTATTTTATTATTATTTATTTATTTATAGCACAGGCACCAGCTGATGAATACTCCCATCAGCGGCACCTGCTCTTTCTGTTATCAGTGACAGCAGGCGCTTGCTGATGAGAGTAGTACTGTCTCATCAGCCGACAGCTGTGATCGATGGGAACCTTCTACAAGTAGTCACAGCTTGTCTTCTGGCAACGTGGAAAACGCAGCTCTCTGACTGGAGGTAATGATCGTAGATTACAGCATAACAAACAACGGATGTTCGGGCCTCCCATTCATCTGGGGGGCTAAACCGGCTTGGCCCGAACATCCACGGGTTCGCCCATCACTAATTATAAGTAATATAAGTAGACTTTTAGTAATGATTTTTATAATGTGACCACTAGAGGGACACTTTTTCTTCTGTGGTTTGCACTATGCAACAGAACCAAGGCCATTATTGACCAAGATTAGTGTTGAGCATTCCGATACCGCAAGTATCGGGTATCAGCCGATACTTGCGGGTATCGGAATTCCGATACCGAGATCCGATACTTTTGTGGTATCGGGTATCGGTATCGAAACAACATTAATGTGTAAAAGAAAGAATTAAAATTAAAAATATTGCTATACTCACCTCTCCGACGCAGCCTGGACCTTACCGAGGGAACCGGCAGCGTTCTTTGCTTAAAATGCGCGCGTTTACTGCCTTCCGTGACGTCACGGCTTGTGATTGGTCGCGTGCCGCCCATGTGGCCGCGACGCGACCAATCACAGCAAGCCGTGACGTAATTTTCAGGTCCTGAATGCCTAATTCTAGGCATTCAGGATTTGAAAATTACATTACGGCTTGTGATTGGTCGCGTCGCGGTCACATGGGCGACGCGACCAATCACAAGCCATGACGTCACGGGAGGCAGGAAACGCGCGCATTTTAAAATTACATCACGGCTTGTGATTGGTTGCGTGCCGCCCATGTGACCGCGACGCGACCAATCACAGCAAGCCGTGATGTAATTTTCAGGTCCTGAATGCAGAATTAGGCATTCAGGACCTGAAATTACGTCACGGCTTGCTGTGATTGGTCGCGTCGCGGTCACATGGGCGGCACGCAACCAATCACAAGCCGTGACGTAATTTTAAAATGCGCGCGTTTCCTGCCTCCCGTGACATCACGGCTTGTGATTGGTTGCGTCGCCCATGTGATCGCATGTAGGATAGCTGCGGAGACACCATCACATGTTTCTCAATGCAAGCAGTGAATAGCCAGACCTTTCCCCGGGAAGGAACAACCACGGGAAGGGCAGCATCCAATAAAGGAAAACATCCAATACAGGAAAACCACCTATGCCAAGCATGGTATCCATCCACAGACAGCTGTTTCGGGGTGTTTGCCCCTCATCAGTGTGGAGTAGGAATCTGGCTATTAGGAGCAGTGCCTAGTAAAAGGCTGTGAAGGAACAGATGATTGGCCTCGGGGAGACCAAAACATCCAACACCGCGGAGACACCATCACGTGTTTCTCAACGCAGTGATCCAGAACACTGCCCCCATCCCTTATGGGAAATATGCAAATGCATGTAGGATAGCTGCGGAGACACCATCACATGTTTCTCAACGCAAGCAGTGAATAGCCAGACCTTTCCCCGGGAAGGAACAACCACGGGAAGGGCAGCATCCAATAAAGGAAAACATCCAATACAGGAAAACCACCTATGCCAAGCATGGTATCCATCCACAGACAGCTGTTTCGGGGTGTTTGCCCCTCATCAGTGTGGAGTAGGAATCTGGCTATTAGGAGCAGTGCCTAGTAAAAGGCTGTGAAGGAACAGATGATTGGCCTCGGGGAGACCAAAACATCCAACACCGCGGAGACACCATCACGTGTTTCTCAACGCAGTGATCCAGAACACTGCCCCTATCCCTTATGGGAAATATGCAAATGCATGTAGGATAGCTGCGGAGACACCATCACATGTTTCTCAACGCAAGCAGTGAATAGCCAGACCTTTCCCCGGGAAGGAACAACCACGGGAAGGGCAGCATCCAATAAAGGAAAACATCCAATACAGGAAAACCACCTATGCCAAGCATGGTATCCATCCACAGACAGCTGTTTCGGGGTGTTTGCCCCTCATCAGTGTGGAGTAGGAATCTGGCTATTAGGAGCAGTGCCTAGTAAAAGGCTGTGAAGGAACAGATGATTGGCCTCGGGGAGACCAAAACATCCAACACCGCGGAGACACCATCACGTGTTTCTCAACGCAGTGATCCAGAACACTGCCCCCATCCCTTATGGGAAATATGCAAATGCATGTAGGATAGCTGCGGAGACACCATCACATGTTTCTCAACGCAAGCAGTGAATAGCCAGACCTTTCCCCGGGAAGGAACAACCACGGGAAGGGCAGCATCCAATAAAGGAAAACATCCAATACAGGAAAACCACCTATGCCAAGCATGGTATCCATCCACAGACAGCTGTTTCGGGGTGTTTGCCCCTCATCAGTGTGGAGTAGGAATCTGGCTATTAGGAGCAGTGCCTAGTAAAAGGCTGTGAAGGAACAGATGATTGGCCTCGGGGAGACCAAAACATCCAACACCGCGGAGACACCATCACGTGTTTCTCAACGCAGTGATCCAGAACACTGCCCCCATCCCTTATGGGAAATATGCAAATGCATGTAGGATAGCTGCGGAGACACCATCACATGTTTCTCAACGCAAGCAGTGAATAGCCAGACCTTTCCCCGGGAAGGAACAACCACGGGAAGGGCAGCATCCAATAAAGGAAAACATCCAATACAGGAAAACCACCTATGCCAAGCATGGTATCCATCCACAGACAGCTGTTTCGGGGTGTTTGCCCCTCATCAGTGTGGAGTAGGAATCTGGCTATTAGGAGCAGTGCCTAGTAAAAGGCTGTGAAGGAACAGATGATTGGCCTCGGGGAGACCAAAACATCCAACACCGCGGAGACACCATCACGTGTTTCTCAACGCAGTGATCCAGAACACTGCCCCCATCCCTTATGGGAAATATGCAAATGCATGTAGGATAGCTGCGGAGACACCATCACATGTTTCTCAACGCAAGCAGTGAATAGCCAGACCTTTCCCCGGGAAGGAACAACCACGGGAAGGGCAGCATCCAATAAAGGAAAACATCCAATACAGGAAAACCACCTATGCCAAGCATGGTATCCATCCACAGACAGCTGTTTCGGGGTGTTTGCCCCTCATCAGTGTGGAGTAGGAATCTGGCTATTAGGAGCAGTGCCTAGTAAAAGGCTGTGAAGGAACAGATGATTGGCCTCGGGGAGACCAAAACATCCAACACCGCGGAGACACCATCACGTGTTTCTCAACGCAGTGATCCAGAACACTGCCCCCATCCCTTATGGGAAATATGCAAATGCATGTAGGATAGCTGCGGAGACACCATCACATGTTTCTCAACGCAAGCAGTGAATAGCCAGACCTTTCCCCGGGAAGGAACAACCACGGGAAGGGCAGCATCCAATAAAGGAAAACATCCAATACAGGAAAACCACCTATGCCAAGCATGGTATCCATCCACAGACAGCTGTTTCGGGGTGTTTGCCCCTCATCAGTGTGGAGTAGGAATCTGGCTATTAGGAGCAGTGCCTAGTATTCTGGATCACTGCGTTGAGAAACACGTGATGGTGTCTCCGCGGTGTTGGATGTTTTGGTCTCCCCGAGGCCAATCATCTGTTCCTTCACAGCCCATGTGATCGCGACGCGACCAATCACAAGCCGTAACGTAATTTTCAAATCCTGAATGCCTAGAATTAGGCATACAGGACCTGAAAATTACGTCACGGCTTGCTGTGATTGGTCGCGTCGCGGCCACATGGGCGGCACGCGACCAATCACAAGCCGTGACGTCACGGAAGGCAGTAAACGCGCGCATTTTAAGCAAAGAACGCTGCCGGTTCCCTCGGTAAGGTCCAGGCTGCGTCGGAGAGGTGAGTATAGCAATATTTTTTATTTTAATTCTTTCTTTTACACATTAATATGGATCCCAGGGCCTGAAGGAGAGTTTCCTCTCCTTCAGACCCTGGGAACCATCAGGGATACCGTCCGATACTTGAGTCCCATTGACTTGTATTGGTATCGGGTATCGGTATCGGATTAGATCCGATACCTTGCCGGTATCGGCCGATACTTTCCGATACCGATACTTTCAAGTATCGGACGGTATCGCTCAACACTAACCAAGATTAATTTGGAATTATACCCATAAATACAATAGACTCGTATAAATGGCTATCAGGAAAGTAAACCCTAGCAGATTAATTTAAACCTATTTATGTGATGAATATTATTGCATTAGATATTCGTTTATGATATGCTTCCCTAAAGCTGCATTTACACATTGCAGGAAAAAAATGCAACACTGTTGCACCATATGAATGCAGATTTATACTACTGATACTTCTTAGCTGTCTGACAGCTTCAAATATACCTTGGTTTAGGGATCTGCTAACATTCTGAGTTCTCCTAAGGATCTGACAGACCACTAGTGGAGAAGCTCTTTAATTATTCTACATTGTCACCTTACTTGCATCGATAATACAAATCAGAAAGCTGAACTTTCAGTGTTAAACTTAATGTCACAGTAACAATACCAGAGCCTGAAGAACTGAATAACTAACTGGACAACCAGGTATGAAATATCAACTATATTTCCTACATAAAACCACCAGGGACACTGAAATTAATAATTTGCCTTGATGTGTAGTGATACTGACATCAATCTCATTCCATGGAAATTGACAATAAGACCTTCATTGCACAAGGCCACTAGAGCAAGATTTACTTTAAAGGGGTTGTCCGACCTAAATTCTGTGTGACTGTAGACTTATGAATCTTCCCAGAGCACACACTGTGTGCTGCGAGGATTTGTCAGTTTCTGAACCAGGACCAGTGGGTGCATATGCGCTATGCATAACTTTTCAAGTTACCGCCTGTCAGAGTGCTGCATTCCCGGGATTTGGATGTTTTGCCCCCAGCAGTTCGCCCCCAGCAGTTTGCCCCCAGCAGTTCGCCCCCAGCAGTTCGCCCCGGGTACATTTCGCCCCTGAACATTTCATCCCCAGCTTTTGGCCCCCAGGATGTTTCACCCCCGCACATTTCGCCCCCAGCAGTTCACCCCCAGCAGTTCATCCCCAGCAGTTCACCCCTGGGTACATTTCACCCCCACACATTTCGTCCAAAGCATTTGGCCCCCAGGATGTTTTGCCCCCGCACATTTCACCCCAGCATTTGGCCCCCGGATGTTTCGCAACCAGCAGTTCGCCCCGGATGTTTGTACCCTTGTGATTCATGATTTCCAATCCGTCATCAATGTTACGCCCCGGGTAGTTCACCCCCGGTAGTTCACCCCTGGATGATTGTACCCTTGTGGTTTTTGAATTCCTGTCCGTCATCAATGTTTCGCCCCTGGCAGTTCGCCCCCAGATGTTTGTAACCTTGTGGTTCATGAATTCCTGTCCATCATCAATTTTTCACCCCCAGCAGTTTGCCCCTGGCAGTTCACCCCCGGATGTTTGTACCCTTGTGGTTCATGAATTCCTGTCCATCCTCAATGTTTTGCCCCCAGCAGAACGCCCCCGGCAGTTTGCCCCCGGATGTTTGTACCCTTGTGGTTCATGAATTCCCATCCATGATCAATGTTTCGCCCCCTGCAGTTTGCCCCAGCAGTTCACCCCCGGCAGTTTGCCCCTGGATGTTTGTACCCTTGTGGTTCATGAATTCCTGTCCATCATCAATGTTTCATCCCCAGCAATTCACCCCCGGTAGTTCACCCCTGGATGTTTGTACCCTTGTGGTTTTTGAATTCCTGTCCGTCATCAATGTTTCGCCCCTGGCAGTTCGCCCCCAGATGTTTGTAACCTTGTGGTTCATGAATTCCTGTCCATCATCAATTTTTCACCCCCAGCAGTTTGCCCCTGGCAGTTCACCCCCGGATGTTTGTACCCTTGTGATTCATGAATTCCCGTCCGTCATCAATGTTTCGCCCCCAGCAATTTGCCCCCGGTAGTTCGCCCCCGGATGTTTGTACCCTTGTGGCTCATGAAATCCTGTCCATCAACAATGTTTTGCCCCCAGCAGAACGCCCCCGGCAGTTTGCCCCCGGATGTTTGTTCCCTTGTGGTTCTTGAATGCCTGTCCATCATCAATGTTTCGCCCCCGGCAGTTCGCCCCAGATGTTTGTACCCTTGTGGTTCATGAATTCCTGTCCATCATCAATTGTTCGCCCCCAGCAGTTTGCCCCTGGCAGTTCGCTCCTGGATGTTTTACCCTTGTGATTCATGAATTGCCGTCCGTCATCAATGTTTTGCCCCCAGCAATTCGCCCCCCCGCAGTTCGACCCCGGATGTTTGTACCCTTGTGGTTCTTGAATTCCTGTTCGTCATCAATGTTTTGCTCCCAGCATTTCACCCCCGGTAGATCGCCCCTGGATGTTTGTACCCTTGTGGTTCATGAATTCCCGTCCGTCATCAATGTTTCGCCCCCAGTAGTTCGCCCCCGGGAGTTCGCCCCCAGATGTTTGCACACTGTTTTGCCCCCAGAATTTTGTGTTTGGATGTTTTGCTAGTTTGTCCTTGTGGTTCATGAATTCCCGTCCGTCATCAATCCACATGCCACAAAAGTACTGTACAGAGTGCTGCACTTTTGTGACATGTTAAATCAACTGTTTCCATCTGTTAACCTCACAACTGATTGCATTATAGTGTCAGAGCATTTTGCCCGCAAATTTAACAAGACATTTTCCAAAACTTTTCTAAAATGCTTTTGTGCTACAAGAACATAACACGAAAAAAATAAACGGATTAAAAAATATGTAGTGTGAATGAGGCCTGATTTAGGTGGGGAATGTAAACCACTCTAAAATCAAAACATTTTGTGAATTTTTACCTGACCCAGCACTGACCTGCTTGTTTGCAAGTTTTGTTGCAGATGTAACAATTTTCATGTCAGGTTTCCTCCTACAAGTTACCTTAGATTAGCTCTTATTTCATCTTTACATCAGAATATAGCAGTGTCTAAAATCTCTACAAAGAGAGAGGTGTCCTAGCACAAAAAAATCAGTCAGCTTCCACAGCAATTCACTTTCTACAAGTATGAATTCAGTTCTATCCAAACGTGGGAAGAAGAAGTTGGTCTACGAGAATCACATTTACGTATTTTCCAAACGAACGGCTGACGATGTCCATTCCATCTGGGTGTGTGAAAAACGGTCGACTTGCAAGGGACGTGTTTGGACCAATGAAGCGGTGAAAGTAACCAATCCCCACAACAACGCAGCACAAGCAGCAAGACCTGAAGCAATCTTACTTGTCAATGAGGTGGTCACCAGGGCAAGGACAACACAGGAGACACCACAACAGATTCTCACAGAAGTCATTTCAGGAGCCCATTCTAATGTTGTAGCACTTCTCCCAAAGAAAGCATCACTGAAGAGAACAATACGATTATCAAAGCAACTTGGCAATATTCTAAGGTTGCCCCAAACCCTTGATTAACATGTTATTCCCCAGGAGTTCCAGGGGATCAATATTGATGGCATTCAGCACCAGTTCCTTATTCATGACTCTGGTAAGCATTTAACATTTCCATTATGCAGAATTATTGCAAAGTTTATGTTTCACAAATGTTAAAAATTATATATTACAAAGAGCTGATATAGAATACTATGTGATTTTTTTTTGCCTTAAATGGAAACTTTGAGGATAGTATAATGTAGGATGAGACCTACTGATTCCCACTATGCCTCACTTGTTTAGTTGCAGTTTAATTCTCTGCTCAGCTTCAAAGTAGAAGTCCTGCCTTTAAGATACAGTGGTCTGCCATGTTCATAAGCAGAGTGGTAACCTTGTCCACCAACCATGATTTGCAGGTATCCAGCCATTGCCACAGCCAGAGGACAAGGTTGTTGCATCAAACCCGCATCACTAGATGTTAATTTTAGTGTAGAATTTTCTGATATAAATTAGCTGCAGATTGTCTGCTGCAACTACTTAGTGCATATGAATGGACCTTAAAGAGAACCTGTCACCCAATTTTTCACCTATAAGCTGTGGCCACTGGCATCTGGGGCTTATCTACAGCATTCTGTAATGCTGTAGATAAGCCCCCGATGTATCCTGAAAAATGAGAAAAAGAGGTTAGATTATACTCACCCAGGGGCGGTCCCGATTCTGTTCTGGTCATATGGGTGTCCGGTCTGGGGCCTCCCATCTTCTTACGATGACATCCTCTTCTTGTCTTCATGCTGCGGCTCCAGCGCAGGTGTACTTTTCCTGCCCTGTTGAGGGCAGAGCAAAGTACTGCAGTGTGCAGGCACCTGGAAAGGTCAGAGAGGCCCGGCGCCTGTGCACTGCAGTACAATCTCCATCTACTGGCCCAAAGCAAAGAGTGGTTTGTTGATGGCATTTTTTCCACTACACTATCCCTGTTCAAGCAACTTTATACAAATCATGTAGTCCACAGCAGCCTTGTTGTTCTTGTAGTGTACGCCTTACTGATGGACAAGAGCCGTTCAACATACCAGAGGTTGCTACAAGAGCTGAAGAACATGCAACCTGGACTGCAGCCACACAACCTGATGTTGGATTTTGAGCTAGCTGCAATCCAGGCATTTGATAATGAATTCCCCAACCTCAAGATGACTGGTTGCTTCTTCCACCTATCACAGTCAGTTTGGCGTAAAGTTCAAAATCAAGGACTCAAGGTGCAATATCAAGGTGACCATGAATTTGCTTGTTGTAAACGCATGATACCTGCCCTTGCCTTTCTATCAACACAGAATGTTGTGCCTTCATTTGAAGAGTTAGTGGAAAATCCTGAATTTCCACAAGAAACCATACCCATTGCCAACTATTTTGAAGATACTTATATATTTTTTTTTTAATTCGTTTATTAACCACAAAGGGAAAGTAGACAACATGCACATTTGTATTCATTGGTAATACATTCAATATGGAACATGTACATTGTATGCATAACTGAGTATCACAACTGTGCTTAGCATATCATTTACTCCATTCGAACCAAACAAACACAACATGGAGTCTTGAGAATTTACAGTCATTGAACCACAACTGCAACTATATCCTATTAACTACCTTTCTGCCGCTTAATACTAAACTCGCATCTATCTCTGCGTAACGTCTATGGGAATTTAATACCTTGCCTTAGAGTAATTAACTATGAATTTAAATTTATAAAGTAAGGTGAGAGGAGTTCCATCCGCTCCAAATTTTCTCAAATTTACTTGGACATCCTCTATTTTGATATAGCGTGCGTTCATATGGAATGACCGAATTTACCAACTCCACCCAGGCTCTCAGGGAGGGGCATGAACCCCCCATCCATCGCATTGCTATTACCTTCCTTGCAATAAAAAGTGATTCCCTTAAAAAGATCCCAATATGGTGTCCCCAAGTCTCTTCATCCCATACCCCAAATAAACAAATTAATGGCTCAAGAGGAACAGGAGGTACTACTATGGACGAAAGTAACGATGTCACCTCTTTCCAATATTGAAGGATAATAGGGCAATTCCACATCATGTGGATAAAATCTGCGTCTGGTGAATGGCAACTCAGACATTCCAAGGGGTGGAGTTGACCCATTTTAAAAAGCCATATGGGAGTCAAATATGACTGGTATATTATATATAGTTGAGTCATTCTGTTGTTAATTGATGGGGATACCCCAAGTGGGGACTCTAAAATTTCCTCCCATTCTTCTTCCTGTACCTCAGGAATGAGTCTCTCCCATTTCCCCCTGATGAGTCTTATAGCGGATCCAGTCCCCACTGATAGCATATAGGTATATAAAGAAGAAATAAGGCCCTGGGGTCCCTGGGATTTGAGGATTCCTATCAGAGGCAGAGACAAAATCGTGCGGCCTGTGTCCACCCCCCTCATAAATGACTGGAAAGCTGATCTTAATTGTAAGAAACAAAAAAATTGGGATCTTGGAATATCATACTTAGTCTGCTACTGTTCAAAGGACACAAAGGTCCCCTGGTCATATAAATCCCCCACCAAGGTAACACCATGTAGCACCCAAAAATCAGTAGATCGATGATCCAGCAGCGCCGGAAAGTAATTATTTTTCCATAGGGGCATTTCCGCTATAATATCCGTAAATCCAACAACTTTTTTTATTTGTCTCCAAACCAATCGTGCCAGTCGAAGCATGGGCAGTGAGTGGGGTGTGTTAGTTCTTTCTGACTCTAAAAAACTCAATGGGCACTCCACTCGAGCAGAGTGAAGCAGATGGTGTTCAGAGTTGGGGAGACAAGGCATCCATGTACCCAATGCTTTAGCCTGTCCGGCCAGGTAATATAGAAAAAAATCCAGCAACGCCGCTCCACCTCCCTGTTTGGGTCTCTGCAAAACAGACAGTCTAAGTTTGGGCCTAGATTTCCCCCATATAAAAGAAGTGATTTGGGAATTTAAATTGGCAAAGATGAACTTAGGTATTGGTACTGCGCTATGCTGAAGTTTAGGGAGTAAAATCATTTTTATTAGGTTAATACGGCCTGCAACAGATAGTGGTAGTTTGCTCCAAGACGCAAATTTGGATTTGACTAATTCTAACAATGGGTAGACATTAAGCTGTAGATCAGAATTACTGCTTCGGGACATATAGATACCTAAGTATTTGAAATTGGATATGACAGGTAACAAGGATAAAGTTTCAAGATCTGGCATTGGGGCACAAGAGAGAGGCAATAGAGCAGATTTGTCCCAATTTATATACAAGCCGGAGTATTTACTAAAGACATCTATAGTGGCAATCACTCGTGGTAATGTTTCCTCTGCCTTGTCCATAAATATCACCATATCGTCAGCTTATAAGCCGATGGTGTCCACCCGACCCGCTATATCTATGCCCTTAATATCAGGGGAGGATCTCATACGTATTACTAATGCCTCTATCGCAAGAGCAAAAAGAGCCGGCGAGAGGGGGCACCCCTGACGAGTCCCCCTGAATAGCAAGAGGGGCTTAGAGATAGAATTATTTATAATTATACGTGCCTTAGGTTTCATATATAATATATTGATCCACCTCAGAAACATCTCCGAAGCCATATCTCTGTAAGCATGCTGATAAAAAGGGCCACTCCAGAGAATCGAAAGCCTTATGGTACCTTCACACTAAGCGACGCTGCAGCGATATCGACAACGATGCCGATCGCTGCAGCGTCGCTGTTTGGTCGCTGGAGAGCTGTCACACAGACAGCTCTCCAGCGACCAACGATGCCGAAGTCCCCGGGTAACCAGGGTAAACATCGGGTTGCTAAGCGCAGGGCCGCGCTTAGTAACCCGATGTTTACCCTGGTTACCAGTGTTAAATGTAAAAAAACAAACACTCCATACTTACATTTGCGTCCCCCGGCGTCCGCTTCCCTGCACTGTGTGAGCGCCGGCCCTAACAGCAGAGCGGTGACGTCACCGCTGTGCTTTGCTTTCCGGCCGGCACTGACACATTCAGTGCAGGAAGCTCTGAGCAGCAGCGCGGACACCGGGGGACGTGACAGACATCAGAGGGTGAGTATGTAGTGTTTTTTTTAACTTTTACAATGGTAACCAGGGTAAATATCGGGTTACTAAGCGCGGCCCTGCGCTTAGTAACCCGATATTTACCCTGGTTACCATTGTAAAACATCGCTGGCATCGTTGCTTTTGCTGTCAAACACGACGATACACGCCGATCTGACGACCAAATAAAGTTCTGAACTTTCAGCAACGACCAGCGATATCACAGCAGGATCCAGATCGCTGCTGCGTGTCAAACACAACGATATCGCTATCCAGGACGCTGCAACGTCACGGATCGCTATCGTTATCGTTGTAAAGTCGCTTAGTGTGAAGGTACCTTTAGCCGCATCCAGGGATGCTAATGCCCAGTTGTTATCTGGCACCAGAGAACTATATTGAATTATTGATTGAACTCGCCTGATGTTAATAGAGGTATTTTTACCTGGCATAAAGCCAGTTTGATCTGGGTGAATAAGATCCAGTATAATGGAATTCAGTCTAATGGCTAGGATTTTAGTGAAAATTTTATAATCTACGTTTACCAATGATATGGGTCGATAGGAGCCACATTCCAGAGGGTCCTTTCCCTCTTTTTTGAGTTTGACAATATTTGCCTCATAGAAAGTTTCGGGCATGCATCCTCCCTCCCATATACCCTGGAATACTTTCAATAGGAGTGGCGCTAGTATACCCCAATATCTCTTATATAACTCAATGGGAAACCCATCTGGCCCAGGAGCTTTTCCAGAGGACATTTCCATTATTGCATGCTCTACCTCCTCCAATGTGAACTTAGCATCCATAAAATCTTGCTGAGTGGGACTCAATGTGGGAAATATGATATTTGACAAATAATCCATACATTACGAAACACCAAGACCATTTTTGGAGTTATATAACGACTCATAGTAATCATAAAAACATTGAAGTATTTCTTCTGTCGTGGACATCAATGAGTCATTTGGAGCGCGAATCTGCAATATTGTATTAGATGTGTTATGCTGACATACCAAATAGGCTAGAAATTTACCGGTTTGATTTCCCAACTCAAAATATGACTGGCGTGTAAAAAACAGCTTACGCTTAGACTTGGTATCTATATGTTGAGTATACAATCTCTGTGAGGTCAACCACTCAATTCTATTACCATTAGTTTGGTTAGATATGTACACAGCTTCCGCATCTTTATCCATTAGTTTCAGCCAAAAGGGATTCAGCTTCCAGACCATGCCGCTCCTCGGTTGCCCAAATTTAAGTTTAAGTATAATCGGGCTATGGTCTGATATCCCCCTATTGCCGTGTTCCACACTATCCACCTACGTCGCCAACCCACCAGAACTTAATATGTAATCTATGCGGGATAAAGACCGTTTAGTAGATGAGTGGCAGGTATATCCTTTCACTCCTGGGTGACGCATCCACCATAGATCCAACCATCCACTACCCTCCATAAATGATGCCAACTGGGTCGGGGTTGAAGAGGGGAGTTCCCCAGATCCTCCATCATCTAATCTCATTCTATCAAGGCTATTATCCATAACCAAATTGAAGTCTCCCATACAGATAACTTGCGCGTCTGGGTAATTTAGAGCAAAGCTCATTGCCATCCGGAGGATTGATAGATTCGCCGGGGGAGGGTTGTAGATACATAAAATTACGTATTCACTAGAATTAATTAGCGCATGCACAAAAACAAAGCGACCTTCAGAATCCCTTCGGGCCTCTCTATCTTCCCATCTAACATCTCTGTGTATTAATAACGAAACACCTCTTGAGTAGCTAGTATGGAAAGCGTGGATATGCCATTGCACCCATGGTTTCTGCACACATCGGGCCGTATCTCTGGTCAGGTGTGTCTCCATCAAGGCTACTATATGGGGGTGATGACGTCTGATCTGCGAAAAAACCTTAATTTTCTTTCGAGGAGATTTTATACCTCGTACATTCCACGTCAAGCACACTATCTCAGATCCCATGCCTACTTATCCAAATATGATATGCGTTATCACTCAGGCAAAGATTAAGGATAGCACACAGAGAATAAGAATACGTAAATAACAGATAAAACCGATAGGAAAGAAAAAATAGTACAAGAACCAAACAATATAGGAGCAACGTCCTGTGCTCCCATTATCAAAGAAGTAAGGGGATACCCTCGCTGGAGTCAGCGTCCAGTATTGTTGGTAATCTGGACATCTCCAGAGAGAGCTCTGTATTAAGAGATCAAAAGAATTTTACTGGATTAGGTGTATTCAGGATTCCTTTGCACAAGACACCCCATGAGATCATAGCCATTCAGCCACTTCCGCTGGATCCGTGAAGAACACAGAAAAACCTTTGTGAACAACTCGGAGTCAAGCCGGGTATATCATAGAGTAAATAATGTTTCTATCCCTGAGTTGCTTCTTGATCTCCATAAATCTGGCTCTTTGCTTTTGAAGTTCCATGGAAAAATCCGGAAAGATCGAAATTACAGCATTATTAAATTTAATGGGGCTTTTTTGCCGTGCCAGTCGCAAAATAGTGTCTCTGACCTTGCAATTAAGGATCCGTGCCAGAAAAGGTCTAGCTGGGGCCCCGGGAGGAAGAGGCCTCGTGGGTACTCGATGGGCTCCTTCCACAGCAAACGTTGAAGAAAATTCGTCTCCCAGAGCAGATTTGAGCCACCCCTCCAGAAAAACCTCAGGTTGTTGACCCTCCGAGCGTTCTGGTAGGCCAATAATTTGAATATTGTTCCGGTGCAGTCTATTCTCTAGGTCATCAGCCTTTTGTTTCCAGGCATTTATAGAGCCAGCTACTTTTGTCAACTTGGCCTCCATGGGTGCAATGGTATCTTCAGCACGGG
This sequence comes from Ranitomeya variabilis, assembly GCF_051348905.1. Taxonomy (NCBI): domain Eukaryota; kingdom Metazoa; phylum Chordata; class Amphibia; order Anura; family Dendrobatidae; genus Ranitomeya; species Ranitomeya variabilis. The sequence continues at coordinate 309,551,691 of NC_135236.1, forward strand.
ATACCCTCGTCTCCACCTCTGCAATGCGTCCCTTCATAGCTTGCATATCCTGATGGAGGCGTCCCACCTCAGTATGTACATCCTCTATTTTTTCGCTGAGAGATGTTCTGGTTAGGGAAATAGCTTGCAATAATTGGTCAGACGCTTGTTTAAGTGTCAGTTCCTCCTGATCATTCCCCTCAGCACTATCAGAGAGACGATTTTTACGTTGCATTTGAGAGGGGTTATTTCTAAGGGCTCGTACGTTATCAGAGGGATCAACTCTGGCAAACTCTTTGAATTTATCAGCTGCCCCAGATCCTTTTGTGCGCTGCATGGTTAGTAAGGTCAGAGTTACAAGTCGTGCAGAAACAGCAGGGCTATGGGAGGATGGTATCTGCAGTGAACCGAAAAGTTATAAGTATGGCAATTTCGGGGCTCCACTAGGGTGCTGCGCACCAGGAAGGACTCACTGTGCCTGCAGTGGTAGCAGCCAGGAGGGGGGGTCCAGGGGCCCTCCAAAGTAAAGGCGCTAATAGGCAGCGCATCTTATTAAAGGTGTGGGGGGAGCGCAAGGCCCAATTTTTCAGAGCACACTCCGCGTGTCCCCTCAGTGTGTCCAGGGTATGTGCTCACTCACTCACCCATACAGCGCTGCAGGGATGAAAAGATGGCGCCGCGTCTCCACCTGCTGGAGCGTGCGCTCTGAAGATGGCAGCCACTCCACGCAGGCACCGCCTCCGCTCGAGCCTCTGCTGCTCCCGGTGCACCACAGGCTCCCAGCACTCACCGCAAGCGCCGGTAATCACCCGAGGACCAGGGTAAGATTTTGTCTCCGGCAGGGAGCAGCACCGCGCTTCTTCGCAACAGAGCGTGTGCTGCTGAAAATGGCCACCTCCTCGCTGTGTGCCCGTCCAGAGCTCCTCGATCTCCGGAGCTTCTCGGCCATGGCGATTTCCCCACAAGGTCCAAAAGAGCCGCCCGGAACCAGAGGGGTCCAGCAGTGGTGAATATATCGCCGTATTTAGGGGTCTTAGGTGCAGGATAATGAGAGGATTTAGGAGCTCTCCCACGATGCGTCCTCTCTCCTTCACTACATAGCCACGCCCCCCTGGAAGATACTTATATTGGTCAAATGACTCGCAGAGGACGTCAGGCACCTTTGTTTCCATTGAACTGTGGAATATGTATGAACAAACATTAAATGATCAACAGCGAACAAATAATGATGTTAAAAGATGGCACCGTAGCTTTCAAGAAACATGTGGTACTCTTTTCCCAAATATATACCGGTTCATTAACTGTCTGAAACATCAGCAAGAGCTCCACAGTTTCGAAATTATTCAGATAATAGCAGGAAATCCCACCACTGCAAGAAACAAAAAATATGCTGCAATTTCAGCAAGGGTTAAACGTTTTGTGCACGATTTCAGCAATAGAAGCTTGATAGATTATCTGAGAGGCATCGCCTACAGCTTTGAATTTTAGTTGATGGTCACATATTTAGCTGTAAAATAGTTCAAACATTAAAACCTGCAATTTTTCTTTTCTTTCCTCTTTTTCTCTAACCCTTCCCCCTCTATACCGTTCATGTTTCTTGTTTAACAGTTTTAATTTATAGTTAAAGCGTAAGTCTAAAAAAAAAAACAAGTTTTGCTATGTTATAGTACCTGTGGCACAAATCTTCTTTTCCAATGGAGAACCCCTTCCAGCAACTTCACTTCTGTGTGAAAAGTCCCATCCAAGTTTCAGCAGCAGCTCCATGTGTTGTGCAGGATTTCAGTGGCTAATAAGGAGGTCGTTTCGCCTTAGTAGCAGAACTTGTGGTTGGACTCTAGGGGGAATGGCTACATGGGACGTGCAACTATGGTAGTCGCGGCAGTAGTCGCCAGCAAAACCACTACATAGCACTCGATTTGCCCAATGCAAGTGAATGGGCTCAAATCGCAGGAAAACTGTGCAGCAAAAGCTGAATGGTTTCCCATTTTAAAAAATGTTCTATCTTCCTGGCGATTACCGCGCCGGTTTTAAACCGCCACGGTAATCGAAGGAAAACAGCAAGTCTGAACGAGGCATCAACGTGCTCCCTATAATGTATACAGGGCTGCTGGTTCACAGCCCCCTGCAAAGCTCCCCAACGCCCCATGTGCTCAGTCCTTTACTGGCTTTACATGGGGGAAGCCCTCCTCTTGTCCAGGACCTAGCACATGAGGGGAGGGGGAAGGGGAACTTTCCAGAGGGCTGTGATCGAACAGCCCTGAATTTGTCACAGGAAGCCTGAATACGCCCACAATTTCTGATACCAAGGGGGCCCGACTTCCTTAGTAACCACTGAAATCCTGCAGCACATAGAGCCTGCTGCTGTAACTCGGATGCGACTTTTCACACAAAACTAAATAAAATTTACAAAATATTATATTTAAAAAAATTACTAAAGCTGCTGGAAGGGGTTCTCCATTGGAAAAGATCAGTGACCCAGGTACTATAACATATCAAAAGTTTTTGGGCTTTTTTTAGAGTTACGCTTTAAGTATATTGTTCTGCAATGTTGGTTGGTTTGACCAATTGTTAATATTTTTCTGTCTGTAAAGTTACTTATCTAGAAAACTCAAAGTTTTGGAATTAAAAAAAAACTAACTTGATCACATTTATACATCTTAGACCCAAAATATGATTAGTGAGAAATGAACCTGCCAGATTCAGCACCCCCAAACTATCATCTCCATTGAACTCAATGGGTATGGAGACTCAGAGGAGTGGAGGATCTGTCCACCACATCCTCATCACTAACAGATAATAAAAAGAAAATATATTTATTGCTACTTACCCCTTTGCTGAGGTACCAGCAGACGCGGAGGGTCCTCTTCAGTCTTCTTCCATGCACTTCCACATTGTGTGAATAGGTCATCCTACCCGAGGGAATCCCTTTCAGGATTCCTAGCTAGGGATTCCCTTGGTCAAAAAGACTCTCCACACAGGTCGGGACCTCAGCAAAAGGGAGAAAAGTAATTTTTATTTTCTGATGAGCAAACTCCGAACATTGCGTGTTTGTGGTTGGTGTGGTTGAACCCGAGCAGGCAATGTTCGATACAAACCCTGAACTTTCCAGATCGGGTTTGCTCATCTCTAGATACAGTATGATATGTAATGGATGGCAAAAAGAAGCCATTAAGTGAAACACCACTAGTACGACAGTAAAATGATGGTCACTTGTCTTAGATCGGGGATGTCAAACTCATATTCACCAAGGGCCACACCAATTTAATGGTTGTCCCCAAAGGGCCATTTGTTGCTGAAAGACCGAATGCACACAACCGAGTCCCGTCCAGAACATGCATTTCTCTGCACAGAGCAGTGCATGCCCCTGTATAATATAAACTGTGCAGGAGGTGTGGGTTAAATCCGCGCTGCCTTAATGATGAAGTTTCAAGGATAATAAATTTAAAAGGTGGTTTATTCAACGCGTTTCAAGGTCAGTGAGACCTCTTTTTCAGGAAATTCCACATGCAACATACCATAGGTATGTTGCATGTGGAATTTCCTGAAGAAGAGGTCGCACTGACCTTGAAACGCGTTGAATAAACCACCTTTTAAATTTATTATCCTTGGAACTTCATCATTAAGGCAGCGCGGATTTAACCCACACCTCCTGCACAGTTTATATTTTCATACGGCCGTTGATCGGCTTGTGGATCTGCAGCAGCCGAAATCGCTACATGCTCTTCATTCAACAAAATCAGGTCAGCAATTCTAAGAAAGCTCTCTTGGTTATCTAAAGGATAAGACCCTATTTTGTGCTTTGTGTCTCCATTTTTTTCCCTATAGCTGCCCCTGTATAAGGCATGGCACGGTGGATCAGCTTTTGCCAGGCACTGTCACATCTTCCCTGGATCTCACTGAAATCATGGAGAGCTATGGCTGCAGCTTCCAGTCACTTGTCATTGTCGTTGGTGCTGAAAGTTGCTGATAAACAGCTGGTTCAATGCAGAATACAACTGGACCCTATTCTTGGCCTAATCTGAGGAATGGGTGTCTATTAGTGTTGAGCGATACCTTCCGATATCGGAAAGTATCGGTATCGGAAAGTATCGGCCGATACCGTCAAAGTATCGGATCTCGCCGATTCCGATACCCGATCCCAACGCAAGTCAATGGGACGAGAATATCGGAATTAAAATAAACCCTTTCTTTCCTTGTAGGTTCATTCTACATGAAGGAAAATAACTAAGAATAATGTAGGATGTATTGGGGGAGGTGGCGGAGACATTAAAGGCATAGAGGTTTAGCCCAATCAAATAGAACAGCATGAATTTTAATTTTTTTTAAAGACGTTTGGAGTTACAAAGATATTGACTATGTTAAGATTTTTTTTATTTTGTCAGATATTGATGTTTCACTACTTCCACGCCCTTCACCCTCTTTTTTACTTCTCCCACACTTTATCTTCATCATCATCAGCATCTTTGACATCAATTTCTTCTTCACCTTATTCATCTTCTTCATCTTCTACCTATAATTTTTTTTTTTACATTGTTCATATTCTTTTTATTTAACTATTGTTCTTCTTCATATTCAACTTCTTCATCATATTCTTATTTGTGACAGGCATTCCCGTAGTTGTTATCTATAAAAGTTTGAAGATTACACCTTCCGTTCTGCCTGTCACAAAAGAGTTACATTTCTCCGTGTTCAGTTTGGCCTGCAGCATCAGGCTTTATCCAGGGGCACCACGAGGAGGAACGGACTCACCCCCATACACTGCTTAGTCTTCTTCTGCTTATAATTTAGATAATATCTTTTGCTCTGATATTTAGTGTTATGCTTAATGTTCTTCTGCTCTTTGTTCTGCAGCCTCTTATTCTTCTGCTTCTTGGTCTCCCATGTCGTCGTCATCTCCAGGGTCGTCGTCTCCAGGGTCGTCGTCTCCGGGGTCGTCATCATCGGGGTGGTCTTCAGGGTCATCGTCTCCAGGGTCGTCGTCATCTCAGCGGTTGTCGTCTCTGGTGTCGTCGTCATCTTAGGGGTGGTCTTCCGGGTCGTCGTCTTTAGGGTCTTAAACTTGGAAATGTAGCAGAAGGTACAAGAAGGCTGAGAAAATGCCGAGAAACAGCTGATGGAACTGGAACTCGGATGGCTACCCGAAGGTCCAGGAGCCAATGGAACTACCGAGGACCAGCTGACGTTACTGGAACCTGGTTACTAAGCAGGAGGTACCCGTGCCAGAAAGCACTACCAAGGACCACCTGACGTTGGTGGAACTCGGATACCCAGAGGGAGGCACCTAAGCCAAAGGCTCTGCCCGGAACCAGCTGACGGTACTGGAACCAGGATGTGGAGCAGAAGGTACAAGAGCAAAAGACACTGCCGAGAACCAGCTGATGGTACTGGAACCCGGATGGGTAGCCGAAGGTCCAAGAGCCAATGGAACTACCGAGGACCAGCTGACGTTACTGGAACCCGGTTACTAAGCAGGAGGTACCTGTGCCTGAAAGCACTACCAAGGACCACCTGACGTTGGTGGAACTCGGATACCCAGAAGGAGGCACCTAAGCCAAAGACTCTGCCCAGAACCAGCTGACGGTGCTGGAACCAAGATGGGGACCTATTCAAGCTTGTCTTCCTAGAGCCCCAACTGGCGTTGTTGGAGCAAAGGGTCAGCAGGGGGAGCAGAGTGTAGGCCGAAGCCTGCACTGGAGGCATTTGTAGGTCTGTTGTGTCTGCGTGGCGTTTGCAGGACACATTGCCGGCTACATAGCAAGGGAACAGCTGGCGGTGCTGAACCCCACTGACACATTGGCGGGTGTTTTTCTCTGTGCAGCCAGCACTTCGGGGCACCAACTGGCGGTGTTAGAGCCCAGGCTCTGCAGGGGGAGCAGAGTGTAGGCCGAAGCCTAATTGAACCAATTTTAAAGGTAACCTTTAACCCCCCCTCAGGTGTTACAAACTAGAAGAGCCACGCCTTATGCAGCAGTAGTGCTGCACAAGTCAAAGGTTGCTCTTTTAATTTTGTTCCTTGCACAAGCTGAATGAAACACGTACAACATTTTGGCCCTTATACAGTCAATCTGTCTTGGGGGTGGGAGTTCCCTTCGTAATGAGACGCAGCACAGCTGGCAAAAATACCACCTTGGTGCTTGGCGCGGCCTCCTGAGCATTTTGATGTACAGGAGTCTGCGTTGTTGCGTTATCCCTTGGCCATGTGCTGCCCGTCTTCTGATATCATTTCATGTCGGCTGGTGCGGTTCGCGATGCCCATGAATCCCAGCCCCGCAGTGTATTTACAGTGTTTCACACTGCGGGGCTGGGATTCATGGCCTGGCGCAGTACATATGTTCGCCTCTCGCTCGGGTCCTTACACCTGCTACAGACTGTGCGGCGTCAGCTGATCCCTTATCGCATGCCACGGCCATGAAGCCGCACAGTCTCAAGAAGGCGGAAGGAGCTGAGTGACAGCCTGGCGAAGATATGCACTGCTCATGCCCGTCAATCACACCCTCGCAGTCAAAATAAATAAGACACCGAGGGGCGTTGTGTCGGGCAGGGCGGCCGCAGAGGCGCAGCCAGCCAAACAATGATGTCAGAAGAAGGGCTGTGCTACCAAGGGGGTTGTTGCATGTCATTACAAAGGAAATTCACACCTCAGGGACGTTTTAATGGTCTCAGGGGACACATTGTAGACGTGTTCCATTCCACGTGTGCAAGGAGAATAAGTTTATGAGCCACCTTGCACACATGCAGCATTACTGCTGTACAAGGTGGCTGTAAAACATACAAACACCTGGGGGAGGGGCGACAGGTTCCCTTCAATTTCAGTTCTTGTGTCTGCGTGGCTTTTGCAGGACACGATGCCGGCTACACAGCAGGGGAACAGCTGGCGGTGCTGAACCCCACTGACACATTGGCTGGTGTTTTTCTCTGTGCAGCTAGCACTCCCGGGCACCAACTGGCGGTGTTAGAGCCCAGGGTCAGCAGGAGGAGAGGGAGCAGAGTGTAGGCCGAAGCCTGCACTGGCGGCAGCTTTGTGTTTGCGTGGCTGTTGCAGGACACGTTGCCGGCTACACAGCAGGGGAACAGCTGGCGGTGCTGAACCCCACTAACACATTGGCGGGTGTTTTTCTCTGTGCAGCCAGCACTTCGGGGCACCAGCTGGCGGTGTTAGAGCCCAGGCTCTGCAGGGGGAGCAGAGTGTAGGCCGAAGCCTAATTGAACCAATTTTAAAGGTAACCTTTAACCCCCCCTCAGGTCTTACAAACTAGAAGAGCCACGCCTTATGCAGCAGTAGTGCTGCACAAGTCAAAGGTTGCTCTTTTAATTTTGTTCCTTGCACAAGCTGAATGAAACACGTACAACATTTTGGCCCTTATACAGTCAATCTGTCTTGGAGGCGGGAGTTCCCTTCGTAATGAGACGCAGCACAGCTGGAAAAAATACCACCTTGGTGCTTGGTGCGGCCTCCTGAGCATCGCATTTTGATGTACAGGAGTCTGTGTTGTTGCGTTATCCCTTGGCCATGCGCTGCCCGTCTTCTGACATCATTTCATGTCGGCTGGTGCGGTTCGCGATGCCCATGAATCCCAGCCCCACAGTGTCTTTACAGTGTTTCACACTGCGGGGCTGGGATTCATGGCCTGGCGCAGTACATATGTTCGCCTCTCGCTCGGGTCCTTACACCTGCTACAGACTGTGCGGCGTCAGCTGATCCCTTATCGCATGCCACGGCCATGAAGCCGCACAGTCTCAAGAAGGCGGAAGGAGCTGAGTGACAGCCTGGCGAAGATATGCACTGCTCATGCCCGTCAATCACACCCTCGCAGTCAAAATAAATAAGACACCGAGGGGCGTAGTGTCGGGAAGGGCGGCCGCAGAGGCGCAGCCAGCCAAACAATGATGTCAGAAGAAGGGCTGTGCTACCAAGGGGGTTGTTGCATGTCATTACAAAGGAAAGTCACACCTCAGGGACGTTTTAATGGTCTCAGGGGACACATTGTAGACGTGTTCCGTTCCACGTGTGCAAGGAGAATAAGTTTATGAGCCACCTTGCACACATGCAGCATTACTGCTGTACAAGGTGGCTGTAAAACATACAAACACCTGAGGGAGGGGCGACAGGTTCCCTTCAATTTCAGTTCTTGTGTCTGCGTGTCTTTTGCAGGACACGATGCCGGCTACACAGCAGGGGAACAGCTGGCGGTGCTGAACCCCACTGACACATTGGCTGGTGTTTTTCTCTGTGCAGCTAGCACTCCCGGGCGCCAACTAGCGGTGTTAGAGCCCAGGGTCAGCAGGAGGAGTAGAGGGAGCAGAGTGTAGGCCGAAGCCTGCACTGGTGGCAGCTTTGTGTCTGCGTGGCCTTTGCAGGACACGTTGCCAGCTACACAGCAGGGGAACAGCTGGCGGTGCTGAACCCCACTGACAGAGTGGCGGGTGTTTTTCTCTGTGCAGCTAGCACTCCCGGGCGACAACTGGCGTTGTTAGAGCCCAGGGTCAGCAGGAGGAGTAGAGGGAGCAGAGTGTAGGCCGAAGCCTGCACTGGCGGCAGCTTTGTGTCTGAGTGGGTTTTGCAGGACACGTTGCCAGCTACACAGCAGAAGAACAGCTGGCGGTGCTGAACCCCACTGACAGAGTGGCGGGTGTTTTTCTCTGTGCAGCTAGCACTCCCAGGCGCCAACTGGCGGTGTTAGAGCCCAGGGTCAGCAGGAGGAGCAGAGTGTAGGCCGAAGCCTGCACTGGAGCAAGTTGAAAGGGAACCTTTAACCCCCCCCAAGGCGTTTGTAGCTGAAAGAGGCATCTTGTACAGCACTAATGCTGGAAAAGGTAAACTTAGCTCTTTTAATTATGGTCCTTGCAAACGCTGTACTTGACACTTATGAAAGGTGTCCCCTCACACCGTTAAACCGTCCGGTAGGTGGAACTTTCCTTCGTAATGTGACGCAGCACAGCCGTTATTCTTACCCCCTTGGCGCCATGCGCCGCCTCCTCAGCGTTGTTTGAATCTGTCCCGGAGCCTGCGCTGGTATGTTAGCCCTTGGCCATGCACACATTTTGCGCTGCCCGTCTTCTGACATCATTTGGTGTCAGGCTGGCTGCGCCTGTGCGGCCGCGCTGGCCAAGATCCCGCCTCACTGTGTCATCTAATGTAATCACTATGCGGACCTGTGATCCATGGGCATGAGCAGTGCATATCCTCGCCTCTCACTCCCCTCCCTACGGCTTCTTCAGACTGTGCGGCGTCACGGCCGTGGCATGCTATTAGGGATCAGCTGACGTTGCACAGTCTGAAGAAGGCGTAGGGAGATGAGTGAGAGGCGGATGTAAAGATATGCCTTGGCGCCGTGCCCCGGCTCCTCAGCGTTGTTTAATTCCGTCCCGGAGCCTGCGCTGTTATGTTATCCCTTGGCCAGGCACACTTAGCGCTGCCCATCTTCTGACATCATTTGGTGTCAGTCTGGCTGCGCCTGTGCGTCCGCACTGGCCGAGATCCCGACTCGCAGTGTCGTCTAATGTAATCCCACCGCGGGCCTGGTATCCGTAGCCATGCGCAGTGCATATCCTCGCCTCTCACTCCCCTCCCTCCGGCTTCTTCAGACTGTGCGGTGTCACGGCCGTGGCATGCTATTAGGGATCAGCTGGCTCACAGTCTGAAGAAGGCGAAGGGAGATGAGTGAGAGGCGGAGGTGAAGATATGCACTGCGCATGCCACTGCGAGGCGGGATCTCGGCCAGCGCGGCCGCACAGGCGCAGTCAGCATGACACCAAATGATGTCAGAAGAGGGGCAGCGCTAAGTGTGCCTGGCCAAGGGATAACATAACAGCGCAGGCTTCGAGACAGAATCAAACAACGCTGAGGAGCCGGCGCACGGTGCCGGGGGGGTAAGAATGACGGCTGTGCTGCGTCACATTATGAAGGAAAGTCCCACCTCCGGGACGGTTTTACGGTATCAGTGAACACATTTTATAAGTGTTAAGTTCTGCGTGTGCAAGGAGCTAAACAAAAATAGCTACCTTTTCCTTGTGCAGCATTACTGCTGCACAAGGTGGCTCTTTCAGTAACAAACGCCTTGGGGGGGGGACAGGTTCCCTTACATTTCAGTTGTTGTGTCAGCTTGGCGGTCGCAGGACACATTGCCGGCTACACAGCTGGGGATCATCTGACGTTACTGACACCCAATAACACTGGGTCGTATGTTTTGACTGTGCAGACGGCACTTCTGAGCCTCAACTGGCGGTGTTGGAGCCCAGGAATTAAAGTTCAGGTGGTAGAAAGATGAACACAACTGGAGACCTGGATACTGTAGACAGTCACCTAATTATTTAATCAGGAAAAGGAGTGGCAAATTCCTTTGAGATCCAGGCCTGGTTCATTTTCAGGAAAGTAAGCCGGTCAACGTTATCGGAGGATAGTCGCATGCGACAGTCAGTTAGTACACCACCTGCAGCACTAAAGACGCGTTCCGATAGTACACTAGCCGCAGGGCAAGCCAGCACCTCCAATGCATACTGGCTTAGCTCTGGCCATGTATCCAGCTTTGAGACCCAAAACTTGAAAGGGGAAGAGCCGTCTGGGAGTACAGCAAGAGGGCAAGACATGTAGTCTGTCACCATCTGATGGAACCGTTGCCTCCTGCTGACTGGAGCCGTCTGTGATGGTGTAGACTTTTGTGGCGGGCACACAAAACTGTGCCACAGTTGGGCCATACTGGTCTTGCCTTGGGCAGAGGCACTGCTTCTGCTCCCTCTTTGTGCAGAGCCTCCTCCACTGCCTGGACGCACTGAGCTGCTTTGTAATGCACTAGCAGCACTTCTCTCAGTTGGAATGGAGAAGATGATGGAATTCACCAGTGTCTCTTGGTACTCCCACATTTTTCGCTCCCGGTTCAACGGTGTGATGAGGCTTTCTACGTTGTCCCGGTAGCGAGGATCGAGGAGGGTGAACACCCAATAATCAGACATGCTGAGAATGTGGGCGATGCGGCAGTCGTTTCTCAGGCACTGCAGCATGTAATCCACCATGTGCTGCAGACTGCCAACTGGCCAAGAAATGCTGTCCCCTGCTTGAGGCGTGATCTCTGCCCGCTCGTCATCACCCCACCCTCGCTGTACACACTGACTACTGGACAATTGTGTAACTCCCTCCTCTGGACGGATGTCTTCCTCCTCCATTGACTCCTCCTCATCCTCCTCACAAAGTGTCCCCTGCCTACGCGTTTGTGAGGAACCACGTGGCGCTGACTGTCCAGAAGATGATGGAAATGGTGAATCCTCATCCTCCACCTCTTCCACAACATCATCCCTTAGCGCTTGCAGTGATTTTTCAAGCAGGCAGATAAGGGGGACAGTCATGCTGACTAGTGCATCATCTGCACTCGCCATCCGCGTGGAATAATTGAAGGGACGCAAAACCTGGCAGACTGTTATACCTGCCGCTCCTGACGCTGCGGCCGCTTCCTCCATCGGCTCCTCCCGCCGCGGTCCTGCTCCCCGCCCTGGGCATCGCGCCGCTACTCCGGTCTCTCTTGCTGCTGCTGGGGGTCTTCAGCATGGCGTCCGTGCTTCCTCCTTCCTCCGACTGGCGTCTGCGCCGCACATGCGCCTTAGGTCGCGGGCGCGCGCTCTTCCTCCTACTTAACCCCTTCCGAGTCCTTGCCTGTTCAACCTCCACCAATCAGGTGATTCCTTTACCTTTATCTGGCGTCCTCTCCATAATGGCGGTGCCTGATTACTGTTGTGCTTTTGTGCTCGGTGTTAGGTCTTGTTCCCTTCCTGCCTGCTCACGTCTAGCTTCTGTCATTTTTGGCTATTTCCCTGTTTGCTCCCCCGTGTCCTTTTGTTTCAGTCCAGTCTCTTTTGTTCCGTACCTCGTCTCCCTACCTCTCTCTTTTCAGCCTTGATTTATTACCCTCTCCTCCGTCCTTTTCTGAGCCGTCCCTCTTGTACCAGCTGTTGCGGTGCTGACCCCCTTGGGCCTGTTCCCCACTATCCCTGTATAGGGGTAGCTCCTCCCCGGGGTCGTTCGTCCTTGGGCCCGTCTGCACCGTGACCTTGAGGGTCCACTCTCTCTCCGTTCGTCTAGAACGTCACAGTGTAATCAGGCCATGGACCCCGCTGGTACTTCTGCAGCTACGCAGAAGGAGTTGTTATTCTTACGGGAGAACCAGACCCGGATCATGTCTGTCATGAAATCCATGGATTCTCGATTAACTGCCCTTCAGACTTCCGATCCTGCTAACGCTCCTTTGCTGGCGGGACTCCAGCAGGAGCTCGCACAGCAGCGTGATACACAGTCCCATATTCTAACCTATATGGCATCCGTAGACAACCGTTTACATTCTCTGCAGTCTTCGGCCACTGCTTCAGTCTCTCATAGAGATCCGGTATCTCTTCCTCCTCCTCGTTTGGGAAAACCCCCTAGATATAGCGGAGATCCCAAATTGTGTCGGGGTTTTTTGAACCAGTGCCGCCTTCACTTCGAACTTCTGCCCCAGCAGTACCCTTCCGATCGTGCTAAGGTGGCCTTTATTGTGTCTCATCTTGAGGGGGAGGCCTTATCCTGGGTAAACCCTTTGTGGGAGCGGGACGACCCGGTAGTTGCCAGTATTCAGATTTTTTTGGACACATTCCGTAGAGTCTTTGATGAGCCCGGACGGCTGGCCTCTACTACCGAGTCCCTCTTTAGCCTCCAACAGGGGAACCTTACTGTTGGTCAGTACGCCATCCATTTTCGGACACTATCCTCTGAGCTCGGGTGGAATAATGAGGCTTTGGTAGGGGCTTTTTGGAGAGGGCTTTCATCCAAGATTAAGGATGAGCTCGCTGGCCGTGATACTCCTACTACCTTGGAGGATCTCATATCCCTGGCCACGCGTATAGACTTACGCTTCCAGGAGCGTTCTCGGGAATTGTTCAGGGAGAGGAGGCCCGTCAGGTCAAACTGGGCACCTGGTCCTTCTCCTAGCAAGTCCTCCGCTTCTTCCATACCTGAACCTATGCAGGTGGACCGAGTTAAGTTATCTGAGCAGCGACGTAAGGAGAGGTTAGCACAGGGTTTGTGCCTCTACTGCGGAGGGGTTAATCATTTTTTGCGCTCCTGTCCAGAGAGACCGGGAAACTCCTCCACCTAGGCCAGGTAAGGGAGGCTTCCCTAGGTGACTCAAATTCCTCTCTACCCTTAACTATTTCAGCTTTGATTTCTTTAGGTCTTGAGCGTAGATCTGTGGAGGCGTATGTGGACTCGGGTGCGGCTGGTAACTTCATTCGTGAAGAGGAGGTGTGCAAGCTTCAGATACCAGTAGTTACCTTGGAGACTCCGCGTGTTATTTCTGCTGTAGACGGCAAACTCTTACCAGATCCTATCACCATGGTTACTCTCGAGTTGGAGATGCATATTGGAGCCCTACACCGGGAAAAGATTGCCTTCTACGTATTGCCCAATCTGTCTCATGCCCTGCTTTTGGGTCTGCCCTGGCTCAGATCGCACGAGCCAGTTCTTGATTGGCGCTCTGGAGAAGTACTCCGCTGGGGTCATGGTTGTCATGAACATTGTCTACAGCCCGTCTTTCCTCCAGGTTCTTTTCAAGCAGCCGCCAAACCTTCCAGCCTTCCTGCTGCCTATCACTCGTTTGCCGATGTCTTTGATAAGAAGGAGTCAGAGTCCCTTCCACCGCATCGAATTTATGACTGTCCCATCAAGCTAATTCCCGGAGTATCCCTTCCCAAGGGTAGAACATATCCTTTGTCTCCGGCGGAGACTTTAGCTATGTCCGAGTACATCAAAGAGAATTTGGCTAAGGGATTCATCCGGAAGTCCTCATCCCCGGCTGGAGCTGGGTTTTTCTTCGTTCGGAAGAAGGATGGGACCCTTCGTCCTTGTATTGACTACCGAGGTCTGAATGCCATCACGGTCAAGAATCGATATCCTCTCCCGCTCATCCCTGAACTCTTCGACCGACTGAGAGGAGCCCGAATCTTTTCCAAACTTGATCTGAGAGGGGCCTATAATTTGGTTCGTATCCGCGCGGGAGACGAGTGGAAGACCGCCTTTAACACTCGCGATGGTCATTACGAATACCTTGTCATGCCCTTTGGTCTCTGTAACGCTCCAGCAGTCTTCCAGGAGTTCGTAAACGAGATCTTCCGTGACCTATTGTATTCCTGCGTGGTGGTATACCTTGACGACATCCTTATTTTTTCGCCCGACCTGTCCTCCCACAGGAGAAGCGTCCGTTTGGTCTTGCAACGACTCCGGGAGAATCGTCTTTACGCCAAGATCGAGAAGTGTTTGTTTGAACAGACTTCCTTGCCCTTCTTGGGATATATTATTTCTGACGTGGGGTTGAAGATGGATCCTGAGAAGTTGTCTGCAGTACTCAAGTGGCCCCGTCCCGTTGGAGTTAAAGGGAAGGTGCCATAAAAAAAAAATTTTTTACAGCAATTGTAAAAATGTAAAGAATTAATGTTTAAATTTTCTTAAAAAATATTTTCATTTGTTTATAATTTAGTAAAATATGAAAAAATAATTTCAAAAGTTTTGGAATTTCCACTTTTAAACACTAGGGGGAGCAGCTGCTGAAATTTCAGAAAAACCTAGTGTACAACTAGCTCACATTACAGCACTGCAGTAATTATGGGCGGAGTCTGCTGACATGTGTGATGTCTCCTCTCCTTCCCTTCTAGGTGTTTGCTAAGGGATAAGAGGATGATATTCAGGAACCCAGTGAGCAGCCATTTTGTTGGTGACTGCAGAGTAAGGCTGCCGTCACACTAGCAGTATTTGGTCAGTATTTTACCTCAGTATTTGTAAGCCAAAACCAGGAGTGGAACAAATAGAGGAAAAGTATAACAGAAACATCTGCACCACTTCTGCATTTATCACCCACTCCTGGTTTTTGCTTACAGATACTGAGGTAAAATACTGACCAAATACTGAATGTGTGACGGCAGCCTTGTACTGACAAGTAGACAGTCACCGAGGATGGCAGGCAGCAAGGATTCTGGGAGATATGTGGTGGAGGGAGCAGGGTGACAGCAGCACAGAGTATTTCAGGAGAGCAGTGTGCTGGTCTATGGAGGGGGCACCATGTTCAGTGCGCAGAGCAGCCAGGGATTGTACATAGAGCACTGTCTTTTATACACATGGATGGACCGTCTGCTCCACAGAAATCCAGGAAACATTTCTGCGGATTGATGGCCTGTTCTGATCCAGACTTTGCATGCAGACCCCATTCCCCTCCTCAGATCCTGTCTTCTCCATCCTGTCCTGGCGATGTGTGAAAGTGAGACGTCAGGCGAAGTCCGGGGTGACGCTGGGGGAAATGTAGCCATAGAGTAATGATAAAAATGAGACCCCTCTCTTCAGCTGCCTCACTAGCCCTGACTGCACCTAACTGGAGGTCATGCTGCCCCCTCTATTACCCCAGACCCGCGTGCAGGTGCTCAGCCAGAACCACCATAGAATGGGTCCGCTTTCTGAAGATAATACTGCCATAGTGTTCTCACATAATGCCACCATATAGATCACACATAATACCGCCATATACATCACACACAATACTATCAAATAGATCACACAATACTGTCATACAGTTCTCACATACCACCATATAGATCACAAATAATACCGCCATATAATTCTCACCTAGTACTTCCACATAGATCACACATAATCCCACAATATAGTTCTCATATACCACCGTCATATAGTTTTTACATCATTCCACAACACTGAGCAAACATAATATTGCCATATAGATCACATATAATACCGTCACATAGATCACACAATACTTGGCGGCATAATGTGTGATATTATATATATATTATAATATCCCGGCATAATGTGTGGTCTTTATGGGAGTATATGTGATATATATATATAGATATATATATATACTAGCTGTACTACCCGGCTTCGCCCGGGTTAATGACTGCTGTTAGCAAAATAGAATGTGTTAACAAAAATTTATTCTGCACACAAAAACCACAAAACAAATAGATAGAAATGTAATTATTAAAAGGCAAAAACTAAGCAAATAGAAGCATTTCACAACATATATTAGCTTTGTTATACTGAGAATGTCTTTGTTGCCTATATTAACCAATCAGAGCTCAGGTTAATTAACTGTAGCAAAATAGAAGCTGAGCTGTGATTGGTTGCTATTGGCAGCCTGATAAATCCCCAGCCAACAGGAAGCCCTCCCCCCTGGCAGTATATATTAGCTCACACATACACATAATAGACAGGTCATGTGACTGACAGCTGCCGTATTTCCTATATGGTACATTTGTTGCTCTTGTAGTTTGCTTATTAATCAGATTTTTATTTTTGAAGGACAATACCAGACTTGTGTGTGTTTTAGGGCGAGTTTTATGTGTCAAGTTGTGTGTGTTGAGTTGCGTGTGGCGACATGCATGTAGCGACTTTTGTGAGATGAGTTTTGTGTGGCGACATGCGTGTAGCAACATTTTGTGTGTTGAGTTGCATGTGACAGGTTAGTGTAGCAAGTTGTGTGCAGCAAGATTTGTGCATGGCGAGTTTTGCGCGTGGCGAGTTTTATGTGTGGTGCATTTTGAGTATGTGCAAGTTTTGTGTGAGGCAACTTTTGCATGTGGTGCAACTTTTGTACATGTGGCAATTTTTCTGTGTGTGCAAGTTTTGCATGAGGTGAGTTTTCCATGAGGTGAGTTTTGCACGTGTGGCGAGTTTTGCGTGAGCCTAGTTTTGCATATGGCGAGTTTTGCATGTAGCGAGTTTTGAGTGGTGACTTTTGTGTTTCGACTTTTATGTGGCGAGGTTGGTGTGTGTGTGTGGTGAAATGTGTGCTGAGGGTGGTATATGTGTTCAAGCACGTGGTAGTGTGTGGCGTATTTTGTGTTTGTGTTCATATCCCCGTGTGTGGTGAGTATCCCATGTCGGGGCCCCACCTTAGCAACTGTACGGTATATACTCTTTGTCGCCATCGCTCTCATTCTTTAAGTCCTCATTGTTCACATCTGGCAGCTGTCAATTTTCCTCCAACACTTTTCCCTTCACTTTTTCCCCATTATGTAGATAGGAGCAAAATTGTTTGGTGAATTGGAACGCGCGGGGTTAAAATTTCACCTCACAACATAGCCTATGACGCTCTCGGGGTCCAGACGTGTGACTGTGCAAAATTTTGTGGCTGTAGCTGCGACGGTACAGATGCCAATCCCGGACATACACACATACATACATACACACATTCAGCTTTATATATTAGATATACCTGTATGTAATCTCCTGTATATAGTATATACCTGTGTGTCATCTCACCTATATATAGTATATATCTGTGTGTCATCTCCTGTATATAGTATATACCTGTATGTCATCTCCTCCTATACATAGCATATACCTGTGTCATCTCCTCCTGTATATACTATATACCTGTAGGTAATCTGCTCCTGTATATAGTATATACCTGTGTGTCATCTCCTCCTGTATATAGTATATACCTGTATGTCATCTCCTCCTGTATGTAGTATGTACCTGTATGTCATCTCCTCCTCTATATAGTATATACCTGTGTGTCATCTCTCCTGTATATAGTATATATCTGTGTGTCATCTCCTCCTGTATATAGTATATACCTGTGTGTCATCTCCCCTGTAAATAGTATATACCTGTGTGTCATCTCCTGTATATAGTATATAGCTGTATGCCATCTCCTCCTGTATTAGCCCTCGTTCACACGTTATTTGGTCAGTATTTTTACCTCAGTATTTGTAAGCTAAAATGGCAGCCTGATAAATCCCCAGCCAACAGTAAGCCCACCCCCTGGCAGTATATATTAGCTCACACATACACATAATAGACTGGTCATGTGACAGACAGCTGCCGGATTCCTATATGGTACATTTGTTGCTCTTGTAGTTTGTCTGCTTATTAATCAGATTTTTATTTTTGAAGGATACCAGACTTGTGTGTGTTTTAGGGCGAGTTTCGTGTGTCAAGTTGTGTGTGTTGAGTTGCGTGTGGCGACATGCATGTAGGGACTTTTGTGAGATGAGTTTTGTGTGGCGACATGCGTGTAGCAACTTTTTGTGTGTCGAGTTGCATGTGACAGGTTAGTGTAGCAAGTTGTGTGCAGCAAGTTTTGCGCATGGCGAGTTTTGCGCGTGGCGAGTTTTATGTGTGGTGCCTTTTGAGTATGTGCAAGTTTTGTGTGAGGCAACTTTTGCATGTGTTGCAACTTTTGTGCATGTGGCAATTTTTCTGCGTGTGGCAATTTTTCTGCGTGTGCAAGTTTTGCGTGTGGCGAGTTTTGCACGTGTGGCGAGTTTTGCATGTGGAGAGTTTTGCGCGTGGCGAGTTTTGAGCGGCGACTTTTGTGTTTCTACTTTTATGTGGCGAGGTTGGTGTATGTGTGGTGAAATGTGCACTGAGGGTGGTATATGTGTTCGAGCACGTGGTAGTGTGTGGCGCATTTTGTGTGTGTGTTCATATCCCCGTGGTGGTGTGATTATCCCATGTTGGGGCCCTACCTTAGCAACTGTACAGTATATACTCTTTGGTGCCATCGCTGTCATTCTTTAAGTCCCCCTTGTTCACATCTGGCAGCTGTTAATTTGCCTCCAACACTTTTCCTTTCATTTTTTCCCCATTATGTAGATAGGGGCAAAATTGTTTGGTGACTTGGAAAGCGCGGGGTTAAAATTTCACCTCACAATATAGCTTTGACGCTCTCAGGGTCCAGACGTGTGACTGTGCAAAATTTTGTGCCTGTAGCTGCGACGCCTCCAACACTTTTCCTTTCACTTTTTCCCCATTATGTAGATAGGGGCAAAATTGTTTGGTGAATTGGAAAGCGCGGGGTTAAAATTTCACCTCACAACATAGCCTATGACGCTCTCGGGGTCCAGACGTGTGACTGTGCAAAATTTTGTGGCTGTAGCTGCTACGGTTCAGATGCCAATCCCGGACATACATACATACATACATACATACACACACACACACATTCAGCTTTATATATTAGATATATATATATATATATATATATATATATATATATATATCGGCATTATACGTGATCCATATGGTATTGTTCTGCTCTAGGGAGGTGAGAGACGTATGGTGGAAGGAGCAGGGTGACAGGAGCACAGTATTTCAGGACAGCAGTGTACTGGTCTGTGGGTGGGAGGGTGTGCTCACACTCACACGCTCGCAACTGTATACTTATAGCCTTTACTGGCTATTAAAATGGGGGACACCCCCCCAAAAAAGACGTGGGGCCCCCTTATAATTAATAACCATCAAATATTATGCAGACAGCTGCGGGCTGACATTAATAGCCTAGGAAGGGGCCATGGATACTGTCCCCCCCAGGCTAAAAACATCAGCTCTCAGCCGCCTTTTACATGCGCCTTTTCTGGCGCTTTGCCTGGCAATTTCCACTTACCCTGTAGCGGTAGCAAGTGGGGTTCATATTTGTGGGGTTAATGTCACCTCCATATTGTCCGGTGACATCAAGCCCACGGCTTAGTAATGGAGAGGCGTCTATAAGGCACCCATCCATTACTAATCCTATAGTTGTATTGTAAATAAAGACTCGGCCAGAATAAAGTCCTTTATTAATCTTTTTTAAACCATACCGAACGCATAATCCTCGACTCCCTCATCTCCCACAACAAAAATAATAAACCACATTGAGGAAAGACACGCAGGGGGGAGAGGAGTGCATAGGAGAGGATTAGATACTGACTGCTGAGCCGTGTATCTAATCCTGGCCTGTGTGATACCGACAGCTGAGCCGTGTATCTAATCCTGTCCTGTGTGATACCGACAGCTGAGCCGTGTATCTAATCCTGTCCTGTCCTGTTGATACCGACAGCTGAGCCGTGTATCTAATCCTGTCCTGTGTGATACCGACTGCTGAGCCGTGTATCTAATCCTGTCCTGTGTGATACCGACTGCTGAGCCGTGTATCTAATCCTGTCATGTGTGATACTGACTGCTGAGCCGTGTATCTAATCCTGTCCTATGTGATACCGACTGCTGAGCCGTGTATCTAATCCTGTCCTGTGTGATACTGACTGCTGAGGACACAGTACACGATTAGCTACCCAGGACAGATGTAGCAGTGGTAGGTGTATATAGAGGCAGGTAGCAGTGGTATATAGAGGCAGGCA
Source organism: Ranitomeya variabilis (assembly GCF_051348905.1). Taxonomy (NCBI): domain Eukaryota; kingdom Metazoa; phylum Chordata; class Amphibia; order Anura; family Dendrobatidae; genus Ranitomeya; species Ranitomeya variabilis. The sequence goes on from NC_135236.1 coordinate 309,571,815, forward strand.
GGCAGTGGTATACAGAGGCAGGCAGGCAGTGGTATACAGAGGCAGGCAGGCAGTGGTATACAGAGGCAGGCAGGCAGTGGTATACAGAGGCAGGCAGGCAGTGGTATACAGAGGCAGGCAGAGAGTGGTATACAGAGGCAGGCAGTGGTATACAGAGGCAGGCAGACAGTGGTATACAGAGGCAGGCAGTGGTATACAGAGGCAGGCAGACAGTGGTATACAGAGGCAGGCAGTGGTATACAGAGGCAGGCAGACAGTGGTATACAGAGGCAGGCAGACAGTGGTATACAGAGGCAGGCAGTGGTATACAGAGGCAGGCAGGCAGGTAGCAGTGGTATACAGAGGCAGGCAGGCAGTGGTATACAGAGGCAGGCAGTGGTATACAGAGGCAGGCAGACAGTGGTATACAGAGGCAGGCAGTGGTATACAGAGGCAGGCAGGCAGGTAGCAGTGGTATACAGAGGCAGGCAGGCAGTGGTATACAGAGGCAGGCAGGCAGTGGTATACAGAGGCAGGCAGTGGTATACAGAGGCAGGCAGGTAGCAGTGGTATACAGAGGCAGGCAGACAGTGGTATACAGAGGCAGGCAGTGGTATACAGAGGCAGGCAGTGGTATACAGAGGCAGGCAGTGGTATACAGAGGCAGGCAGGCAGTGGTATACAGAGGCAGGCAGTGGTATACAGAGGCAGGCAGACAGTGGTATACAGAGGCAGGCAGTGGTATACAGAGGCAGGCAGTGGTATACAGAGGCAGGCAGTGGTATACAGAGGCAGGCAGACAGTGGTATACAGAGGCAGGCAGGTAGCAGTGGTATACAGAGGCAGGCAGGCAGTGGTACACAGAGGCAGGCAGGCAGTGGTATACAGAGGCAGTCAGTGGTATACAGAGGCAGGCAGGCAGGCAGTGCTAGGTGGTATATAGGGGCTGGTAGCAGTGGTAGATGCATAAGAAAATAAAAACGCTGTACTTACCTTCTTTCCTCTACCAGGAAGTGCTGAGTCATGTTCAGGGCAGAGAAGTGTGACGATCTCCCTGCTCTGCTCTGAACAGGTCGGCAATGATTGCAGCCTGTAACGTAATACTAAGTACAGGCTGCAATCACAGCTCCTCGCTGCAGATATTTACCCTGGACCCTCGGCAGCAGCTTCTCCCAGCAGCAGCTTCTGCCATCGCACGCACTGAGCTGTGTGTGCGATGGCAGAGGGAAATAAACAAAATGGCCGCGATCTCCTCTCACAGCTGTGACGTGGCAGCTCAGTGGGCGTGGCCAAGTCACAGCTGAGAGGCAGGAGATGCGGTCGGGGGCCGACTGCAGTCTCCTATGTACATGGCTGCCGTAAGTGAGGTGTGCAAGCGTCGTGCCCAGACACTTACACCCACACTAATGAAAATGGCGGCCTCCAGTGGTGAATGTAAAAGTGAATAAATAAAAAAGTATGAAAGAGGTACATTTACTTTTGTATTAAAAATAACTGATTGTATAATCAATAATTATTAATACAAAAACTAAAATCACGGCACCCTCCCTTTAAGCCCATTCAACGTTTTTTGGGCTTCGCAAACTATTACAGACAATTCGTGCCGCATTTCTCCTCCGTGACCAAGCCTCTTGTCGCCCTAACCCGGAAAGGAGCGAAGCTTCATGTTTGGCCTCCAGAGGCGGAAGACGCCTTTCTTGCCTTGAAACAGGCCTTTGCTTCGGCTCCAGTTCTTCATCGACCTGTGGCCAGCAGACCCTTCTCCCTTGAGGTGGATGCCTCCTCTACTGGAGCTGGAGCGGTACTCTCCCAGAAAACCCCTTCCGGACGTCTGGTTCCTTGTGGATTCTTTTCTAAGTCTTTTTCTCCCGCAGAATGCAATTACTCAGTTGGGGACCGGGAGTTGCTGGCTATTAAGTTGGCTCTACAGGAGTGGCGTCATCTCTTGGAGGGGGCCATTCATCCCTTTACGGTTTTCACTGACCACAAGAACTTGGCCTACATCCAGTCCGCTCAGAGACTCAACTCCAGGCAAGCCAGATGGTCTTTGTTCTTTTCTCGTTTTGATTTTAAACTTCATTTTCGGCCCGGAGCTAAGAATACTAAAGCAGACGCCCTTTCCCGGTCTTTGCAATCTCCTGAGATGGAAGAGGATCCTTCACATATCATTGATCCCGCCAGACTCGTGGTGGCCCCTTCGAATCTCCTCTCGGTGCCACCAGGCAAGACCTTCGTCCCGTGTGACAAACGAACTGAGGTTTTGCGTTGGGGGCATTCTTCCAAGATTGCCGGACATGTCGGTACCAAGAAGACCCTAACTCTTCTTTCCCGGTACTACTGGTGGCCATCTCTTCGACAAGACACTTCGGATTTTGTAGCCTCTTGCATGACTTGTGCCAGGAACAAAGTACCAAGAGAGTTGCCTTCAGGTCTCTTGCATCCTTTACCCATACCCGAAGCTCCTTGGCAGCAAATCGCCATGGATTTCATTACGGATCTGCCTCGTTCCTCTGGGTGCACGACCATCTTGGTGGTGGTAGACCGGTTCTCCAAGATGGCCCACTTCGTTCCCTTGCCCGGATTACCCTCAGCTCCAGAATTGGCAAGAATCTTCATTCATCAGATTTTCAGATTACATGGCCTTCCTCAACGAATCGTGTCCGATCGAGGAGTCCAGTTTACTTCCAGATTCTGGAGAGCTCTCTGTAAGCTCTTGGGCATTTCTTTGGATTTCTCTTCCGCATACCATCCTCAGACCAATGGGCAAGTAGAACGGATAAATCAAGTTTTGACCTCCTACCTACGTAACTTTACCAACGCCCACCACGATGATTGGGTGACCCTTCTTCCTTGGGCTGAGTTTGCCCATAACAATCATGTCAGCGAGGCCACTTCCAAATCTCCGTTCTTTGTGGTTTCTGGTCTGAATCCGGGAGTACCTCTTCCAATGTCTTCTCCTTCTCGTGTCCCTGCTGCAGATGCCCTTTCTTCTGAATTTTCCCAAGTTTGGAGGGAGACCAAGGAGTCCCTCGTACGAGCTGCAGCTCTGATGAAGAGACATGCGGACAAGAGAAGGAAGGATCTTCCTCCATATCATCCTGGTGACAAGGTCTGGCTATCAACCAAGCATATTCGCTTGAAGATTCCCTCTTACAAGTTGGGTCCTCGATACATTGGTCCCTTCGAGGTCTTGGGTCGAATTAACAACGTGGCTTATAGATTGAGGTTGCCGGCTTCGCTCCGAGTCCCTAACGTCTTCCATGTCTCGCTTTTGAAACCTCTCGTCCTTAATCGATTTTGCCCAGCGCCACTGGACTCTCCTCAACCTTTTGGCATCAATAATGACTTTGAAGTAAGGGATATTCTGGCTATGAAGAGGGTTAGAGGAAGAGTCTTCTATCTTATTGATTGGAAGGGATTTGGTCCTGAGGAGAGATCTTGGGAACCTAGAGAGAACATTAATGCTCCACGGATTCTGAAAAGGTTCTTGACTAGCCTTGGAAGAGGGGGTCTTAGAAGGGGGGGTACTGTTATACCTGCCGCTCCTGACGCTGCGGCCGCTTCCTCCATCGGCTCCTCCCGCCGCAGTCCTGCTCCCCGCCCTGGGCATCGCGCCGCTACTCCGGTCTCTCTTGCTGCTGCTGGGGGTCTTCAGCATGGCGTCCGTGCTTCCTCCTTCCTCCGGCCGGCGTCTGCGCCGCACATGCGCCTTAGGTCACGGGCGCGCGCTCTTCCTCCTACTTAACCCCTTCCGCGTCCTTGCCTGTTCAACCTCCACCAATCAGGTGATTCCTTTACCTTTATCTGGCGTCCTCTCCATAATGGTGGCGCCTGATTACTGTTGTGCTTTTGTGCTCGGTGTTAGGTCTTGTTCCCTTCCTGCCTGCTCACGTCTAGCTTCTGTCATTTTTGGCTATTTCCCTGTTTGCTCCCCCGTGTCCTTTTGTTTCAGTCCAGTCTCTTTTGTTCCGTACCTCGTCTCCCTACCTCTCTCTTTTCAGCCTTGATTTATTACCCTCTCCTCCGTCCTTTTCTGAGCCGTCCCTCTTGTACCAGCTGTTGCGGTGCTGACCCCCTTGGGCCTGTTCCCCACTATCCCTGTATAGGGGTAGCTCCTCCCCGGGGTCGCTCGTCCTTGGGCCCATCTGAACCGTGACCTTGAGGGTCCACTCTCTCTCCGTTCGTCTAGAACATCACACAGACGTCCTTCATAGTGGCCCACTCTGTGGTTGTGAAGTCTGAACGGCGCGGAGTGCGACTTCTTTGCGCCTGATGCAGCTGGTACTCCATTACTGCTTGCTGCTGCTCACACAACCGCTCCAACATATGTAACATGGAATTCCACCTGGTAGGTAGGTCACATATGATGCGATGTTCCGGAAGGCGGAATCGGCGCTGCAGAGCCGCAATGCGCGATTTTGCCGTGCTGGAACGCCGCAAGTGAGCACACTCTAGGAGGACCTTGTGCAGCAGTGCATCAAGATCCGGATAGTCCCTCAAAAAACTCTGCACGACCAAATTGAGCACATGTGCCAGACATGGGATGTGAGTGAGGTTGCCGAGGCCCAGTGCTGCCACCAGATTTCAGCCATTATCACACACTACCATGCCTGGCTGGAGATTCGCTGCCACAAACCACACATCACTCTCCTGCTTGATGGCATTCCAGAGCTCCTGCGCTGTGTGGCTTCGATTCCCCAAAGAAATTAATTTCAAGACGGCCTGTTGACGTTTGGCCACGGCTGTGCTCATGTCGGTCGTAACAGGTAAACGTTTACGGGTCCATGTGGAGGTGGACTGTGACGGCTCCTGCAGCGATGATTCTGAGGAACTGGTGTAAGAGGAGGAGTCAATGCGTACAGACTGGATTCCTGCAATCCTTGGAGTGGGCAGGACACGTCCTGCGCCACTCGCACGATCTGTACCCGGCTCAACAACATTAACCCAATGGGCTGTGAGGGAAAGGTATCGCCCCTGTCCATGTTGACTGGTCCACGCATCGGTGGTGAGGTGGACCTTGCTACTGACGGCGTTCAGTAGCACGTGTTTTATGTGTCCCTCCACATGCTTGTGCAGGGCAGGGACAGCTTGCCTGCTGAGGTAAAAGCGGCTGGGCACATTGTACTGTGGGACTGCCAATGACACCAAGTCACGGAAGCTGTCAGTCTCCACGAGCCTGAATGACAGCATTTCCAGTGACAGAAGTTTGGCAATGCCTGCAGTCAGAGCCTGTGCTCGTGGGTGGTTTGACGAGAAAGGCCGCCTTTTCTCCCATGCCTGTACTACCGATAGCTGTAGACTGGGCTGGGAGTGTGAGGATGCCTGGAAACATGGTGCTGCGGGTGGAATTACAGTGGGTCTCTGGACAACAGGGCCAGAGGTTCTTCCACGGCGATCCTGGGAGGAAGCCAAACCAGCTGCGTGTGAGCTGGAGGAAGAGGCAACACGAGCTGAAGAGGTGGTAGCTGCCGCTGTTGGTTGGCCTAGCTCTTCAGTGTGTTTTTCTAACTCCGCCACGTGCCTGGTCCGCACATGTTTCCACATGTTGGAGGTATTGAGGTTGCTGATATTTCGACCTCTTTTGACTTTGTGATGACACACCTTGCATTTGACATAGCAAATGTCATCTGCAACTGTGTCAAAAAAGGACCAGGCACTGCAAGTCTTGGGAGTGCCCTTTTTGGCTTTTGAAAGAGACACGCTCCTAACGGGTGCCAAAGTGGAGGCTGCAGGATCCGCAGTCTTCCCCCTCCCTCTCCCTCTTTGGCCCGTTCGGGGAATCTCTTCCTCAGAGCTGCTCCCACCACCTTCCTGTCTCTCACGCCAAGATGGGTCAAGGACCTCATCATCTACACTACCCTCTGCCACCAACTGCTCCTCCTGGGTAGTCTCAGCAGCAGAGCATGCACCAGAAAGTGGCACCTGAGTGTCATCAGCGGATGCGTCCTGCGATGTGGTGACCGGAGGAACTGGCCCACCCGCCTCTTCAGACTCAGAGAGAAAAAGCTGTTGGGCATCACTGCACCCTGCCTCTTCTTCCATTTCTCCAATGCTGCTTGGCTGGCCCCCTGTTTCCAAGCCAAGAGATTCAGAGAACAGAAGTAGAGACGGCTCCTGTCCTGGGCTCTCTGTCTGCCTGGGCAATTTGGCAGGTGGTGAAGAGACAGATGGGTGCTCTCCAGTGCTCTGTGTCTGAGAGGATGTGGCACTAATTAAAGGCAATGCATTAGCTGCCATCCATCAAACAACGGCTTCAATTTGGTCTTCACGCAGCAGCGGTGTACGGCGCTCTCCGACAAAGCTGCGCATGAATGACTGTTCCCTGCTGAAAGTGGGTGCTGATGAGTCACCGGTGCCCGCAGCAGGCACTGAATCCCCACGTCCTCTCCCTGCTCCGTGCCCACGCCCACCTGCCTTACTCCCTGCCTTCTTCATCTTGGTTGACTGATAAAGATAAGCAGAAAAGTACTAACGGCTTTGTGTGCTTATTCCTGAACAGCTCCGAGTCCTAACAGGTATAAGAAACACTAATTTTCTAAAGTGTGGACTAGACTTTAATATGAGCTAATGTGGCCTACACAAATGTAAAGTGGTGTGTTTGGTGAACTTTATTATTTATTTATTTTTTGGGGGCTGAACTGACAACAGGGAGAGCTGCAGTCACACGGAGACCGTGCAGACAGCCGTAAACGGCGCTGCAAGGCCCAAAAACACTCCTCTACGTTGTCCTATGTAGTGTTTTTCCACAAGTTAGCTGGATACGGGTGGAAAGACACTAAAAGGAATTTTTTGAAAAAATGTGCAGCAGCCTGCACTACTTAAAACAAAAGGAAAATTTATTTTACGGTATGACGCAGTGAAGAACCCTGAGCTGGATACAACCGGCTATGGCTGCACACAGACTACAGGGCAAGCTGCAGTCACACGGAGACCGTGCAGACAGCCGTAAACGGTGCTGCAAGGCCCAAAAACACTCCTCTACGTTGTCCTATGTAGTGTTTTTCCACAAGTTAGCTGGAGACGGGTGGAAAGACACTAATAGGAATTTTTTTAAAAAATGTGCAGCAGCCTGCACTACTTGAAAAAAAAAAAAATTGAACAGTATGAGGCAGTGAACCACCCTCCCTGAACTGAATACAACCAGCTATGGCCTATAGCTGCACACAGACTAGAGAGTGGGCTGCACACACACACACACACACAGAGACCTTGCAGATTGCTGTGAAAACAGCGCTGCAAGGCAAAAGCAAGGTGATTAGTAGGTGAACACAGCGGTTGCTAAATTAGCCTTGGAAAAGAACAATGAAGCAAATCGCTATCTCTAAACTGGCCCTCAGTCAGCAAACAGCGTCCTGTCACTAACTGAATTCACAGCAGAGTGAGCGCAAAATGGCGCCAGCGACTTTTAAACTGCAGCATGACATCATTTCAGCAGCCAATCACAGCCTTGCCAGTAGTTTCATGCCCTCCATGCTGAACAGGATGTGCCCACACTTGGAATCATTCTCATTGGCTGAATTCATGCAGTTTGAATCTGGGAACTTCCGATTCCGGTATCCGATACGCGGCAAGTATCGGAATCCCGGTATCGGAATTCCGATACCGCAAGTATTGGCCGATACCCGATACTTGCGGTATCGGAATGCTCAACACTAGTGTCTATAGAAAAACGGATCCTGAAGTGAGAATACCACTTTTATCTGCTGCTCCATGCTTTTGTATACTGGCAGAGTGTTCTGTGAGGGCTAATCCCAAAACCCCCCATCTGAAGACCTTATAAAGAGGTTCTGTAGAAGCTGATTAATCACCACTTTAGTTCAGCAAAGTCAATATCTCAGTTCTGCAGAGATGGTTGGTGGGATTAACCTTGTAGTCAGTCAACAATCCCCCTGCTTCCATACATAGCCTGCATTAAAGGGGTATTCTCATGCCGAACAGCAAAATCAAAATAAGGCAGCATGCTTCAGCAATTATGTTGCAGTAAGCATGCTGCCGATCTTCCCCTCCTGGTACTTAACTAGAGGTTTTCTGCTCATCTTTGCCTAATCTTCTCCTGGCTGTGTGGGCTGGCGATGGCCATGCTGGATCTGGAGGCCACCATGAGTCTTGGTGACAGGAGATAGAAGAAAATGCCGGTCCTATGAGCTACTGAAAAAAGGACTCTGACACCAGGTTGAGTTGAGCCACAACGCGTTTCAACTACATACACAGTCTTCTTCAGGTGGACCACCTGAAGAAGACGGGGTATGCCATTGAAACGCGTTGTGGCTCAACTCAAACTGGTGTCAGAGTCCTTTTTCCGGGCTTCTAGGACCGGCTTTTTCTTCTATAACCTGTTATTATATCCTCTAATGGGGGTGCCCGGCTGGAGCTGCGGGGACTTGTCTGTCTGCCTTCCCCTTCCTGGGACTACTGCCAGCACTCTACTTACAAACCGCCAACTATTGATCTATATATGCAATTCCTTGGTGACAGGAGAGGCATCCTGCCCCCTGGATTGACTGATGAATGAGGCAGGAGTGACGTCATGTCAGTGAGCGGCCTGGAGACATTCGGCCTCACTGCTGTGGCATTCATGATGCTTCATGGATCAGTGATCCAGGGAAGATGAAAAGACAACCAGAAGCAGGAGAAGACATCAAGGGGAACTGCTAGACTGCACGTGACCCAAGGAGCTGCAGCTGCGACAGGTAAGTATGTCCATTTTTTTGTTCTAGCGTGATACTACTCCTTTAAGGCCAGCCAGAAGAGACACTGGGTGAGCTGCTGAAAAGGCAGCCACAGGAATCCCCAGCAATTGGGGTCCTGTATATTTTACCCCCAGGTATGTTCAGCCCTAGATGTTTTGATCCCTGCATGTTGACTCCAAAAGTTGAGGGTGAAACATCTGGGGTCAAAATGTTAGGTGCAAAACACCAGATGGTGACACATCCAGGGACAAAATGCTGTAGGAGAAACATTCAGGGGTGAAACATCTGGGGGCAAACTTCTGGGGGCAAAACATTGATGATGGACGGGAATTCATGAACCACAAGGGTACAAACATCCGGGGGTGAACTGCCGGGGGTGAACTGCTGGGGGCGAAACTGATGACGGTCAGAAATTCATGAACCACAAGGGTACAAACATCCAGGGGTGAACTTCCGGGGGCGAACTGCTGGGGGTGAAACATTGATGATGGACGGGAATTCATAAACCACAAGGGTACAAACATCCGGGTGCGAACTGCTGGGGGCAAACTTCTGGGGGCGAAACATTGATGATGGAAAGGAATTCATGAACCTCAAGGGTACAAACATCTGGGGCAAACTGCTGGGGGTGAAACATCCAGGGGTGAACTGTCAGGGGCAAAACATCCAGAGGCCAAATGCTGGGGAAGAAATGTGCGGGGGCAAAATGTACCCAGGGGCGAACTGCTGGGGGTGAAATGTGCGGGGGCGAAACATCCTGGGGGCCAAATGCTGGGGATGAAATGTGCGGGGGTGAAATGTACCCAGGGACGAACTGCTGGGGCGAACTGCTGGGGGTGAACTGCTGGGGTGAAATATGTGGGGGTGAATGTGCGGGGGCGAAACATCCTGGGGCAAAAGGCTGGGGGACGAAATGTGCGGGGGTGAAATGTACCCAGGGGCGAACTGCTGGGAGCAAACTGCTGGGGGCAAACTGCTGGGGGCGAACTGTTGGGGCCGAAACATCCTAGAACCTGCATTCCCACACTGTCATACAAATGACAGAGTGTGAGCTAGCAGCTGTGACTGGCAGTAAAAAGGTAACCCTCGGCTGATGAGAATACTATGCTACATTCATCATCGTAGCAGCAAGAGCAGGCATATAATGATGGGAGTAGAGATGGTCAGACACTTGGATGTTCGGGTTCAGCCAAACAGTTACAAAAGTTCTGTTCTGGTACCCAAACATGGACCCCATTCACTTTAATGGGGGACCCAAACATCCAGTGTTTGCCATGCTATCATGTGCATAATAGTGCAGCAAATATCGCTCCTGATCAGTGGTAAAATCATCACCACCCCTAGCCTAAAATTAGCAGCCCACAGCCTCCTAGGAAAGGCACATCTATTAGATGCGCCAATTCTGGAGCTTTGCCCAGCTCTTCCCACTTGCCCTGTAGTGGTGGGAAGTGGAGCTCATATTTGTGGGGTTGATGTCACCTTTGTATTGTCCGGTGAAATCAGGCCCATGGATCAGTAACTGAGAGGCATCTATAAAACGCCTATCTATTACTAATCCTATAGTTGTATGGGGAATAAAAATACAGCTAGAATAAAATCCTTCATTTGAAATAAAACAAACCACACTTTTCCATTTTAATTTAAAAATAACAAATACAATTATACTCACCTAACACCCATTCCACCAAAGCCCTCATCTTCGGTAATAAAACAGAAATAAAAAACAACAATATCCCTCACCTGTCCGTCATTCTGTCCCATGACGTAATCCATGTCTGGGGGATGAACAGTTTTCAACCTGAACGGTGCCAAGATGCGACCATCCAGGCTGAGAACCACTGATGAATGAGCTGTGCAAGCACAGCATCAGTGACCAGCGGTGACATCATCGAGGTTACCGCAGGTCACTGAGACTGCATTTAGAGGCAGGCCAATGAACTGCGGTGACCTCGGCGAGATCCCCTCTAGCACAGTGAGAAAAAGTCAGCATGTGAACCGCGGCTGTCTGACTGGCGGTGATAATTTTACCGCCAATCAGAAGGAGTGTTTGTCACGATGTCATGCACATGACAGTACGACAAACACATGGTGTTCAGGGGGCCGAACCTGAACAGTAACATGGACTTCCTGTTGAAGTCCGTGTTCAATGTCCGTGCCTGAACAGTAGGTGTTCGGCATGGACGTCGAACTTAAAGGTACCGTCACACTCAACGACGCTGCAGCGATATAGACAACGAGCCGATCGCTGCAGCTTCGCTGTTTAGGTCACTGTAGAGACGTCAAACACAGCAGCTCCACAACGATGCAAGAGCGATCCTGTGACGTAACGGTGACTCACTTATCGTTCTCACAGTTCATTAGCTCCATGTAAAACATTGCTGACATCGTTGCTTTTGCTGTCAAAGATGACGATACACGCCGACCTGACGACCAAATAAAGTTCTGGACTTCTAGCTCCATCCAGCGATATCACAGCGGGATCCAGATTGCTGCTGCGTGTCAAACACAATGAGATCGCTATCCAGGACGCTGCAACGTCACGGATCATTGTCGTTCTCATTGTAAAGTTGCTGAGTGTGAAAGTACCTTTACTGTTCTCGTTTGCTGATCTCTACATGGGGGTATTCATCAGCCGGCACATGTGCAGTAAATAAATAATACATAAAAAAAGGTGTGGGATCCCCTGTATTTTTTACAACCAGCGCAGGCAAAACTGACAGCTGTGGTCTGCATCCATCTACTGTCAGCGTTATATTGGCATGTTATTAAAAATAGAGGGGTCCCACGCCATTCTTAAAAATAATTTAAATATATAATTCCAAAAAATGTCATAGAGTCCTCCCATTTTTGGCAACCAAACGAAAGCAGACAGACGGTGCTACTATTCTCGTACTGGTAAGTGGCCATGGATATTGGCACCCCAGACTAAAAATAACAGCTTGGAGCCGCCCCAGTTGGTTTGCATCTATTTGATGCCCCAGCCTGGCTCTTCCCACTTGCTCTGGTGTGGTGGTAAGTGGGGTAATATTTGTGGGGTTGATGTCAGCTTTGTAATGTCAGCTGACATCAAGTCCAGAGGTTAGTAATGGTTAGGTGCATATAAGGTGCTCCCATTACTAACTCCATAGTCAGATTATAATAAAGAAGACACAAGCAGAATACAGTCTTTTATTTGAATTAAAAACACAGACTCCTTTATTAGAAATAAACCACCCCACCCTGTTTTGACGTCATTGAAGTTACCGTCGTCACAGGCAGAGCTTCTCACACTCTGCTCAATGTGTTCTAGCTGGATTGGAGAGTGGCGCATCACTGATGTAACTGCTCACTAAACCTTCCGGCTCGTAGTGGGACATGGCCGTCAATGAATTATTGTCGGACAGGTGAGGAATATGGTGTTTTATTATTTTTTATTTTACAGTAATATATTTATTTAAAAAAACGGTGGGTAATTTTATTTCAAATAAAGGAGTATGTGTGTTTATTTCAACTAAATTACTTTATTCTTGCTGTGTCTTCATTACAATATGATTATGGGGTTAGTAATCAACATCAACCCCACAAATATTACCCCACTTGCCACTAAACCAGGGAAAGTGGCAAGAGTGAAGAGCCAGGCAAAGCACCAGAATTGGTGTATCAAATTGATGTGCTTTTTCTGGGGTGGCTGGGGAGGGCCAATATCTATGGTCCCTTTCCAGTTTAAGAATACCAGCGCCCAGCTGTCTGCTTTAACTTGGTTGGTTATCAAAAATGGGTGAACCTATGCCATTTTTTGTAATTATTTATTTAAATAATTTAAAAAAACCGCATGGGGACCCCTATATTTTTGATGACCAGCCAAGATAAAGCTGACAGCTGAGAAGCTGCAGGCTCTTGGCTTTGCCTTTGCTGGTTGTCAAAAATAGAGGGGACCCCATGCTCTTTTTTATTTATTTATTGCACAGGTGCTGGCTAATTAATACTCTCATCATCGTATGCCTGCTTTTGCTGTTATCAGTGGGAGTCGGCGTACAATGATAACATTTTTCCTCTCATCAACCGACACCTGTGACCAGCATTAACCTTTGTACAACCGGTCAAAGCGACTGGCTGACATGCTGTCACCTGTATAACAAACTTACCACCGCTCTGAGCTGGTTTTCTCATGCTGTCACACAGAATGAAAGTGTGGGAAACATCCAATGTTCGGGCTGCCAAACCCGAGCAGTAACACAGACCTCCTGGAGAAGTCCGTGTCCGGGGTCCATGCAAGGAGGCTATGTGTTCTTCGACTCCAAACTTTACTGTTTTGTTAGCCCATTACTAATCTGGGTCAAATCAATACATGTTTTTATTACTGGTGGAACGCACCGAGTTAATATAGATGATAAAATTGGTGCGTTCGCAGCCCGGGGTCCACCGTGCAGGAGAGAACCTGCTGCTAGAAGATGATGGCACTATATGGCGGTATAAGTGAACTCAGTTACTTCACTGAGTCGCACTGAAAAGAACATGTTGTGCCCTGTTAGCGTCACAGAGGAACACACTTAACTGCTGAGCTGATGGCAGTCAGTGGTCATGCACACAGAGAAGCATACATACAAATTCCTCACCGGAGGTACCGGTATTCTAGGGGCTTATTTCAGCCGGGGCCCTAAATACATACATACAAACACCTCACCGGAGGTGGCAGTATTTTAGGGGCTTATTTCAGCCAAACCCTATCCACATACAGGCGCGACCACAAATAGCAAGCTCATAACATGAAGTGATACTAGCACATGGCCGTGTGGCCATGCAAACCTTTTACAGCTGCAGCAGCTTCAGGACCTTCCTAGAGGACCAATGGAAGCTGCTACAATACCAGAGCAACTTCAAGACCTTCCTAGAGGACCAATGGGAGCTGCAGCAGTACCTGAGCATGTGACCCCGGACCTCCAATGAGAGTTCTTACCTTGGGCATGCTCAGAAGGGAAAAAGCAGGACTTAGTCCCAGAGACGTCTGCTCGCCACTGACCAGTACTGGCTACAATGGCTGAGAAGGGAAAGCAGCAGAAACCATCCGCACAGTATCAGGCTGAGCCAGATGCTGGGACCAACGTCTCTGCTGAGCAGGCTCCACTGTGGCTGGAGAAGAATGGGAGACCTCAGAGGAGATGGCTCGAGATTCCCCCTGTGCAGAGGCGGGAATTCGACTCCTAACACATGTGATCATGATTTGAACCCTTGCTTCAAAACACCATTAATTTGCCTATGCACGCTTTACTTCCAAAACTGCATCAACTGCCCACAAGCTCAGAAAACGCAAAATTAGATACCTAGTTATTCCTAAAGTACACACATAACTGTTTATTTGGAAAAGTTATCTGAAAGAGAATCTATCTATCTACATAGAGAGGAATAAAATAAATATATACTGTAGATAGATGTCAGCATGTGCGTGCGTGCCTGTGCATGTGTCAATATAAGCATCCAACATAAACCATGAAACCATTTACCATGAATATAATGCAATGGATTAGTTAATAATATATAAGGTCAAATGTCATATGCTTTTTGTAAGACAAATTAAAACTGTTTATAATTATAGAATGATGCATTTATGGTTAAGCCATAACTGAGCCATTAGTCATATGGTAAGGAAATACATCATAGAGCAGTCAATTCCCATTATGATATATCATTGTAATGGACAATCTGTCCTGAGATCTTATGGGCACTCCCATACTAATGGACCTAAATGAAACATATTTGATTTTCTACACCACTGAGCAGTGCATACACTGTCAGACACTTTATCTAATTATCAAGTAGCTGAAACCGCTATAATACACAGCTTTGAAACAATTTTGTTTGAGATGCTTCAAATATGTAAATGCATTTGATAAATCGTTGCATGCTTACTGAAGCAATGAATGTAACATGAAATATGACTGTGATATTTATGACTAGGGGTAGAATTAACTACATACAATTGGACATTTAATCACACAGCATCCTTAAACTGAGCCCAATCAGAAGCGGTATAAAAGGTTACCATGATCATCTTCTCTGAGATCACTAATAGTAGAATAAATTATGAAATCCAACTATGTAGTAAAACATTATAGAAGATTTTAGAATTCCTTAAGTTTAGTCAATACTCAATAGTAATTTGGAGTAAAAACACAAAATACCATAGGGAGAAATTATAGATACTGCATTTTTTTTGCTTGTCTTCCCCCTTCAGATCATGACCATTTTCCATTTTCGTTTTTTTCTCCCCCACTTCCAAGAGCCATAACGTTTTTATTTTTTCATCAATATAGCCGTATCAGGGCTTCTTTTTTTAAGGGATGAATATTACTTTTGAATGACACCATTTAACTTACCATACAGTGTGCTGGAAAAACGGGAAAAAATTCTAGTGGTGCTAGTGTTAGCAGCTAACACATTTTTATTCATGATATTATTTTCCTTCTTACATCCTCCCAAGTCCGTTGCTCATGTCTTATTTGAGCTTATCATGCATTTTGGACACAATGATACTGTTTAAGGCTATGCTAGCATGTGGAGTTTTGGCTGCCTTTTTTGTTGTGCAAATTTTAACCTGTATTTTACAGTGCAAGCAAAGGCTATGAGAATTCAGAAATCTCATGCACACATATTGGTCTTTTTTCTTGACTGATGTGGAAATCTTCTGCGTTTTTGCTAACTGCACAATGTCACTTCTTTCAGCATTTTTCAGCTTTTTTGCATTGTTTTTGCGTTTTTGTTGCAAAAACCTTTAGGAAGTCGCATCATGTTTTTTTGGAGGGCACTAAACATTATCAGCATGCACAAGAGACAACAAAAAGCCACAAAAACGCAACAAATGCCTAGCAAGAAATGCAGCAAAACCTGCTTTTTGTAAGCAGCTTCTTTACTGCCAAGAGAGCAGGTTTAAACTGCAGGAAAAAAAAAATCCTCAAAAACGCAACGTGTGTACATGGCTTAATTCATTTCCAAACTTTGTTGACAAACTTTGCCAATTTCAAAAAAATATGACATCAAGTTGAAATGCTAGGGTGTAGCATGGTTTAGGTGATGGACAAAAGGAATAATTCAACCAAAGTATGCCCAAAATATTAGTGTGCATATATGTGCCTCCAATTTGACAATTTAAACTTCTTGGGAAAACAAATCTGTGCAGTTAAATGTCTCAATTTACTTTAACCCCTTCATGGCCTTGTGATTTTCCACTTTTGTTTTTTCTTTCTCTTCTTCCAAGAGCCATAACTTTTTTATTTTTCCATCAATAAAGCTGTATGAGTGTTAGGAGTTGAGTTCCCACTGCTGCACAGGGGGAATCTCGAGCCGTGTCTGCTGCAGTCTCCCATTCTGCATCGGCCGCAGTGGAGCCTGCTCAGCGGAGATGTCGGTCCCAGCATCTCACTGAGTCTGATAATGTGCAAAGGGTTACTGCTGCCTCTCCAGGCTCTGCTAATTTACCCTGCACTGATCTGCGGTGAGCAGGCCTTTCTGGGACTAAGTCCTGCTTTGCACACACTGAGCATGCCCAGGGTAAGATCTCTCAGTGGAGATCAAGGGTCACATGCTCAGGTACTGCAGCAACTTCCATTGGTCCTCCAGGAAGGTTCTGTACCTGATCTAGTTCTGTGGAAGCCTTCCATTGGTCCTTCTTGGAAGGTCCTGTAGGTGCTGCAGCTATATAAGGTTCTCATGACCGCACGGCCATGCGTTAGTGACAAATATGTACGAGCTCAGTGCCAGTGTGGTCGTGTGTGTGGTCAGGGACCCGGCTGAAATAAGCCCCTAGAATGCTAGCACCTCCGGCGAGGAGTTTTGTGTATACAGTCAGGGACCCGGCTGAAATAAGCCCCTAGAATGCTGGCACCTCCGGCGAGGAGTTTATGTGTGAATTCAGGGCTGGCTAATAGCCGATAGAATTCCGGCTCCACCGGAGAGGAGCTGCATGTTGGTTTGACTGCATGACCACTGTCGGCTCTACACAGTAGCTGTGTCCCCTGTGAGCTAAACAGGGCACAGCGTTCTCTTTACTACGGGCTCTGTGAAGTAACAGAGTTCGTTTATTCTTTATTGCTTCGCCACCTTACTTAGTAGCAGGTTCTTTCCTGCACGGTGGATCCCGGGTTGCAAACGCACCTATCCCATCTAATAAATATATTCGGTGCGTTCCGCCAACCCTAACAGCACACTAGCGCCAGGATCTGGCTAAGTAATGGCGGATGAACAGCGATTGCAGGGGTACATCCAGCTGCTGGAGGGCCGGTTGACGTCTCTTGAGCGTGCAACCTTGGCGGTGGATGTTACCGTAATAGCTGTTCAGGCTGCTAGCTTGGCTGTAGCAGCTTGTTGTGAATTCCGTTCTTGAACTCCCTCCTGTGGTCATGAATGATACTTCGGCGAGTTCTGTCCGTAGACTCCCTCTGGTGGCTGTGAGTAGAACTGCTGGTTCTGAGGTTGCTTCCTCAGCTGCTCTCGTTTGCGGCTGGGTTGGCTTCTCTATTTAACTCCACTCAGATCGTTACTCCATGCCAGCTGTCAATGTATTAGCACTGGTTCAGATCTCTCTCGGATCTTTCTGATGACCTGTCTACTCCAGCAGAAGCTAAGTCCCTGCTAGTTCATTTGTTGTTCATTGTGTTCTGAATATATTTCTTAGTACTTGCTAAGTTCTAGTCCAGCTTGCTAACATGATATTGCCTTGCTAGCTGGAAGCTCTGGGTTGCAGAGTGGCACCTCCGCACCGTGAGTCGGTGCGGGGGTCTTTTTGCACACTCTGCGTGGCTTTTTGTAGTTTTTTGTGCTGACCACATAGATCCCTTTCCTATCCTCAGTCTGTCTAGTAAGTCTGGCCTCCTTTGCTGAAACCTGTTTCATCCCTGTGTTTGTTCCTCTTAACTCACAGTTAATATATGTGGGGGGCTGCCTTTACCTTTGGGGAATTTTCTCTGAGGCAAGGTAAGGCTTATTTTCCTATCTTTAGGGGTAGTTAGCTCTTAGGCTGTGAAGAGGCGTCTAGGGAGAGTTAGGTACGCTCCACAGCTATTTCTAGTGTGTGTGTTATAGGATAAGGATTTGCGGTCAGCAGAGTTCCCACTTCCCAGAGCTCGTCCTGTCTTTTAGTTTAACCATCAGGTCATTCCAGGTGCACCTAACCACCAGGTCCATAACAGTACAGCTGGCCCACAAAGTGTTAATGCATCTCAATAGAGGGATAAGAGAAGTTCTGAGACCATTTTTTTTCTCTGCAGTGTGTTTTGTCTTTCTTTTCCCCTTAACCTCTGGGTGGTTCAGGACTCAGGTGTAGATATGGACATTCAAGGTCTGTCCTCTTGTGTTGATCACCTCACTGCGAGGGTACAAAGCATTCAAGATTATGTAGTTCAGAATCCTATGTTAGAGCCTAGAATTCCAAATCCTGATTTGTTTTTTGGAGATAGATCAAAATTTCTGAATTTCAAAAATAATTGTAAACTGTTTCTTGCTTTGAGACCCCGCTCCTCTGGTGACCCCATTCAGCAAGTAAAAATCATTATTTCTTTGTTACGTGGCAACCCACAAGACTGGGCATTCTCCCTTGCGCTAGGAGATCCTGCATTGCTTAATGTAGATGCGTTTTTTCTGGCGCTTGGATTGCTTTATGACGAACTTAACTCTGTGGATAAGGCAGAGAAAATCTTGCTAGCTTTGTGTCAAGGTCAGGATGAAGCGGAGGTATATTGCCAGAAGTTTAGAAAGTGGTCTGTACTTACTCAATGGAATGAGTGTGCCCTTGCAGCAATTTTCAGAAAAGTTCTTTCTGAAGCCCTTAAGGATGTTATGGTGGGGTTTCCCATGCCTGCTGGTCTGAATGAATCAATGTCCTTGGCCATTCAGATCGATCGGCGCTTGCGTGAACGCAAGGTTGTGCGCCATTTGGCGGTGTCCTCTGAGCAGAGGCCTGAGCCTATGCAATGTGATAGGACTTTGACCAGAGCTGAACGGCAAGAACACAGACGTCAGAATGGGCTGTGTTTTTACTGTGGTGACCCCACTCATGCTATCTCTGATTGTCCTAAGCGCACTAAGCGGTTCGCTAGGTCCGTCACCATTGGTACTGTACAGCCTAAATTTCTTTTGTCCGTTACTCTGATTTGCTCTTTGTCGTCCTACTCTGTTATGGCATTTGTGGACTCAGGCGCTGCCCTGAATTTGATGGACTTAGAGTTTGCCAGGCGCTGTGGTTTTTTCTTGGAGCCCTTGCAGTATCCTATTCCATTAAGGGGAATTGATGCTACGCCTTTGGCCAAGAATAAGCCTCAGTACTGGACTCAATTGACCATGTGCATGGCTCCTGCACATCAGGAAGATGTTCGCTTTTTGGTGTTGCATAATTTGCATGATGTGGTCGTGTTGGGTTTGCCATGGCTACAGGTCCATAATCCAGTATTGGATTGGAAATCAATGTCTGTGTCCAGTTGGGGTTGTCAAGGGGTACATGGTGACGTTCCGTTGTTGTCAATTTCTCCTTCTACTCCTTCTGAAGTCCCTGAGTTTTTGTCGGATTACCGAGATGTATTCGATGAGCCCAAATCCAGTGCCCTACCTCCTCATAGGGATTGTGATTGTGCTATTAATTTGATTCCTGGTAGTAAATTTCCTAAGGGACGACTTTTCAATTTATCTGTGCCGGAACACGCCGCTATGCGGAGTTATATAAAGGAGTCCTTGGAGAAAGGGCATATTCGCCCGTCGTCATCACGGTTGGGAGCAGGGTTCTTTTTTGTGGCCAAGAAGGATGGTTCTCTGAGACCTTGTATAGATTACCGCCTTCTCAATAAAATCACGGTCAAATTTCAGTACCCTTTGCCTCTACTGTCTGATTTGTTTGCTCGGATTAAGGGGGCTAGTTGGTTCACCAAGATAGATCTTCGAGGGGCGTATAATCTGGTGCGTATTAAACAGGGCGATAAATGGAAAACAGCATTTAATACGCCCGAGGGCCATTTTGAGTACCTGGTGATGCCATTCGGGCTTTCTAATGCTCCATCTGTGTTTCAGTCCTTTATGCATGACATCTTCCGAAAGTATTTGGATAGATTCATTATTGTATATTTGGATGATATTTTGGTCTTTTCGGATGATTGGGAGTCTCATGTGAAGCAGGTCAGAATGGTGTTCCAGGTTCTTCGTGCTAATTCTTTGTTTGTGAAGGGGTCTAAATGTCTCTTCGGAGTTCAGAAGGTTTCCTTTTTGGGTTTCATTTTTTCCCCTTCTACTATCGAGATGGATCCTGTTAAAGTTCAGGCCATTTATGATTGGACTCAGCCTACATCTGTGAAGAGCCTTCAGAAATTCTTGGGCTTTGCTAATTTTTACCGTCGCTTCATCGCTAATTTTTCTAGTGTTGTTAAACCGTTGACTGATTTGACCAAGAAAGGTGCTGATGTGGTGAATTGGTCCTCTGCGGCCGTTGAGGCTTTTCGGGAGTTGAAACGTCGTTTCTCTTCGGCCCCTATGTTGTGTCAGCCAGATGTTTCGCTCCCTTTTCAGGTCGAGGTTGATGCTTCTGAGATTGGAGCAGGGGCTGTTTTGTCTCAAAGATCTTCTGATGGCTCTGTGATGAAGCCATGTGCTTTCTTTTCTAGAAAGTTTTCGCCTGCTGAGCGTAATTATGATGTTGGCAATCGGGAGTTGTTGGCTATGAAGTGGGCGTTCGAGGAGTGGCGACATTGGCTTGAGGGAGCCAAGCATCGCGTAGTGGTCTTAACGGATCACAAAAATCTGACTTATCTCGAGTCTGCTAAGCGGTTGAATCCTAGACAGGCTCGATGGTCGCTGTTTTTCTCCCGTTTCAATTTTGTGGTTTCATACCTTCCGGGTTCTAAGAATGTGAAGGCCGATGCCCTTTCAAGGAGTTTTGTGCCTGATTCCCCGGGAGTTCCTGAGCCGGCTGGTATTCTCCAAGAGGGGGTAATTCTGTCTGCTATCTCACCTGATTTGCGGAGGGCACTGCAGGAGTTTCAGGCTGATAGACCTGACCGTTGTCCAGCAGAAAAACTGTTTGTCCCCGATAGATGGACTAGTAGAGTTATCTCTGAGGTTCATTGTTCGGTGTTGGCTGGTCATCCTGGGATTTTTGGTACCAGAGATTTGGTGGCTAGGTCCTTTTGGTGGCCTTCCTTGTCACGGGATGTGCGTTCTTTTGTGCAGTCTTGTGGGACTTGTGCTCGGGCCAAGCCCTGCTGTTCTCGTGCCAGTGGGTTACTTTTGCCCTTGCCAGTCCCGAAAAGGCCTTGGACGCATGTTTCCATGGAGTTTATTTCAGATCTCCCTGTCTCTCAAAGTATGTCGGTCATCTGGGTGGTTTGTGATCGCTTCTCTAAGATGGTCCATTTGGTACCCTTGCCTAAATTACCTTCCTCCTCTGATTTGGTTCCACTATTTTTCCAGCATGTGGTTCGTTTGCATGGCTGTCATGGTTCCCAATGGCAAGGGAACGTAAAAAACACATAAGTAACGAACGAGCTCTCGGGTGATGGAAACTCGAGTTGACCGTGAGCTAAATCTACCACACAACTAACAGTAGCCAGGGAGCATACCTACGGCTTCCTATATGCCACGCGCCAGCCGGAGGACTAACTACGCCTGGTAGAGGAAGAAACAGACCTGGCTTACCTCTAGAGAAATACCCCAAAAGATGATAGCAGCCCCCCACATGTAATAACGGTGAATTAAGAGGAAAAGACATACACAGTATGAAAGTAGATTTAGCAAAGAGAGGTCCACTTACTAGATAGCAGAAGGATACAAAAGAGGACTTCACGGTCAACTGAAAACCCTTTCAAAAACCATCCTGAAATTACTTTAAGACTCCTGTGTCAACTCATGACACAGGAGTGGCAATTTCAGCCCGCAAGAGCTTCCAGCTACAGAGAATTACAAAAACTGCAAACTGGACAAAAGGTACAAAACAAAAGGACAAAGTCCACTTAGCTGATCAGCAGACTAGTAGCAGGAACATGCAACCGAAGGCTCTGGTTACAATGATGACCGGCAAGGAAATGACTGGAGAGCAAGGCTAAATAGGAAACTCCCAAACACTGATGGAAGCAGGTGAACAGAAGAAGCAAAGTGCAAACAAGTCACCAGTACCACCAGCAACCACCAGGGGAGCCCAAAAAGCGGATACACAACAGTACCCTCCCCTTAAGGAGGGGGCACCGAACCCTCAAAAGAACCGCCAGGGCGATCTGGATGAGCCCTATGAAAGGCACGAACCAAATCCGAGGCATGAACATCAGAGGCAGTTACCCAAGAATTATCTTCCTGACCATAGCCTTTCCATTTAACCAGATATTGAAGTCTCCGTCTGGAAATACGGGAGTCCAAGATCTTCTCCACGACGTACTCCAATTCACCCTCCACCAGCACAGGAGCAGGAGGTTCAGTAGAAGGAACCACCGGTACCTCATATCTCCGCAACAGCGACCGATGGAACACATTATGGATAGCGAAAGATGCCGGGAGGTCCAAACGAAAGGAGACAGGGTTAAGAATCTCCAAAATCCTATAAGGACCGATGAACCGAGGCTTAAATTTAGGAGAAGAAACCCTCATAGGGACAAAACGGGAAGACAACCAAACCAAGTCCCCAACACGAAGGTGGGGGCCAACACGACGACGGCGGTTAGCAAACTGCTGAGTCCTCTCCTGGGACAATTCCAAATTATCCACCACTTGTCCCCAAATCTGATGCAACCGATCCACTACCGCATCCACTCCAGGACAATCCGAAGATTCAACCTGACCAGATGAAAAACGCGGATGAAACCCTGAATTGCAAAAGAAAGGAGAAACCAAAGTGGCAGAACTAGCCCGATTATTAAGAGCAAACTCTGCCAACGGCAGAAAGGCAACCCAATCATCCTGATCCGCAGACACAAAACACCTCAAATAAGTCTCCAAAGTTTGATTAGTTCATTCCGTCTGGCCATTGGTCTGAGGATGGAATGCAGACGAAAAAGACAAATCAATGCCCAACCTGGCACAGACTGCCCGCCAAAATCTAGACACGAACTGGGTACCCCTGTCAGAAACGATGTTTTCCGGAATACCATGCAGGCGAACCACATTTTGAAAAAACAGAGGGACCAACTCAGATGAGGAAGGCAACTTAGGCAATGGCACCAAATGAACCATTTTAGAAAAACGGTCACACACCACCCAGATGACAGACATCTTCTGAGAAACAGGGAGGTCCGAGATAAAGTCCATAGAGATGTGCGTCCAAGGCCTCTTCGGAATAGGCAAGGGCAACAACAACCCACTAGCCCTAGAACAACAAGGCTTGGCCCGAGCACACACATCGCAAGACTGCACAAAAACACGCACATCTCGAGACAGGGAAGGCCACCAGAAGGATCTAGCCACCAAATCTCTGGTGCCAAAAATTCCCGGATGACCTGCCAGAGTAGAAGAATGAACTTCCGAGATGACTCTAGTGGTCCACTCGTCAGGAACAAACAGTCTACCAGATGGACAACGATCAGGTCTATCCGCCTGAAATTCTTGCAAAGCACGTCGCAAATCAGGAGAGACAGCAGACAAAACCACTCCATCCTTAAGGACACCAGCAGGTTCAGAATTCCCAGGAGAGTCAGGCTCAAAACTCCTAGAAAGAGCATCTGCCTTCACATTCCTAGAACCCGGTAAGTACGAGACCACAAAATTAAACCGGGAAAAGAACAACGACCAACGTGCCTGTCTAGGATTCAGGCGCCTGGCAGACTCCAAATAAATTAAATTCTTGTGATTAGTCAAAACTACCACCTGATGTTTGGCACCCTCAAGCCAATGACGCCACTCCTCAAATGCCCACTTCATGGCCAAAAGCTCCCGATTACCAACATCATAGTTTCGCTCGGCGGCCGAAAATTTTTGCGAAAAGAACGCACAAGGTCTCATCACTGAGCAGTCGGGACTTTTCTGCGACAAAACCGCCCCCGCTCCAATCTCGGAAGCATCGACCTCAACCTGAAAGGGAAGGGAAACATCAGGCTGGCGCAACACAGGGGCAGACAAAAAGCGGCGCTTAAGCTCCCGAAAGGCCTCCACAGCAGCAGGGGACCAATTGGCAACATCAGCACCCTTTTTAGTCAAATCCGTCAGAGGTTTAGCAACGCCAGAAAAACCAGCTATAAATCGACGATAAAAATTAGCAAAGCCCAAGAATTTCTGGAGACTCTTCAGAGAAGTAGGCTGCATCCAGTCGTAAATAGCCCGAACCTTGACAGGGTCCATCTCAATAGAAGAAGGGGAAAAAATGTACCCCAAAAAGGAAATTTTTTGAACCCCCAAAACACACTTTGAACCCTTTACACACAAAGAATTCTCCCGCAAAACCTGAAAAACCCTCCTGACCTGCTGAACATGAGACTCCCAGTCATCAGAAAAAATCAAAATATCATCCAAGTACACTATCATAAATTTATCCAAATATTCACGGAAAATATCATGCATTAAGGACTGAAAGACAGAAGGTGCATTAGAAAGGCCGAAAGGCATTACCAAATACTCAAAATGGCCCTCAGGCGTATTAAATGCGGTTTTCCACTCATCCCCCTGCTTAATTCGCACCAAATTATACGCCCCACGAAGATCAATCTTAGAGAACCACTTAGCCCCCCTTATGCGAGCAAACAAATCAGTCAGCAAAGGCAACGGATACTGATATTTGACTGTAATTTTATTCAGGAGTCGATAATCAATACAAGGCCTCAGAGAGCCATCCTTTTTAGAGACAAAGAAAAAACTGGCTCCTAAAGGTGATGAAGAAGGACGAATATGTCCCTTTTCCAGGGACTCCTTAATATACTCGCGCATAGCAGCATGTTCAGGTACAGATAGGTTAAACAAACGACCCTTTGGAAATTTACTGCCAGGAATCAGATCTATGGCGCAATCACAATCCCTGTGAGGAGGGAGTGAACCAATTTAAGGCTCTTCAAAAATATCACGATAATCAGACAAAAATGCCGGAATCTCAGATGGAATAGATGACGAAATGGGCACCATAGGAGTGTCCCCATGAGCCCCCCGACATCCCCAGCTTAACACAGACATAGCTTTCCAGTCAAGGACTGGGTTATGAGACTGTAACCATGGTAATCCAAGCACCAAAACATCATGTAAATTGTACAACACAAGGAAGCGAATCACCTCCTGATGGTCTGGAGTCATACGCATAGTCACTTGCGTCCAGAACTGTGGTTTATTACAAGCCAAAGGTGTAGAATCAATACCCTTCAGAGGTATAGGGACTTCCAGAGGCTCTAAATCAAACCCACAGCGCCTGGCAAAGGACCAGTCCATAAGACTCAGAGCGGCGCCCGAGTCCACATAGGCATCCACGGTAATAACTGATAATGAACAAATCAAGGTTACAGACAAAATAAATTTGGACTGTAAAGTGCCAATTGAAATGGACTTATCAACCTTCCTAGTACGCTTAGAGCATGCCGATATAACATGAGCAGAATCACCACAATAGAAGCATAACCCATTTTTATGCCTATAATTCTGCCGCTCGCTTCTGGACATAACTCTGTCACATTGCATTTTCTCTGGCGTCTCTTCAGAAGATACCGCCAAATGGTGCACGGGTTTGCGCTCCCGCAAACGCCGATCAATCTGAATTGCCATTGTCATGGACTCATTCAGACCTGTAGGCGCAGGGAACCCGACCATAACATCTTTAACGGCATCAGAAAGGCCCTCTCTGAAATTTGCCGCTAAGGCGCACTCATTCCACTGAGTAAGCACAGACCACCTACGAAATTTTTGGCAGTATATCTCCGCTTCATCTTGCCCTTGAGATAGGGCTATCAAAGCTTTTTCAGCTTGAATCTCCAAATTAGGTTCCTCATAAAGCAACCCTAAAGCCAGGAAAAACGCATCCACATTGAGCAACGCAGGATCCCCTGGTGCCAATGACAATGCCCAATTTTGAGGGTCACCTCGCAGCAAAGAGATTACAATCTTAACCTGCTGGACAGGATCTCCTGAGGAGTGAGGTCTGAGAGAAAGGAATAATTTACAATTATATTTGAAATTCAAAAACCGAGATCTATCTCCGGAAAACACCTCTGGTGTAGGGATTTTAGGTTCAGAAATAGGAGTACGTATAACATAATCTTGTAAATTTTGAACCTTCGTAGCAAGATTATTTAAACCTGCAGCCAAACTCTGGACATCCATGTTAAACAGCTAAGGTCAGAGCCATTCAAGGGTTAAGAGGAGGTAAGAAGCAGCTAGACAGCAATTAAGGGCTAGGCAGCAAAACTCTGAGGGAAAGAAAAAAAAAAAAAAAAATTCCCTTCAACACTTCTTTTTCTCCTGCTTCAGCCCAAACAATTAACACTTTGCGGGCCGGTCATACTGTCATGGTTCCCAATGGCAAGGGAACGTAAAAAACACATAAGTAACGAACGAGCTCTCGGGTGATGGAAACTCGAGTTGACCGTGAGCTAAATCTACCACACAACTAACAGTAGCCAGGGAGCATACCTACGGCTTCCTATATGCCACGCGCCAGCCGGAGGACTAACTATGCCTGGTAGAGGAAGAAACAGACCTGGCTTACCTCTAGAGAAATACCCCAAAAGATGATAGCAGCCCCCCACATGTAATAACGGTGAATTAAGAGGAAAAGACATACACAGTATGAAAGTAGATTTAGCAAAGAGAGGTCCACTTACTAGATAGCAGAAGGATACATCGTGGATCGTGTTGGGGATTTGATTTGGTTGTCGTCTCGTCATGTCCCTATGAAGGTTTCTTCTCCTAAGTTTAAGCCTCGTTTCATTGGTCCTTATAAGATTTCTGAAATTCTCAATCCTGTGTCGTTTCGTTTGGCCCTTCCAGCTTCTTTTGCCATCCATAATGTGTTCCATAGGTCGTTGCGTAGATATGTGGC
Source organism: Ranitomeya variabilis (assembly GCF_051348905.1). Classification (NCBI taxonomy): domain Eukaryota; kingdom Metazoa; phylum Chordata; class Amphibia; order Anura; family Dendrobatidae; genus Ranitomeya; species Ranitomeya variabilis. The sequence goes on from NC_135236.1 coordinate 309,598,428, forward strand.
GCCTATGGTTCCCTCCGTTGACCCTCCTGCTCCGGTGTTGGTTGAGGGTGAGTTGGAGTATGTAGTGGTGAAGATTTTGGATTCTCGTATTTCGAGATGGAAACTTCAGTACCTGGTCAAATGGAAGGGCTATGGTCAGGAGGATAATTCCTGGGTTTTTGCCTCCGATGTCCATGCGGCCGAGTTGGTTCATGCCTTTCATTTGGCTCGCCCTGATCGGCCTGGGGGCTCTGGTGAGGGTTCGGTGACCCCTCCTCAAGGGCGGGGTACTGTTGTGAATTCCGTTCTTGAACTCCCTCCTGTGGTCATGAATGATACTTCGGCGAGTTCTGTCCGTGGACTCCCTCTGGTGGCTGTGAGTGGAACTGCTGGTTCTGAGGTTGCTTCCTCAGCTGCTCTCGTTTGCGGCTGGGTTGGCTTCTCTATTTAACTCCACTCAGATCGTTACTCCATGCCAGCTGTCAATGTATTAGCACTGGTTCAGATCTCTCTCGGATCTTTCTGATGACCTGTCTACTCCAGCAGAAGCTAAGTCCCTGCTAGTTCATTTGTTGTTCATTGTGTTCTGAATATATTTCTTAGTACTTGCTAAGTTCTAGTCCAGCTTGCTAACATGATATTACCTTGCTAGCTGGAAGCTCGGGGTTACAGAGTGGCACCTCCGCACCGTGAGTCGGTGCGGGGGTCTTTTTGCACACTCTGCGTGGCTTTTTGTAGTTTTTTGTGCTGACCACATAGATCCCTTTCCTATCCTCAGTCTGTCTAGTAAGTCTGGCCTCCTTTGCTGAAACCTGTTTCATCCCTGTGTTTGTGACTTTCCTCTTAACTCACAGTTAATATATGTGGGGGGCTGCCTTTACCTTTGGGGAATTTTCTCTAAGGCAAGGTAAGGCTTATTTTCCTATCTTTAGGGGTAGTTAGCTCTTAGGCTGTGAAGAGGCGTCTAGGGAGAGTTAGGTACGCTCCACAGCTATTTCTAGTGTGTGTGTTATAGGATTAGGATTTGCGGTCAGCAAAGTTCCCACTTCCCAGAGCTCGTCCTGTCTTTTAGTTTAACCATCAGGTCATTCCAGGTGCACCTAACCACCAGGTCCATAACACAGCTTTACCCACTGCCACCTCTGTTCCGACTTTATCTCACCTCCCATTGCCTGAGAAATACTCTGGGGACAGTAAGTCCTGTAGGAGTTTCGTGAGCCAGTGTGGTATACACGTCGAGCTCCTGGCTGCACGTTTTCACACAGAGCGGGCAAAGGTGGGATTCATAATCTCTCTCCTGTCAGACAGAGCGTTGGAGTGGGCTACGCCGCTGTGGGAGCGCAACGATCATGTGGTGCGGAGTGTTCCTCAGTTTCTGGACACTCTGAAACAGGTCTTTGTAGGACCTCAAGTCACCCATGATACAGCGCTCCAACTGCTGGCTTTGACTCAGGGTTCAACCATGGTCAGCCATTTTGCCGTTCGCTTCCGGACATTAGCGTCTGAGTTGGAATGGTCAGATAAAACCCTCATTCCCGTATTTTGGAGAGGGCTGGCTGACCATGTGAAGGATGCTTTGGCCACTAGGGAGATTCCCGCCACACTGAAGGAACTCATAGCTGTATCAACTCGCATAGACCTTCGTTTTCACGAGCAAAGTTTGGAGCGAGCCCAGTGTAGGCAGAGGTTTCGGCTGGCTCCCACATTCGCCAGACCTTTGGAATCTCCAGTCCAGGCATCCGAGTCACATGAGGCCATAGAGGTGACACAAGCGGGATCCAAGTCCCAGTCCGCTCGAGCACTTAAGGTCTGTCATGTTTGCCGGCAGTCAGGACATCTTGCCTCCAAGTGTCCTCAGTGGTCTGGGAAATGTCAGCGTCTAGTGTCAGTTGGAGGAGGTACACTAGACACGGCGACGTTTGCCTCTAAGTTGTCCTTCAAGTGGACAATTACCACAGGCCCATCCACTCTTATGGTAGAGCTATGCGTGGACTCTGGGGCGGAGGGTAATTTTATGTCATCCACTTTCGCCCAGCGTCACACAATACCCCTGATGATGCTCGCCAAACCAGTAACTATTCGAGTGGTAAATGGGTCATCACTACCCTCACAGATTACCCACCAAACCATTCCTTTCACTCTTTCTGTGTCTCCATCACATCAGGAGATTATCTCCCTATTAGTCATTCCTGAGGGAATTGATGAGGTCCTGTTGGGGATACCATGGCTATGCAATCATTCTCCTCATATAGAGTGGTCCTCAGGGAGAATATTGGGATGGAGTAAATCCTGTGAGGGTAGATGTCAGAGGGAGTGCGTTCAGGTTGCTACAACAGAGGTACCCGCAGATCTTTCCTCTCTCCCCAAGCACTATTGGCCCTATGCGGATGTGTTCTCCAAAAGGGCTGCAGAGACCCTTCCGCCTCACCGCCCCTATGACTGTCCTATTGACCTCTTGCCTGGTGCTGAGCCTCCCCGGGGTCGAGTCTATCCATTATCTCTCCCGGAGACGGAGGCAATGTCTCAGTACATCCAAGAGAATCTGACAAGACGATTCATTAGGAAGTCAGTGTCACCTGCAGGGGTTGGGTTCTTCTTCGTACAGAAGAAGAGTGGAGACTTACGTCCATGCATAGACTACAGGGGTCTTAACGCCATCACTGTTAAGAACAAGTACCCATTACCCCTGATATCTGAGCTTTTTGATAGGCTACGGGGAGCAAGGGTGTTTACAAAATTAGATCTGTGAGGTGCTTACAACCTGATTCGCATCCGTGAAGGGGATGAATGGAAGACGGCTTTTAACACCAGGGATGGGCACTAAGAATATCTGGTGATGCCCTTCGGGCTCTGTAATGCCCCAGCCATTTTCCAAGACTTTGTGAATGACATATTCCGGGATATGCTCACCTCCTCGGTCGTAGTCTATCTGGATGATATTATCATCTACTCTCCAGATATTGACTCGCATCGGAGAGATGTTCGCAAAGTCTTCGACCTCTTACGGGCAAACTTCCTCTACGCCAAGTTGGAGAAGTGTGTCTTTGAGCAGGAGTCCTTGCCTTTCCTTGGTTATGTCATCTCTGCCCAGGGTTTGGCTATGGATCCTGCCAAGCTACAGGCTGTGATGGACTGGCAGGAACCCCATTCACTTAAAGTGGTGCAGCGCTTTATGGGGTTCATTAACTACTATCGTCAGTTCATCCCACACTTCTCAACTTTGGTAGCTCCCTTGGTTGCCCTCACCAAGAAGGGAGCAAATCCCAAGTCGTGGTCAGAGGATGTCTCCAAGGCCTTCCTCTCTGTTAAGTCACACTTCACTAGCGCTCCCATTCTACATCGCCCCGATGTAGATAAGCCATTTATCATGGAGGTGGATGCCTCATCCGTTGGTGCTGGAGCAATCCTTTTCTAAAAGGATGCTCAAGGTCAGAAGCATCCATGCTTCTTCTTCTCCAAGACCTTCACACCGGCGGAGAGGAATTATTCCATCGGGGACAGGGAGTTGCTAGCCATGAAGTTGGCTATCTCAGAGTGGAGACATCTCTTGGAGGGAGCTCGCTTTCCCTTCCAGGTTTTCACTGACCACAAAAACTTGGTATAACTAAAGACGGCCCAGCGGCTGAATTCTCGCCAGGCTAGATGGTCCCTGTTCTTCTCCCGGTTTCATTTTACTCTTCATTTTCTCTCCGGGGAGAAGAACATTCATGCCGACGCTCTCTCCCGCTCCGTAGTGTCATCTGAGGAGGAGGAGGAGCCTCGGCTTATTGTCCCTTCTGAGAGCCTGAGAACTGTAGCTCCGGTTTCGCTAGAGTCTGTGCCCCCGGGCAAGACTTTTGTGCCAGCGAATTTGTGACCAGAGGTTCTCTCTTGGGCTCACTCGTCCAGAGTGGGTGGGCATTTTGGGACCAAAAGGACATCCGAACTTTTGGCGAGAACGTACTGGTGGCCGCATATGGCCCGTGATGTCAGGGACTATATTCGGGCGTGCGTTTCCTGCGCCCAGAATCGGTCTCCTCGGCAACGGCCTGCTGGGTTGCTTTACTCCCTACCGGTGTCAGGATGGACTTCATGGTGGGCTTACCCAAGTCGCGTAGCTGCACCGTTATCTGGGTTGTCACCGATCATTTCTCTAAGATGGTGCACTTGGTGCTGCTTCCACGGTTACCTTCTTCATGGGCCTTGGCGGCATTATTCATAAAGCACATTTTCTGTTTACATGGAATGCCTGATAAAATTGTCAGCAACCGGGGTCCCCAGTTCGCGTCTCGGTTTTGGAGAGAGCTCTGCCGTTTACTCAGCATAGAGTTGAATCTCTCCTCTGCATACCATCCCGAGACGAATGGGTCGGTAGAGAGGACCAACCAGACTCTGGTGACATACTTGTGACATTTTGTCTCTGTTAGGCAGGATGATTGGGCATCTTTGCTACCTTGGGCGGAATTTGCCTTGAACAACGCCGTAGCCGATTCCACTGGGCAGACTCCTTTTCTCCTTAATTACGGCCAGCATCCGCGTGTCCCTGTGCCCATGCCCGTGTCATCCACCGATTCTAGGGTGGCAGACTGGGCGGTGGAGGCACATGACATCTGGGACCACACACAGGATGCCATCCGGGCCTCCAAGGAGAGAATGTGGGTTTCTGCTGATACACATCGGCGCCCCACTCCGACCTTTGCTCCTGGCGACTTAGTGTGGCTCTCCGCCCGTAACATCAGGTTGCGAGTTGAGTCCACTAAGTTTGCGCCTCGCTACATTGGCCCATTCAAGGTTCTGGAACAGGTCAAACCTGTGGTCTACTGTTTGGCTATTCCTCCACGCCTTGGTATCACCGACTCTTTTTACGTTTCCCTCTTAAAGCCCGTTCATTTGTCCCGGTTTTCTGAGTCATCTGCCGGGACATCGGGTTCATCCTCGGATGAGTTTGAGGTGAATGCTATCGTGGGGTGCAAGGTGGTACATGGCAAGAAATTTTATCTGGTGGACTGGAAGGGTCACGGTCCAGAAGATAGAACCTGGGAACCTGTGGAGCACATTCGGGCTCCGCTGCTCATTGCAGCTTTTGAGCATAGCAAGGCTCAAGGAGGGGGGCCCTAGGAGAGGGGGTAATGTTGGGAGTCGAGTTGCCGCTGCTGCACAGGGGGAATCTTGAGCTGTGTCTGCTGCGGTCTCCCAATCTGCATTGGCCGCAGTGGAGCCTGCTCAGCGGAGATGTTGGTCCCAGTGTCTCACTGAGTCTGATATTGTGCATAGGGTTACTGCTGCCTCTCCAGGCTCTGCTATTGTACCCTGCACTGATCTGCGGTGAGCAGGCTTTTCTGGGACCAAGTCCTGCTTTGCACACACTGAGCATGCCCAGGGTAAGATCTCTCAGTGGAGATCAAGGGTCACATGCTCAGGTACTGCAGCAACTTCCATTGGTCCTCCAGGAAGGTCCTGTACCTGATCTAGTTCTGTGGCAGCCTTCCATTGGTCCTTCTTGGAAGGTCCTGTAGGTGCTGCAGCTATATAAGGTTCTCATGACCGCACGGCCATGCGCTAATGACAAATATGTACGAGCTCAGCGCCAGTGTGGTCATGTGCGTGGTCAGGGACCCGGCTGAAATAAGCCCCTAGAATGCTGGCACCTCTGGCGAGGAGTTTATGTGTGAATTCAGGGCTGGCTAATAGCCGATAAAATTCCGGCTCCACCAAAGAGGAGCTGCGTGTTGGTTTGACTGCATGACCACTGTCGGCTCTACACAGTAGCTGTGTTCCCTGTGATCTAAACAGGGCACAGCGTTCTCTTTGCTATGGGCTCTGTGAAGTAAAAGAGTTTGTTTATTCTTTATTGCTTCGCAGCCTTACTTAGCAGCAGGTTCTTTCCTGCACGGTGGATCCTGGGTTGCGAACGCACCTATCCCATCTAATAAATATATTCGGTGCGTTCCGCCAACCCTAACAATGAGGGCCTGTTTTTTACAGGACAAGTTGTTTTTTTGAATGATACCATTGAGTACACCATATAGTGTACTGTAAAGCAGAAAAAAAAAGTGCAATTCCACAATTGTTTTTTTTTTATTTACCATGTTCAATGTATGGTAAGACTGATGTGGAAATATGATTCCCCAAGTCAGTATGACTATGCAAATACCAAACATGTATGGTTAATTTTTTAGCACTATGGCCCACATCAAAGTCAGGGGCATGACATATGACATAAATATACGTCATATGTCATAAAGGAGTTAGTAAAACCACACTTCTTAAAAAATTAGGTGCATTTCTTGGTGTGCATGAGCAATTCTGAAATTCAGATCTATGTCAACTATTATCGACTTTATGTTAAAGGGAACCTGTCACCCCCAAAATCGATGGTGAGGTAAGCACACCATCATCAGGGGCTTATCTACAGCATTCTGTAGACCTGTCCCGACGCCTGCGCACTGCAGTACTTTGCTCTGCCCTCAACAGGGCAGACAAAGTACGCCTGCGCCGCAGCCGCAGCATTGAGACCAGAAGAGGACGTCATGGAATGAAGATGGGAGGCTCTGGACCCGACCTGAGACACCCATCAGACCCGGACCACAGCGGGACCGCCCCTGGGTGAGTATAATCTAACGTCTTTTTCTCCTCTTTCAGGTAATATCGGGAGCTTATCTACTGCATTACAGAATGCTGTAGATAAGCCCCTGATGACGGTGAGCTTACCTCACCATCGATTTTGGGGGTGACAGGTTCCCTTTAATAATAAATTCCCTTATGGAGTTTAGATAACAGAAAAGACTGCATAGTCTACTCTGTCCTGTCTACTGTTCCTTTTTCCCTTGCAACCCCTTAATGACCGAGCAAACTTTGACCAAGTCAAATTTTTTAAATCTGACCAGTGTCACTTTATGTGGTAACAACTCTGGAACACTTCAACATATCCGAGTGATTCTGAGGAATTATTTTATGACACATTATACTTCAGGTTATTGGTAAAATTAGGTCAATATGTTTTGCGTTTGTTTGTGAAAATAGTGTAATTTTGGTGACAATTTTGAAAAATTCACAATTTCCCACCTTTTAATATTTATATCCTTAAACTAGTTAGTCATGCTGTGCAAAATAAGTAATAAAGAACATTTCCCATATGTCTACTTTACATCTGCACCGTTTTCCAAATGTCATTTTATCTTGTTAGGATGTTAGAAGGGTTTAACGTTTAGCAGCAAATCCTAAGTTTTTCAAGAAATTTACAAAACCTGTTTCTTTATGAACCTATTTAGATTTAAATAGATTTTGAAGGTCCTATATATTGAAAACTCCCCAAAAGTCATACCATTTTAAAAACAGCACCCCTCAAACACTTAACAAAAGTAAATTTTTAACTCTTCAGGTGCTACACTGAAATTAATGGAAGTGGAATGAAAAAATGTATGCCTCCAAGGGTATGTTAGTCCCATAATCCTCTTTAAATCAGGCTAAATGCACTTCAATTAGAAATTAACACAGAAAACCACCATGGAATAGTGCCATGGTGGTACAAAGTGACTAGAAAGGATATAAGAATAAAATCAATGATTCTTTATTGATGAAAAGTTAAAAATTGTCAAAAAGACAGGGGAAAAGGAACCTCACAAGAACCAGGGGAGGGCACAGCAGTCCCAAAAATTAACAAAGATATGCACCTACTATATATAAAAAAAAATTAAATAAATGTGGCCCTACAGATAGAGGGCTAGAAGTATGAAAAATAAGCCACCATCTAGGCTGACTATATACAAACCTTCATGGCAAAGGAATATGATATTGTTTTGTTAATGCAACTGCATAAAGATGTGGGCACAATAAACACCTGCATATTTACCTAAAGACCATGGAGTGCTGCCTGTTTTTGCGAAATATATATATATATATATATAATAGATGCATATCTTTGTTAAATTTTGGGACTGCTGTGCCCTCCCCTGGTTCTTTTGAAGTTCCTTTTCCCGTCTTTTTAACAATTTTTTACTTTGTATCAATAAAAAATCATTGCTTTTATTCTTATATCCTTTCTAGTCACTTTGTACCACCATGGCACCATTCCATGGTGGTTTTCTGTGTTAATCTCTAAGGGTATGTGCAGAAGATCAGTAAATGCTGTGGGTTTAATGCTGCATAATTAGCAGCATCAAACCCACAGTGACCAGCTGTTACAGCATAGAGGATGGGATTTCAAGAAATCCCATGACCACTATGCATCCACAGACACGGACATACGGCGCGTCTCTCCAGACCGCAGCATGTCAATTTCTCCAAGAGAGAAATTTCACCCATAGATTGTATTGAATGCGGTGAATCAATCCATATGGTTCAGTGAACAAATGCGGATTCACCTGTGTTCAATAGATGGACAAATGGCAGGGCTCGGACGTGAAGGAGCACTGTTTACATTTTGGAAAACAAATATGATGCAGGAAAGATATATATCTTTGTACCATGTTAGCCAGGAGATAGAAAAATAGTTAAAATTGAGAGTCCTCAGTGGTTGATACCTCTTAATGGCTACCTGAAAAGATGGTAACAAATTGCAAGCTTTCGAGACTACTCAGATCTCTTCTTCAGGCATACACTAATACAAAACCTGAAGAATCACATACTTTTATACAAAAATATGCGATTCTTCAGATTTTGTGTTAGTCTTTGCCTGATGAAGGGACCTGAGTCTCGAAAGCTTGCAATTTGTTACCATCTTTTCGGTTAGCCATTAAGAGGTTACAACCACTGGGGAAACAAATATGGATGAAATAGATAGTGGTGCAATGTTGCATTTGCTGGGCCACTAAGGTGCCTAAACAGCAGAAACCCCCAACAAATGACACCATTTTGGAAACTAGACCCCTCAAGAAATTAATTTAAGAGTGTTCTGAGCATTTTTACCCTACAGATGATTCACAAAACTATATAAAATTTAGATGTTTAAATAAAAATGCTCATTTTTGACCTGTTTCATAGAAATATAGATATACATTATATGTTAGGGGCTTCATTGAGTTAATAGTTCCACTACGTTTCAAGCAGTATCTGTTGGGTGGGCTGATCCCGTGAGGCAACCCCATACTCCTGCTCCTGTCTTGTGCCGTACAAGTAAGGCAAATATAGGGAATGGGTTAAAGTTAAAACGTGAAAAAAGGCTAATAGTTACTTATATCATTCACAGAGTTCACATATGCTAATGTAAAATCAATACAGTCATTAGCAGTAATAGAACAAGCACAAAAACTGGGCATCAATCATTGATACATATATGTATTTATGTACTAAAGTGCTTAAGTTACAAACACTATTTATGTTGTAGCATTTGTGCTGCAATACTTTCTTGTTGAAATATTATGTTTTACAATACTTCAAAATATTTTGTAGGTTTAATTATCCTGTTCAGAAGAAAACCTATAGCTATATGACAATTTCCATCATTTTAATTGTTCTTATTATTTTTGTATGCACATATTGTATCATTTCTATTTTCAATCTATTATTAACATTCATCTTGTATGTCCCATCGGCTCTGTAACAAATAATTGGTAAAGGAGTTTTCCAATTGAAGAAAACAGATGGTTTATCTTAACCCCTTAATGCCCTATGATGGATATATCCATCAAGGATCGCGTCAGAGACTTTGGAGCCGGCGCAGAAGCAGAAATCGCTCCACAGATGGCAGATACTGGCTATATTATATAGCTGATATCTGCCTCTAACAGAGCTCGGCGTGCCCTCTGATTGCTGTTACTGTATTATCATCCTGAAATGTCGCTGTCAATTGTTGATAGCAGTATTTAACCCCTTCACCCCGGAGGCATGTTTTCACCTTCGAGACAGGCCAATTTTTTCAATTCTGACCAGTGTCTGTTGTGGATTCTGTTTGTGGGCTCCCTCTGGTGGTTACTGCTGGTACTGGGTGACTTTGGTGGGTTGCGGCCTTTGGTTTCCACCTGTCCATCAGAGGCTGGGTGTTTCCTATTTTACCTGGCCTTTCTGTCATTCCCTTGCCGGCTATCAATGTATTCAGATGTGCTCTGTTTGGTTCCTGCCTACCTGCTCCCAGATCTTTCAGGATAAGCATGGGTTCTTGTAATCTCGGGATGGTTTTTTTGATTAGGGTTTTTTGCTGACCGCTCAGTCCCCTTTTGTATCGTTCTGCTTTCTAGTTTACAGCGGGCCTCAATTTGCTAAAACTATATCTATCATCTCTATGTGTGTGCCTTCCTCTCATTTCACCGTCAATACATGTGGGGGGCAACTATATCTTTTGGGGTTCATTCCTCTGGAGGCAAGTGAGGTCTTTATTTTCTCTGCAGTGCTAGTTAGCTCTTAGGCTGGTGCGTGGCGTCTAGAACCAACATAGGCACGCTCCCTGGCTATCTCTAGTTGCGTTTGTCAGGCGTAGGGCAGCGGTCAGCCCAGGTTCCATCACCCTAGAGCTCGTCCGTTATTTATTTGTACTTGCTTGTCCTGTGCTATCCCTAGCCATTGGGATTTCATGACAGTATAGCCGGCCCACAAAGTGTTAATTGTTTGGGCTGAAGCAGGAGAAAAAGAAGTGTTTAAGGGAATTTTTTTTTTTTTTTTTCCCCTTCAGAGTTTTGCTGCCTAGCCCTTAATTGCTGTCTAGCTGCTTCTTACCTCCTCTTAACCCTTGAATGGCTCTGATCTTAGCTGTTTAACATGGATGTCCAGAGTTTGGCTTCCAGCCTGAGTAATCTCGCGGCAAAAGTTCAAAACATACAGGATTTTGTTGTTCACACTCCCATGTCTGAACCTAGAATTCCTATTCCAGAGTTCTTTTCTGGAGATAGATCTACCTTCCTGAATTTCAGGAACAATTGTAAATTGTTTCTTTCTTTAAAATCTCGCTCCTCTGGAGACCCTGCTCAACAGGTCAAGATTGTAATATCTTTCCTGCGGGGCGACCCTCAGAATTGGGCATTTGCATTGGCACCAGGGGATCCTGCATTGCTCAGTGTGGATGCGTTTTTTCTGGCATTGGGATTGCTCTATGAGGAACCCAACCTGGAGATTCAGGCTGAAAAGGCTTTATTAGCCCTCTCTCAGGGGCATGATGAAGCGGAAATATATTGTCAAAAATTTCGGAAATGGTCGGTGCTTACTCAGTGGAATGAGTGCGCCCTGGCTGCAAACTTTAGAAATGGTCTTTCTGAGGCCATTAAGGATATTATGGTGGGGTTCCCTACGCCTACAGGTCTGAATGAGTCTATGGCTATGGCCATTCAGATTGATCGGCGTTTACGGGAGCGCAAACCCGTGCACCAGTTGGCGGTGTCTTCTGAATAGGCACCTGAGACTATGCAATGTGATAGAATTCAGTCCAGAAGTGAACGGCAAAATTATAGGCGGAAAAATGGATTGTGTTTTTATTGTGGTGATTCAGCTCATGTTATATCAGCATGCTCTAAACGCACAAAAAGGGTTGATAAATCTTTTGCCATTGGTACTCTGCAGCCTAAGTTCATTTTGTCTGTGACTCTGATTTTTTCACTGTCTTCCATTTCCGTTGATGCCTATGTGGATTCGGGCGCTGCCCTGAATCTTATGGATTGGTCATTTGCTAAACGCTGCGGTTTTAGTCTGGAGCCTCTGGAAGTTCCTATTCCTCTGAAGGGAATTGACTCTACACCATTGGCTATGAATAAACCGCAGTTTTGGACACAAGTGACCATGCGCATGACTCCCGTTCATCAGGAGGTGATTCGCTTCCTTGTACTGTATAATTTACATGATGTACTAGTGCTTGGTCTGCCATGGTTACAAACTCATAATCCTGTCCTGGACTGGAAAACAATGTCTGTGTTAAGCTGGGGATGTCAGGGGGTTCATGATGATGCACCTCCGATTTCAATCGCTTCATCTACTCCTTCTGAGATCCCTGCGTTTTTGTCTGACTATAGGGATGTTTTTGAGGAGCCTAAGCTCAATTCGCTCCCTCCTCATAGAAATTGTGACTGTGCTATAGAATTGATTCCTGGCAGTAAGTTCCCTAAGGGTTGTTTATTTAATCTGTCACTGCCAGAGCATACTGCTATGCGGAATTATATTAAGGAGTCCTTGGAAAAGGGACATATTTGTCCATCTTCGTCCCCTCTGGGAGCAGGTTTTTTTTTCGTGGCAAAAAAAGATGGTTCCCTGAGGCCTTGTATAGATTATCGCCTTCTGAATAAGATTACAGTCAAATATCAGTATCCATTGCCATTATTGACTGATTTGTTTGCTCGCATTAAGGGGGCTAGGTGGTTCACTAAGATAGATCTTCGCGGTGCGTATAATCTGGTGCGGATAAAACAGGGTGATGAGTGGAAAACCGCATTTAATACGCCTGAGGGCCATTTTGAGTATTTGGTAATGCCTTTTGGACTCTCCAGTGCTCCGTCAGTCTTTCAGTCCTTTATGCACAATATTTTCCGTGAATATCTGGATAAGTTTATGATTGTGTATTTGGATGATATTTTGGTGTTTTCTGATGACTGGGAGTCTCATGTTCTACAAGTCAGGAAGGTGTTTCAGGTTCTGCGGGCCAATTCTCTGTTTGTGAAGGGCTCAAAGTGTCTCTTCGGAGTCCAGAAGATTTCTTTTTTGGGGTACATTTTTTCTCCTTCTACTATTGAGATGGATCCCGTCAAGGTTCAGGCGATTTGTGACTGGACACAACCTACATCTGTTAAGAGCCTTCAGAAGTTCTTGGGGTTTGCTAATTTTTATCGTCGGTTCATTGCTAATTTTTCCAGTATTGTTAAACCTTTGACTGATTTGACTAAAAAGGGTGCTGATGTTGCTGATTGGTCTCCTGCGGCCGTGGAGGCCTTTCGGGAACTTAAGCGCCGGTTTTCTTCTGCTCCTGTGTTGTGTCAACCAGATGTTTCACTTCCTTTTCAGGTTGAGGTTGATGCTTCCGAGATTGGAGCGGGGGCGGTTTTGTCACAGAGAAGTTCTAATGGCTCGGTGATGAAGCCATGTGCATTCTTCTCTAGAAAATTCTCGCCCGCCGAGCGCAATTATGATGTGGGTAATCGGGAGCTTTTGGCCATGAAGTGGGCATTTGAGGAGTGGCGTCATTGGCTTGAGGGTGCTAAACATCGTGTGGTGGTCTTGACTGATCACAAGAATCTCATTTACCTTGAGTCTGCCAGGCGTTTAAATCCTAGACAGGCTCGTTGGTCGTTGTTTTTTTCTCGTTTCAATTTCGTGGTTTCATACCTGCCAGGTTCAAAGAATGTGAAGGCAGATGCTCTTTCCAGGAGTTTTGTGCCTGACTCTCCTGGAGACTCTGGGCCTACTGGTATCCTTAGGGATGGGGTAATATTGTCCGCCGTATCCCCAGACTTGCGACGTGCATTGCAGGAGTTTCAGGTGGATAAACCGGATCGTTGTCCACCAGAAAGACTGTTTGTTACGGATGATTGGACCAGTAGAGTCATCTCCGAGGTCCATTCTTCTGTGTTGGCTGGTCATCCTGGAATATTTGGTACTAGAGACTTGGTGGCCAGGTCTTTTTGGTGGCCTTCTTTGTCTAGGGATGTGCGTACCTTTGTGCAGTCTTGTGAAGTGTGTGCTCGAGCTAAGCCTTGCTGTTCTCAGGCCAGTGGGTTGTTGTTTTCCTTGCCCATCCCGAAGAGGCCTTGGACGCACATTTCCATGGATTTTATTTCTGATCTCCCGGTTTCACAGAAAATGTCCGTTATCTGGGTTGTGTGTGACCGCTTTTCTAAGATGGTTCATTTGGTGCCCTTGCCTAAGTTGCCCTCCTCCTCTGAGTTGGTCCCTTTATTTTTTCAGAACGTGGTTCGTTTGCATGGGATTCCGGAGAATATCGTTTCTGACAGGGGATCCCAGTTTGTGTCTAGATTTTGGCGGACGTTTTGTGCCAAGATGGGCATTGATTTGTCTTTCTCGTCTGCATTCCATCCTCAGACGAATGGCCAGACGGAGCGAACTAATCAGACCTTGGAAACTTATTTGAGGTGTTTTGTTTCTGCTGATCAAGATGACTGGGTTGCTTTTTTGCCACTGGCCGAATTTGCTCTTAATAATCGGGCTAGTTCTGCCACGTTGGTCTCTCCTTTTTTTTGTAATTCGGGGTTTCATCCTCGTTTTTCCTCTGGTCAGGTGGAGTCTTCGGATTGTCCTGGAGTGGACGTGGTGGTGGACAGGCAACATCAGATTTGGAATCAGGTGGTGGACAATTTGAAGTTATCTCAGGAGAAGACTCAGCAGTTTGCTAATCGCCGTCGCCGCGTGGGTCCCCGACCTCTTGTTGGGGATTTGGTGTGGTTGTCTTCTCGTTTTGTCCCTATGAAGGTCTCTTCTCCTAAATTCAAGCCTCGGTTCATCGGTCCTTATAGGATCTCGGAGATTCTTAACCCTGTATCTTTTCGTTTGGATCTCCCAGCATCGTTTGCTATTCATAATGTGTTCCATCGGTCGTTGTTGCGGAGGTATGAGGTGCCCGTTGTTCCTTCGGTTGAGCCTCCTGCTCCGGTGCTGGTGGAGGGAGAATTGGAGTATGTTGTTGAGAAGATCTTGGATTCTCGTGTTTCCAGACGCAAACTCCAGTATTTGGTTAAGTGGAAGGGTTATGGTCAGGAGGATAATTCCTGGGTGGTCGCCTCCGATGTTCATGCGACTGATTTGGTCCGCGCCTTCCATAGAGCTCACCCTGATCGCCCTGGGGGTTCTCGTGAGGGTTCGGTGACCCCTCCTCAAGGGGGGGGTACTGTTGTGGATTCTGTTTGTGGGCTCCCTCTGGTGGTTACTGCTGGTACTGGGTGACTTTGGTGGGTTGCGGCCTTTGGTTTCCACCTGTCCATCAGAGGCTGGGTGTTTCCTATTTTACCTGGCCTTTCTGTTATTCCCTTGCCGGCTATCAATGTATTCAGATGTGCTCTGTTTGGTTCCTGCCTACCTGCTCCCAGATCTTTCAGGATAAGCTAAGTGCTGATTTTCAGTTGTTTGGTTTTTTTGTCCAGCTTGCTTATTATGTCTCTATGCTAGCTGGTAGCTCTAGTGGACTGAGGTTCTCCCCATGTGCCATGAGTTGGCACATGGGTTCTTGTAATCTCAGGATGGTTTTTTTGATTAGGGTTTTTTGCTGACCGCTCAGTCCCCTTTTGTATCGTTCTGCTTTCTAGTTTACAGCGGGCCTCAATTTGCTAAAACTATATCTATCATCTCTATGTGTGTGCCTTCCTCTCATTTCACCGTCAATACATGTGGGGGGCAACTATATCTTTTGGGGTTCATTCCTCTGGAGGCAAGTGAGGTCTTTATTTTCTCTGCAGTGCTAGTTAGCTCTTAGGCTGGTGCGTGGCGTCTAGAACCAACATAGGCACGCTCCCTGGCTATCTCTAGTTGCGTTTGTCAGGCGTAGGGCAGCGGTCAGCCCAGGTTCCATCACCCTAGAGCTCGTCCGTTATTTATTTGTACTTGCTTGTCCTGTGCTATCCCTAGCCATTGGGATTTCATGACAAGTGTCATTTTATGAGGTAAAATACTGGATTACTTCAAGGATCCTAGTCATTCTGTGACTGTTTTGTCGTAATATATTGCATTTCATGATAGTGGTAAAACTTGTTCGATATGATGTGCGTTTAGTTGTGAAAATACGGAAATTTGGAGAAACTGTTTAAAATTTAGCAATTTTCAAGCTTTTAATTTTTATGCCCTTAAATCAGAGTTATGTCACAAAATAATAAATAACATTTTTCATGTCTTCTTTACATCAGCACAATTTTTGAAGGATCATTTTTTGTTAGGAAGGGTTAAGGGTTAAGAAGTTGACCAGCCATAACTCATTTTTCCTACAATATTTACTAAACCATTTTTTTAGGGACCACATCAAATTTGAAGTGACTTTGAGGGGTGCATTTGACAGAAAATACCCAAAACTTACACCATTCTAAAAACTGAACCCCTCACGGTGCTAAAAATCACATTTTTTTGTTTTATTTTCACAAAGGTAACAGGAGAAAATGGCCCCCGAAATGTATTGTGCAGCTTCTCCTAAGCACGCCCATACTCCACATGTTAGTGAAAACTACTGTTTGGGCACAGGGCAGGACTAGGAATGGAAGGAGCGCCATTTGACTTTTTGAATGCAAAATTTGCTGGAATCATTAGCGAACACCATGTCACATTTGGAGAGCCCCTGATGTGCTTCTCAGGGAAATTATCTATATGTGTTGTGAGCACATTTAACAGAAGTTTAAAATGTTGAGCTGTGAAAAAATACATATTTTTCCCACAAAAATGTTCTTTTAGCCCCATTTTTTTTATTTTCCCAAGGGTAACAGGAGAAACTACACCTTACAGTATGTTGTGCAATTTCCCTTGATTATGGCAATACCCAATATATGCAGAAAACTACTGTTTTGGCGAGTGGCATAGCTCAATAAGGAAGGAGTGCGATTTGACTTTTTGAATGCAAATTTACTGAAATTATTAGCAGATGCCTTGTAGCGTTTGGAAAATCTTTGATGTACCTAAAAAGTGGCAAGCCGCCACAAATGACACCATTTTGGAAACTAGGCCCCTCAATAAACTTTTCTAGATGTGTGATCAGCACATTGAATCCCCAGGTGCTTCATAGTAGTTTATAACTAGAGAAGAGCAAAGATTTCAAGGTTCGGTTCAGTTTGATGAACGTGAAAATGTTCGCCGAATAGTTAATTGAACATGCCCTAACCCCATTGAATCATTGAATTCAATGGGAGGCAAAACCAAACGCATAGACAACACCTTAAGAGGGGACAGAAAGCTGCCAAAACAGCTCAAATTAGGGGCAGACAGCAGGAATAGTGACATCAATTGGCCCAGCAAACAAATAGCATAATTGTGCAGCAAGGATGCATGGGATAGGGCCTGGAACAGGGCTTGGACCAGTATTTCTAAAGCATTGATCAGTAACAGGTGGATGAGTGATAGATGTAGGCCTGATGCTCTGAGAGGCCTGCCAAATTCAGGCAACACCCATGAAGAAGACACACACACTAAAGTGGCATCAATTTCCAGAGAGTAGAAATAGGAAAACGGGGCTCTGACACCCCTTCCACAACTGGAAACCTACCAGATGGAGACCCCACTTGGAGTCTCCATTGTTGTGAATCCGCTTTTGGGCTCCCCTGGTGGTTGCTGGTGGTACTGGTGACTTGTGTGTCTTTGCTGTCTCAGTTCACCTGCTCCCATCAGTGTTTGGGAGTTTCCTATTTAGCCTTGCTCTCCAGTCATTTCCTTGCCGGTCATCATTGTAACCAGAGCCTTCGGTTGCATGTTCCTGCTACTAGTCTGCTGATCAGCTAAGTGGACTTAGTCCTTTTGTTTTGTATCTTTTGTCCAGTTTGCAGTTTTGTTATTCTCTGTAGCTGGAAGCTCTTGTGGGCTGAAATTGCCACTCCTGTGTCATGAGTTGACACAGGAGTCTTAAAGTAATTTCAGGATGGTTTTTTGATAGGGTTTTCAGTTGACCGTGAAGTCTTCTTTTGTATCCTTCTGCTATCTAGTAAGTGGACCTCTCTTTGCTAAATCTACCTTCATACTGTGTATGTCTTTTCCTCTAAACTCACCGTCATTACATGTGGGGGGCTGCTATCATCTTTTGGGGTATTTCCCTAGAGGTAAGCCAGGTCTGTTCCTTCCTCTACCAGGGGTAGTTAGTCCTCCGGCTGGCGCGTGGCATCTAGGGTTAATCAGGTATGCTCCCTGGCTACTATTAGTTGTGTGGTAGATTTAGCTCACGGTCAGCTCGAGATTCCATCACCCAGAGCTCGTCCGTTATCTTTGTGTTTTGATGTTTCCCTGCCATTGGGAATCATGACAGTATGACCGGCCCGTGTTAAAGTTACTGGCAGAAGAAAGGAGAGAAGAAGAAGTCTGTAGAGGTTTTTTTTTTTTTTTTTTTCCTATGTTTGCTCCATAGTTGGATCAGTTGTATTTCAGCTCTAATTACAGCCTTTGCCTTTCTCTCCTTCTAATCCTTGAATGGCTCTGATCTCACCTGTTTAAAGATGGATCCTCAGAGCTTGGCTGCAGGTTTAAATAATCTTGCTACTAAGGTTCAAAATTTACAAGAATTTGTTATACATACTCCGATGTCTGAACCTAAGATTCCTACACCAGAGGTGTTTTCCGGAGATAGATCTCGGTTTCTGAATTTCAAATATAATTGTAAATTATTCCTTTCTCTCAGACCTCACTCCTCTGGAGATCCTGTCCAGCAGGTTAAGATTGTGATTTCTTTGCTGCGAGGTGACCCTCAAAACTGGGCATTTTCATTGACACCAGGGGATCCTGCGTTGCTCAATGTGGATGCCTTTTTTCTGGCTTTAGGCTTGCTTTATGAGGAACCTAATTTGGAGATTCAAGCTGAAAAAGCTTTGATAGCCCTATCTCAAGGGCAAGATGAAGCTGAGATATACTGCCAAAAATTTCGTAAATGGTCTGTGCTTACTCAGTGGAATGAGTGCGCCCTAGCGGCAAATTTCAGAGAGGGCCTCTCTGATGCCATTAAGGATGTTATGGTCGGGTTCCCTGCGCCTACAGGTCTGAATGAGTCCATGACAATGGCTATTCAGATTGATCGGCGTTTGCGGGAGCGCAAGCCTGTGCACCATTTGGCGGTATCTTCTGAAAAGTCGCCAGAGAATATGCAATGTGACAGAACTCTGTCCAGAAGCGAGCGGCAGAATTACAGGCGTAAAAATGGGTTATGTTTCTATTGTGGTGATTCTGCTCATGTTATATCAGCATGCTCTAAACGCACAAAGAAGGCTGACAAGTCTATTTGCACTTTACAGTCTAAATTTATTCTGTCTGTAACCTTGATTTGTTCATTATCAGTTATTACTGTGGATGCCTATGTGGACTCTGGCGCCGCCCTGAGTCTTATGGATTGGTCCTTTGCCAGGCGCTGTGGGTTTGATTTAGAGCCACTGGAAGTCCCTATACCTCTGAAGGGTATTGATTCTACCCCTTTGGCTAGTAATAAACCACAATTCTGGACGCAAGTGACTATGCATATGACTCCAGACCATCAGGAGGTGATTCGCTTCCTTGTGTTGTACAATTTACATGATGTTTTAGTGCTTGGATTACCATGGTTACAATCTCATAACCCAGTCCTTGACTGGAAAACAATGTCTGTGATAAGCTGGGGATGTCGGGGGGCTCATGGGGATGTACCTTTGGTTTCCATTTCGTCATCTACTCCCTCTGAGATTCCAGCATTTTTGTCTGATTATCGTGATGTTTTTGAAGAGCCTAAGATTGGTTCTCTCCCTCCCCACAGAGATTGTGATTGCGCCATAGATCTGATTCCTGGCAGTAAATTTCCAAAGGGTCGTTTGTTTAATTTATCTGTGCCTGAACATGCTGCTATGCGAGAGTATATTAAGGAGTCCCTGGAAAAGGGACATATTCGTCCTTCTTCATCTCCTTTAGGAGCTGGTTTTTTCTTTGTGTCTAAGAAGGATGGCTCTCTGAGGCCTTGTATTGATTATCGACTCCTGAATAAAATTACAGTCAAATATCAGTATCCGTTGCCTTTGTTGACTGATTTGTTTGCTCGCATAAGAGGGGCTAAGTGGTTCTCTAAGATTGATCTTTGTGGGGCGTATAATTTGGTGCGAATTAAGCAGAGGGATGAGTGGAAAACCGCATTTAATACGCCTGAGGGCCATTTTGAGTATTTAGTAATGCCTTTCGGCCTTTCAAATGCACCTTCGGTCTTTCAGTCCTTTATGCATGATATTTTCCGTGAATATTTGGATAAATTTATGATTGTGTATTTGGACGATATTTTGATTTTTTTTGATGACTGGGAGTCTCATGTTCAACAGGTCAGGAGGGTTTTTCAGGTTTTGCGGACTAGTTCTTTGTGTGTAAAGGGTTCAAAGTGGGTTTTTGGGGTTCAAAAGATTTCTTTTTTTGGGGTACATTTTTTCCCCTTCTTCTGTTGAGATGGACCCTGTTAAGGTTCGGGCTATTTGTGACTGGACGCAGCCTACTTCTCTTAAGAGTCTTCAGAAATTCTTGGGTTTTGCTAATTTCTATCGTCGATTTATAACTGGGTTTTCTGGCGTTGCTAAACCTTTGACTGATTTGACTAGAAAGGGTGCTGATGTTGCCGATTGGTCCCCTGCTGCTGTGGAGGCCTTTCGGGAGCTTAAGCGCCGCTTTTCATCTGCTCCTGTGTTGCGCCAGCCGGATGTTTCTCTTCCCTTTCAGGTTGAGGTCGATGCTTCCGAGATCGGAGCAGGGGCGGTTTTGTCGCAGAAAAGTTCTGATTGCTCAGTGATGAGACCTTGTGCGTTCTTTTCTCGTAAATTTTCGGCCGCCGAGCGAAACTATGATGTTGGTAATCGGGAGCTTTTGGCCATGAAGTGGGCGTTTGAGGAGTGGCGTCATTGGCTTGAGGGTGCCAGACATCAGGTGGTGGTTTTGACTGATCACAAGAATCTGATTTATCTGGAGTCTGCCAGGCGCCTGAATCCTAGACAGGCACGCTGGTCGTTGTTTTTTTCTCGGTTTAATTTTGTGGTCTCATACTTACCGGGTTCTAAAAATGTGAAGGCAGATGCTCTTTCTAGGAGTTTTGAGCCTGACTCTCCTGGGGATTCTGAACCTGCTGGTATCCTTAAGGATGGGGTGGTTTTGTCTGCTGTCTCCCCAGACTTGCGACGTGCTTTGCAAGAATTTCAGGCAGATAGACCTGATCGTTGTCCACCTGATAGACTGTTTGTTCCTGATGATTGGACCAGTAGAGTCATCTCGGAAGTTCATTCTTCTACTCTGGCAGGTCATCCTGGAATTTTTGGTACTAGAGATTTGGTGGCTAGGTCCTTCTGGTGGCCTTCCCTGTCTCGAGATGTGCGTGTTTTTGTGCAGTCTTGTGATGTTTGTGCTCGGGCCAAGCCTTGTTGTTCTAGGGCTAGTGGGTTATTGTTGCCCTTGCCTTTTCCGAAGAGGCCTTGGACGCACATCTCTATGGACTTTATTTCTGATCTCCCTGTTTCTCAGAAGATGTCTGTCATCTGGGTGGTGTGTGACCGTTTTTCTAAAATGGTCCATTTGGTGCCATTGCCTAAGTTGCCTTCCTCATCTGAATTGGTCCCTCTGTTTTTTCAAAATGTGGTTCGCCTGCATGGGATTCCGGAAAACATCGTTTCTGACAGGGGAACCCAGTTCATGTCTAGATTTTGGCGGACATTCTGTTCCAGGTTGGGAATTGATTTGTCTTTTTCGTCTGCATTCCATCCTCAGACTAATGGCCAGACGGAGCGAGCTAATCAAACTTTGGAGACTTATTTGAGGTGTTTTGTGTCTGCGGATCAGGATGACTGGGTTGCCTTTTTGCCGTTGGCAGAGTTTGCTCTTAATAATCAGGCTAGTTCTGCCACTTTGGTTTCTCCTTTCTTTTGCAATTCAGGGTTTCATCCGCGTTTTTCATCTGGTCAGGTTGAATCTTCGGATTGTCCTGGAGTGGATGCGGTAGTGGATCGGTTGCATCGGATTTGGGGACAAGTGGTGGACAATTTGAAGTTGTCCCAGGAGAGGACTCAGCAGTTTGCTAACCGCCGGCGTCGTGTTGGTCCTCGCCTTCGTGTTGGGGACTTGGTGTGGTTGTCTTCCCGTTTTGTCCCTATGAGGGTTTCTTCTCCTAAGTTTAAGCCCCGGTTCATCGGTCCTTATAGGATTTTGGAGATTCTTAACCCTGTGTCCTTTCGTTTGGACCTCCCGGCATCTTTCGCTATCCATAATATATTCCATCGGTCGTTGTTGCGGAGGTATGAGGTACCGGTGGTTCCTTCTACTGAACCTCCTGCTCCTGTGCTGGTAGGGGGTGAATTGGAGTACGTTGTGGAGAAGATCCTGGACTCCCGTATTTCCAGATGGAGACTTCAGTATCTGGTTAAATGGAAGGGCTATGGTCAAGAAGATAATTCTTGGGTAACTGCCTCTGATGTTCATGCCTCGGATTTGGTTCGTGCCTTTCATAGGGCTCATCCAGATCGTCCTGGTGGTTCTCGTGAGGGTTCGGTGCCCCCTCCTTAAGGGGGGGTACTGTTGTGAATCCGCTTTTGGGCTCCCCTGGTGGTTGCTGGTGGTACTGGTGACTTGTGTGTCTTTGCTGTCTCAGTTCACCTGCTCCCATCAGTGTTTGGGAGTTTCCTATTTAGCCTTGCTCTCCAGTCATTTCCTTGCCGGTCATCATTGTAACCAGAGCCTTCGGTTGCATGTTCCTGCTACTAGTCTGCTGATCAGCTAAGTGGACTTAGTCCTTTTGTTTTGTATCTTTTGTCCAGTTTGCAGTTTTGTTATTCTCTGTAGCTGGAAGCTCTCGTGGGCTGAAATTGCCACTCCTGTGTCATGAGTTGACACAGGAGTCTTAAAGTAATTTCAGGATGGTTTTTTGATAGGGTTTTCAGTTGACCGTGAAGTCCTCTTTTGTATCCTTCTGCTATCTAGTAAGTGGACCTCTCTTTGCTAAATCTACCTTCATACTGTGTATGTCTTTTCCTCTAAACTCACCGTCATTACATGTGGGGGGCTGCTATCATCTTTTGGGGTATTTCCCTAGAGGTAAGCCAGGTCTGTTCCTTCCTCTACCAGGGGTAGTTAGTCCTCCGGCTGGCGCGTGGCATCTAGGGTTAATCAGGTATGCTCCCTGGCTACTATTAGTTGTGTGGTAGATTTAGCTCACGGTCAGCTCGAGATTCCATCACCCAGAGCTCGTCCGTTATCTTTGTGTTTTGATGTTTCCCTGCCATTGGGAATCATGACACTCCATATTTAAAAAAAAATTGTCACACACCACTAAAGTAGCATCAATTTCCAGAGAGTAGAAATAGGAAAATGGGGCTCTGACTCCCTTTCCACTACTGAAAACCCACCAGATGGAGACCCAACTTGGAGTCTTCACATTTTGAAAAATTATTGCCAGACACCAATAAAACAGTATCATTTTCCCCAGAGTAGAAATAGTATAATGGGGTTGACATCCCTTCCACTACAGGCAGCCATCCAGATGGAGAACACAACTGGGAGTCTCCACATGTCAAAAAATTGTTTGTAACATCAGCAGCAGTAGCAAAGCAGGCACAGAAGCCATGACAAAGGTATCACAGACTGCAATAACGTAAGATCAATGCAGCACCCTAAAAAGTACATCATTGCCTAGTCTGCCCAGCCTGTGATTGTGGTGCAAAAGTTATTAGAGATCCATGGCTTGTTTATCTTGATCTAAGTTAGACGGTCTACACAGCCGAATGCGCTTAACCGTCAGGACACCAACAGTAGCACTGAAGATACATTCTGAGAAAACACTGGCTGCCATGTATGACAAAACCTCCAAGGTGTGACAGGCTTGCTCAGGCCACTTTTTCATTTTGGAAGACCAAACTGCAAAATAGACCAAATTCCCCCTGATGACAGTAATAGTGAGCATGAGATACTACTGCAACATCCTCTCCAGCCATTCACAACATGTCAGATTTGTACTTTGCAGTTTAGGCGAACAGGTTGGGGTCTAAAAAATTTGTGAACCAACTCACAGAAATTGCTTCTGCCACTTACACTGCTGCTGCCTAATGATTTTGTGTTGACGACTACATTCCCGCGGTTGAAAGTCTATAACTGTGATGTCTGTCTTACTGCATCTATTGAGGAAGAAGTCATGTGAACTTCAAACACGTTGAGAGAATAGTGAATAAAATACCAATTTATTTATCCATAGACTGGAGTTGTGATTTTTACAGCAGCGCGGTCAATATCCATGTTTCCTTCTATCTGCTATTGTGAATTGGTCAAATGGTTTGATCTGTGGATCTGTGGCAGCTGTTGGCACTGATGAGTCCTAAGGCATTTTATAATATGGAAGACTAGGTGAGTGCAAACTGATATTTATTCTTGAAACTATCATCGGATAAGACCCTATTTGTGCTTTTTCTCTCCTAGAGTGTTCTGTGCACCACAATTTTAGCACAAATGATTTAAATTAGGAAATGTGGCCTTGTGCCTGCAAACAGTATTAGTCCAAAAGATTTAGATACGCAAATATGGACTCCTGCCTGCATTACAATATTAGCACAAATAAATTAGATGCTGGAGGATCGATTTCACACAGGATTCTATCTAGCTGAACTAGCTGACAATAAACCACTAAATCTAACTATCTGACAACTTGCAGCAAGATCAACCTACCTAAGCTGTTACAATGACAAGATGGCACCACCAAAACAACGTGTCTGCTTTTTTATGGAGAGGGACATGTGACTTCAGGCAGCCAATGACAGAAGCCCTTGCATCTGGATGTTGTGGATGGTTTCTGTGCCTTGATAGGCTGATGGAATCACCACACATTAAGAAATCTAAAAAAATAACAGTCCCCTGACCTCTCCAAATCCCTCCCCTCATAAAACACGTCCCCCCATGCCACTCATCATACAACACCACAATCCTAGCCAAAGTCCTAACAAAAGGATTAGTGGAAACTCAATCATTTACCAAACTGTGCCCGAATTTTGCCGAATTTGAGGGAAAATGTTCGAGAATCAGAACATGAATCCTAATGAACTAGGATGGAGTGACAGGATGGAGTGACTTTTTGAAAAGCAGATTTTGATGGAATGTTCTGTGGGTGTCATGTCGCACTTGGAGAGCCCCTGATTTGACTAAACAGTGGAAATCCCACACAAGTGACCCTATTTTAGAAACTAGACCCCTCAAGGAATTTATCTAGATGTGTGGGGAGCACCTTGAACCCACAGGGGCCTCACAGAATTTTACAACATTGATCTGTGAAAAAAAATTATATTTTTACCACAAAAATGTTGTTTTAGCCCCAACTTTTTGCATCTTCACAAGGATAGCAGGATGTACATTTTCTCCTGAGTACTCTGATATCCCATATGTAGTCAAAAACTACTTTTGAGGCACAGTGCAAAGCTCAGAAGGAAAGAAGTGCCATATTGGAGTCCAGATCTTGCTGGTCTGGTTTGAGGGTGCCATATCACATTAGTAGAGACCCTGAGGTGTTAAAACAGCGGAACATTCGGTAAGTGACCCCATTTTACAAGCTGCACCTCTCAATGAATTCGTCTAGGGGTGCAGTGAACATATTGACATCAAAGATGTGTCACAAAATTTTATACCATTGGGCAGCTATTACCCAACTGATGAAATCAGCTGTCATGTGGCGAAAAATATGTGGGCTCAGAACCAAAGCCTGTATCTAAGGGGGAGACACGACATATGATGACATATGATGTGCTAGACAAAGATGGTCGCAAGGACACCAGGCAACAATGATGAGAGTCGTAATAAGCACTAGACACAGATGGCAGCCACTGACTACAACTGTCATCAGATTCTCCTGGTCTCACTAATTGCAGGTAGAATAGGCAAGGATGATGTGAGTTGGATTCACCAACCGGCGCTTGGGAACAGTGAATTGTACTGCTTTTTCCCAGGGGCCGGTATGTGTCACACTGATGACACATGGATATTATCCATGTGCCATCAGTGTGCACGTGTACAAAACCCATTTTGTCCATGGTACATTAAAAATTGATATATGTTTGTGTGATTTTCATATGAACACACGGTCCGCCCATGTGAAAAACCTGACGTGTGCACCACCATTAATGTCCTTAAAAAATGGACCTCATACGGACATAAGAAACAGAAATGTGAAGAAGTCCTTACTGTGATAGGAGATGGCATTTGCTACTGATGATTTTCTACCATATACCCTGCTGTAAGTAAAATTCAATAGTACACATAAATATCATTGGGTCCTTCGTAAACACTGTTTTTGATCCAAAAAAGCTTAAAAGCCATCCCACAAGCTCCAAGGTATGATATTGCTGTATATAGTACAAGTGACCAAGCAATGTCAGTTTCAATGATGGGTTCAAGTCCTCTAAGAAAACTAATAAGTAATTTAAAAAGTAAAGAAAAAATATTAAAATTTGAATCCTCCCTCTTTTCCACAGCTAACATTAAAAATGGAAGAAATAGACATATTTGGCATCTAAATATGGATTAACATTACAAATGGAAAATATAAAATTAATTAACCCGATCTGTAAAAAGAAAAACAAATGGAAATGCCAGGATTATGTGTTTTTATTTGCTACAACTCCACATAAAAAAATTAAAAGCAAACAAAGCGTTCAGTATACGACAAACCGTATCAATAAAACCATTAAATCACCATGCACTGAGCCCTCACAAACCTTCATAAAAAAAATGTAAGTGTTTTGAAAATGGGAGACTCAAGCAAATTTTTGGTATGTGTTTCATTACATTCTACATAGTAACATAGTAACATCGTTTTCAAGGTTGAAGGAAGAGCTTAAGTCCATCCAGTTCAACCCATAGCCTAACCTAACATGCTATAACATGTTGATCCAGAGGAAGGCAAAAAAAACCCATGTGGCAAACAGTAAGCTCCACATTGGGGAAAAAATTCCTTCCCGACTCCACATACGGCAATCAGACTAGTTCCCTGGATCAACGCCCTATCAAGGAATCTAGTATGTATAACCTGTAACATTATACTTTTCAAGAAAGGCATCCAGTCCCCTCTTAAATTTTAGTAATGAATCACTCATTACAACATCATACAGCAGAGAGTTCCATAGTCTCACTGCTCTTACAGTAAATAATCCGCATCTGTGATTATGCTTAAACCTTCTTTCCTCCAGATGTAGAGGATGCCCCCTTGTCTCTGTCTCAGGTCTATGAGTAAAAAGATCATTAGAAAGGTCTTTGTACTGTCCCCTCATATATTTATACATTAAAATTAGATCACCCGTTAGCCTTCGTTTTTCCAAACTAAATAACCCCAAGTGTAATAACCCATCTTGGTATTGCAGACCCCCCAGTCCTCTAATAACCTTGGTCGTTCTTCTCTGCACCCGCTCTAGTTCAGCTATGTCTTTCTTATACACCAGAGACCAGAACTCTACACAGTATTCTAAGTGCGGTCGAACTAGTGACTTGCATAAAGGTAAAATTAAGTTCTCCTCATAAGCATCTATGCCTCTTTTAATGCATCCCATTATTTTATTTGCCTTTGTAGCAGCTGCCTGACACTGGCCACTAAATGTGAGTTTGTCGTCCACCCATACACCCAGTTCTTTTTCATTGATGGTTTTGCCCAGAGTTTTACAATTAAGCACATAAATATACATCTTATTTCTTCTGCCCAAGTGCATGACCTTACATTTATCCCCATTAAAGCTCATTTGCTGTTTAGCAGCCCAAGCTTCTAGTTTACATAAATCCTCCTGTAATATAAAATTGTCCTCCTCTGTATTGATTATCCTGCAGAGTTTAGTGTCATCTGCAAATATTCAAATTCTACTCTGTATGCCCCTTACAAGGTCATTAATAAATACGTTAAAAAGAAGAGGGCCCAATACTGACCCCTGTGGTACCCCACTGCTAACTGTGACCCAGTCTGAGTGTGCTCCATTAATAACCACCCTTTGTTTCCTATCCCTGAGCCAGCTCTTAACCCACTTACACATATTTTTTCTGTATCCCCATTGTTCTCATTTTATGTATCAACCTTTTGTGTGGCACCATTTCAAAAGCTTTTGAAAAGTCCATATACACTACGTCCACTGGGTTCCCTTGGTCCAGTCCGGAACATACCTCTTCATAGAAACTGATCAGATTAGTCTGACAGGAACGGTCCTTAGCAAACCCATGTTGATATTGGGTCATGAGGTTATTCCTCTTCAGATACTCCAGTATAGCATCCCTTAGAATGCCCTCCAAGATTTTCCCACAGTAGAGGTTAAGCTTACTGGCTTATAATTTCCAAGTTCAGTTTTTGTCCCCTTATTGAATATTGGCTCCACATTTGCTATACGCCAGTCCTGTGGTACAGACCCTGTTTTTATGAAATCTTAAAAGATTAAAAATAATGGTCTATCAATGACTGTACTTAATTCCTGCAGTACTCGTGGGTGTATCCCATCTGGGCCCGGAGATTGTCAATTTTTGTGATTTTTAGACGCCGCCGTACTAATGGGGTGATTTAATGGGGAATTTTTGTTATCACTAATCATGTTATCTGCCATGGGATTTTCTTGTGTAAATACTGTTGAAAGAATTCATTTAGCATATTGGCTTTTTCCTCATCCTCATCCACCATTTCAGCCAGACTATTTTTAAGGCGGCCAAACACTATCATTTTTCAGTTTCTTACTATTTATGTAGTTAAAGAATATTTTGGGATTATTTTCACTCTCTCTGGCACTGAGTCTCTCTATCTCAATCATTGCTGTCTTGATTTGCTTTTTACAGAATTTCTTTAATTTTCTGTATTTATTTAATGCCTCATCACTACCTACTTCCTTTAATTCTCTAAATGCTTTCTTTTTGTCACTTATTGTGCCCCTTACAGCTCTATTTAGCCATATTGGTTTCCTCCTATTTCTAACATGCTTATTTCCGTACGATATATATTGTACACAGGTCCTATCCAGGATGCTAATAAACGTCTCCCATTTTCTTTGTGTATTTTTATGTCTCAGGATATCGTCCCAGTTAATTGCACCAAGATCATCTCTCATCTGTTGGAAATTTGCCCTCCTGAAGTTTAGTGTCCTTGTAACCCCTCTACTACGCATCTTATTAAAGGATACATGAAAACTTATTATTTTGTGATCACTATTCCCCAAGTAACCCCCAACCCTTATATTTGATATTCGGTCTGGCCTGCTGGTTAATATTAGGTCTAGCAGTGCCCCCCTTCTTGTTGGATCCTGAACCAGTTGTGAAAGGTGATTGTCTGAATTTTTTTGTCACATTAAAAAGAATTAGCAAATTTAGTATCGTTGCAATCATACTTACTTTGACAATAACATTTCCAGGTAATTTTTACTGCAGAATGAACACAAAAAAAATAACCCCCCCCAAAAAATTATAGAATTGTGTTTTTTTCACAATTTCCCTTCACTTGGAATTTTTTTCCACATTTTCCAGTACACCGTATCATAAAATGGATGGGGTCATCAACTAGTTCTTCAAAAAACAAGCCTTCACTGTTATGATCCGGTGACCTTGGAGCCGCATGAGAGACTTTCTCAGGAGTAGGTGGTACCTGTACTGACCGCAAACCCTAAACTAACACCGCAACTAGAAGTAGACGTGGGATGTACCTAACACATCCTAGACACCTCAACACAGCCGGAGGATTAAATACCCCTATTAGGGTTGAGCAAAACGGGTCGGCCATTTTCAGAAGTCGCCGACTTTTGACAAAGTCGGGTTTCATGAAACCCGACCCGACCCCTGTGTGGGGTCGGCCATGAGGTCGGCGATCTTCTGAATCTGGTATCGGAATTCCGATACCGAGTTCCGATATGTTTGCGATATCGGGAATCGGTATCGGAATCCATATTTAAGTGTAAAATAAAGAATCAAAATAAAAAATATTGATATACTCACCCTCAGACGCGCCCTGGTACTAACCGGCAGCCTTCCTTCCTAAGAATGAGCGCGTGAATGACCTGCGGTGACGTCGCGGCTTGTGATTGGTCGCGTGAGCGGTCACATGGGCGGTCACGAGACCAATTACAAGCCGCGACGTCATCTAAGGTCCTTCACGCGCTCATTCTTAGGAAGGAAGGCTGCCGGAAAGAAGCAGGGCGTGTCCGAGGGTGAGTATATACCTAATAGGAATATACTCACCCTCGGACGCGCCCTGCTTCTTTCCGGCAGCCTTCCTTCCTAAGAATGAGCGTGTGAAGGACCTTAGATGATGTCGCGGCTTGTGATTGGTTGCGTGACCGCCCATGTGACCGCTCACGCGACCAATCACAAGCCGCGACGTCACCGCAGGTCATTCACATGCTCATTCTTAGGAAGGAAGGCTGACGGTTAGTACCAGGGCGCGTCCGAGGGTGAGTATATCAATATTTTTTATTTTGATTCTTTATTTTACACATTAATATGGATCCCAGGGCCTGAAGGAGAGTTTCCTCTCCTTCAGACCCTGGGAACCATAGTATCCCATTGCACTGCATTGGGTTTCGTGTTTCGGCCGACCCCGACCCGGACTTTTTTATAGGATCGGCCGATTTCACTCGACCCGACTTTTGAGAAATAAAAATAAAAGTCGCTCAACCCTAACCCCTATAGATGGAAATGGGAATTCTATCTTGCCTCAGAGCAGAACCCCAAAGGATAGGCAGCCCCCCACAAATATTGACTGTGAGTATAAGAGGAAAGACACACGCAGGCAGAAAAACAGGATTTAGCAAAAGAGGAACTTCTAGCTAAATAAAAAAGGATAGGACAGAATTCTAAGCGGTCAGTATTAAAATCCTAAAAATATCCACAGCAGATAATACAAATATTCTACATCTAACTAAAGACATAGAAAGTATATCTGCATCTCCTGAGAATCCAGCATGACTGAAAAATCCAAACAAAGTCTAAGCTGGACAAAAACACAATGAATTGCACTGAATTGCAAAGCACACTGCATGTGTGCACAGAGACAAAAATCCAGACACTTATCTTAGCTGAATTGGCAGCAGGGCATGAGGAACCAGGGAGAGATGCAATCCCTCCAAGAACAATGGACAACTGGCAAGGACTCATGGATCCTGCACACCTAAATACCTAATAGAGCTGCAATCAGCAGAAACACCTGCCCTGGATTACAACCCCAAGACAACTGCACTACCACCAACAACCACCGGAGGGAGCCCAAGAGCAAAATTCACAACACTTGGCTTTATCAGTGGGAAAATAAAATAGTTACGGCTCTTGGAAGAAGGCGAGGGAGAAATGAAAGCACAAAATTAAAAAATTGCTAGTTCCTTAAGAGGTTAGATGGGTTCAACCAGGAATAGAAAATAAATAAATAATAACAAGTACAATTTTAAATATCATGCAGTCTAAAGAAGCTGCAATGCACCTGATGAAAGTACAAAACACTTGCACGTCTAGTGAAATGATTTTTTTGTGCACAATAAATAATAGCTTATCATCCTCAGCAGCACATCATCTTGTGCCAACAAGTCAAAATTTTAGAAGTGCACAAGGCTGGGATGGGCTACTGGAAAATAGGCAAGCAGCTTGGTGAGGAGGTAACAGTTGCTGGCATAATTATTAGAAAATGGAAGAAACAAAAGATGACTGTCAATAGTCCTCGGTCTGTGGCTCCATGTAAGATCTCCCCTCTTGGGATAAGGATGATTTTGAGAAAGGTCAGGAATCAGCCCAGAACTTCATAGGAGGACCTAGTCAATGACTTGAAGAGAGATGAGACCACAGTCTGAAACATTACAGTTAGTGACACACTATGGTGTCATGGATTAAAATCATGAAGGGCACCAAAGTTCTACTGCTCATGCCAGCACATGTCTAAGCCCATTTGAAGTTCATCAATGACAAACTGGATGGTCCATAGGAGGCATGAGAGAAGGTCATTGTTACACCCGGTTCGGTTTCTGTACCTTTGCGGGGTCCCCGTCGGGACTCCTGCTCTGTGCTAGTTCCATGCTGTTAGGATGCAGCCTCCGTCTCTCCCTCCTCTCCTGCTTCCTCGTGCGCTGCCAGCAGGTTCTCAGGCAGAGTGCTTAGGTCATGCGCGTGCTCACTCACAGTCTCTTAAAGAGACAGCGCGCATTATTTAAAAAGATGCTTCTGGCCAATGGCGTGTTGTTCATTGCTATTTCTAGTTCCTCCACCATAGGGAGGGCACCGGAGCAACAAGTATCCACTGTTGCTTCTTCCGGTTCCTGTCAGCATGTGCTTCTGTTTATGAAGTTCTCTGTCAGTGCTCTGCTTATACTCTCTGTCTCCACAGATCATCAGGTACCAAATACCCAGCTATCTTGGACAACGTTCGCTCTGTCTATTCCAGATCCATCTTGTTCCACCAATCTGCCATCCTCATCTCCGGACAACGCCAGTACTGCTGGAACCTGCTTCTACCCATCCACCGGGTATCACCTGGTTAGCTCCACGTCTCACGCTAACCCTGTTTGTCCGTTTGTCCTGCTGGGACAGTTGCTATGAGTTCAGGGTCTAAATGGAGGTAGAACCCGTGTCCCCCAGGCATTCCATTCTGACCCTGTTCAAGGGGACTTACCACGGGTGTTTGGGGCTCACATAGTCATGCCCCATTTGGAGCCGCCCGGACCGTGGTCCCGAGGTTCCACGTGAAATTCTAGTTAAAACGAATGTGAACTTCAACTTCTGTGCCTCCGTTTCCATTTGTTACAGTCATGTAGTCAGGTGAGACAAAAGTACAACTTTTTGGTATCAACTCCAGTCGCTGTAGTTGGAGGAAGAAGGATAAGTACAACCCCAAGAATGCCGTCCCAACCGTGAAG
Source organism: Ranitomeya variabilis (assembly GCF_051348905.1). Taxonomy (NCBI): domain Eukaryota; kingdom Metazoa; phylum Chordata; class Amphibia; order Anura; family Dendrobatidae; genus Ranitomeya; species Ranitomeya variabilis. The sequence goes on from NC_135236.1 coordinate 309,630,782, forward strand.
CATGATGGGGGAAACAACTTTTTTTTCTGCAAAGGGGACAGGAAAACTGCACCATATTAAAGGTTAGGATTGATGGGATCATTTATTGAGAGATTTTAACAAACAACCTCCTTCCCTCAGTGAGAGCATTCAAGGTGGGTCATGGATGGGTCTTCTAGTATGACAATGACCCAAGATACACAGCCAGGGCAACTAAGGAGCGGCTTCATAAGAAGCATTTCAAGATCCTGGAGTGGTCTAGTCAGTTTACAGACCTGAACTCAAAAGAAAATCTTTGGAGGGAGCTGAAACTCAATGCTGCCCAGAGGCAGCCCCGAAACATGAAAGATGTGGAGAAGATCTGTATAGAGGATTGGCCAAAATCGCTGATGCAATGTGTGCAAACTTGGTCAAGAACTATAGGAAATATCTGACCTCTGTAATTGCAAACAAAGGTTTCTGAATCAAATATTTAGTTCTCTTTTTCTATTGTATCATGCAATAAAATGCACAATAATTATGTAAAAATCATATATTATATATTTTTTTAAGATTCTATCTCTCACAGTTGAAGTATACCTACGATAAAAAATTACAAAGCTCCCCATTCTTTGTATTTTGGAAAACTTGCAAATTCAGCAGTGTGTCAAATACTCATTATCTCCACTGTATGTCCAGGGTGGACCATATATATGGATAGATCCGGGTGGGACATGTATATGGTTACACCTAAATAAAATGGGAATTGTTGGTGATATCAACTGCTTGTTTGTTGCACATTAGTATATGGGAGGGAGAAAACCTTTCAAGATAGGTGGTGACCATGGCGTCAATTTTGAAGTCGGCCATTTTGGATCCAACTTTATAAATGGCCCACCCAGATGTATCCATATAAATGGACCACCCTGTACATCATATGTCAATAGGGGTTGAATGTACATTTGGCAGTAAGGTGTATACTGGCAAGAAGGACAGTAAAATGTACCTAACAAAAGGGGCCAGTGACATAATGTTATACCATTAGATGACCATGGACCTAATAAATTTCAGAAGTGTCCATTCACTATACTGAAAAGAGAGGGTGAAACAATTAGCAATATGTTCCAGCATTTCCTAGTAAATATTAGGTGAATTTGTTAGATGTACAGTACAGACCAAAAGTTTCGACACACCTTCTCGTTTAAAGATTTTTCCTTATTTTCATGACTATGAAAATTGTAAATTCACACTGAAGGCATCAAAACTATGAATTAACACGTGTGGAATTATATACTTAACAAAAAAGTGTGAAACAACTGAAAATATGTCTTATTTTCTAGGTTCTTCAAAGTAGCCACCTTTTGCATTGATGACTGATTTGCACACTCTTGGCATTCTCTTGATGAACTTCAAGAGGTAGTCGACGGGAATGGTTTTCACTTCACAGGTGTGCCCTATCAGGTTTAATAAGTGGGATTTCTTGCCTTATAAATGGGGTTGGGACCATCAGTTGTGTTGAGCAAAACTCTGGTGGATGGACAGCTGATAGTCCTTCTTAATAGACTGTTAGAATTTGTATTATGGCAAGAAAAAAGCAGCTAAGTAAAGAAAAACAAGTGGCCATCATTGCTTTAAGAAATGAAGGTCAGTCAGTCCAAAAAATTGGAAAAACTTTGAAAGTATCCCCAAGTGGAGTTGCAAAAACCATCAAGCGCTACAAAGAACCTGGCTCACATGAGGACCGCCCCAGGATAGGAAGACCAAGAGTCACCTCTGCTTCTGAGGATAAGTTTATCCGAGTCACCAGCCTTAGAAATTGCAGGTTAACAGCAGCTCAGATTAGAGACCAGGTCAATGCCACACAGAGTTCTAGCAGCAGACACATCTCTACAACAACTGTTAAGAGAAGACTTTGTGCAGCAGGCCTTCATGGTCAAATAGCTGCTAGGAAACCACTGCTAAGGACAGGCAACAAGCAGAAGAGACTGGTTTGGGCTAAAGAACACAAGGAATGGACAATAGACCAGTGCAAATCTGTGCTTTGGTCTGATGAGTGCAAATTTGAGATCTTTGGTTCCAACCACCGTGTCTTTGTGCGACGCAGAAAAGGTGAACGGATGGACTCTACATGCCTGGTTCCCACTGTGAAGCATGCAGGAGGAGGTGTGATGGTGTGGGGGTGCTTTGCTGGTGACACTGTTGGGGATTTATTCAAAATTGAAGGCATACTGAACCAGCATGGCTACCACAGCATCTTGGAGCGGCATGCTATTCCATCCGGTTTGCGTTTAGTGGGACCATCATTTATTTTTCAACAGGACAATGACCCCAAACACACCTCCAGGCTGTGTAAGTGCTATTTGACCAAGAAGGAGAGTGATGGGGTGCTACGCCAGATGACCTGATGGTTTGGGGTGAGCTGGACCGCAGCGTGAAGGCAAAAGGGCCAACAAGTGCTAAGCATCTCTGGGAACTCCTTCAAGATTGTTGGAAGACCATTTCCGGTGGCTACCTCTTGAAGCTCATCAAGAGAATGCCAAGAGTGTGCAAAGCAGTCATCAAAGCAAAAGGTGGCTACTTTGAAGAACCTAGAATATAAGATATATTTTCAGTTGTTTCACACTTTTTTGTTAAGTATACAATTCCACATGTGTTAATTCATAGTTTTGATGCATTCAGTGTGAATTTACAATTTTCATAGTCATAAAAATACAGAAAAATCTTTAAATGAGAAAGTGTGTCCAAACTTTTGGTCTGTACTGTACATGAGTGACAGGAGATATTTTGGTATATTGATGAACATTTTCTTTAGAAGCTAATTGTACAGGATGGTTCATTTTTATGGATACACGTAAATAAAATGGGAATGGTTGGTGATATCAACTTCCTGTTTGTGGCACATTAGTATATGGGAGGGAGAGAATTTTTCAAGAAGGGTGCTGACCATGGTTGCCATTTTGAAGTTGGCAATTTTGGATCCAACTTTGTTTTTTCCAATGGGAAGAGGGTCATGTGACACATCAAACTTATTGAGAATTTCACAAGAAAAACAATGGCGTGCTTGATTTTAATGTCACTTTATTTTTCAAAAGTTATTTACAAATTAATGACCACTTATAAAATGTTCAAGGTGCTGCCCATTGTGTAGGATTGTCAATGCAACCCTCTTCTCCCACTCTTGACACACTGATAGCAACATCACAGGTGAAATGCTAGCACAGGCTTCCAGTATCCATTGTTTCAGATGCTGGGGTCATCTGAAGGCAATTGTCTATGCTGTGAAGATACGAGATGTGCAGCATCTGAAACAACGGATACTGGAAGCTTAGGGAAGCACTTTGAACACATTTTATAAGTGGTCATAAACTTGTAAATAACTCATGAAAGAATAAAGTTATGTTAAACTAAGCACACCATTGTTTTTCTTGTGAAATTCTCAATAAATTTGATGTGTCACTGGCCCCTTTTGTTAGGTAAATTTTACTGTCCTTCTTGCCAGTATACACCTTGCTGCCAAATGCACATTAACCACTTATTGACATATGATGTACAGGGTGGGCCATTTATATGGATACACCTGGGTGGGCCATTTATAAAGTTGGATCCAAATGGCTGACTACAAGATGGACACCATGGTCATGATCCATCTTCAAAACCTTCCCCCTCCCATATACTAATGTGCCACAAACAGGAAGCTGATATCACCAACCATTCCCATTTTATTTAGGTGTATCCATATAAATTGCCCACCCTGTATTATATTAGTTTGGAACAATGCCTTGTACAACAACTTTTTACTTAATACACTTTTCTTTTTTAAATAGTATTCGTACAACTTTACATAGAGTATGCATCCTTCTAGTTAAAGCAATTTATAAGATCATTTAATGGGTAAAATTGTGTAAATCAATAGAATTCATGTTTTAAAAGAAATCAATTCTTTTTGTGTTTTCTTTCTTTTTAATACTTTATATACAGTGTTTGGATTTTCTTATAGTCAATACAAAGTGCTGCATTCTAAATACTAGCTGCAGGCTAATTGCAAAGATCTATTTTTTTCTCATGACAAGTACATTTCTTATTTTACTTTTTTTTGTACAAAGAATAAACCTACAATGAATATGATATTAAATTATTTAAAAAAAAAAAACGTAATTTTTGCTGCATAATTCAATATTATTAATGTTGTCAAGACAAGTAAATGAGGAAGGTAAATATACATTAATACTCCCCCTCCTCTGATAAGCAGCTCAGTGTCAATAGATAATGTACATAGAAATGGGAAAAATTGGGTTCAAGTCAGCTCATCTGTCTGGTGCACTGCACTGGTACCGTGAAATAGATGTCTGGCTCAGACTCAGGACCGTCCAGGTCCAAAACACATTGCTTACAGTTTTGTGCTCTCTTTTTCTACTTAATTCCAATTATGCACAATTTTATGCTGTTTGTCTCTACCACCTATGTTTTCAATGATCCAATAAAATATTAAATTTTTTATAACAACTGGCCATCTTCACAGATTCAATGTGCATAGAAAGCTGCAGTGTGGATAGGGTTAGCTTTACGAGCTACATCTAAAAACTCTGATTGCATCGCAACCACAGCACACAATAAACTAAGTGATACATAGTTGGAATTAGAGTTTCTTTTCCTACATTAAAAAAACAACAACCTATATAGAAAAAGACACCAAAAATAACACCTTTGTATGGTCAATGAAAAAAACTCATAAGAATAAACCCTTAAAAAATTCCATCAGACCAAAAAATTATTTTAAAATTATGATTTTATTTATATTCAATAGCAACAACAATAGTGATATCACCAAAATATATGGAAATCTTTATTTGTTAAAAAATAATTAAAACAGAATATAACACCAATATAAAAATTCATAAAATATTTATGTAGATAAATTTCTCTCCTCAAATAGAGGTTTTTCACGTATTTTTAAATATTAAAATAATTTATATAAACCCACGTGTGTGCAGGACAGGGCAAGTCCCAATCGATCAGCACATAAAATAAATATGCAGCATTGAATTTATAAAAATAATAATACCACCTTACTGTATGGTAACCAAATATACAATTTATAATAAGGTGCAATGGTGCAAACAATGTACATACATATATATATAAAAAAAGCAAACCACCTTGGTGTATGGTAACCAAATATACAATTTATAATAAGGTGCAATAGTGCAAACAATAAATAAATATTTGGAACCTAATATATACCAAATTTAATCAATCAATAAGTGAACTTTATAAAAAATCCTTCACCACAATGTGAATATATCTATACCACAATGCTGCCAAATACCGAGACTAGTGCCAGGATAAAGTGCTGTAGTACTAACCAGTCAGGACTGCCACTGCCCCGCACACACCACTCCAACGCGCGTTTCGCTCGCCGCTTCGTCAGGGAGTCCTGCACACACGTGGGTTTATATAAATCACAAGCCGCGATGTCATCTAAGGTCTTTCAAGCGCTCATTCTTAGGAACGGAAGCTGCCGGTTACATCGGTAAGGTCCAGGCTGCGTCGGAGAGGTGAGTATGTCAATATTTTTTATTTTAATTCTTTATTTTACACATTAATATGGATCCCAGGGCCTGAAGGAGAGTTTCCTCTCCTTCAGACCCTGGGAACCATACAGGATACCTTCCGATACTTGGTGTCCCATTGACTTGTATTGGTATCGGGTAACGGTATCGGCGATATCCGATACTTTTCGGGTATCGGCCGATACTATCCGATACCGATACTTTCAAGTATCGGATGGTATCGCTCAACACTACTAATGAGGCCACAAGAACCAAAAATTGACAAAAGGAGTTTTACTTTTGTGATTTAACTTGTACATTTTTGTTCACCCTTTGGATTGCAGAAAGTGAAATACTTGCTGTCAGGTTTTGTCATCATAAAACACCATATTATCAACAACATAGCTAACAAAAAGTGATAAACTAAAACAAATGACCCCTTTAATCATTCTAAATTGAAAAAGCGCATTTAAAAAAAATATTTGTGTTTTCAAAATATTTTAAAGATATCTGTCAATGAATAAATACATTCTGTGGCTCTGTACCACCACCTGTCTTGGTGGTTCCGTGACAGAGAGGTGCCAGAAGATCGCAGCGTCTGGTCACCTGAAATACTGCACTGATCAGAACTGCTTCACTATCCTATTAAACAGTGCAGGTTTTTTCATTGCTCTTCCATAGCAAGCATTAATGAGTTCAGCTTACCTTCTGGAGCTCTCCACCATGAATTGTCTCAGCTCTTCTGTGTTGGTCACTCCTCTCAAGTATACAAACTCACCACTGGCACTTGGGCATTGCCAGTGATAGGTCTACTTTCTGGTTATGTGTTTGAGGAGAAATTCAGTGTTTGGAGTAGGGGGTTGGAGAGTTGTTCAGGAGATTTCTGCTTGGAGTTGGTTTGCATGCTTATCTTCATCATCTCCTATTTGGTTTCTACCTATCCCTCCCCTGTGTTCTGCTCTGTTGTTTTGTGAGTATATTTGTATTATTGCAGTTTTATTTCATCGTTGTCTGTCTAAATTTGTCTGTCTGGTTAGTGTAATCTTATACACTTCAGCCTTACACCTACCTGGGTGGGGGAGGGAACAGATTAGGATTAAGATAGGATCATAGCAAGGAACATGACCCCAGCATCCTGGGTTATCAGAGGGACAGAGATAGACTAAGGGTACTGTCACACAGTGGCACTTTGATCGCTCCGACGGCACGATCCGTGACGTTGCAGCGTCGCTTGATTATCGCTCCAGCGTCGTAGACTGCGGTCACACTTTGCAATGCACGGCGCTGGAGCGATAATTTAATGACGTAGTTGCGATGTAGAAGTCATACGGGACATTGGGAATATCGTGCACACCTTTGTTACACGCTGCGATCATGCCGCCTCAGCGGGACACTTGACGACGAAATAAAGTTTCAAACGATCTGCTACGATGTACGATTCTCAGCGGGGTCCCTGATCGCAGTAGCGTGTCAGACACAGCGATATCGTAACTATATCGCTGGAACGTCACGGGTCGTGCCGTTGTAGCGACCAAAGTGCCACTGTGTGACAGTACCCTAAGGTGCCCCCTAGTTTGAGGGATCAGGTTCCCACCAAAATTCACAAACACATCACGTGAACATGGTCTTGATTTTCTTTATACTCTTTTTCACTACCTTGAATCTATTTGAATAGGTGTTTTGGGGTCTATTTCATATTGTACTAATGGAAAGCATCATATTATTTTTAGAGTATACAAATTAACTTGTTTTATGCATTATTTACACATTTGTACAGTGATAAAACTGGAACCTTTTACCTAGCATTATCTTTCCATGTTTTATCACATTTGAAGCAACAACTTCTAAGCTGTTCTGGCCATTTTATTATTGTATTCAGTGGAGGATGGAAGCATTACTAATGTGAATGTTGCATCAAGCATGACATTCATTAGCATGCCTGATCTTCCTTGTAAAATACTGTACCAATTGTAAGAAATGATGGTTCGGGAGTATTTACCATCAACCATTATGGAGAACAAAGGACAGACCTCAAGCATTATACTAATCAGTTTTGCCATTCACTAAAGCTTTTTCAATTATCTATTGTCTAATACTATGGGTACTGCATTATTTAAATGATTCTGTATTGTACCAATTCTAGTAACAGGTATATGTTTGTGTTAAAATGTTCTTACCTATATAAATAATGATAAAAAATCAATGTACCCACTAGTCCTGTTTCTATATAATGGATAGCACAAATTAGCTTTTAAAATCAACAGCAAATTTCAAATCGCCATATAGAAATAATCTGTTGTATTTTACTCCTGATTAAAAAATCTACAGAGGGAATGGATTAGTGTCTTTGAAGTGCTTCTATCTCCCATTAATAAACATTCACAAGAAGTGACACCATCTGATTAATAAATCCCTTTGTAAATCTTGTATAATGATGTGTGTGCACCTGTGATTCCTTTTTTTAAGGTTTTCCTGCCAGCTTGTTATTTTCATTCATTTCATTGTTTTTAAGATTTAGGTGGATGTATTTTTAAAATATATAGCCTTTGGCAAGATCAACATATAAAAGGAGCAGGTCCGCTAAGCTATTATGCCAATGGCATCAAATATAATGTGTAAGTGAATACATTGTAAAGGTTTAACAAAAATCGGAGCTTGTTCAGTTCCCTCATATTGTCAGAGTTCCATTCAAGTGGGGACAGATTCAGCGATTCATGGGGTGAAGCAGGGCTGGTTTGTCGATTAAGGCCTGGGTCACACTAGAGAGAAATACGGACGAGTGAGAGGCGCAAAAACAACGCATTGAACACTGACCAATGTTTCTCTATGGGGCAGCTTCCATCAGCCATATATTTCTCGGCCGTATTTAACGGGCTGAGAAAGTTGCAGCATGCTGCAATTGTCAGCATATTCCTTCAAAAATATGCCAATTCAAGTCTATGGGAGTGAGAAAAATATGGATTACACACAGATAACACGTCTGCCTTTCGAGAAATACGCACCGGTAAAAGCCGGTAATTCAGTGCGGTGTACAGTAAAATCACACTGACAGGTTAAAAGTAGAATAGATAAAATAAATGTCTACACATAGTATAGGTAGATATATATATATATACATATATATGTCATTGACACACACACATATATATATATTAATATTTAATACAGAGCTAGATAGCATAAAAGCCGGTAATTCAATTGTCGAGTTTCGCTAAGTCCTTACTGAACCAGACAGGATATGAGACATAGTTTACATACGGTAAACCATTTTATATCCGTTACATTTTTACATATTCCTCACTAATAATGTTAGTAGTGTCTGTGTGCAAAATTTGGGAGCTGTTGATGTTAAAATAAAGGGTTATATCATGGAAAAAACTGGCGTGGGCTCCCGTGCAATTTTCTCCCCCCAGAGTAGGAAATCCAGTCACTGAGGGCAGGTATTAATAGCCTGGAATGGGACCATGGTTATTGCCCCCCCTCCCCGGCTAAAAACATCTGCCCCCAGCCACCCTAGAAAAGGCACATCTGTAAGATATGCCTATTATGGCACTTAGCCCCTCTTCCCACTCCTGCGTAGTGGTGGGATATTGGGTAATAAGGGGTTAATGTCACCTTGCAATTGTAAGGTGACATTAAGCCTGGTTAATAATGGAGAGGTGTCAATAAGACACCTATCCATTATTAAGCCACTAGTCTGAATGGGTTAAAAAAACACACACATTAAGAATAAACTATTTTAACCCCTTCCCGACCCATGACGCCACGTAGGCGTCATGAAAACCCCTGCCAATCCTACCCATGACGCCTATGTGGCGTCATGGAAAGATCGCATCCCTGCAGATCGGGTGAAAGGGTTAACTCCATTTTCACCCGATCTGCAGAGACAGGGGGAGTGGTACTTCAGCCCAGGGGGGGTGGCTTCACCCCCCCGTGGCTACGATCGCTCTGATTGGCTGTTGAAAGTGAAACAGCCAATCAGAGCGATTTGTAATATTTCACCTATGAAAATGGTGAAATATTACAATCCAGCCATGGCCGATGCTGCAATAGCATCTGCCATGGCTGGAGACCCCGATCTGCCCCCCCCCCCCACCCCACCGATCGCCCCACCCCACCGATCGCCCCCCCAGTCGTCCTTTCTGCCCCGCTCTCCTGTCCGCTCCCCTCCTCCCTCCTGTCCGCTCCCCCGGTCCTCTTGTCCGCTCCCCCGGTCCTCCGATCCCCTCCCGTGTTCCGATCCAACCCCCCCATACTTACCTAGCTTCCATGTCCCTCCCGGTGTCCGGCCGTCTTCTCCATGGGCGCCGCCATCTTGGAAAATGGCGGGCGCATGCGCAGTGCGCCCGCCGAATCTGCCAACCGGCAGATTCATTACAAGTACATTTTGATCACTGTGGTAGGTTCTATCACAGCGATCAAAATAAAAAAATAATAAATAAACCCCCCCCCTTTATCACCCCCATAGGTAGGGACAATAATAAAATAAAGAAAATATTTTTTTTTCTTTTTCCACTAGGGTTAGGGTTAGAACTAGGGTTAGAACTAGGGGTAGGGTTAGGGGTAGGGTTAGGGTTACGGGTAGGGTTAGGGTTAGGGGTAGGGTTATGGCATGTGCACACAGAGCGGATCGGCCGCGGATCCGCAGCGGATCGGCCGCGGATCCGCAGCGGATCGGTCGCGGATCCGCAGCGGATCGGCCGCGGATCCGCAGCGGATCGGCCGCGGATCCGCAGCGGATCGGTCGCGGATCCGCAGCGGATTGGCCGCGGATCCGCAGCGGATTGGCCGCTGCGAATTCGAAGCAGTTTTCCATCAGGTTTACAGTACCATGTACACCTAAGGAAAACCAAATCCGCTGTGCCCATGGTGCGGAAAATTCCGTGCAGAAATGCTGCGTTGTATTTTCCGCAGCATGTTAATTCTTTGTGCGGATTCCGCAGCGTTTTACACCTGTTCCTCAATAGGAATCCGCAGGTGAAATCCGCACAAAAAAACACTGGAAATCTGCTGTAAATCTGCAGGTAAAACGCAGTGCCTTTTACCTGCAGATTTTTCAAAAATCGTGCGGAAAAATCTCACACGAATCCGCAACGTGGGCACATAGCCTTAGGGTTAGGGTTGGAATTAGAGTTAGGGTTGGAATTAGGGCTAGGGTTTGAAATAGGGTTAAGATTAGGCTTGTGGTTAGGGTTACGGATAGGGTTAGGGGTGTGTTGGGGTTACAGTTGTGGTTAGGGTTGGGATTAGGGTTACGGTTGGGATTAGGGTTAGGATTAGGGTTAGGGTTGGAATTAGGGTACGGGTGTGTTGCGGTTAGGGTTGTGGTTAGGGGTGTGTTGGGGTTAGGGTTGTGATTAGGGTTATGGCTACAGTTGGGATTAGGATTAGGGGTGTGTTGGGGTTAGTGTTGAAGTTAGAATTGAGGGGATTCCACTGTTTGGGCACATCAGGGGTCTCCAAACGCAACATGGCGCCACCATTGATTCCAGCCAATCTTGCGTTCAAAAAGTCAAATGGTGCTCCCGCCCTTCCAAGCCCCGACGTGCGCCCAAACAGTGGTTTACCCCCACATTTGGGGTACCAGCGTACTCAGGACAAACTGGGCAACAACTGTTGGGGTCCAATTTCTCCTGTTACCCTTGCAAAAACATAATTTTTGAGGAAAGAACAATTATTTTTTATTTTCACGGCTCTGCGTTATAAACTTCTGTGAAGCACTTGGGGGTTGAAAGTGCTCACCACACATCTAGATAAGTTCCTTCGGGGGTCTAGTTTCCAAAATGGGGTCACTTGTGGGGTGTTTCTACTGTTTAGGCACATCAGGGGCTCTGCAAATGCAATGTGACGCCCGCAGACCATTCCATCAAAGTCTGCATTTCAAATGTCACTACTTCCCTTCCGAGCCCTGACGTGTGCCCAAACAGTGGTTTACCCCCACATTTGGGGTACCAGCACACTCACAACAAACTGGGCAACAAATATTGGGGTCCAAATTCTCCTGTTACCCTTGTGAAAATAAATAATTGCTTGCTAAAACATCTTTTTTGAGGAAAGAAAAATGATTTTTTATTTTCACGGCTCTGCGTTGTAAACTTCTGTGAAGCATTTGGGGGTTGAACGTGCTCACCACACATCTAGATAAGTTCCATGGGGGGTCTAGTTTCCAAAATGGGGTCAATTGTGGGGGGTTTCTACTGTTTAGGCATATCAGGGGCTCTGCAAACGTAACATGATGCCCGCAGACCATTCCATCAAAGTCTGCATTCCAAAACGTCACTACTTCCCTTCCGAGCCCCGGCATGTGCCCAAACAGTGGTTTACCCCCACATATGGGGTATCAGCGTACTCAGGAGAAACTGGACAACAACTTTTGGGGTCCAATTTCTCCTGTTACTCTTGCAAAAATAAAAAATTCTGGGCTAAAAAAATATTTTTGAGGAAAGGAAACGCATTTATTATTTTCACGGCTCTGCGTTATAAACTTCTGTGAAGCACTTGGGGGTTCAAAGTGCTCATCACACATCTAGATAAGTTCCCTTGGGGGTCTAGTTTCCAAAATGGAGTCACTTGTGGGGAGTTCCTACTGTTTAGGCACATCAGGGGCTCTGCAAACGCAACCTGATGCCCGCAGAGCATTCCATTAAAGTCTGCATTTCAAAACGTCACTACTTCCCTTCCGAACCCCGACGTGTGCCAAAACAGTGGTTTACCCCCACATATGGGGTATCAGCGTACTCAGGAGAAACTGGACAACAACTTTTGTGGTCCAATATCTCCTGTTACCCTTGGGAAAATAAAAAATTGTGGGCTAAAAAATCATTTTTGAGAAAAGAAAAATTATTTTTTATTTTCATGGCTCTGCGTTATAAACTTCTGTGAAGCACTTGGGGGTTTAAAGTGCTCACCACACATCTAGATTAGTTCCTTGGGAGGTATAGTTTCCAAAATGGGGTCACTTGTGCGGGAGCTCCAATGTTTAGGCACACAGGGGCTCTCCAAACGCGACATGGTGTCCGCTAATGATTGGAGCTAATTCTCCATTCAAAAAGCCAAATGGCGTGCCTTCCCTTCCGAGCCCTGCCGTGCGCCCAAACAGTGGTTTACCCCCACATATGGGGTATAATCGTACTCAGGACAAACTGGACAACAACATTTGGGGTCCAATTTCTCCTATTACCCTTGGGAAAATAAAAAATTCTGGGCTAAAAATCATTTTTGAGGAAAGAAAAATTATTTTTTTATTTTCACTGCTCTGCGTTATAAACTTCTGTGAAGCACCTGGGGGTTATAAGTGCTCACGATGCTTCTAGATAAGTTCCTTGGGGGGTCTAGTTTCCAAAATGGGGTCACTTGTGGGGGAGCTCCAATGTTTAGGCACACGGGGGCTCTCCAAACGCGACATGGTGTCCGCTAAAGATTGGAGCCAATTTTTCATTCAAAAAGTCAAATGGCGCGCCTTCCCTTCCGAGCCTTGCCGTGCACCCAAACAGTGGTTTACCCCCACATATGAGGTATCGGCGTACTCAGGAGAAATTGCACAATAAATTTTAGGATCCATTTTATCCTGTTGCCCATGTGAAAATGAAAAAATTGAGGCTAAAAGAAATTTTGTGTGAAAAAAAAGTACTTTTTCATTTTTACGGATCAATGTGTGAAGCACCTGAGGGTTTAAAGTGCTCACAATGCTTCTAGATAAGTTCCTTGGGGGGTTTAGTTTCCAAAATGGGGTCACTTGTGGGGGAGCTCCAATGTTTAGGCACACGGGGGCTCTCCAAACGCGACATGGTGTCCGCTAAAGATTGGAGCCAATTTTTCATTAAAAAAGTCAAATGGCGCTCCTTCCCTTCCGAGCCCTGCCGTGCACCCAAACAGTGGTTTACCCACACATATGAGGTATCAGCAAACCCAGGACAAATTGCACAACAATTTTGTGGTCTAGTTTCTCCTTTTACCCTTGGGAAAATAACAAAATTGTTGCTAAAAGATAATTTTTGTGACTAAAAAGTTAAATGTTAATTTTTTCCTTCCATGTTGCTTCTGCTGCTGTGAAACACCTGAAGGGTTAATAAACTTCTTGAATGTGGTTTTGAGCACCTTGAGGGGTGCCGTTTTTAGAATGGTGTCACTTTTGGGTATTTTCTGCCATATAGAACCCTCAAACTGACTTCAAATGTGAGGTGGTCCCTAAAAAAAATGGTTTTGTAAATTTTGTTGTAAAAATGAGAAATCACTGGTCAAATTTTAACCCTTATAACTTCCTAGCAAAAAAAAAAATTGTTTCCAAAATTGTGCTGATGTAAAGTAGACATGTGGGAAATGTTATTTATTAACTATTTTCTGTCACATAATAACTCTCTGGTTTAACAGAATAAAAATTCAAAATGTGAAAATTGTGAAATTTTCAAAATTTTCGCCAAATTTCCGTTTTTTTCACAAATAAACTCAGAAATTATCGACCTAAATTTACCACTAACATGAAGCCCAATATGTCACGAAAAAACAGTCTCAGAATCGCTAGGATCCATTGAAGCGTTCCTGAGTTATTGCCTCATAAAGGGACACTGGTCAGAATTGCAAAAAACGGCCAGGTCATTAAGGTCAAAATAGGCTGGGTCATGAAGGGGTTAAGATGATGTTTTCAGACATATTATTTTTTTCTATACGAATTTTGGATCACTTTTTTTTCCATATCAGTATAATGAAAAAAACATTTTTTTTTCCTTCAAAGGGGAAAACCATAATTTTATTTGTCTGCTAAAGTTTCTCTTTAAATGTTTCCAGAATGATTTATGATCTGCAATAAATATCAATAAAACGTGGATGTTTGCAGCTCTAATGGGATATTGAAAGGATCAGGTAATAGCTACAAGTGGCCATGTGTTAAATACTTTATGCCACTGCAATGTAAAATAGAAATATTTAATTTCTGTTGGTTATTTTGGTACTAGATGGTGGCCCGATTCTAACGCATCGGGTATTCTAGAATATGTATGTATATATGAATATAGCAGCCACATAGTATGATTTACAGCAAGGTAGTAATGGTACTAAATTGGACTAAAATTTAACTTTTAATTATATTGTTTAAAACCCAATTAGGACAAGAACAACAAATCAAACACTACATTACAAACAACACTATACACCCAATATTAAATATACAAATCCTATGGGTATATTAAGATTCAATATTGCTCAGATGAGTATTCAAATCTTAGTCTCTCAGCCTCTCAGCCAGTAAACTCATAAAAAGCAATATCCCAGCCGTGACTTTTGGCACCATGCGATTGCTCTCTATACCATATATGAATAAGAAAACATACCGGTGCTACATGAATATCACTTGTTGCATGGTAGCCATATTTACATACAAAAAGAAGCCATCTGCTTAAGAAAATGGAACAGTCTCACCCAGGTGTCATGTGCATCGACTCTTCCTGGTCTCAAGAACAGCTCCAGTGGTTTCTCTGTTGATCCAGAGGTGGGGAATGGGCGTGCATCAAAGCCCACAAACTTCAAACCCACCACTAGGACTCCCAGATTCAGAACATTAACCCCATGGCCTCCCAAGGAGGGAGGCCATGGGGATAATGTTTTGAGTCGATGCACATGACACCTGGGTGAGACTGTTCCATTTTTTTAAGCAGATGGCTTCTTTCTGTATGTAAATACAGTATATAACAGTGGCCACGCAGTATATAACACAGCCCACGTACTATATAACACAGCCCACTCAGTATATAGCAGCCACGCAGTATATAACCCAGGCAACGTAGTATATAACACTGGCCACATAATATATAGCACAGCCCATGCAGTATATAGCAGCCACACAGTATATAGCACAGCCCCCACAGTATATAACACTAGCCACGTAATATATAGCACAGCCCACGCAGTACATAGCAGCCACGCAGTATATAGCACAGCCCCTGTAGTCTATAACACTGGCCACTAGTGTTGAGCGATACCGTCCGATACTTGAAAGTATCGGTATCGGAAAGTATCGGATCCAATCCGATACCGATACCCGATACCAATACAAGTCAATGGGACTCATGTATCGGACGGTATTCCTGATGGTTCCCAGGGTCTGAAGGAGAGGAAACTCTCCTTCAGGCCCTGGGAACCATATTAATGTGTAAAAGAAAGAATTAAAATAAAAAATATTGCTATACTCACCTCTCCGACGCAGCCTGCACCTTACCGAGGGAAGCGGCAGCGTTCTTTGTTTAAAATTTGCGCTTTTCTTTCCTTTACTGAAGTCCCGGCTTGTGATTGGTCGCGTGCCGACCATGTGGCCGGGACGCAACCAATCACAGCAAGCCGTGACGTAATTTCAGGTCCTTCAGGATTTTAAAATTACGTTCCGGCGTTGTGATTGGTTGCGTCGCAGTCACATGGGCAACGCAACCAATCACAGCAAGCCGTGACGTAATTTCAGGTCCTTAAGGATTTTAAAATTACGTCCCGGCTTTGTGATTGGTTGCGTCGCAGTCACATGGGAGACGCAACCAATCACAAGCCGTGACGTCATTTTAAAATGCGCGCGTGTCCAGCCTCCCGGCTTGTGATTGGTTGACCGCGACGCAACCAATCACAAGCCGGGACGTCACGGGAGGCTGGACACGCGCCCATTTTAAAATGCGCGCGTGTCCAGCCTCCCGTGACGTCACGGCTTGTGATTGGTTGCGTCTCCCATGTGACTGCGACGCAACCAATCACAAAGCCGGGACGTAATTTTAAAATCCTTAAGGACCTGAAATTACGTCACGGCTTGCTGTGATTGGTTGCGTTGCCCATGTGACTGCGACGCAACCAATCACAACGCCGGAACGTAATTTTAAAATCCTGAAGGACCTGAAATTACGTCACGGCTTGCTGTGATTGGTTGCGTCCCGGCCACATGGTCGGCACGCGACCAATCACAAGCCGGGACTTCAGTAAAGGAAAGAAAAGCGCGAATTTTAAACAAAGAACGCTGCCGCTTCCCTCGGTAAGGTGCAGGCTGCGTCGGAGAGGTGAGTATAGCAATATTTTTTATTTTAATTCTTTCTTTTACACATTTTTACATTAATGTTGTTTCGATACCGATACCCGATACCACAAAAATATCGGATCTCGGTATCGGAATTCCGATACAGCAAGTATCGGCCGATACCCGATACTTGCAGTATCGGAATGCTCAACACTACTGGCCACGTAATATATAACACAGCCCATGCAGTATATAGCAGCCACGCAGTATATAACATAGCCACGTTAGTACATCAGTAATAATATACTTGGCACTCAGGAGAACTTTGTAGTGAAGTAAAACATGATTTATTCAGTGCATCCAGTTCAACATGAACGTTTTCGGTCCAAACATAGGACCTTCATCAGACAGGATTTTTGAATACTGCAATATACATATACAAAAAATACAAAAAGATTTTTTTAGAGACAAAATACATGATGCAAAATACATGATGCACATTGAGGCTACAATGTATTCTATTTAGAAATATATAGCACAAAAACCAAACATCACGAGTAGAGTTACCAAAAAACAACAATGGTGACGGACTTTAGTGAATCCTGACTTGGTGATACGTGAGTTGTGAGCTTCATTACGGAGATACAGAAAGCTGTGAGTGTGTTGATGAGAGAATTACGACAAGGTGACCATGCTTAGGTCTGGATAATAGCCTGTCAGAGTGGGGAGTTACTGGTGAGATTGCCCCAGGGTCGTGCCGGGTAAGCTGCCTAAAATACAAGAACACAGATGCATAAAATATGTGACAACATATAAAAAAAGAGAAGGTATATCAAGATATCAAACTGCCATATATAAGAGTAAGTGCTAGAATATGTAGCGTGAGGTCACCCTAAAAAATGGTGACCCTGACGTGTGACCACCTGAGCTGCGTCCGAGCTACTATAGGTAGTGTGGCTACCAAGCCTCATGGTGGCATACTGAGGGTAGGTGTAAAACTGTCCCCCCACACACAAGAAGTGATATATATACCTGGAATACACAGTATGTCTGTATGGGCCCACGAGTGGTGCCAGTGTCAGACAGAGTCCAGGAGGTGTAGTACCGCGTAAAAGGGGGATATCATATAGTAGGTATAGGTAAATGCCAAGAGGCACTAATGAGGACCCATGGTAAGTATTGAACAGGAGGACACATTACCTTGTGCAGAAAATAAGAAATGCGCTGTAGATGGGCGAGATAATTGCTGGTGCAGGGAGCGCTGCAGGGAATAAAGGTGGTGCCAAACAAATGAATAATCCGGACATGCGAGGCAAGGCTAGGGGGATGACTAAATAACATGGCGCCGCTGTACCTGATGCTGCTGCGATGAAATGGCGCCGTACTGCAGAGAGCCCTCCCGGAGATGCTGGCACACCAGCGGTACTTCCGGGTTTATGTGCTCGCCGGCAGGGGGTCAGCTGACGGTGCCGAGCGCGCATGCGCAGGCCAGGTGGCAGCCATAGGGGAGCGCTGGGCAAGAATACAAGCCAAAGGGCGCCTATATGTTGTAGCTGTAGTGTGTTAGTACACAGCAGAGCTGGAGCGTCAGTGAAAATGCCACTTGGGGAGGTTTTGTGGGTATTGGAGCGTAAACATGAGGAATGAAGACCGCAGGGTGACTGCATGTGAGAGCTATACGTGCACATAAGGAATTTAATCAGTCAAACCCTGGGGGGACCCTATTGGTGGTCACACAACTGTAATATAGAGACAATATTAATACTCTATATTAATATGGCATGATGTAGAAATACTATACCATGTGAAGGATAGTCGGTGCTCGGTGCATAGAGGTGCAACTAGCGATTCTGTGAGGATACAAAAGGAGGAAGTAAAATCAATACAGCATGAAAAACATAACCGGAATTACAGTACAATGTTCACAATAATTTTACAAAAAAGCTGAGACGTCGTAGTCCCTATTCAATCCCTTAGGTTCTAAAGTCTGCAACGTGTAGATCCAGAAAGCTTCTCTTTTCTGGAGCATTTTGATGCGATTCTGGCCCCTCCTAGGGACATCAATTTGTTCCAGAACCTGGAATCGGAGTTGGGCGATGCTATGATTTTTTTCGGAAAAATGATGTGGGAGGGGGAGATGTGTCTTTTTGCATCGGATCGTGGACTTATGTTGGGCCACTCTATCCCTCACCATTTGAGTAGTCTCCCCCACATAGGCCAAACCACATGGGCAATTTATGAGATATACCACAAACGTGGATTCACAGGTGTAGAATCCTTTTATGGGAATTGCCTTTCCAGTTTGTGGGTGAAAGACACATGAGCCCTTCTGTATGTTGCTACATTGAAGACAATTCAAGCAGGGGAACGTGCCCTGTCTTTGAGTTTGAAGGAAAGTCTGCCTAGGGACCACTGTGCTTGAACCAATATCTGCCTTTACAAGCCTGTCTTTGAGATTTCTAGCTCGCTTAAAGCATGAGAGGAAGGGCTTACTGAACTCTGGGATATTGGGGTAACTTCTTGTTAGGATGTTCCAGTGTCTTTTGATGGTAGATTGCACTAAACCAGAAAACGGATGGAAAGTGGAGACGAAAGGAATTCTCTTTTGATTGTCCTTTGGTCTAGTGTTGGACAGGTTTCTTTTGGCCTCTGTCAATACTCCCCGGGGGTACCCCCTCTCAATGGACTTGTGTTCCATTTCGGTGAGTCTGACCTTTTTGATTTCCCTGTCTGAGACAATTCTCTCTACCCTATGGAATTGCGATTTCGGAATTGAGTTCTTAACCGAGGGTGGGTGGCAGCTGGTAAAGTGTAGGAGGCCATTGCGGTCAGTTGGCTTGGTGAATAAGTCAATCGCTAGGGTACCGTCCCTTTCCTTATATACCAGGGTGTCCAGAAAGCTAATCCTATGTGTGTCATGTTGTCTGGAGAATTTAAGCTCGGGCCAGATGTTATTGATGTGTTGGTCAAAGGAAAGGAGTGACTCAATAGGGCCATCCCAGACACAGAATATGTCGTCGATGTATCTCCGCCATACCCTACAGTGGTCTTTAAAAAGGGGGTGGTCGTACACGTAGTCGTTCTCAAAGGCTGCCATATAGGCCACGGCATAAGGGGGCGCTACGTTCGCGCCCATTGCAGTGCCTTGTTGCTGGGCATAAAAGGTGTCCTGACACATGAAATAATTTTCTTTAAGTACCAAACCTAAAAGGTCAGCACAAAAATGACGTATTTTAGTGTCTACCTTATTGTTACTCAGGAGTCTGTCCGTGGCTGCCAGACCTTTCTCATGTACTACTGACGTGTACAGACTGTTGACATCCCAGGTAATCAGCAGGGAAGACGAAGATATGGGGCCCAAGGACCTAATGACCTGTATGAAGTCATTGGTGTCCAACACAAAGGAACGTGTGGTTTTAATTAGTGGTGTCAAGATCTTTTCAAGCACCATAGACAGAGGTGACAGGACAGAATCGGTCAAGGAAACAATGGGCCTGCCCGGTGGTTTGTTTAGTCTTTTGTGAATTTTAGGCAAGATGTAGAATATAGGAGTGATGGGATCTTTTTTGATAAGGAAATCCCTCATTTTGCTATGGATCGTACCTATTTGAAAATGAAAGTCTATAATTGGTGCAATTTGTTGGACCAGTCGGTTTAGGGGATTATGGGGTATTACCTTGTAAACCGTGGTGTCATTCAATTGTCTAGTGACCTCCTCAAGGTAGTCAGTCCTGTCCATAACTACCTTTGCCCCACCCTTATCAGCTGGTTTGATTATGAGAGACGCTAGTTGCTCCAACGAGAGTTTCTCTGAGAGTGAGAGATTAGTCTGGAACTGGAACCTCCCCCGGTCCATATCGCGAGTCAGCCTGTGGATATCTCTTTCAACGAGGGAAACGAAAGTTTCCACTGGTGGGTTGGACCGTGGAGGCATGTACTCACTGTGGGTTCGTAGCCCCAAGTCATGAAGTTCGAGTAGGGTCTTGTCCTGCCTTGAAGGGTTCAATACAGGAGGCAGTTCCGAAAAATGGACACGCAGTCTGAGGTTCCGAAAAAACCTCTGTAGGTCCATATTGAGTTCAAACGAGTTGAACTTATACATTGGGCAGAAGGACAAGCCTTTCTGGAGTACAGCCAATTGATGTGTGTCCAGGATTTTTGAGGAAATGTTAACTACCAGTGGGAGGTCCTTACCTGCGAGCGTGTCGCCATCTGGTTTCTGGTTTCCACGGCGGCATTGGCCCCCCCGCCTCGTTTTCCCCTTTGACGGCCACGATTGTGCCCTAAAAAAGAAGAAGAGTGGAAAGTGGAAGAGTTTGAGGTGCCAGGTCTGCTGTCGACAGAGCCGGATGAGCTTAAAGAGCTGTGTCGTCTGTAAGAATGGCGAGTATCTCACCACTGGTAGACTCGGTTCTGTAGGTAGTCCTCGGTATCTCGTAAAAATTTTGATCTTTTCCTCATTTCTACTTCCATTCTGTGCGATTTTAAGAGATCTTGATTCTTTAGTTTGAGTTCTTGGAACTCTTCCTGGGGCATGGTACTGATCAGTTGGTTTTCTATGGCATTTATTTGATTGTTCACCGTTTCCAGGTTCTTTTGGAGGTAAGAAAGAGTTAGAGCCATCAGATCTGCTGAACATTTGTTCAGGATGTGTTCAAACTTGGTGCAGTAATCTTTATCTTCCCTGAAGAAGGTCGGTTGAAGAGAGACCCGTAGGCCCCGTGGGATCCTCTGGACTCGGAGGTACTCAGCTATTGTGATAATATGCAGTTCTAGGTTAACTGCTCGTCTGGACTCACGTTCCAGGTCACGATTCTTTAACTCTTTTGTGGGGATTTGAAGAAAGTCACTTGGAGCGGTCACTTTGGAGAGAATATCCGCCACTTCTGTTGCGTTGAAGGAGAAGGTCTCACTTGACATCGTCCTAGGTGCTCGTGAACGGATCCAATATATAATATAGTAAAGCACGGCACTCTGGGTATCTTGGAGGTGCTCAAGTTAGGTATCCAACCCGTAGTACATCAGTAATAATATACTTGGCACTCAGGAGAACTTTGTAGTGATGTAAAACATGATTTATTCAATGCATCCAGTTCAACATGAACGTTTTCGGTCCAAACATAGGACCTTCATCAGACAGGATTTTTGAATACTGCAATATACATATACAAAAAATACAAAAAGATTTTTTTAGAGACAAAATACATGATGCAAAATACATGATGCACATTGAGGCTACAATGTATTCTATTTAGAAATATATAGCACAAAAACCAAACATCACGAGTAGAGTTACCAAAAAACAACAAAGGTGACGGACTTTAGTGAATCCTGACTTGGTGATACGTGAGTTGTGAGCTTCATTACGGAGATACAGAAAGCTGTGAATGTGTTGATGAGAGAATTACGACAAGGTGACCATGCTTAGGTCTGGATAATAGCCTGTCAGAGTGGGGAGTTACTGGTGAGATTGCCCCAGGGTCGTGCCGGGTAAGCTGCCTAAAATACAAGAACACAGATGCATAAAGTATGTGACAACATATAAAAAAAAGAGAAGGTATATCAAGATATCAAACTGCCATATATAAGAGTAAGTACTAGAATATGTAGCGTGAGGTCACCCTAAAAAATGGTGACCCTGACGTGTGACCACCTGAGCTGCGTCCGAGCTACTATAGGTAGTGTGGCTACCAAGCCTCATGGTGGCATACTGAGGGTAGGTGTAAAACTGTCCCCCCACACACAAGAAGTGATATATATACCTGGAATACACAGTATGTCTGTATGGGCCCACGAGTGGTGCCAGTGTCAGACAGAGTCCAGGAGGTGTAGTACCGCGTAAAAGGGGGATATCATATAGTAGGTATAGGTAAATGCCAAGAGGCACTAATGAGGACTAATGGTCCTCATTAGTGCCTCTTGGCATTTACCTATACCTACTATATGATATCCCCCTTTTCGGCGGTACTACACCTCCTGGACTCTGTCTGACACTGGCACCACTCGTGGGCCCATACAGACATACTGTATATTCCAGTTATATACCGTATATACTCGAGTATAAGCCGAGATTTTCAGCCCAAATTTTGGGGCTGAAAGTGCCCCTCTCGGCTTATACTCGAGTCATGATCGGTGGTGGGGTCGGCGGGTGAGCACTGTCATATATTTACCTAGTTCCGGCGCTCCTGGCGCTCCCCCTACCCGTCCCACGGTCTCCGGGTGCCGCAGCCTCTTCCCCTGAGCGGTCACGTGGGACCGCTCATTAGAGAAATGAATAGGCGGCTCCACCTCCCATAGGGGCGGAGCCGCCAATTCATTTCTCTAATGAAGCGGTGCCGGTGACCGCTGATAGAGAAAGAGGCTGCGGCACCGAAGACAGGCAGGGGGAAGGAGCGGGACGCCGGGAGCAGGTAAGTATCGCATAGTCACCTGTCCTCGTTCCACACGCCGGGCATCGCGCCATCTTCCCGGCGTCTCTCCGCTCTGACTGTTCAGGCAGAGGGCGCGATGACGCATATAGTGTGCGCGCCGCCCTCTGCCTGATCAGTCAGTGCAGAGAGACGCCGGGAAGATGGCGCCGAGGAGCTGCAAGCAAGACAGGTGAGTATGCGTTTTATTATTTTATTGCAGCAGCAGCAGCAGCAGCTATGGGGCAATAATGGACGGTGCAGAGCACTATATGGCACAGCTATGGGGCAATAATGGACGGTGCAGAGCACTATATGGCACAGCTATGGGGCAATGGTGCAGAGCACTATATGGCACAGCTATGGGGCAACGGTGCAGAGTACTATATGGCACAGCTATGGGGCAATGGTGCAGAGCACTATATGGCACAGCTATGGGGCAATGGTGCAGAGCACTATATGGCACAGCTATGGGGCAATGGTGCAGAGCACTATATGGCACAGCTATGGGGCAATGGTGCAGAGCACTATATGGCACAGCTATGGGGCAATGGTGCAGAGCACTATATGGCACAGCTATGGGGCAATGGTGCAGAGCACTATATGGCACAGCTATGGGGCAATAACGGTGCAGAGCACTATATGGCACAGCTATGGGGCAACGGTGCAGAGCACTATATGGCACAGCTTTGGGGCAACAGTGCAGAGCACTATATGGCACAGCTATGGGGTAATGGTGCAGAGCACTATATGGCACAGCTATGGGGCAATAATGGACAGTGCAGAGCACTATATGGCACAGCTATGGGGCAATGGTGCAGAGCACTATATGGCACAGCTATGGGGCAGTGGTGCAGAGCACTATATGGCACAGCTATGGGGCAACGGTGCAGAGCATAATATATATGGCACAGCTATGGGGCAACGGTGCAGAGCACTATATGGCACAGCTATGGGGCAACGGTGCAGAGCATTGTATATATGGCACAGCTTTATGTGGAGCATCTATGGGGCCATAATGAACGGTGCAGAGCATTATATGTGGCACAGCTTTATGTGGAGCATCTATGGGGCCATAATGAATGGTATGGAGTATCTATTTTTAGTTTTGAAATTCACCGGTACCTGCTGCATTTTCCACCCTAGGCTTATACTCGAGTCAATAAGTTTTCCCAGTTTTTTGTGGCAAAATTAGGGGGGTCGGCTTATACTCGGGTCGGCTTATACTCGAGTATATACGGTATATCACTTCTTGTGTGTGGGGGGACAGTTTTACACCTACCCTCAGTATGCCACCATAAGGCTTGGTAGCCACACTACCTATAGTAGCTCGGACGCAGCTCAGGTGGTCACACGTCAGGGTCACCATTTTTTAGGGTGACCTCACGCTACATATTCTAGCACTTACTCTTATTTATGGCAGTTTGATATCTTGATATACCTTCTCTTTTTTTATATGTTGTCACATACTTTATGCATCTGTGTTCTTGTATTTTAGGCAGCTTACCCGGCACGACCCTGGGGCAATCTCACCAGTAACTCCCCACTCTGACAGGCTATTATCCAGACCTAAGCATGGTCACCTTGTCGTAATTCTCTCATCAACACACTCACAGCTTTCTGTATCTCCGTAATGAAGCTCACAACTCACGTATCACCAAGTCAGGATTCACTAAAGTCCGTCACCATTGTTGTTTTTTGGTAACTCTACTCGTGATGTTTGGTTTTTGTGCTATATATTTCTAAATAGAATACATTGTAGCCTCAATGTGCATCATGTATTTTGCATCATGTATTTTGTCTCTAAAAAAATCTTTTTGTATTTTTTGTATATGTATATTGCAGTATTCAAAAATCCTGTCTGATGAAGGTCCTATGTTTGGACTGAAAACGTTCATGTTGAACTGGATGCACTGAATAAATCATGTTTTACTTCACTACAAAGTTCTCCTGAGTGCCAAGTATATTATTACTGATATACTACGGGTTGGATACCTAACTTGAGCACCTCCCAGATACCTAGAGTGCCGTGCTTTACTATATTATAGCCACGTTAGTATATAGCACAGAGATGTAGTATATAACAGAGCCCACGCAGTATGTAACACAGCCCATGCAGTATATAAGACAGCCCACGTAGTATATAGCAATGTGGGCACTATATGCGTGGTTAGAAAAGACTTAAAATAAAAAATAAACATATACTCACCTTCCGAAGGCCCCTTGAAGTCCCGGCCCTGTGTGCGGTGCACGCGGCAGCTTCTGGTCCCAGGGTTGGTATGAGTGCAGGACCTGTGATGATGTCGCGGTCTCATGACCGTGACGTCATGGAAGGTCCTTCTCGCATAGCATCCTTGGCACCGGAACCTGCCGCTTGCACTGCTGAGGACAGCAGGCGACATCAGAGGGTGAGAATAACCTTTTTTTATTATTCTTATTTGTAACATTACATCTTTTTACTATTGAAGCTGCATACGCAGCATCAATAGTAAAAAGTTGGTCACACAGGGTTAATAGCTGCGTAACCGAAGTGCATTACACCGCACTCCGGTAATACTGGCATTAACCCTGTGTGAGGGCTGACTGGATGACTGGAGGGGAGTATGGAGCGGGAACTGACTGCGGGGAGGAAAGAGCAGCCATTTTGCTGCTGGACTGTGCCCGTCGCTGATTGGTTGTGGAAATGGTCGTGGGTGTTTTGCCACGACCAATCAGCGACTTGGATTCCAAGACAGACAGAGGCCGCGACCAATGGATATCCGTGACAGACAGACAGAAAGACAGACAGACAGAAAGATGGAAGTGACACTTAGACAATTATATAGTAGACTAGATTGTGGCCCGATTCTAATGCATCGGGTATTCTAGAATATGCATGTCCCCGTAGTATATGGACAATGATGATTCCAGAATTCGCGGCAGACTGTGCCTGTCGCTGATTGGTCGAGGCAACCTTTATGACATCATCGTCGCCATGGCAACCATTATGACATCTACGTCGATACTGTGCCCGTCGCTGATTGGTCGAGGCCTGGCGTCTCTGATTGGTCGAGGCCGCCACGGGTATTCTAGAATATGCATGTCCCCGTAGTATATGGACAATGATGATTCCAGAATTCGCAGCTGGCTGTGCCCGTCGCTGATTGGTCAAGGCAACCTTTATGACATCATGGTCGCCATGGCAACCATTATGACATCTACGTCGATACTGTGCCCGTCGCTGATTGGTCAAGGCCTGGCGGCCTCGACCAATCAGAGACGGGCACAGCATTGCGACGATGATGTCATAATGGAAATCCCGCGTCTCTGATTGGTCGAGGCCTAGCGGCCTCGACCAATCAGAGACGCGGGATTTCCAGGACAGACAGACAGACAGACAGACAGACGGAAAAACCCTTAGACAATTATATATATAGATTTGAGTGCAAAATGATTGTCAGAGTTGTGGTCTCTCCAAAGAGAAATGGAATTCCAAGCCAGAAATATTCAAGCAGTGTTGACCTAAACACACATTGCTCCTCTTTGTTAGTTAACAAATATTTAAACATTTATGGCTTGTTCGCAACTTTGGTGTGCTTTTCTGCTGGTTTTATCCCAATGTTTTCCCATACCAAAATGTGCAATAAGAATCTTTTCTGAATATTGCATGTTCCCTTTTATTTGATGTGTTTTTGGTGCATATTTAAAGCTGTGGTTTTATTTTGTTTTTTTACAGAAAAGTTTTGACTCTGGACGTAAAACTGTACTTTTTTCTGTGCATTTTTAAATGCATTTTATATGTGTTTTTTCAAGATCCAAGTAGAAGCATATGAAAAAAACCCACACAGTGCAACAGCGTCTTTAGAAAACAAAGGGGCACTCAATAAGCTGCACAAATAAGCACAGCAGAAAAAATACAGTATTGACGCTATGTGAGAACATGGTCTTAAAGTAATTTTGTTAAATTTTCTCCTAAAAAATATTTTTTGGGGGACATATTTTGTTTAAGTGTTTTGAGAAAAATTTCCTAACTCGGGCTTGTCACACTTACTCCAAAAATCTTTCCAAAACCTTCACTAACCAAAACATTTTTTTAATCCTACTACCTGGTAGCACGATGGTTCAGTAGTTAGCACTGTGGCCTTGCAGCGCTGGGGTCAAATTCCACCAAGGACAACATCTGGAATGAGTTTGTATATTATCTCTATGTTTGCGTGGGTTTTCTCTCACACGCCAAAGACCTACTGATAGGTAAATTAGATTGCAAGCCCAAATGCGGACAGTGATGATGATGTCTGTCACGTGCTGCTTTATGGCACTTAAGAGTGAATTAAACATACAACATACAACCAAACATTTCACCATACAGCAAAAAGTAGAAATCGGGATTTGTCCATATCCTGAATTACTAATTTTGATCATGTAGATACTGTATAGGCATTGCTGTGAGTCTTCTGAAAGGGAACCTGTCAGTAGGATTGTGCTCAGTAACCTACAGCCACTGTCAGGTTGGCGCCGTTATACTGATTACAATGATGTTTTGTGGTTGTTGTTTA
This sequence comes from Ranitomeya variabilis, assembly GCF_051348905.1. Classification (NCBI taxonomy): domain Eukaryota; kingdom Metazoa; phylum Chordata; class Amphibia; order Anura; family Dendrobatidae; genus Ranitomeya; species Ranitomeya variabilis. The sequence continues at coordinate 309,658,212 of NC_135236.1, forward strand.
ATCTCATTTTCAGTTTGAGGTTAATGATATGCTCGTGCTCCGGGGTGGCCTGTGGGGGGTCTTCATGTGGTGCTCTGATTAGGTATTCATAATGAAGACTGCTGACTAGTGTTGAGCATTCCGATACCGCAAGTATCGGGTATCGGCCGATACTTGCGGTATCGGAATTCCGATACCGAGTTCCGATACTTTTGTGATATCGGAAATCGGAATCGGATCCATATTCATGTAAAAAATAAAGAATTAAAATAAAAAATATGGATATACTCACCTCTCCGGCGGCCCCTGGACCTTACCGCTGTAACCGGCAGCCTCCGTTCCTAAGAATGAGCGCGTGAAGGACCTGCGATGATGCCGCGGCTTGTGATTGGTCGCGTGAGCGGTCACACCGCCGGAGAGGTGAGTATATCCATATTTTTTATTTTAATTCTTTATTTTTTACATGAATATGGATCCCAGTGCCTGAAGGAGAGTTTCCTCTCATTCAGACCTGGGAACCATCCTGGATACCTTCCGATACTTGTGTCCCATTGACTTGCATTGGTATCGGGTATCGGTATCGGCGATATCCGATACTTTTTGGATATCGGCCGATACCATCCGATACCGATACCTTTGAGTATCGGAAGATATCGCTCAACACTACACTACTGCTGACAGGTCACTGATCCCTCACTGACCTGCCCCCTAGTTTATATAATGAATATTATATATACATACTGAAAAGAAAAATCCTTTCTGCAGGCAGGTGGCAGTCGTGGCACCTGCGCTGCAGCATAATCGCACGTGTAATCTGCATATAATTATTATGGTTCATAATAATTATACCCACAGTGGGCATGGAATTTCTATAAATCCCCTCTACTGTGCTTGTAACCTAAAACGCAGCATTATGGATACAGCGCAAATGTGCTGGATCCAAAACGCTGCTATTCCTGATCGCGGGCATGCAGCCAAAGAATTTCTAGCAATCTGCACTGGATGAAGAGGAAAAGTGAAGAATAATTACTTCAACTGGAGATACCATGAGTGAGTCACTATGTTACCTGTACTCTTACACTATATAGAGAACTCCTGTGTTTAATGTCACTGGTGAAAATATTAATGTGAGTGCTCTGGTTTTTTATAAAGGGAATCTGTAACCACTAGGGTTGAGCGAAACGGGTCGATCATTTTCAAAAGTCGCCGACTTTTGGCTAAGTCGGCGTCTCATGAAACCCGATCCGACCCCTGTGCTTGTCGGCCATGCGGTACGCGACTTTCGCGCCAAAGTCGCGTTTCAATGACGCGAAAAGCGCCATTTCTCAGCCAATGAAGGTGAACGCAGAGTGTGGGCAGCGTGATGACATAGATCCTGGTCCCCACCATCTTAGAGAAGGGCATTGCAGTGATTGGCTTGCTGTCTGCGGCGTCACAGGGGCTATAAAGGGGCGTTCCCGCCGACCGCCATCTTACTGCTGCTGATCTGAGCTTAGGGACAGGTTGCTGCCGCTTCGTCAGAAGCAGGGAGAGCGTTAGGCAGGGTCCACTAACCACCAAACCGCTTGTGCTGTAGCGATTTCCACTGTCCAACACCACCTTCGGTGTGCAGGAACAGTGGAAGCTATTTTTTTTTTTTTTTCCTCAGCGCTGTAGCTCATTGGGCTGCCCTAGAAGGCTCCGTGATAGCTGTATTGCTGTGTGTACGCCACTGTGGAAACCAACTGCTTTTTTCAAAGCACATATCCTCTTGTTCCTTTCTGCACAGCTATCTTTTTTGTTTGTCCACACTTTTTATTTAATTTGTGCATCAGTCCACTCCTATTGCTGCCTGCCATACCTGGCTTAGATTACTGCAGGGAGATAGTAATTGTAGGACAGTCCCTGTTTTTTTTTTTTTTTTTTTTTTTTTGTGGGAGATTAAGATTGGCATTTCTGCTACAGTGCCATCCCTGTGTGTGCCATCTCTCACTGAGTGGGCCATAGAAAGCCTATTTATTTTTTCCGTGATTTGTGTTCTAAATTCTACCTCAACACAAAAACACTACATCAATCAGTGGTAGAAAAATATTGGCCTCAGTCAGGGCTTGTGTGCCACTGCTGTGTGTGCTATCTCTTATTCAGTGGGCTATAGAAAGCCTATTTATTTATTTATTTTTTTTCTTATTATTTGGTTTCTAAAGTCTCCCTGAAAAAAAAAAAAATAAATAAAAAAACAGTGGGAGAGTAATATTGCCCTTTCAGCTTGTGTGCCAGTCTTGACTCCTGGGTGTGCCACCTCTCTCTCTAATTGTGGGCCATAGAAAGCCTTTTTTTTTTTTTTTTTTTAAATATTATTGGGTTTCTAAAGTCTCCCTTAAAAAACAAAAAATACATAAAAAACAGTGGGAGAGTAATATTGCCCTTTCAGCTTGTGTGCCAGTCTTGACTCCTGGGTGTGCCACCTCTCTCTCTCATTCAGTGGGCCATAGAAAGCCTTTTTTTTTTTTTTTTTTAAATATTATTGGGTTTCTAAAGTCTCCCTTAAAAAACAAAAAATACATAAAAAAACAGTGGGAGAGTAATATTGCCCTTTCAGCTTGTGTGCCAGTCTTGACTCCTGGGTGTGCCACCTCTCTCTCTCATTCAGTGGGCCATAGAAAGGCTATTTATTTTTTTGGTTTTTTTAATATTATTTGGTTTCTAAAGTCTCCCTGAAAAAAAAAAAAACATAAAAAAACAGTGGGAGAGTAATATTGCCCTTTCAGCTTGTGTGCCAGTCTTGACTCCTGGGTGTGCCACCTCTCTCTCTCATTCAGTGGGCCATAAAAAGGCTATTTATTTTTTTGGTTTTTTTAATATTATTTGGTTTCTAAAGTCTCCCTGAAAAAAAAAAAAACATAAAAAAACAGTGGGAGAGTAATATTGCCCTTTCAGCTTGTGTGCCAGTCTTGACTCCTGGGTGTGCCACCTCTCTCTCTCATTCAGTGGGCCATAGAAAGCCTTTTTTTTTTTTTTTTTTAAATATTATTGGGTTTCTAAAGTCTCCCTTAAAAAACAAAAAATACATAAAAAAACAGTGGGAGAGTAATATTGCCCTTTCAGCTTGTGTGCCAGTCTTGACTCCTGGGTGTGCCACCTCTCTCTCTCATTCAGTGGGCCATAGAAAGGCTATTTATTTTTTTGGTTTTTTTAATATTATTTGGTTTCTAAAGTCTCCCTGAAAATAAAAAATAAAAAACTTAAAAAAACAGTGGGAGAGTAATATTGCCCTTTCAGCTTGTGCGCCAGTCTTGACTCCTGGGTGTGCCACCTCTCTCTCTCTAATTGTGGGGCATAGAAAGCCTTTTTTTGTTTGTTTTTTTTTAATATTATTTGGTTTCTAAAGTCTCCCTTAAAAAACAAAAAATACATAAAAAAACAGTGGGAGAGTAATATTGCCCTTTCAGCTTGTGTGCCAGTCTTGACTCCTGGGTGTGCCACCTCTCTCTCTAATTGTGGGCCATAGAAAGCCTTTTTTTTTTTTTTTTTTAAATATTATTGGGTTTCTAAAGTCTCCCTTAAAAAACAAAAAATACATAAAAAAACAGTGGGAGAGTAATATTGCCCTTTCAGCTTGTGTGCCAGTCTTGACTCCTGGGTGTGCCACCTCTCTCTCTCATTCAGTGGGCCATAGAAAGCCTTTTTTTTTTTTTTTAAATATTATTGGGTTTCTAAAGTCTCCCTTAAAAAACAAAAAATACATAAAAACAGTGGGAGAGTAATATTGCCCTTTCAGCTTGTGTGCCAGTCTTGACTCCTGGGTGTGCCACCTCTCTCTCTCATTCAGTGGGCCATAGAAAGGCTATTTATTTTTTTGGCTTTTTCAATATTATTTGGTTTCTAAAGTCTCCCTGAAAATAAAAAAAAAAAAACTTAAAAAAACAGTGGGAGAGTAATATTGCCCTTTCAGCTTCTGCGCCAGTCTTGACTCCTGGGTGTGCCACCTCTCTCTCTCATTCAGTGGGCCATAGAAAGCCTTTTTTTTTTTTTTTTTTTAAATATTATTGGGTTTCTAAAGTCTCCCTTAAAAAACAAAAAATACATAAAAAAACAGTGGGAGAGTAATATTGCCCTTTCAGCTTGTGTGCCAGTCTTGACTCCTGGGTGTGCCACCTCTCTCTCTCATTCAGTGGGCCATAGAAAGCCTTTTTTTTTTTTTTTTTTAAATATTATTGGGTTTCTAAAGTCTCCCTTAAAAAACAAAAAATACATAAAAAAACAGTGGGAGAGTAATATTGCCCTTTCAGCTTGTGTGCCAGTCTTGACTCCTGGGTGTGCCACCTCTCTCTCTCATTCAGTGGGCCATAGAAAGGCTATTTATTTTTTTGGTTTTTTTAATATTATTTGGTTTCTAAAGTCTCCCTGAAAAAAAAAAAAACATAAAAAAACAGTGGGAGAGTAATATTGCCCTTTCAGCTTGTGTGCCAGTCTTGACTCCTGGGTGTGCCACCTCTCTCTCTCATTCAGTGGGCCATAGAAAGCCTTTTTTTTTTTTTTTTTAAATATTATTGGGTTTCTAAAGTCTCCCTTAAAAAACAAAAAATACATAAAAAAACAGTGGGAGAGTAATATTGCCCTTTCAGCTTGTGTGCCAGTCTTGACTCCTGGGTGTGCCACCTCTCTCTCTCATTCAGTGGGCCATAGAAAGGCTATTTATTTTTTTGGTTTTTTTAATATTATTTGGTTTCTAAAGTCTCCCTGAAAATAATTAAAAAAAAACTTAAAAAAACAGTGGGAGAGTAATATTGCCCTTTCAGCTTGTGCGCCAGTCTTGACTCCTGGGTGTGCCACCTCTCTCTCTCTAATTGTGGGGCATAGAAAGCCTTTTTTTTTTTTTTTTTTTTTATATTATTTGGTTTCTAAAGTCTCCCTTAAAAAACAAAAAATACATAAAAAAACAGTGGGAGAGTAATATTGCCCTTTCAGCTTGTGTGCCAGTCTTGACTCCTGGGTGTGCCACCTCTCTCTCTAATTGTGGGCCATAGAAAGCCTTTTTTTTTTTTTTTTTTAAATATTATTGGGTTTCTAAAGTCTCCCTTAAAAAACAAAAAATACATAAAAAAACAGTGGGAGAGTAATATTGCCCTTTCAGCTTGTGTGCCAGTCTTGACTCCTGGGTGTGCCACCTCTCTCTCTCATTCAGTGGGCCATAGAAAGCCTTTTTTTTTTTTTTTTTAAATATTATTGGGTTTCTAAAGTCTCCCTTAAAAAACAAAAAATACATAAAAAAACAGTGGGAGAGTAATATTGCCCTTTCAGCTTGTGTGCCAGTCTTGACTCCTGGGTGTGCCACCTCTCTCTCTCATTCAGTGGGCCATAGAAAGGCTATTAATTTTTTTGGTTTTTTTAATATTATTTGGTTTCTAAAGTCTCCCTGAAAAAAAAAAAAACATAAAAAAACAGTGGGAGAGTAATATTGCCCTTTCAGCCTTTGTGCCAGTCTTGACTCCTGGGTGTGCCACCTCTCTCTCTCATTCAGTGGGCCATAGAAAGCCTTTTTTTTTTTTTTTTTTTAAATATTATTGGGTTTCTAAAGTCTCCCTTAAAAAACAAAAAATACATAAAAAAACAGTGGGAGAGTAATATTGCCCTTTCAGCTTGTGTGCCAGTCTTGACTCCTGGGTGTGCCACCTCTCTCTCTCATTCAGTGGGCCATAGAAAGGCTATTTATTTTTTTGGTTTTTTTAATATTATTTGGTTTCTAAAGTCTCCCTGAAAATAAAAAAAAAAAACTTAAAAAAACAGTGGGAGAGTAATATTGCCCTTTCAGCTTGTGCGCCAGTCTTGACTCCTGGGTGTGCCACCTCTCTCTCTCTAATTGTGGGGCATAGAAAGCCTTTTTTTTTTTTTTTTTTTTTAATATTATTTGGTTTCTAAAGTCTCCCTTAAAAAACAAAAAATACATAAAAAAACAGTGGGAGAGTAATATTGCCCTTTCAGCTTGTGTGCCAGTCTTGACTCCTGGGTGTGCCACCTCTCTCTCTAATTGTGGGCCATAGAAAGCCTTTTTTTTTTTTTTTTTTTAAATATTATTGGGTTTCTAAAGTCTCCCTTAAAAAACAAAAAATACATAAAAAAACAGTGGGAGAGTAATATTGCCCTTTCAGCTTGTGTGCCAGTCTTGACTCCTGGGTGTGCCACCTCTCTCTCATTCAGTGGGCCATAGAAAGCCTTTTTTTTTTTTTTTTTTTAAATATTATTGGGTTTCTAAAGTCTCCCTTAAAAAACAAAAAATACATAAAAAAACAGTGGGAGAGTAATATTGCCCTTTCAGCTTGTGTGCCAGTCTTGACTCCTGGGTGTGCCACCTCTCTCTCTCATTCAGTGGGCCATAGAAAGGCTATTTATTTTTTTGGTTTTTTTAATATTATTTGGTTTCTAAAGTCTCCCTGAAAAAAAAAAAAACATAAAAAAACAGTGGGAGAGTAATATTGCCCTTTCAGCTTGTGTGCCAGTCTTGACTCCTGGGTGTGCCACCTCTCTCTCTCATTCAGTGGGCCATAGAAAGCCTTTTTTTTTTTTTTTTTTTAAATATTATTGGGTTTCTAAAGTCTCCCTTAAAAAAACAAAAAATACATAAAAAAACAGTGGGAGAGTAATATTGCCCTTTCAGCTTGTGTGCCAGTCTTGACTCCTGGGTGTGCCACCTCTCTCTCTCATTCAGTGGGCCATAGAAAGGCTATTAATTTTTTTGGTTTTTTTAATATTATTTGGTTTCTAAAGTCTCCCTGAAAAAAAAAAAAACATAAAAAAACAGTGGGAGAGTAATATTGCCCTTTCAGCCTTTGTGCCAGTCTTGACTCCTGGGTGTGCCACCTCTCTCTCTCATTCAGTGGGCCATAGAAAGCCTTTTTTTTTTTTTTTTTTTAAATATTATTGGGTTTCTAAAGTCTCCCTTAAAAAACAAAAAATACATAAAAAAACAGTGGGAGAGTAATATTGCCCTTTCAGCTTGTGTGCCAGTCTTGACTCCTGGGTGTGCCACCTCTCTCTCTCATTCAGTGGGCCATAGAAAGGCTATTTATTTTTTTGGTTTTTTTAATATTATTTGGTTTCTAAAGTCTCCCTGAAAATAAAAAAAAAAAACTTAAAAAAACAGTGGGAGAGTAATATTGCCCTTTCAGCTTGTGCGCCAGTCTTGACTCCTGGGTGTGCCACCTCTCTCTCTCTAATTGTGGGGCATAGAAAGCCTTTTTTTTTTTTTTTTTTTTAATATTATTTGGTTTCTAAAGTCTCCCTTAAAAAACAAAAAATACATAAAAAAACAGTGGGAGAGTAATATTGCCCTTTCAGCTTGTGTGCCAGTCTTGACTCCTGGGTGTGCCACCTCTCTCTCTAATTGTGGGCCATAGAAAGCCTTTTTTTTTTTTTTTTTTTAAATATTATTGGGTTTCTAAAGTCTCCCTTAAAAAACAAAAAATACATAAAAAAACAGTGGGAGAGTAATATTGCCCTTTCAGCTTGTGTGCCAGTCTTGACTCCTGGGTGTGCCACCTCTCTCTCATTCAGTGGGCCATAGAAAGCCTTTTTTTTTTTTTTTTTTTAAATATTATTGGGTTTCTAAAGTCTCCCTTAAAAAACAAAAAATACATAAAAAAACAGTGGGAGAGTAATATTGCCCTTTCAGCTTGTGTGCCAGTCTTGACTCCTGGGTGTGCCACCTCTCTCTCTCATTCAGTGGGCCATAGAAAGGCTATTTATTTTTTTGGTTTTTTTAATATTATTTGGTTTCTAAAGTCTCCCTGAAAAAAAAAAAAACATAAAAAAACAGTGGGAGAGTAATATTGCCCTTTCAGCTTGTGTGCCAGTCTTGACTCCTGGGTGTGCCACCTCTCTCTCTCATTCAGTGGGCCATAGAAAGCCTTTTTTTTTTTTTTTTTTTAAATATTATTGGGTTTCTAAAGTCTCCCTTAAAAAAACAAAAAATACATAAAAAAACAGTGGGAGAGTAATATTGCCCTTTCAGCTTGTGTGCCAGTCTTGACTCCTGGGTGTGCCACCTCTCTCTCTCATTCAGTGGGCCATAGAAAGGCTATTTATTTTTTTGGTTTTTTTAATATTATTTGGTTTCTAAAGTCTCCCTGAAAAAAAAAAAAACATAAAAAAACAGTGGGAGAGTAATATTGCCCTTTCAGCTTGTGCGCCAGTCTTGACTCCTGGGTGTGCCACCTCTCTCTCTCTAATTGTGGGGCATAGAAAGCATTTTTTTTTTTGTTTTTTTTTAAATATTATTTGGTTTCTAAAGTCCCCCTTAAAAAACAAAAAATACATAAAAAAACAGTGGGAGAGTAATATTGCCCTTTCAGCTTGTGTGCCAGTCTTGACTCCTGGGTGTGCCACCTCTCTCTCTAATTGTGGGCCATAGAAAGCCTTTTTTTTTTTTTTTTAAATATTATTGGGTTTCTAAAGTCTCCCTTAAAAAACAAAAAATACATAAAAAAACAGTGGGAGAGTAATATTGCCCTTTCAGCTTGTGTGCCAGTCTTGACTCCTGGGTGTGCCACCTCTCTCTCTCATTCAGTGGGCCATAGAAAGGCTATTTATTTTTTTGGTTTTTTTAATATTATTTGGTTTCTAAAGTCTCCCTGAAAATAATTAAAAAAAAACTTAAAAAAACAGTGGGAGAGTAATATTGCCCTTTCAGCTTGTGCGCCAGTCTTGACTCCTGGGTGTGCCACCTCTCTCTCTCTAATTGTGGGCCATAGAAAGCCTTTTTTTTGTTGTTGTTTTTTTTGTTTGTTTTTTAATATTATTTGGTTTCTAAAGTCTCCCTGAGAAAAAAAAAAAAATAAATTAGGTGGGAGATTAATATTGACATTAGTGCTTGAGTGACAGTCCTGCGTGTGTGTCATCTCTGTGATTTTGTGCCACAGAAAACAGAGTGTGTAACATTGTGCCTGATTTTCCTTGTGGTCTCACCAACCTGTTAAGGGATATTGAAATCATACTGAAGTTATAGCTCACCGTGTAAGTTGTTTGACAGCAACAAATAAAGTTACTTTGGTTAAGATTTTAAAACAATGAGGAAGTCTGGTGCAAGAGGTCGTCGTGGGCGTTCATTGTCAGCTGGTAATGATGGTAGTGGTAGTGGAGCATCAGGTGGTCGTGGGGATAAAAATATTCCACCTAAGTCTGGAGCTGTGGAGCCAGTTTCGTCGTCAGGCTACACAAGGCCTCGAACGCTCTCTTTTCTGGGAGTAGGAAAACCGCTTTTAAAGGCGGAGCAGCAACAGCAAGTTTTGGCTTACATTGCAGACTCAGCCTCTAGCTCTTTTGCCTCCTCTTCCGAAACTGGTAAATGTAAAAGCAGCGCGTCGCTTGTGGATGTTCACGGTCAGGGACAAGTCGCTTCCTTGTCCTCCTCAGCAAAAACTACAACAAGAGAGAAGGATGCAGCAGGCGACACAACGGGTCACTCCATGGAGCTCTTTACACATACCGTCCCTGGCTTAGAAAGTGAAACATTTAACAGGCCATGCCCATTACAAGTAGATTCTGACATGGAGTGCACTGATGCACAGCCACAGCCAGAGTACTATGCTGCTCCTTTGACTCAGACCACCACATTGCCCTCTCAGGGTACAGATCCACAATCAGACCCTGATGAGACTATGTTGCCCCGCCACGAACGCTATACCACCGACCGACACAGTGACACAGACGAAGTTGCACACGAGCTCGAAGAGGAGGTAATAGATGACCCAGTTATTGACCCCGATTGGCAGCCATTGGGGGAACAGGGTGCAGGCGGCAGTAGTTCAGAAGCGGAGGTGGAGGAGGGGCCGCAGCAGGCATCAACATCGCAACAGGTTCCATCTGCCGGGCCCGTATCTGGCCCAAAACGCGTGTCAAAGCCAAAACCTGTTGGAGGACAGCGTGGCCATCCGGTTAAAGCTCAGTCTGCAATCCCTGAAAAGGGATCCGAGTCTAGGAAGAGTGCAGTCTGGCATTTTTTTAAACAACATCCAACTGATCAGCGCAAAGTCATCTGTCAAAAATGTTCAACTAGCTTAAGCAGAGGTCAGAATCTGAAAAGTCTAAATACTAGTTGCATGCATAGACACTTAACCACCATGCATTTTCAAGCCTGGACTAACTACCAAACGTCCCTTAAGGTTGTAGCACCCTCGGCCAATGAAGCTAGTCAGCAACGCAACATCCCTTCCGTCACTGTAAGGCCACCATTTTCCGCACCACCGGCAGTATCTGTGCAGGTTTCTTTGCCAGCCAAAAACAGTCAGGGTCAGGGAACTACCAGTTTTGTAGGAGGAAATATTGCATCTAGGGCACCGGCGGAAACAATACCGTCTCCAACCGTCTCTCAGTCTGCCATGTACACCGGCACACCCGAAAGTTCCACGATCTCCAGCTCTCCAGTCCAGCTCACCCTACATGAGACTCTGGTTAGAAAAAGGAAGTACTTATCCTCGCATCCGCGTACACAGGGTTTTAACGCCCACATAGCTAGACTAATCTCGTTAGAGATGATGCCCTACCGGTTAGTTGAAAGCGAAGCTTTCAAAGCCCTGATGGAGTACGCTGAACCACGATACGAGCTACCCAGTCGACACTTTTTTTCCAGAAAAGCCATCCCAGCCCTGCACCAGCATGTTAAACAGCGCATCGTCCATGCACTCAGGCAATCTGTGAGTACAAAGGTGCACCTGACTACAGATGCATGGACCAGTAGGCATGGCCAGGGACGTTATGTGTCCATCACGGCACACTGGGTGAATGTGGTGGATGCAGGGTCCACAGGCGACATCAATTTAGGGACAGTTGTGCCTAGCCCACGGTCTAGGAAACAGTTGGCTGTAGGCGTTCGCACCCCCTCCTCCTCCTCCTCCTCGTCCTCCTGCAGAAGCTACAGCTCTTCCACAGAACGCAGTCTGCCAACCACTCCATCGGCAGATGACACTGTTGCACACCAGTTGTCCCATTATGGGCCAGCTACTGCCAAGCGTCAGCAGGCTGTATTGGCTATGAAGTGTTTGGGCGACAACAGACACACCGCGGAAGTTCTGTCCGAGTTCTTGCAACAAGAACCGCAGTCGTGCCTGGGCACAGTAGATCTTGAGGCAGGCAAGGTAGTGAGTGATAACGGAAGGAATTTCATGGCTGCCATCTCCCTTTCCCAACTGAAACACATTCCTTGCCTGGCTCACACCTTAAACCTGGTGGTGCAGTGCTTATTGAAAACTTATCCTGGGTTCTCCGACCTGCTCCTCAAAGTGCGTGCACTTTGCTCACATATCCGACGTTCGCCTGTACACGCCAGCCGTATGCAGACCTATCAGCGGTCTTTGAACCTTCCCCAGCATCGCCTCATCATAGACGTTGCAACAAGGTGGAACTCAACACTGCACATGCTTCAGAGACTGTGCGAACAGAGGCGTGCTGTTATTTATTTGTGGGAGGATACACGGGCAGGCAGTAGGATGGCAGACATGGAGTTGTCAGGTGTGCAGTGGTCTAAGATACAAGACATGTGTCAAGTCCTTCAGTGTTTTGAGGAATGCACACGGCTGGTTAGTGCAGACAACGCCGTAATAAGCATGAGCATCCCCCTAATGCGTCTGCTGATGCAAAGTTTGACGCACATAAAGGAGCAGGCGTCTGCACCAGAGGAAGAGGAAAGCCTTGATGACAGTCAGCCATTGTCTGGTCAGGGCAGTGTACAGGATGAGGTAGCGGGCGAAGAGGAGGTGGAGGACGAGGAGGATGATGGGGATGAGTATATTTTTAATGCCGAACCTTTCCCGGGGGCACAGGAAATTGGTTGCGTGTCACGGCCGGGTTCTGGTTTTTTGAGGGACACAAGTGACGTAGATTTGCCTGCAACTGCCCCTCAACCAATCACAACCGGAGATTTGACAACTGGAACTTTGGCCCACATGGCGGATTATGCCTTACGTATCCTAAAAAGGGACACACGCATTACGAAAATGATGAACGATGACGATTACTGGTTGGCCTGCCTCCTTGATCCACGCTATAAAGGCAAATTGCAAAATATTATGCCACATGAGAACTTGGAACTAATATTAGCAACCAAACAATCAACTCTTGTTGACCGTTTGCTTCAGGCATTCCCAGCACACAGCGCACGTGATCGTTCTCACACGAGCTCCAGGGGGCAGCAGACTAGGAGTGTTAGGGGTGCACACATCAGAAGTGGCGTTGGACAGAGGGGTTTTCTGACCAGGTTGTGGAGTGATTTTGCTATGACCGCAGACAGGACAGGTACTGCTGCATCAATTGAAAGTGACAGGAGACAACATTTGTCCAGTATGGTTACTAACTATTTTTCATCCCTTATCGATGTTCTCCCTCAACCGTCATTCCCATTTGATTACTGGGCCTCCAAATTAGACACCTGGCCAGAATTGGCAGAATATGCATTGCAGGAGCTTGCTTGCCCGGCAGCAAGTGTCCTATCAGAAAGAGTATTCAGTGCTGCAGGTTCAATATTAACCAAAAAAAGGACTCGTCTGGCTACCCAAAATGTTGACGATCTAACATTCATTAAAATGAACCACAACTGGATTTCGAAGTCTTTTGCCCCACCTTGCCCGGCTGACACCTAGCTTTCCTATGAAAAGCTCTTGCCTGTGAGTTACTTTTCTAATGTCTAATTTGCTGCAGCTGATTGTACAGCATACGACATGTTTACACCTCCCTAAATGGCAAAACTCCCCACACGGGGCCGTGGTATCGCGACTTGGCGCAAGCACCCGTGAGACTGCTGTTTGTCTGAAGAGGTGGGTGTGCTCGCTTTTGGTTGACGGCATTGCTACTGGGTCCCTCATAGTACAATGTAGTGTCTCTGGCGGTGGCGGTGCGCACCCAACGTCAGACACACCGTTGTAACATGAGGGGCCCTGGGGCGGGCCCGCCGGCCTCAAGAGAGTTCCCCCCTACCCCAGCTCAAAATGTGCTCTACCACGTGCAAAATTATGTCGCACAGCTCCACCAATCTTTAGTCTATTCGCTGACATCATTCAATGTCTGGCACTGACAATACAAATTTGTAGACATCTATGATGCAACTTAAAGTAGTCTGTGTCTGTGTCCTATATTGGCACCATTAAATAGTTACTGCCAAATTACTATGTCAGAAACTCAGTAGATGAGCCCACCCCTGTACCTAAGTATGCCACCTTTTTTTTTGTTTTGGTTGTTTTGCGAGACATTAACATCTATTTATATTTTGGGAGTACTGGGACAGACACTCCTTGCACTACTCCTCCACTCACCACCAAGCTGCCTGTGTATCCATGTAACCGCTGTAAAGCTGCCATGAGCCTATTGTTTGTTATTTTAGGCCTTTGATAGCCTGTCTGCGGTCCCTACTTTAAATACTCCTCCACTCATCACCAGCTGCCTGCCCGTGTATCCATGTAACCGCTGTAAAACTGCCATGAGCCTATTGTTTGTTATTTTAGGCCTTTGATAGCCTGTCTGCGGTCCCTACTTTAAATACTCCTCCACTCACCACCAAGCTGCCTGTGTATCCATTTAACCGCTGTAAAACTTCCATGAGCCTATTGTTTGTTATTTTAGGCCTTTGATAGCCTGTCTGCGGTCCCTACTTTAAATACTCCTCCACTCACCACCAAGCTGCCTGTGTATCCATGTAACCGCTGTAAAACTGCCATGAGCCTATTGTTTGTTATTTTAGGCCTTTGATAGCCTGTCTGCGGTCCCTACTTTAAATACTCCTCCACTCATCACCAGCTGCCTGCCCGTGTATCCATGTAACCGCTGTAAAACTGCCATGAACCTATTGTTTGTTATTTTAGGCCTTTGATAGCCTGTCTGCGGTCCCTACTTTAAATACTCCTCCACTCACCACCAAGCTGCCTGCCCGTGTATCCATGTAACCGCTGTAAAACTGCCATGAGCCTATTGTTTGTTATTTTAGGCCTTTGATAGCCTGTCTGCGGTCCCTACTTTAAATACTCCTCCACTCACCACCAAGCTGCCTGCCCGTGTATCCATGTAACCGCTGTAAAACTGCCATGAGCCTATTGTTTGTTATTTTAGGCCTTTGATAGCCTGTCTGCGGTCCCTACTTTAAATACTCCTCCACTCATCACCAGCTGCCTGCCCGTGTATCCATGTAACCGCTGTAAAACTGCCATGAGCCTATTGTTTGTTATTTTAGGCCTTTGATAGCCTGTCTGCGGTCCCTACTTTAAATACTCCTCCACTCATCACCAGCTGCCTGCCCGTGTATCCATGTAACCGCTGTAAAACTGCCATGAGCCTATTGTTTGTTATTTTAGGCCTTTGATAGCCTGTCTGCGGTCCCTACTTTAAATACTCCTCCACTCACCACCAAGCTGCCTGTGTATCCATGTAACCGCTGTAAAACTGCCATGAGCCTATTGTTTGTTATTTTAGGCCTTTGATAGCCTGTCTGCGGTCCCTACTTTAAATACTCCTCCACTCACCACCAAGCTGCCTGCCCGTGTATCCATGTAACCGCTGTAAAACTGCCATGAGCCTATTGTTTGTTATTTTAGGCCTTTGATAGCCTGTCTGCGGTCCCTACTTTAAATACTCCTCCACTCACCACCAAGCTGCCTGTGTATCCATGTAACCGCTGTAAAACTGCCATGAGCCTATTGTTTGTTATTTTAGGCCTTTGATAGCCTGTCTGCGGTCCCTACTTTAAATACTCCTCCACTCATCACCAGCTGCCTGCCCGTGTATCCATGTAACCGCTGTAAAACTGCCATGAGCCTATTGTTTGTTATTTTAGGCCTTTGATAGCCTGTCTGCGGTCCCTACTTTAAATACTCCTCCACTCACCACCAAGCTGCCTGCCCGTGTATCCATGTAACCGCTGTAAAACTGCCATGAGCCTATTGTTTGTTATTTTAGGCCTTTGATAGCCTGTCTGCGGTCCCTACTTTAAATACTCCTCCACTCACCACCAAGCTGCCTGTGTATCCATGTAACCGCTGTAAAACTGCCATGAGCCTATTGTTTGTTATTTTAGGCCTTTGATAGCCTGTCTGCGGTCCCTACTTTAAATACTCCTCCACTCATCACCAGCTGCCTGCCCGTGTATCCATGTAACCGCTGTAAAACTGCCATGAGCCTATTGTTTGTTATTTTAGGCCTTTGATAGCCTGTCTGCGGTCCCTACTTTAAATACTCCTCCACTCATCACCAGCTGCCTGCCCGTGTATCCATGTAACCGCTGTAAAACTGCCATGAGCCTATTGTTTGTTATTTTAGGCCTTTGATAGCCTGTCTGCGGTCCCTACTTTAAATACTCCTCCACTCACCACCAAGCTGCCTGTGTATCCATGTAACCGCTGTAAAACTGCCATGAGCCTATTGTTTGTTATTTTAGGCCTTTGATAGCCTGTCTGCGGTCCCTACTTTAAATACTCCTCCACTCACCACCAAGCTGCCTGCCCGTGTATCCATGTAACCGCTGTAAA
Organism: Ranitomeya variabilis; assembly: GCF_051348905.1. Taxonomy (NCBI): domain Eukaryota; kingdom Metazoa; phylum Chordata; class Amphibia; order Anura; family Dendrobatidae; genus Ranitomeya; species Ranitomeya variabilis. Next base: position 309,673,670 of record NC_135236.1, read on the forward strand.
ACTGCCATGAGCCTATTGTTTGTTATTTTAGGCCTTTGATAGCCTGTCTGCGGTCCCTACTTTAAATACTCCTCCACTCACCACCAAGCTGCCTGTGTATCCATGTAACTGCTGTAAAACTGCCATGAGCCTATTGTTTGTTATTTTAGGCCTTTGATAGCCTGTCTGCGGTCCCTACTTTAAATACTCCTCCACTCATCACCAGCTGCCTGCCCGTGTATCCATGTAACCGCTGTAAAACTGCCATGAGCCTATTGTTTGTTATTTTAGGCCTTTGATAGCCTGTCTGCGGTCCCTACTTTAAATACTCCTCCACTCACCACCAAGCTGCCTGCCCGTGTATCCATGTAACCGCTGTAAAACTGCCATGAGCCTATTGTTTGTTATTTTAGGCCTTTGATAGCCTGTCTGCGGTCCCTACTTTAAATACTCCTCCACTCACCACCAAGCTGCCTGTGTATCCATGTAACCGCTGTAAAACTGCCATGAGCCTATTGTTTGTTATTTTAGGCCTTTGATAGCCTGTCTGCGGTCCCTACTTTAAATACTCCTCCACTCATCACCAGCTGCCTGCCCGTGTATCCATGTAACCGCTGTAAAACTGCCATGAGCCTATTGTTTGTTATTTTAGGCCTTTGATAGCCTGTCTGCGGTCCCTACTTTAAATACTCCTCCACTCATCACCAGCTGCCTGCCCGTGTATCCATGTAACCGCTGTAAAACTGCCATGAGCCTATTGTTTGTTATTTTAGGCCTTTGATAGCCTGTCTGCGGTCCCTACTTTAAATACTCCTCCACTCATCACCAGCTGCCTGCCCGTGTATCCATGTAACCGCTGTAAAACTGCCATGAGCCTATTGTTTGTTATTTTAGGCCTTTGATAGCCTGTCTGCGGTCCCTACTTTAAATACTCCTCCACTCACCACCAAGCTGCCTGTGTATCCATGTAACCGCTGTAAAACTGCCATGAGCCTATTGTTTGTTATTTTAGGCCTTTGATAGCCTGTCTGCGGTCCCTACTTTAAATACTCCTCCACTCATCACCAGCTGCCTGCCTGTGTATCCATGTAACCGCTGTAAAACTGCCATGAGCCTATTGTTTGTTATTTTAGGCCTTTGATAGCCTGTCTGCGGTCCCTACTTTAAATACTCCTCCACTCATCACCAGCTGCCTGCCCGTGTATCCATGTAACCGCTGTAAAACTGCCATGAGCCTATTGTTTGTTATTTTAGGCCTTTGATAGCCTGTCTGCGGTCCCTACTTTAAATACTCCTCCACTCACCACCAAGCTGCCTGTGTATCCATGTAACCGCTGTAAAACTGCCATGAGCCTATTGTTTGTTATTTTAGGCCTTTGATAGCCTGTCTGCGGTCCCTACTTTAAATACTCCTCCACTCATCACCAGCTGCCTGCCCGTGTATCCATGTAACCGCTGTAAAACTGCCATGAGCCTATTGTTTGTTATTTTAGGCCTTTGATAGCCTGTCTGCGGTCCCTCCTTCCACTGGGCCTCCACTGACCAGACCACTGCTGCCCGTGTACCCCTGCAACCAATTTTAAAGTGCCTATAGCCAGCCCATTTTATTGTGTTAGGCCTTCGAAGCCTGTCTGCGGTCCCTCCTTCCACTAGGCCTCCACTGACCAGACCACTGCTGCCCGTGTACCCCTGGAACCAATTTTAAAGTGCCTACAGCCAGCCCATTTTATTGTGTTAGGCCTTTGAAGCCTGTCTGCGGTCCCTCCTTCCAATAGGCCTACACTGACAAAGGTACACCTGACAACAGACACATGGACCTGTAGGCATGGCCACGGAAGGTTACGTGTCCTTTGTGGCTCAATGGGTTAATGTATTGGATGCATGGTCCACACAGGGGACAGCCTGCTAAGTCTGTATGCAGTCCCTAATTCAAGTTGTCTTAAACTGAATAAAGCTGAGCTTCTACCTTCTGGCTCTCATTAAGTGTTTTTTAAAAAACAAAATGGTGGTTCCGGCCTACTAACGGTGTCTGCCCCTGCCTGGTGTTGCCCTCAACTGAATAAAGCTGAGCTTCAACCTTCTGGCTCTCATTAAGTGTTTTTTAAAAAACAAAATGGTGGTTAGGGCCTACTAACGGCTTCTGCCCCTCCCTGGTGTTGCCCTCAACTGAATAAAGCTGAGCTTCTACCTTCCGGCTCTGATTAACTGCTGTTTTTAAACAAAATGGTGGTTCCGGCCTACTAACGGTGTCTGCCCCTGCCTGGTGTTGCCCTCAACTGAATAAAGCTGAGCTTCAACCTTCTGGCTCTCATTAAGTGTTTTTTAAAAAACAAAATGGTGGTTAGGGCCTACTAACGGCTTCTGTCCCTCCCTGGTGTTGCCCTCAACTGAATAAAGCTGAGCTTCTACCTTCCGGCTCTGATTAACTGCTGTTTTTAAACACATTGCTGGTTCCGGCCTACTAACGGTGTCTGCCCCTGCCTGGTGTTGCCCTCAACTGAATAAAGCTGAGCTTCAACCTTCTGGCTCTCATTAAGTGTTTTTTAAAAAACAAAATGGTGGTTAGGGCCTACTAACGGCTTCTGCCCCTCCCTGGTGTTGCCCTCAACTGAATAATGCTGAGCTTCTACCTTCCGGCTCTGATTAACTGCTGTTTTTAAACACATTGCTGGTTCCGGCCTACTAACGGTGTCTGCCCCTGCCTGGTGTTGCCCTCAACTGAATAAAGCTGAGCTTCAACCTTCTGGCTCTCATTAAGTGTTTTTTAAAAAACAAAATGGTGGTTAGGGCCTACTAACGGCTTCTGCCCCTCCCTGGTGTTGCCCTCAACTGAATAAAGCTGAGCTTCTACCTTCCGGCTCTGATTAACTGCTGTTTTTAAACACATTGCTGGTTCCGGCCTACTAACGGTGTCTGCCCCTGCCTGGTGTTGCCCTCAACTGAATAAAGCTGAGCTTCAACCTTCTGGCTCTCATTAAGTGTTTTTTAAAAAACAAAATGGTGGTTAGGGCCTACTAACGGCTTCTGTCCCTCCCTGGTGTTGCCCTCAACTGAATAAAGCTGAGCTTCTACCTTCCGGCTCTGATTAACTGCTGTTTTTAAACACATTGCTGGTTCCGGCCTACTAACGGTGTCTGCCCCTGCCTGGTGTTGCCCTCAACTGAATAAAGCTGAGCTTCAACCTTCTGGCTCTCATTAAGTGTTTTTTAAAAAACAAAATGGTGGTTAGGGCCTACTAACGGCTTCTGCCCCTCCCTGGTGTTGCCCTCAACTGAATAAAGCTGAGCTTCTACCTTCCGGCTCTGATTAACTGCTGTTTTTAAACACATTGCTGGTTCCGGCCTACTAACGGTGTCTGCCCCTGCCTGGTGTTGCCCTCAACTGAATAAAGCTGAGCTTCAACCTTCTGGCTCTCATTAAGTGTTTTTTAAAAAACAAAATGGTGGTTAGGGCCTACTAACGGCTTCTGTCCCTCCCTGGTGTTGCCCTCAACTGAATAAAGCTGAGCTTCTACCTTCCGGCTCTGATTAACTGCTGTTTTTAAACACATTGCTGGTTCCGGCCTACTAACGGTGTCTGCCCCTGCCTGGTGTTGCCCTCAACTGAATAAAGCTGAGCTTCAACCTTCTGGCTCTCATTAAGTGTTTTTTAAAAAACAAAATGGTGGTTAGGGCCTACTAACGGCTTCTGCCCCTCCCTGGTGTTGCCCTCAACTGAATAAAGCTGAGCTTCTACCTTCCGGCTCTGATTAACTGCTGTTTTTAAACACATTGCTGGTTCCGGCCTACTAACGGTGTCTGCCCCTGCCTGGTGTTGCCCTCAACTGAATAAAGCTGAGCTTCAACCTTCTGGCTCTCATTAAGTGTTTTTTAAAAAACAAAATGGTGGTTAGGGCCTACTAACGGCTTCTGTCCCTCCCTGGTGTTGCCCTCAACTGAATAAAGCTGAGCTTCTACCTTCCGGCTCTGATTAACTGCTGTTTTTAAACACATTGCTGGTTCCGGCCTACTAACGGTGTCTGCCCCTGCCTGGTGTTGCCCTCAACTGAATAAAGCTGAGCTTCTACCTTCTGGCTCTCATTAAGTGTTTTTTAAAAAACAAAATGGTGGTTCCGGCCTACGAACGGTGTGTGCCCCTGCCTGGTGTTGCCCTCAACTGAATAAAGCTGAGCTTCTACCTTCCGGCTCTGATTAACTGCTGTTTTTAAACACATTGCTGGTTCCGGCCTACTAACGGTGTCTGCCCCTGCCTGGTGTTGCCCTCAACTGAATAAAGCTGAGCTTCAACCTTCTGGCTCTCATTAAGTGTTTTTTAAAAAACAAAATGGTGGTTAGGGCCTACTAACGGCTTCTGCCCCTCCCTGGTGTTGCCCTCAACTGAATAAAGCTGAGCTTCTACCTTCCGGCTCTGATTAACTGCTGTTTTTAAACACATTGCTGGTTCCGGCCTACTAACGGTGTCTGCCCCTGCCTGGTGTTGCCCTCAACTGAATAAAGCTGAGCTTCAACCTTCTGGCTCTCATTAAGTGTTTTTTAAAAAACAAAATGGTGGTTAGGGCCTACTAACGGCTTCTGTCCCTCCCTGGTGTTGCCCTCAACTGAATAAAGCTGAGCTTCTACCTTCCGGCTCTGATTAACTGCTGTTTTTAAACACATTGCTGGTTCCGGCCTACTAACGGTGTCTGCCCCTGCCTGGTGTTGCCCTCAACTGAATAAAGCTGAGCTTCAACCTTCTGGCTCTCATTAAGTGTTTTTTAAAAAACAAAATGGTGGTTCCGGCCTACTAACGGTGTCTGCCCCTGCCTGGTGTTGCCCTCAACTGAATAAAGCTGAGCTTCAACCTTCTGGCTCTCATTAAGTGTTTTTAAAAAACAAAATGGTGGTTAGGGCCTACTAACGGCTTCTGTCCCTCCCTGGTGTTGCCCTCAACTGAATAAAGCTGAGCTTCTACCTTCCGGCTCTGATTAACTGCTGTTTTTAAACACATTGCTGGTTCCGGCCTACTAACGGTGTCTGCCCCTGCCTGGTGTTGCCCTCAACTGAATAAAGCTGAGCTTCAACCTTCTGGCTCTCATTAAGTGTTTTTTAAAAAACAAAATGGTGGTTCCGGCCTACTAACGGTGTCTGCCCCTGCCTGGTGTTGCCCTCAACTGAATAAAGCTGAGCTTCAACCTTCTGGCTCTCATTAAGTGTTTTTTAAAAAACAAAATGGTGGTTAGGGCCTACTAACGGCTTCTGTCCCTCCCTGGTGTTGCCCTCAACTGAATAAAGCTGAGCTTCTACCTTCCGGCTCTGATTAACTGCTGTTTTTAAACACATTGCTGGTTCCGGCCTACTAACGGTGTCTGCCCCTGCCTGGTGTTGCCCTCAACTGAATAAAGCTGAGCTTCAACCTTCTGGCTCTCATTAAGTGTTTTTTAAAAAACAAAATGGTGGTTCCGGCCTACTAACGGTGTCTGCCCCTGCCTGGTGTTGCCCTCAACTGAATAAAGCTGAGCTTCAACCTTCTGGCTCTCATTAAGTGTTTTTTAAAAAACAAAATGGTGGTTAGGGCCTACTAACGGCTTCTGTCCCTCCCTGGTGTTGCCCTCAACTGAATAAAGCTGAGCTTCTACCTTCCGGCTCTGATTAACTGCTGTTTTTAAACACATTGCTGGTTCCGGCCTACTAACGGTGTCTGCCCCTGCCTGGTGTTGCCCTCAACTGAATAAAGCTGAGCTTCAACCTTCTGGCTCTCATTAAGTGTTTTTTAAAAAACAAAATGGTGGTTAGGGCCTACTAACGGTGTCTGCCCCTCCCTGGTGTTGTCCTCAACTGAACAAAGCTGAGCTTCCACATTCTGGCTTTCGGCCTATACTATCAGATATTAAACTGCATTTGGCCTACTAGTGTGGTTAGGCCCTTGAAACAGTGTCTGCTGCTCTTGGGTTTGCTACTCCACTGAACAAAGCAATGCCGCCTGTTTAGTCCTGTTACCAATTTTGATCTGCATTTAGCCTACTTTATTCTTTGGCCCTATATCTGTTTCCTCATCATCCTGCCCATTGCCCAGCCACTGCTAGATGAGTCTGCTGGTACATTGACCTAGACCACTACATTCCCCTTGTACTCTACACAGGCAGAATCTGACCCTGCTGAAAGTAAGGTTCCCCTTCCCGCATATTATACCACCTTACACAGGGACAAAGAGGAAGGTGCAGATGAAAGTGCAGGTTCCTTCATCAGGTGGGGGGGCATACTCGTTGGCGACGTCACTGGCACAGGGCCACTCAGAGTACGCAAAAGTGTCGCTGCTGGTGGGAGGCGCCCCCGCCATGCAAACACACCGCCGTACTTTGAGGGGCCCTGTGCCAGTGCCAATGCGAACGAGTGGGCCCCCCCTGCTTGCTCAGGATCACAGCACTTGCAACGTTGAAATACTTACCTCTCCCTGCTCCACCGCCATGACGTAGTCCATGTTTCCTGGGCCCACTAAAACCTTGAACCAGCCCTACCCCCACAACTTTTGCCAAATGACCCCCAATTTCCAGTGCCCAACTATTATTATAAAGTTAATTAAGATTGACAAGCTTCAGAAAACAAGAATGGATGTTTTTGGCAGTAAAATGTGCACTGTAGGTGTTTTCCTGGCCTCCACTCACTGCCGGCTATGCTTCCCCATTGACTTGCATTGGGTTTCGTGTTTCGGTCGATCCCCGACTTTTAGCGATAATCGGCCGACTTCACTCGACTCGACTCTGGACTAAATCGGGTTTCACAAAACCAGACTCGATCTTAAAAAAATGAAAGTCGCTCAACCCTAGTAACCACATTTGAGCTATCTAAACTATTAATATGGGTATATAGACTGATGAGAAAGTCATATTTGTATGTTTCAAATTAGATGCTTTGTTGATAAATTCGCTTTTATACAATGTTGTAAATGAGATCTTCCAGGCTATGGGTAGGATGCTGCCCATAAGAAAACTCTGCCTCGGCACTTCATTATCATTTGTATCACCTCCCATATTGTCACTCTGTTCCTGTGACCTTGAGTATTTGTCTGAAAATCTTGCACCTGAGCATGCCATCACCCAGCATTACTCTTCAGTATTCTGCCATAGGCGTGAGATTTCCAAACAATTGTTTTGAACTGTTAGGTCAAGAAATATTTGGACATTGTCTGAATCTTTGTGATTTGGGCTCTGCATGCCACTATTTGTTGTTTCAAATTAAAAGACTAAGATGTAAATGAAGTACCTATCTATCTATCCTCTACATATTTATTCTCTATCTTTGCACATCTAACACCTAAAAATCAATGCACTGCATAAGAAAGGAAGGAGGACACTCACCGATCTGAAGCTTGACTTTGCTTTATTAAATGTTCATTAAAACATCATGGCTGGGAGAGTAAACAAGGAGCTCCTGTGAGCAGTGTGAAGACGACAGCTGTTTCACGCTCTCACTGCACTTCCACGGGTCTGTATACAGACCCGTGGAAGCGCAGTGAGAGCGCGAAACAGCTGTCGTCTTCACAGATCGGTGAGTGACCTCCTTCCTTTCTTATGCAGTGTGTTGTGAATTAGACTTATTGGCTCCCTCTTGTGGTTACTAGTGATATGACTCTGGGATTGTCTTTCCTCAGTTTGGCACCCACCTGGGTCATTAGTCCAGGGGTGTTGCTATATAAACTTCCTGGATCCTTAGTCCAGTGCCTGGCATCGTTGTAATCAGATCCTTTCTGTTTGCTCCTGTCTGCTGATCCTGGTTCGTGCAAAATTAAGCTAAGTCCTGCTTCTTTGTTTTTTGGTTATTTTCTTTGCTCTTATTTTTTGTCCAGCTTGTACTAAATGTGATTCCTGACTTTGCTGGAAGCTCTAGGGGGCTGGTGTTCTCCCCCCGGGCCGTTAGACAGTTCGGGGGTTCTTGAATATCCAGCGTGGATATTTTGATAGGGTTTTTGCTGACCATATAAGTCATCTTACTATATTCTGCTATTAGCTAGTGGGCCTCTCTTTGCTAAATACCTAGCTCATTCTTACGTTTGTCTTTTCCTCTTACCTCACCGTTATTATTTGTTGGGGGCTTGTATCCAACTTTTGGGGTCTTTCCTCTGGAGGCAAGAAAGGTCTTTCTTTTCCCTTCTAGGGTTAGTTAGTTCTCCGGCTGGCGCGAGACGTCTAGAACCAACGTAGGCACGTTCCCCGGCTGCTGCTATTTGTGGTGCTTGGATTAGATATATGGTCAGCTCAGTTACCACTGCCCTATGAGCTGGTTTTTGGTGTTTGCAGACTTAGTAATTATTTCTGAGACCCTCTGCCATTGGGGTCATAACAGTATGCCAGGCCAACATTGAATGTTTAATGCATTGCAGAAGTGGGATAATAAGAAAGGAAACTCTGAGTTTTTTTTTTTTTTTTCCTCTCTTCCTCCCCTTTACCTCTGAGTGGCTTGTGCTTGCTGCAGACATGAATGTCCAGACCTTGATTACAAGTGTAGACCAGCTTGCTGCTCGTGTGCAGGGCATACAAGATTTTGTTACCAGTAGTCCAATGTCTGAACCTAAAATACCTATTCCTGAACTGTTTTCTGGAGACCGATTTAAGTTTAGGAATTTCAGGAATAATTGTAAATTGTTTCTATCTCTGAGACCCCGTTCATCTGGAGATTCAGCTCAGCAAGTTAAAATTGTTATCTCTTTTTTATGGGGCGACCCTCAGGATTGGGCCTTCTCGCTAGCGCCAGGAGATCCGGCATTGGCAAATATTGATGCGTTTTTTCTGGCGCTTGGATTGCTTTACGAGGAACCCAATCTTGAAGTTCAGGCAGAAAAAGCCTTGCTGGCTATTTCTCAGGGCCAGGATGAAGCTGAAGTGTATTGCCAAAAATTTCGGAAATGGTCCGTGCTTACTCAGTGGAATGAGTGTGCTCTGGCCGCAAATTTCAGAAATGGCCTTTCTGAAGCCATTAAGAATGTGATGGTGGGTTTCCCCATTCCTACAAGTCTGAATGATTCCATGGCGCTGGCTATTCAAATTGACCGACGTTTGCGGGAGCGCAAAACCGCTAATCCTCTGGTGGTGTTGTCTGAACAAACACCTGATTTAATGCAATGTGATAGAATTCAGACTAGAAATGAGCGGAAAAATCATAGACGTCAGAATGGGTTGTGTTTTTACTGTGGTGATTCTACACATGTTATATCAGCATGCTCTAAACGCCTAACAAGGGTTGTTAAAGTAACAAAGAAGCGTGTGCACAGCAACTGTAAGGTGCATGGGTAGGTTCCCAAACCGTAGTGATAAATTAAACAAAACCCAGCACTCAACTTTGTGGTGAGCAACTATAGAATTTATTGATCCCAATGCGTGATAAGACGTTTCGGTCCCTACACGGGGCCTTCATCAGTAACTAAAAGATTGCATACAGAAATATACAATATCACAACCAACATAAACAAAATTAGAACAGAAAAGCAGAGGGAATATCAAAGGAAACAAAAGTATATACAAGCAAATATCACAAGACCATATTGGTAGTGGCAGAATTGCAGACAATGATATATTTACTATAGAGAGCTGTAACAAATCATGGCACAACGCAACATATTTAGTATAGAACATACCGTACAGAGGGATGTGTGGTGAGGAGGACGGCTATGGAAGCCTGTGAGAAAGAGATTATGGTGGTATTTTAAGCGCCTATAAGTGATTTTGAGTCGTGATAAAGAGTTGGTATGGTCTTACCTATTAGCATGGATAAGAAGCGAGGGTTTCCACTTAAGGTAGGGACAAGGCCTATATATGGGGATGTATTAGCAGGGATTGAGATATGGCATACATAAAGGCACCTATATGAACATCTATGCACTATATTAGTGCATGCTAGTATAGTCAAGGCACGTATAAAAGCCGGGTTGTGCATACCTGTGTCCTGTGGTGCCGCGGTATCCACCGCTGTGGAGGGGACACGAGGAGACGGGCTCTTTTATGCCGTGGTATGGAGGATCCGGCCGGAAAGTAGTTTCCGGTTACAGACGCAGGTCGGGGTATACTACGCATGTGCGGAAGTGACGTCTATGTAGAGCTGTCACTCCTTGCGTTCCACCGCCGAGTGGTCTATGTGTTCCACATAGAATAGCGTCGGCTGCGCTTGACCGCGCATGTGCGGAAGTGACGCATGCATGGGGGTGTAATCACTTGCGTTCCACAGCCGAGTGGTCCTTGCGTTCCACACTGAATTATATGGGCCAGACCGCCCCCTTATGTGTGGGAGTGACCTATGGATTGTCACTAGGAATGTCAGGAGCTTTATGTGTGCCACTCAAATATAGCGGACGTATGTGCGCCTTGTGACTAATGGGGCAGGAAGCTGTTAAGTGGATATAATAGGGTGACATGACCATGTAAGTAGATACTAGACAGGGTACTAGATGACCAGGTGCACTTAACAGGTCGGGAAGTGTTACAAACCGGTACATGATAGACCCATGGGTGAGTGAAGAGACGCTAGACGTGCAGGATTCTATTCAGTGCACAGCAGTGTCCGTGGGTCAATATAGGTGACTCTGGAGAAATAAAGAAGAGGTATTAGTATATGTACAGACAAGCAACCTAAACACTTTACAAGAATGCCATCAGGTCATAATCTTTATTTAGACCCTTAGGAGAAAGGGTTTCTAATGTGTGGATCCAAAAAGCTTCCCGTTTTTTCAATAAAGTAACCCTGTCACCACCTCTCCTGGGGGGTGGGACTGAATCGATGACTTGGTATCTAAGTTGTGATACTGAGTGCCCATGAGACTGAAAATGATTGGGGATTGGTAATAACAGATTATTGCACCGGATTGTAGATTTGTGCTTCGAGATCCTGTTTCTAATGGGCTGCGTGGTTTCGCCGATATAGAGGAGGCCACATGGGCACTTTATCAGATATACTACAAAGGAAGACTCGCATGTGAAGAAATCTTTGATGTAAAAGGTTTTACCAGACCTGGGGTGACGGAATGTGTTACCTCTTTGGATATTGTTGCACTGGGCACAGTGCAAACAGGGGAATGTGCCTGTTTTGGGTTTGGCTAGAAAACGTTGTCTTTGAGGGATGCCCGGGCCAATGTCGGCCCTGACTAGACTGTCCCTAAGATTAGGCGGTCTCTTAAAACAGGGTAGGAACGGTGCCCTGAATTCCGGCACAGTGGGGTAAGCGGTGGCTAGCAAGTGCCAGTGTTTCCTGATGGACTTATGTAGTATATAAGAAGCAGGATGATAGAGATGGACAAACGGAATCCGTTTGTCCGTATTTCTGACAGGGGTGGTGAATGGGGGGTCCCTTGATTGTTCTAAGACCTCAGGAGGGTAACCCCTCTTTTCAAATTTGTCGGTCATATCCTGGAGTCGTTTATTTCTTAAAGGGCCATCCGGGACAATACGTTTGACTCTGTGGAACTGGGATCTAGGAATAGAACGTTTAATCGGAGGAGGATGGAAACTTTGAAAATGAAGTATACTGTTCCTATCCGTTGGTTTAATATACAAATCGGTGGATAGTAAACCCTCACTGTCCTTGAGGACCATAGTATCCAAAAAGTTGATGGCGTGATGGTCATAATTCATGGTGAATTTAATCCCTGGCCAGGCATCATTAAGAAATGTAAAAAACTCATGTAGGGACTCCAATGAGCCCCCCCAAATGCAAAAAATATCATCGATATAACGTTTCCAGAGGGAAACGTTATTGATGTATAGGGGATGTTGGTAGATGATAGAAGATTCGAATTCAGACATATAGGTATTAGCATAGGGGGGCGCTACATTGGAGCCCATAGCGGTCCCACGGGTCTGCAGAAAAAAGGTACTCTGAAATAGAAAGAAGTTGTTAAACAACACAGTCGTCAGAAGGTCCACACACAGGTTAATTTGATCGGTGTCAAAGCCAGATTTGGTCAATGAATGGTGCACTGAGTTAATGCCGTTGATATGTGGGATAGAGGTATAGAGGTCTTTGACATCGAAAGTGACCAATAAGGTATCGGTTGGAACTTGTTGGATTTGTGAAATACACTGTAGGAATCCCCCTGTATCTAGAAGAAATGATGGTGAGGACTGAGTGATGGGGGTCAATACTTTCTCTAAATAGATGGACAGTGGGGACAGGATAGAGTCGGTGGACGCAACTATAGGTCTCCCCGGAGGGTTGTGTAAATCTTTGTGAATTTTAGGTAAGGTATAAAATACCGGTGTTGTGGGGTTCTCCTTTTTAAGAAATTGAAGAGTCTTGGCGTCTAGGATGCCGAGCAAAGAGTATTTGGACAGGATGGATTCAATTTTCGCACGGATCTCTGAAGTGGGATCCTTAGTGAGTCTGGTATATACCGTAGTGTCACTTAGTTGTCTATTAATCTCAGAAATATATGCCACCTTATCCATCACTACGAGGGCACCGCCCTTGTCTGCTGGTTTGATAACAAGGCTGTCATCCTTTTGTAGTGTTGACAGCGCTTGTAACTCAGTAGAAGACAGATTATGAGGAAAGAATAATCTATTCTTTTCAATATCATTACGTATAGCATGGAATGAATCTTGAACGAAACTTACGAATGTTTCTACCGCATGGGACGTCTGGGGTGGGCGAAAAGAACTTTTATTCCGGAGACCCAAATTAGAGATGGACATGGAATTGATGTTAGTAGTGACAGTGTCAGAGATAGGTAATGCAGCGAAGTGAGCTTTAAGTCTAAGAAGACGGAAGAAACGCTGTAACTCCATTTCAAGTTGGAATGTTTTACACTGATATGAGGGACAAAAGGATAGGCCTTTTTGAAGGACACTCAATTCGGCAATGCTCAGAGACCTGGACGAAATGTTAACAACAATCGATTCTATACCTTGGATCTCGTGATCCTTGTAAAGTCCGGAGCGGTTTTTCTTTCCGTGGCCCCGTCTGGTCTTCTTCTGGGGAAGCGACGACGAGGTCCTAAAAAAGGAGCAGAGGTAGAGGGGAGTGAGCTCCTGTCCGGCTCCGAACCCGATGTGGAGTAGTCCGTAGAGGATCTTGGGTTGCGTGTAAATTGACGTCTTGATGAAGAGTTGCCCTGCCATCGATACACTTGGTTGGTCTCGTAGTCTATTGTGTCCCTTGAGAATTTGCTGCGTTTACGGTTCTCAGTATCCCTTTTGTGTAAGTTAATGCGGTCCTGGATTTGAGTTTTCAAAGATTGAAGTTCGTCAGGTGTGCCAACGGTGGCGAGTTGCGCCTCGATATTCTTGATCTGTGCCGCGTTGGACTCGATGGCTTTATGGAGATGCTCTAGGGTGAGTGTTATCAGATCAAAAGAGCACTTGTTAAGTATCTGTTCGAACTTACAACAAAACTCAGGGGAATCGTGAAAGAGAGTGGGACGTAGAGGGACCCTTAGACCACGTGGAATTCTTTTAACTCTGAGATATTCAGAGAGTGTGGCGCAGTGGAGTTCAATGTTCACCTGGTGCCTCAGTGCCCGTTCCAGGTCACGTCCCCGTGTTTCACTGGGGGGAACCTTCAAAAAATCACTAGAGTATGTGGATTGTGCCAAGATAGTAGAGCTTTCCTCTGTGTTATAAGAGAAAGTGGCCGAAGACATTGCCACAAGTGCGTGCTACACGTATGGGAAGTACAAGTAACAAAGAAGCGTGTGCACAGCAACTGTAAGGTGCATGGGTAGGTTCCCAAACCGTAGTGATAAATTAAACAAAACCCAGCACTCAACTTTGTGGTGAGCAACTATAGAATTTATTGATCCCAATGCGTGATAAGACGTTTCGGTCCCTACACGGGGCCTTCATCAGTAACTAAAAGATTGCATACAGAAATATACAATATCACAACCAACATAAACAAAATTAGAACAGAAAAGCAGAGGGAATATCAAAGGAAACAAAAGTATATACAAGCAAATATCACAAGACCATATTGGTAGTGGCAGAATTGCAGACAATGATATATTTACTATAGAGAGCTGTAACAAATCATGGCACAACGCAACATATTTAGTATAGAACATACCGTACAGAGGGATGTGTGGTGAGGAGGACGGCTATGGAAGCCTGTGAGAAAGAGATTATGGTGGTATTTTAAGCGCCTATAAGTGATTTTGAGTCGTGATAAAGAGTTGGTATGGTCTTACCTATTAGCATGGATAAGAAGCGAGGGTTTCCACTTAAGGTAGGGACAAGGCCTATATATGGGGATGTATTAGCAGGGATTGAGATATGGCATACATAAAGGCACCTATATGAACATCTATGCACTATATTAGTGCATGCTAGTATAGTCAAGGCACATATAAAAGCCGGGTTGTGCATACCTGTGTCCTGTGGTGCCGCGGTATCCACCGCTGTGGAGGGGACACGAGGAGACGGGCTCTTTTATGCCGTGGTATGGAGGATCCGGCCGGAAAGTAGTTTCCGGTTACAGACGCAGGTCGGGGTATACTACGCATGTGCGGAAGTGACGTCTATGTAGAGCTGTCACTCCTTGCGTTCCACCGCCGAGTGGTCTATGTGTTCCACATAGAATAGCGTCGGCTGCGCTTGACCGCGCATGTGCGGAAGTGACGCATGCATGGGGGTGTAATCACTTGCGTTCCACAGCCGAGTGGTCCTTGCGTTCCACACTGAATTATATGGGCCAGACCACCCCCTTATGTGTGGGAGTGACCTATGGATTGTCACTAGGAATGTCAGGAGCTTTATGTGTGCCACTCAAATATAGCGGACGTATGTGCGCCTTGTGACTAATGGGGCAGGAAGCTGTTAAGTGGATATAATAGGGTGACATGACCATGTAAGTAGATACTAGACAGGGTACTAGATGACCAGGTGCACTTAACAGGTCGGGAAGTGTTACAAACCGGTACATGATAGACCTGGCCAGGGATTAAATTCACCATGAATTATGACCATCACGCCATCAACTTTTTGGATACTATGGTCCTCAAGGACAGTGAGGGTTTACTATCCACCGATTTGTATATTAAACCAACGGATAGGAACAGTATACTTCATTTTCAAAGTTTCCATCCTCCTCCGATTAAACGTTCTATTCCTAGATCCCAGTTCCACAGAGTCAAACGTATTGTCCCGGATGGCCCTTTAAGAAATAAACGACTCCAGGATATGACCGACAAATTTGAAAAGAGGGGTTACCCTCCTGAGGTCTTAGAACAATCAAGGGACCCCCCATTCACCACCCCTGTCAGAAATACGGACAAACGGATTCCGTTTGTCCATCTCTATCATCCTGCTTCTTATATACTACATAAGTCCATCAGGAAACACTGGCACTTGCTAGCCACCGCTTACCCCACTGTGCCGGAATTCAGGGCACCGTTCCTACCCTGTTTTAAGAGACCGCCTAATCTTAGGGACAGTCTAGTCAGGGCCGACATTGGCCCGGGCATCCCTCAAAGACAACGTTTTCTAGCCAAACCCAAAACAGGCACATTCCCCTGTTTGCACTGTGCCCAGTGCAACAATATCCAAAGAGGTAACACATTCCGTCACCCCAGGTCTGGTAAAACCTTTTACATCAAAGATTTCTTCACATGCGAGTCTTCCTTTGTAGTATATCTGATAAAGTGCCCATGTGGCCTCCTCTATATCGGCGAAACCACGCAGCCCATTAGAAACAGGATCTCGAAGCACAAATCTACAATCCGGTGCAATAATCTGTTATTACCAATCCCCAATCATTTTCAGTCTCATGGGCACTCAGTATCACAACTTAGATACCAAGTCATCGATTCAGTCCCACCCCCCAGGAGAGGTGGTGACAGGGTTACTTTATTGAAAAAACGGGAAGCTTTTTGGATCCACACATTAGAAACCCTTTCTCCTAAGGGTCTAAATAAAGATTATGACCTGATGGCATTCTTGTAAAGTGTTTAGGTTGCTTGTCTGTACATATACTAATACCTCTTCTTTATTTCTCCAGAGTCACCTATATTGACCCACGGACACTGCTGTGCACTGAATAGAATCCTGCACGTCTAGCGTCTCTTCACTCACCCATGGGTCTATCATGTACCGGTTTGTAACACTTCCCGACCTGTTAAGTGCACCTGGTCATCTAGTACCCTGTCTAGTATCTACTTACATGGTCATGTCACCCTATTATATCCACTTAACAGCTTCCTGCCCCATTAGTCACAAGGCGCACATACGTCCGCTATATTTGAGTGGCACACATAAAGCTCCTGACATTCCTAGTGACAATCCATAGGTCACTCCCACACATAAGGGGGCGGTCTGGCCCATATAATTCAGTGTGGAACGCAAGGACCACTCGGCTGTGGAACGCAAGTGATTACACCCCCATGCATGCGTCACTTCCGCACATGCGCGGTCAAGCGCAGCCGACGCTATTCTATGTGGAACACATAGACCACTCGGCGGTGGAACGCAAGGAGTGACAGCTCTACATAGACGTCACTTCCGCACATGCGTAGTATACCCCGACCTGCGTCTGTAACCGGAAACTACTTTCCGGCCGGATCCTCCATACCACGGCATAAAAGAGCCCGTCTCCTCGTGTCCCCTCCACAGCGGTGGATACCGCGGCACCACAGGACACAGGTATGCACAACCCGGCTTTTATACGTGCCTTGACTATACTAGCATGCACTAATATAGTGCATAGATGTTCATATAGGTGCCTTTATGTATGCCATATCTCAATCCCTGCTAATACATCCCCATATATAGGCCTTGTCCCTACCTTAAGTGGAAACCCTCGCTTCTTATCCATGCTAATAGGTAAGACCATACCAACTCTTTATCACGACTCAAAATCACTTATAGGCGCTTAAAATACCACCATAATCTCTTTCTCACAGGCTTCCATAGCCGTCCTCCTCACCACACATCCCTCTGTACGGTATGTTCTATACTAAATATGTTGCGTTGTGCCATGATTTGTTACAGCTCTCTATAGTAAATATATCATTGTCTGCAATTCTGCCACTACCAATATGGTCTTGTGATATTTGCTTGTATATACTTTTGTTTCCTTTGATATTCCCTCTGCTTTTCTGTTCTAATTTTGTTTATGTTGGTTGTGATATTGTATATTTCTGTATGCAATCTTTTAGTTACTGATGAAGGCCCCGTGTAGGGACCGAAACGTCTTATCACGCATTGGGATCAATAAATTCTATAGTTGCTCACCACAAAGTTGAGTGCTGGGTTTTGTTTAATTTAACAAGGGTTGTTAGTCCTGTCGCCATTGGTAATTTTCAACCTAAATTTATTTTGTCTGTGACTTTAATTTGCTCATTGTCTTCTTACCCTGTTATGGCGTTTGTGGATTCAGGTGCTGCCCTGAGTCTTATGGATCTGTCATTTGCCAAGCGCTGTGGTTTTGTTCTTGAACTGTTGGTAAATCCTATTCCTCTTAGAGGTATTGATGCTACGCCATTGGCGGAAAATAAACCGCAGTTTTGGAAGCAGGTAACCATGTGCATGACTCCTGAACATCGGGAGGTGATTTGTTTTCTTGTTCTGCATAAAATGCATGATTTGGTCGTTTTGGGTCTGCCATGGTTACAGACCCACAATCCAGTCTTGGATTGGAAGGCAATGTCTGTGTCAAGTTGGTGCTGTCAGGGAATTCATGCTGATTCCCCGCCGGTGTCTATTGCTTCCTCTACTCCTTCGGAAGTTCCTGAGTATTTGTCTGATTATCAGGATGTATTCAGCGAGTCCAGGTCCAGTGCTCTGCCTCCTCATAGGGACTGTGACTGCGCCATAGATTTGATTCCAGGTAGTAAATTTCCTAAAGGAAGACTATTTAATCTGTCTGTACCTGAGCATGCCGCAATGCGTTCGTATATCAAGGAGTCTCTGGAGAAGGGGCATATCCGTCCATCCTCTTCCCCTCTTGGTGCGGGATTCTTTTTTGTGGCCAAGAAGGACGGATCTTTGAGACCTTGTATTGACTATCGGCTTCTGAATAAAATCACTGTTAAATTTCAGTATCCTTTGCCTCTGTTGTCGGACTTGTTTGCCCAGATTAAAGGTGCCAAGTGGTTCACCAAGATAGATCTTCGTGGTGCGTACAACCTTGAGCGCATTAAGCAAGGAGATGAATGGAAGACAGCATTTAATACGCCCGAAGGTCATTTTGAGTACTTGGTGATGCCTTTTGGGCTCTCTAATGCTCCCTCAGTGTTTCAGTCCTTTATGCATGATATTTTCCGGAAGTATCTGGATAAATTTATGATTGTCTATCTGGATGATATTCTGGTTTTCTCTGAAGATTGGGACTCACATGTGGAGCAGGTCAGGATGGTGTTTCAGGTTTTGCGTGAGAATGCTTTGTTTGTTAAGGGCTCAAAGTGTCTCTTTGGAGTACAGAAGGTTCCCTTTTTGGGGTTTATTTTTTCCCCTTCTGCTGTGGAGATGGACCCAGTCAAGGTCCGAGCTATTCATGATTGGACTCAACCCACGTCAGTTAAGAGTCTTCAGAAGTTCTTGGGTTTTGCTAACTTCTACCGTTGTTTTATCGCTAATTTTTCTAGCGTTGTTAAACCTTTGACGGATATGACCAAGAAAGGTTCTGATGTTGCTAACTGGGCTCCTGCAGCCGTGGAGGCATTCCAAGAGTTGAAGCGCCGGTTTACTTCGGCGCCTGTTTTGTGCCAGACTGATGTCTCACTTCCCTTTCAGGTCGAAGTGGATGCTTCTGAGATTGGGGCAGGGGCCATTTTGTCGCAGAGAGGCCCTGGTTGCTCGGTAATGAGACCATGTGCTTTCTTCTCTAGGAAGTTTTCGCTTGCTGAGCGGAATTATGATGTTGGCAATCGGGAGTTGCTGGCCATGAAGTGGGCATTTGAGGAGTGGCGTTATTGGCTCGAGGGTGCTAAGCATCGTGTGGTGGTCTTGACTGATCACAAAAATTTGATGTATCTCGAGTCTGCTAAACGCCTGAATCCTAGACAGGCCCGCTGGTCATTGTTTTTCTCCCGTTTTGACTTTGTGGTCTCATATTTACCAGGTTCAAAGAATGTGAAGGCTGATGCTCTTTCAAGGAGCTTTGTGCCTGACTCTCCTGGAGTCGCAGAACCAGTTGGTATTCTTAAAGAGGGAGTTATCTTGTCGGCCATTTCTCCTGATTTGCGACGTGTGTTGCAGAGATTTCAGGCTGGTAGACTGTTGTGAATTTGCTTTTTGCTCCCTCTAGTGGTTACTAGTTTTTTTGACTCTGGTTTTTCTGTCATTCCTTTTATCCGCACCTGGGTCGTTAGTTAGGGGTGTTGCTATATAAGCTCCCTGGACCTTCAGTTCAATGCCTGGCAACGTAGTTATCAGAGCTAGTCTGCTGTGCTCTTGTCTACTGATCCTGGTTCCAGTTATATCAGCTAAGTCTGCCTTTTGCTTTTTGCTATTTGTTTTGGTTTTGTATTTTTGTCCAGCTTGTTCCAAATCTGTATCCTGACCTTTGCTGTAAGCTCTAGGGGGCTGGTGTTCTCCCCCCGGACCGTTAGACGGTTCGGGGGTTCTTGAATTTCCAGTGTGGATTTTGATAGGGTTTTTGTTGACCATATAAGTTACCTTTCTTTATTCTGCTATCAGTAAGCGGGCCTCTCTGTGCTAAACCTGGTTCATTTCTGTGTTTGTCATTTCCTCTTACCTCACCGTCATTATTTGTGGGGGGCTTCTATCCAGCTTTGGGGTCCCCTTCTCTGGAGGCAAGAAAGGTCTTTGTTTTCCTCTACTAGGGGTAGCTAGATTCTCCGGCTGGCGCGTGTCATCTAGAATCAACGTAGGAATGATCCCCGGCTACTTCTAGTGTTGGCGTTAGGAGTAGATATATGGTCAACCCAGTTACCACTGCCCTATGAGCTGGATTTTTGTATTCTGCAGACTTCCACGTTCCTCTGAGACCCTCGCCATTGGGGTCATAACAGTTTGCCAGGCCAATATTAAATGTTTAATGCATTGCAGAAGAGGGATTATAAGAAAGAAGATTCTGAGTTTTTTTTTTCTTCTTCCCCTTTACCTCAGAGTGGCTATGCTTGCTGCAGACATGAATGTCCAGACCTTGATTACAAGTGTGGACCAGCTGGCTACTCGTGTGCAGGGCATACAAGACTATGTTATCAGAAATCCTAGGTCAGAACCTAAAATACCGATTCCTGAACTGTTTTCCGGAGACAGGTTTAAGTTTAGGAATTTCGTGAATAATTGTAAATTGTTTTTGTCCCTGAGACCCTGTTCATCTGGAGATTCTGCTCAGCAAGTAAAAATTGTTATTTCGTTCTTACGGGGCGACCCTCAGGATTGGGCTTTTTCGCTGGCGTCAGGAGATCCGGCATTGGTTGATCTTGATGCGTTTTTTCTGGCGCTCGGTTTACTTTATGAGGAACCCAATCTTGAGATTCAGGCAGAAAAGGCCTTGCTGGCTATGTCTCAGGGGCAGGACGAGGCTGAAGTGTATTGCCAAAAATTTCGGAAATGGTCCGTGCTGACACATTGGAACGAGTGTGCACTGGCCGCTAATTTTAGAAATGGCCTTTCTGAAGCCATTAAGAATGTTATGGTGGGTTTTCCCATTCCCACAGGTCTGAATGATACTATGGCACTGGCTATTCAAATTGACCGGTGGTTGCGGGAGCGCAAAACCGCAAATTCCCTCATGGTGTTGTCTGAACAGACACCTAATTCGGTGCAATGTGATAGAAAAACCGCAAATTCCCTCATGGTGTTGTCTGAACAGACACCTGATTTAATGCAATGTGATAGAATCCTGACTAGAAATGAGCGGAAAATTCATAGACGCCGGAATGGCTTGTGCTACTACTGTGGTGATTCTACACATGTTATCTCAGCATGCTCTAAACGTATAGCTAAGGTTGTTAGTCCTGTCACCGTTGGTAATTTGCAACCTAAATTTATTCTGTCTGTAACTTTGATTTGCTCACTGTCATCTTATCCTGTCATGGCGTTTGTAGATTCAGGTGCTGCCCTGAGTCTCATGGATCTCTCATTTGCTAAGCGCTGTGGTTTTACTCTTGAACCATTGGAAAATCCTATTCCTCTTAGGGGTATTGATGCTACACCATTGGCAGCAAATAAACCGCAGTATTGGACACAGGTTACCATGTGCATGACTCCTGAACACCGCGAGGTGATACGTTTCCTGGTTTTACATAAAATGCATGATTTGGTTGTTTTAGGGCTGCCATGGTTACAGACCCATAATCCAGTCCTGGACTGGAAGGCTATGTCAGTCTCAAGTTGGGGCTGTCGTGGTATTCATGGGGATTCCCTGCCTGTGTCTATTGCTTCTTCTACGCCTTCGGAAGTTCCGGAGTATTTGTCTGATTATCAGGATGTCTTCAGTGAGTCTGAGTCCAGTGCACTGCCTCCTCATAGGGACTGTGACTGTGCTATAGATTTGATCCCAGGCAGTAAATTTCCTAAGGGAAGACTGTTTAATCTGTCGGTACCTGAACATACCGCTATGCGTTCATATATCAAGGAGTCTCTGGAGAAAGGACATATTCGTCCATCTTCTTCCCCTCTTGGTGCGGGATTCTTTTTTGTGGCAAAAAAGGACGGATCTTTGAGACCTTGTATTGATTATCGGCTTTTAAATAAGATCACTGTCAAATTTCAGTATCCTTTACCGCTGTTGTCTGACTTGTTTGCCCGGATTAAGGGTGCCAAGTGGTTCACCAAGATAGACCTTCGTGGTGCGTACAACCTTGTGCGCATTAAGCAAGGTGATGAATGGAAAACCGCATTCAATACGCCCGAAGGTCATTTTGAGTACTTGGTGATGCCTTTTGGGCTCTCCAATGCGCCTTCAGTTTTTCAGTCCTTTATGCATGACATTTTCCGGAAGTATCTGGATAAATTTTTGATTGTTTATCTGGATGATATTTTGGTTTTTTCTGATAATTGGGATTCGCATGTGGAGCAGGTCAGGTTGGTCTTTAAAATTTTGCGTGAAAATTCTTTGTTTGTCAAGGGCTCAAAGTGTCTCTTTGGTGTACAGAAGGTTCCCTTTTTGGGGTTCATTTTTTCCCCTTCTGCTGTGGAGATGGACCCAGTCAAGGTCCGAGCTATTCTTGATTGGACTCAGCCCTCGTCAGTTAAGAGTCTTCAGAAGTTCTTGGGCTTCGCTAACTTCTACCGTCGTTTTATCGCTAATTTTTCTAGCATTGTGAAACCTTTGACGGATATGACCAAGAAGGGCTCCGATGTAGCTAACTGGGCTCCTGCTGCCGTGGAGGCTTTCCAGGAGTTGAAACGCCGGTTTACTTCGGCGCCTGTTTTGTGCCAGCCTGACGTCTCACTTCCCTTTCAGGTTGAGGTGGATGCTTCGGAGATTGGGGCAGGGGCCGTTTTGTCGCAGAGAGGCCCTGGTTGCTCTGTTATGAAACCTTGTGCCTTTTTCTCTAGGAAGTTTTCGCCGGCAGAGCGAAATTATGATGTGGGCAATCGGGAGTTGTTGGCCATGAAATGGGCATTTGAGGAGTGGCGTCATTGGCTCGAGGGTGCTAAGCATCGTGTGGTGGTCTTGACTGATCACAAAAATCTGATGTATCTCGAGTCTGCTAAACGCCTTAATCCGAGACAGGCCCGCTGGTCATTGTTTTTCTCCCGCTTTGATTTTGTTGTCTCGTATTTACCAGGTTCAAAGAATGTGAAGGCCGATGCTCTTTCTAGGAGCTTTGTGCCTGATGCTCCTGGAGTCGCTGATCCTGTTGGTATTCTTAAAGATGGAGTTATCTTGTCAGCTATTTCTCCGGATCTGCGACGTGTGTTGCAGAGATTTCAGGCTGATAGGCCTGAGTCTTGTCCACCTGACAGACTGTTTGTCCCGGATAAGTGGACCAGCAGAGTCATTTCCGAGGTTCATTCCTCGGTGTTGGCAGGTCACCCGGGAATTTTTGGCACCAGAGATCTGGTGGCCAGGTCCTTTTGGTGGCCTTCCTTGTCAAGGGATGTGCGGTCATTTGTGCAGTCCTGTGGGACTTGTGCTCGAGCTAAGCCTTGCTGTTCTCGTGCCAGCGGTTTGCTCTTGCCCTTGCCTGTCCCGAAGAGACCTTGGACACATATCTCCATGGATTTCATTTCTGATCTTCCGCTATCTCAGGGCATGTCCGTTATCTGGGTGATATGTGATCGCTTCTCCAAGATGGTCCATTTGGTTCCTTTGCCTAAGCTGCCTTCCTCTTCCGATCTGGTTCCTGTGTTTTTCCAGAACGTGGTTCGTTTGCACGGCATCCCTGAGAATATTGTGTCAGACAGAGGATCCCAGTTCGTTTCTAGGTTCTGGCGATCCTTTTGTAGTAGGATGGGCATTGATTTGTCGTTTTCGTCTGCTTTCCATCCTCAGACTAATGGACAGACGGAGCGAACCAATCAGACTTTGGAGGCTTATTTGAGGTGTTTTGTCTCTGCTGATCAGGACGATTGGGTGACATTCTTGCCGTTGGCTGAGTTTGCCCTTAATAATCGGGCTAGTTCCGCCACCTTGGTTTCGCCTTTTTTCTGCAACTCTGGTTTCCATCCTCGCTTTTCTTCGGGTCATGGGGAGCCTTCTGACTGTCCTGGGGTGGATTCTGTGGTGGATAGGTTGCAGCAGATCTGGAATCATGTGGTGGACAACTTGAAGTTGTCACAGGAGAAGGCTCAGCGCTTTGCCAACCGCCGCCGCGGTGTGGGTCCCCGACTACGCGTTGGGGATTTGGTATGGCTTTCTTCCCGCTTTGTTCCTATGAAGGTCTCCTCTCCCAAATTTAAACCTCGTTTTCTTGGGCCTTACAAGATATTGGAAATCCTTAATCCTGTATCTTTTCGTCTGGATCTTCCTGTGTCGTTTGCTATTCACAATGTATTTCATAGGTCCTTGTTGCGGCGGTACATTGTGCCTGTAGTTCCTTCTGCTGAGCCTCCTGCTCCGGTGTTGGTTGAGGGCGAGTTGGAGTACGTGGTGGAGAAGATCTTGGATTCTCGCCTCTCCAGGCGGAGGCTTCAGTACCTGGTCAAGTGGAAGGGCTATGGTCAGGAGGATAATTCCTGGGTGGTCGCCTCTGATGTTCATGCGGCCGATTTAGTTCGTGCCTTTCATGCCGCTCATCCTGATCGCCCTGGTGGTCGTGGTGAGGGTTCGGTGACCCCTCACTAAGGGGGGGGTACTGTTGTGAATTTGCTTTTTGCTCCCTCTAGTGGTTACTAGTTTTTTTGACTCTGGTTTTTCTGTCATTCCTTTTATCCGCACCTGGGTCGTTAGTTAGGGGTGTTGCTATATAAGCTCCCTGGACCTTCAGTTCAATGCCTGGCAACGTAGTTATCAGAGCTAGTCTGCTGTGCTCTTGTCTACTGATCCTGGTTCCAGTTATATCAGCTAAGTCTGCCTTTTGCTTTTTGCTATTTGTTTTGGTTTTGTATTTTTGTCCAGCTTGTTCCAAATCTGTATCCTGACCTTTGCTGTAAGCTCTAGGGGGCTGGTGTTCTCCCCCCGGACCATTAGACGGTTCGGGGGTTCTTGAATTTCCAGTGTGGATTTTGATAGGGTTTTTGTTGACCATATAAGTTACCTTTCTTTATTCTGCTATCAGTAAGCGGGCCTCTCTGTGCTAAACCTGGTTCATTTCTGTGTTTGTCATTTCCTCTTACCTCACCGTCATTATTTGTGGGGGGCTTCTATCCAGCTTTGGGGTCCCCTTCTCTGGAGGCAAGAAAGGTCTTTGTTTTCCTCTACTAGGGGTAGCTAGATTCTCCGGCTGGCGCGTGTCATCTAGAATCAACGTAGGAATGATCCCCGGCTACTTCTAGTGTTGGCGTTAGGAGTAGATATATGGTCAACCCAGTTACCACTGCCCTATGAGCTGGATTTTTGTATTCTGCAGACTTCCACGTTCCTCTGAGACCCTCGCCATTGGGGTCATAACAGTAGACCTGACTCTTGTCCACCTGACAGACTGTTTGTTCCTGATAAGTGGACCAGCAGAGTCATTTCCGAGGTTCATTCCTCGGTGTTGGCAGGGCATCCGGGAATTTTTGGCACCAGAGATCTGGTGGCTATGTCCTTTTGGTGGCCTTCCTTGTCACGGGATGTGCGGTCATTTGTGCAGTCCTGTGGGACTTGTGCTCGAGCTAAGCCTTGCTGTTCTCGTGCCAGCGGGTTGCTCTTGCCCTTGCCTGTCCCGAAGAGGCCTTGGACACACATTTCCATGGATTTCATTTCAGATCTCCCGGTGTCTCAGGGCATGTCTGTCATCTGGGTGGTATGTGATCGCTTTTCTAAAATGGTCCATTTGGTGCCTTTGCCTAAGCTGCCTTCCTCTTCCGATCTGGTTCCTGTGTTCTTTCAGAATGTGGTTCGTTTACACGGCATTCCTGAGAATATTGTATCTGACAGAGGATCCCAGTTTGTTTCCAGGTTCTGGCGATCCTTTTGTGCTAGGATGGGCATTGATTTATCGTTTTCGTCTGCCTTTCATCCTCAGACTAATGGACAAACGGAGCAAACTAATCAGACTCTGGAGGCTTATTTGAGGTGTTTTGTTTCGGCAGATCAGGATGATTGGGTGACCTTCTTGCCGTTGGCTGAGTTTGCCCTTAATAATCGGGCTAGTTCCGCTACTTTGGTTTCGCCATTTTTCTGCAACTCTGGTTTCCATCCTCGTTTTTCCTCGGGACATGTGGAGCCTTCTGACTGTCCTGGGGTAGATTCTGTGATGGATAGGTTGCAGCAGATCTGTAATCATGTGGTGGACAACTTAAAGTTGTCACAGGAGAAGGCTCAGCGTTTTGCCAACCGCCGCCGCGGTGTGGGTCCCCGACTTCGTGTTGGGGATTTGGTATGGCTGTCTTCTCGATTTGTTCCTATGAAGGTCTCCTCTCCTAAATTTAAGCCTCGCTTCATCGGTCCTTACAAGATATTGGAAATCCTTAATCCTGTGTCCTTTCGCTTGGATCTTCCGGTGTCGTTTGCCATTCACAACGTGTTCCATAGGTCTTTGTTGCGGCGGTACGTTGTACCTGTGGTTCCTTCTGTTGAGCCTCCTGCTCCGGTGTTGGTTGAGGGCGAGTTGGAGTACGTGGTGGAGAAGATCTTGGATTCTCGTCTCTCCAGACGGAGGCTTCAGTATCTGGTCAAGTGGAAGGGCTATGGTCAGGAGGATAATTCCTGGGTGGTTGCTTCTGATGTGCATGCGGCCGATTTAGTTCGTGCCTTTCACGCTGCTCATCCTGATCGCCCTGGTGGTCTTGGTGAGGGTTCGGTGACCCCTCCTTAAGAGGGGGGGACTGTTGTGAATTAGACTTTTTGGCTCCCTCTTGTGGTTACTAGTGATATGACTCTGGGATTGTCTTTCCTCAGTTTGGCACCCACCTGGGTCGTTAGTCCAGGGGTGTTGCTATATAAACTTCCTGGATCCTTAGTCCAGTGCCTGGCATCGTTGTAATCAGATCCTTTCTGTTTGCTCCTGTCTGCTGATCCTGGTTCGTGCAAAATTAAGCTAAGTCCTGCTTCTTTGTTTTTTGGTTATTTTCTTTGCTCTTATTTTTTGTCCAGCTTGTACTAAATGTGATTCCTGACTTTGCTGGAAGCTCTAGGGGGCTGGTGTTCTCCCCCCGGGCCGTTAAACGGTTCGGGGGTTCTTGAATATCCAGCGTGGATATTTTGATAGGGTTTTTGCTGACCATATAAGTCATCTTACTATATTCTGCTATTAGCTAGTGGGCCTCTCTTTGCTAAATACCTAGCTCATTCTTACGTTTGTCTTTTCCTCTTACCTCACCGTTATTATTTGTTGGGGGCTTGTATCCAACTTTTGGGGTCTTTCCTCTGGAGGCAAGAAAGGTCTTTCTTTTCCCTTCTAGGGTTAGTTAGTTCTCCGGCTGGCGCGAGACGTCTAGAACCAACGTAGGCACGTTCCCCGGCTGCTGCTATTTGTGGTGCTAGGATTAGATATATGGTCAGCTCAGTTACCACTGCCCTATGAGCTGGTTTTTGGTGTTTGCAGACTTAGTAATTATTTCTGAGACCCTCTGCCATTGGGGTCATAACAGCAGTGCATTGATTTTCATGTGATTTCTGGAGGAGCACCCGGTAGCTTGTGGTGGAATTTTGACTGCTTTTCTGCATGAAAGCACTTGATGTGCACAGAGGCTGAAGGTCTCCAAGTGGAAGGTAGTGCCGTCCCTCTTTTTTCTTTTTCTTTTGTCAAAGACATCTAACACCTAAAAATCTGTCTTTTCTTTTCTGCATTCTATTCCGGTATGTGTGACACAGATTACATACTTTAGGTCAACCGTGTGCACGTGTGTGGAATGTACTGGTGTCTGTGCTGCTGGAAAAAAAAAACCAGCATGTCCACATGTAGGTCACATGGACAAACGGCCCTTGTGAACATATGGACATGTTCGCAGCCCCATAGATTATAATGGGTGTGTGTGTGTAGGTATCTCCGGTACGTGTGAAAACTGACACCACATGTACTGGATACACTGATGTTTGGAGGGGCCCAAAGACTGTGGTTAGACGACCACATGAAAAATTTTCTTTTTATCATCCAAAAACAAATGGAAGATTTTTGATCTGTATGCTGTTCCATGAGTCATTGAAATGTACATTTTAGACACACGGATATTGTCCTTATGGCATCCATTTTCTTTACCCATCCATCAAGTTTAAGGGCAGTCTGAAATAAGCATATGTTATGGGGGGTTTTTATACACTGGCCATTCATTTGATCTACACTATTCACTTACATTGATCCATGTGCAGTCTGTTGTGCTCACGGAAAATACACTCCTCTGAGCAAGCCCTAAAAATCAAGGGCCATAACTAGTGTTGAGCGATACCGTCCGATACTTGAAAGTATCGGTATCGGAAAGTATCGGCCGATACCGGCAAAGTATCGGATCTAATCCGATACCGATACCCGATACCAATACAAGTCAATGGGACTCAAGTATCGGACGGTATCCCTGATGATTCCCAGGGTCTGAAGGAGAGGAAACTCTCCTTCAGGCCCTGGGATCCATATTAATGTGTAAAATAAAGAATTAAAATAAAAAATATTGCTATACTCACCTCTCCGACGCAGCCTGGATCTCACCGAGGGAACCGGCAGCGTTCTTTGCTTAAAATGCGCGCGTTTCCTGCCTCCCGTGACGTCACGGCTTGTGATTGGTCACGTGCCGCCCATGTGACCACGACGCGACCAATCACAGCAAGCCGTGACGTAATTTTCAGGTCCTGAATGCCTAATTCTAGGCATTCAGGATTTTAAAATTACGTTACGGCTTGTGATTGGTCGCGTCGCGGTCACATGGGCGACGCGACCAATCACAAGCCGTGACGTCACGAGAGGCAGGAAACGCGCGCATTTTAAAATTACATCATGGCTTGTGATTGGTTGCGTGCCGCCCATGTGACCGCGACGCGACCAATCACAGCAAGCCGTGACGTAATTTCAGGTCCTGAATGCCTAATTCTGCATTCAGGACCTGAAAATTACGTCACGGCTTGCTGTGATTGGTCGCGTCGCGGCCACATGGGCGGCACGTGACCAATCACAAGCCGTTACGTCACGGGAACCAGGAAACGCGCGCATTTTAAGCAAAGAACGCTGCCGGTTCCCTCGGTGAGGTCCAGGCTGCGTCGGAGAGGTGAGTATAGCAATATTTTTTATTTTAATTCTTTATTTTACACATTAATGTTGTTTCAATACCGATACCCGATACCACAAAAGTATCGGATCTCGGTATCGGAATTCCGATACCCGCAAGTATCGGCCGATGCCCGATACTTGTGGTATCGGAATGCTCAACACTAGCCATAACTATTTTCATCCTGACCTTTTGAAAATACTTTGAACCACAATGCACAAATTACTTTTCTAAAAGTATTCATCCTCGTTTGCCTTACAGCATAAAAATTACACAGGATTACATCAGGACAGAATAAAACAATGAAATGCATGTTTAACAAGTAATATTTTTTCCAAGCAGTAGCACATACTTAGATAAATTGAAATCACTGTAAAGATTACAATGGGTTAATGATCTGAAGAAGGCAAATGCAACTGAAAGGTAATTTCCATAAAATCTGCAAAAATCAGCAAGGGCTCTAGATCCAAGTGTATGCTTTTTTTCAATCATCACACGAATATTCTTTCATAATAACCTTATCCTAGCCATGAATATAAAAGTGAAATAAGCCCACGGGAGATTTGCGTTCATCTGACTCTGCATTCCTATTATGTTCAATAATGGCACTGATTTCTTGAAAAATATCTTTATTTTCTTCTCCAGATAGGCTGTAGTATTAGGTAAACTTTACATTCTGAATGAGCGTAAAACAATTACCAGTCTTATTAACAAAATTAGCTGCAGTAAATTACCAGAAGGAAACTGAAGCTATTTAGCTCCTAATTACATGTCACTTATTTCACCAACCAAAGGATATAAAGAAAATAATTAAATTTATTGATACTGTGTGGAGAATTCCTATGGGCACCTGAATATTCTGAAGCTTGTTAGTTTTGTTTCATATTTTTGTTATTTTCAGACTTTCGAGTATGGGCATATGAAACTACCCACACCAGTTCTTCTATTTTAATGAAAGTGTTCGTTATCTAATTATTGTTCAGTGAATTTTCTATAATTTTCGCAACATGCCAAATATGGTAAACCTGTTGTTGTTTTATATAGCTTATTAAAATGTATTTTTTAACACATTGTAAAATGCTGAGTTCTAGAATAAGTGAAATAACTGCAGTTTAAAATACTCCCCACTTATGGGGTAACCCTTATATCAAATTTTTATTTATTTATTTTAGTTCACTAAATGGACAGAAAAAAACAAATAGGCATATATAAAATGTATTAAAGGTGGCCTCTCTAATCACAGCCACCCTGGTGCTGCCACACCAACTAGAAGGAGAACATACCGTATTATTACACTTCAAACCCTATTATATCCAAATGGTACAATATGGAATATGTAAAGTGGTTGTCTAGATGAGTTAATCCTTGTAATCCCTTCTTGACTTTTTGCGCTTTCGTTTTTTTATCCCTTTATTCCAACAGCCACAGAGATTGACAGTGAGATTTAACTGGTTAAAGATGTATGGGTAAAAATGTTGGCTTTTCATGCGAGTCCACATCAAAGGCACGGATATGACCTTTGATGTAAATATATGCTTTAAAGGTCATGAAGGTGTTAAATTAGGGCTCATGCAGATGACCGTATAATCAGTCTAAGTGCGATCCGACAAGACAGATAAGATCACACTTGGATCAATGTTGTTCTCTAGGGCAGTGCACATATCCAATTTTTTCCTTACACCGAGTCAGCCCGTAAATCAGATGCAAGTCAATGAATCCGCGGAAAACATTGTGTCACAAAGTGACTGCCCTAGCGTGACACGACCCGACGAGTGGAAGGTCACCAAATGGCGAAACACACAAGGGTACACCGGGGACACAATAACAACGGTGGGCCTTGACAATTGGGAATGGGGAAATGGACACCTCCTGCACTCACCTGAGGCTGTAACTTAATCTCCCAGATGTCCCTATATGGGTTCTTTCACCCCATCACCGAGCAGGATACCTAAACCCTCACTTGCCCTGCTAATATCCCTAAGTAGGGAATTGGCAAATGAAGACAGTGGTCCAACCGCTGCACTAAAACAACACAATGTTAGGTAAGACAGACAACACCGGGAGGGGAGGAAAACCTGACATCAACTCCCGGTGGCCTGAAAGGAAAAAAGTTTTAATATGAAATGCCAAATCTGCCACAGATCCAAAAATGAATCGTGACACATTGGACGATAACTGAGTGTAGTCTGATTTTCACAGACTAGTAGAATGGAGAAAGGTGAGAAATCTCTTTTTCCACACTTTCCTTATCCAGGAAGGTTGTGTCACACTGTGATCACACTCTGATCAATGTAAGATAAGAGTCTAGTAAGAGTGTGCATATCATAATATGCCTGATTCTCTCAGGTGAGAGAAAATCTACACTGGTGTGGCCCTAGCCTTAATATGAGAAATTATGTCTCAATTTGGCTAAATGTAATTATTGAAAATTTAAAAAATCAAATAGAAATCTAGGTCAATGTTCTGTAAGTCATGGGCAGCTGATGGACATGGGCATTGATGGCCATCAATGGCTATCAGTTCTGCCATGTACCAGAGCCTATTAGACTGCATATTAGCTTTTCAATAAAGGAATATTTCAGTGTTCTATGCATGTGATCAAGGAAAGCAGACATTTATTCCATGAGTTGATTTGATTACAGCGATATCATATTAACAGCATTTTTATGATTTAGTACTAAATAAAAACATGTTTAACCACCTAACGACCGCCGATATGCCTTTTAACGGCGGCTGCTAAGGGTACTTAAACCACAGCGCCGTTAATTAACGGCGCTGCGGAAAAAGTGAATAGCACCCCCCAGAGTCGGATTTTCTCTAGGGTCTCGGTTACCGGGGGTAGCCGAGACCCCAGAGAACATGATTCGGGGGTTTTTTACCGACCCCCGAGTTGCGATCGCCGGTAATTAACCTTTTACCGGCGGTCTAAAAAAAAAAAAAACACGCGATTTCCCATTTAATTTCTCTGTCCTCCGACTTGATCGCACATCAGAGGACAGAGGAATGGGGTTCCCAATCGCCCCCGATAGCCCCCCGATACTCACCTGTCTCCCCCGGTGCTCCTCGTGGCTCCCGATAGGCGCCGCCATCTTCTTCCGGCAAAAAAATGGCGGGCGCATGCGCAGTGCGCCCGCCGGCCGGCACCCGGGAGATCTTTGGGGTCTCGGCTGCCGGGGGTAGCCGAGACCCCAAAGATCATGATCGGGGTCGGTTTTTACCGACCCCTGTTTTGCGATCGCCGGTAATTAACTGTTCACCAGTAGGGTTGAGCGACTTTCATTTTTTTAAGATCGAGTCGGGTTTTGTGAAACCCGACTTTGTCCAGAGTCGAGTCGAGTGCAGTCGGCCGATTATCGCTAAAAGTCGGGGATCGACCGAAACACGAAACCCAATGCAAGTCAATGGGGAAGCATAGTCGGCAGTGAGTGGAGGCCAGGAAAACACCTACAGTGCCCATTTTAATGCCAAAAACATCCATTCTTGTTTCTGAAGCTTGTCAATCTTAATTAACTTTATAATAATAGTTGGGCATAGGAAATTGGGGGTCATTTGGCAAAAGTTGTGGGGGGAGTAGGGCTGGCTCAAGTTTTTCGTGGGCCCAGGAAATGCGGACTACGTCACGGCGGTGTTGCAGGGAGAGGTAAGTATTTCAACGTTGCAAGTGCTGTGATCCTGAGCAAGCAGGGGGGGCCACTCGTTCGCATTGGCACTGGCACAGGGCCCCTCAAAGTACGGCGGTGTGTTTGCATGGTGGGGGCGCCTCCCACCAGCAGCGACACTTTTGCGTACTCTGATGGGCCCTGTGCCAGTGACGTCGCCAACGAGTATGCCCCCCCACCTGATGAAGGAACCTGCACTTTCATCTGCACCTTCCTCTTTGTCCCTGTGTAAGGTGGTATAACATGCGGGAAGGGGAACCTTACTTTCAGCAGGGTCAGATTCTGGCTGTGTAGAGTACAAGGGGAATGTAGTGGTCTAGGTCAATGTACCAGCAGACTCATCTAGCAGTGGCTGGGCAATGGGCAGGATGAGGAGGAAACAGATATAGGGCCAAAGAATAAAGTAGGCTAAATGCAGTTCAAAATTGGTAACAGGACTAAACAGGCGGCATTGCTTTGTTCAGTGGAGTAGCAAACCCAAGAGCAGCAGACACTGTTTCAAGGGCCTAACCATACTAGTAGGCCAAATGCAGTTTAATATCTGATAGTATAGGCCGAAAGCCAGAATGTGGAAGCTCAGCTTTGTTCAGTTGAGGACAACACCAGGCAGGGGCAGACACCTTTAGTAGGCCGGAACAGCCAATTTTTTTAAAAAAACAGCAGTTAATAAGAGGCCGAAGGTAGAAGCTCAGCTTTATTCAGTTGAGGACAACACCAGGCAGGGGCAGACACCTTTAGTAGGCCGGAACAGCCAATTTAATTTTTAAAAATCATAATTTGGAACAGAAGGTTGAAGCACAGCTTTATTCAGTTGAGGACAACACCAGGCAGGGGCAGACACCTTTAGTAGGCCGGAACAGCCAATTTTTAAAAAAACCAGCAGTTAATAAGAGGCCGAAGGTAGAAGCTCAGCTTTATTCAGTTGAGGACAACACCAGGCAGGGGCAGACACCTTTAGTAGGCCGGAACAGCCAATTTCATTTTAAAAAATCATAATTTGGAACAGAAGGTTGAAGCACAGCTTTATTCAGTTGAGGACAACACCAGGCAGGGGCAGACACCTTTAGTAGGCCGGAACAGCCAATTTTTTAAAAAAACAGCAGTTAATAAGAGGCCAAAGGTAGAAGCTCAGCTTTATTCAGTTGAGGACAACACCAGGCAGGGGCAGACACCTTTAGTAGGCCGGAACAGCCAATTTCATTTTTAAAAATCATAATTTGGAACAGAAGGTTGAAGCACAGCTTTATTCAGTTGAGGACAACACCAGGCAGGGGCAGACACCTTTAGTAGGCCGGAACAGCCAATTTTTAAAAAAACCAGCAGTTAATAAGAGGCCGAAGGTAGAAGCTCAGCTTTATTCAGTTGAGGACAACACCAGGCAGGGGCAGACACCTTTAGTAGGCCGGAACAGCCAATTTCATTTTTAAAAATCATAATTTGGAACAGAAGGTTGAAGCACAGCTTTATTCAGTTGAGGACAACACCAGGCAGGGGCAGACACCTTTAGTAGGCCGGAACAGCCAATTTTAAAAAAAAACAGCAGTTAATAAGAGGCCGAAGGTAGAAGCTCAGCTTTATTCAGTTGAGGACAACACCAGGCAGGGGCAGACACCTTTAGTAGGCCGGAACAGCCAATTTCATTTTTAAAAATCATAATTTGGAACAGAAGGTTGAAGCACAGCTTTATTCAGTTGAGGACAACACCAGGCAGGGGCAGACACCTTTAGTAGGCCGGAACAGCCAATTTTTTTAAAAAACAGCAGTTAATAAGAGGCCGAAGGTAGAAGCTCAGCTTTATGCAGTTGCAGCTTCTTGGCAATAATATAAAGAAGTCGCGACAGGACAACACTCGGTGGATGCCATATCTGTGTTTTCAATGGAAAATAACCTTTCAGTTAACTACTTGCAGGAGAAAGTTTTTGTAGCTGGTGGCCAATTTTTTTTAAAAAAAAGCAGTTAATAAGAGGCAGAAGGTAGAAGCTCAGCTTTATTCAGTTGCAGCTTCTTGGCAATAATATAAAGAAGACGCGACAGGACAACACTCGGTGGATGCCATATCTGTGTTTTCAATGGAAAAAAACCTTTCAGTTAACTACTTGCAGGAGAAAGTTTTTGTAGCTGGTGGCCAATTTTTGTACTGTACCAGTTTTTTGTTGTATGTGTTTTTGTTTTTAATGTTAAAATGTCTGCATTTGATATCTCTCCAGTATTTTCTTTTTTATAAGCAAAATACTGCAGTCTTACATCGGTTACATGGATACACGGGCAGGCAGCTTGGTGGTCAGTGGAGGAGTATTTAAAGTAGAGACCGCAGACAGGCTATCAAAGGCCTAAAATAACAAACAATAGGCTCATGGCAGTTTTACATCGGTTACATGGATACACGGGCAGGCAGCTTGGTGGTCAGTGGAGGAGTATTTAAAGTAGGGACCGCAGACAGGCTATCAAAGGCCTAAAATAACAAACAATAGGCTCATGGCTGTTTTACATCGGTTACATGGATACACGGGCAGGCAGCTTGGTGGTCAGTGGAGGAGTATTTAAAGTAGGGACCGCAGACAGGCTATCAAAGGCCTAAAATAACAAACAATAGGCTCATGGCAGTTTTACATCGGTTACATGGATACACGGGCAGGCAGCTTGGTGGTCAGTGGAGGAGTATTTAAAGTAGGGACCGCAGACAGGCTATCAAAGGCCTAAAATAACAAACAACAGGCTCATGGCTGTTTTACATCGGTTACATGGATACACGGGCAGGCAGCTTGGTGGTCAGTGGAGGAGTATTTAAAGTAGGGACCGCAGACAGGCTATCAAAGGCCTAAAATAACAAACAATAGGCTCATGGCAGTTTTACATCGGTTACATGGATACACGGGCAGGCAGCTTGGTGGTCAGTGGAGGAGTATTTAAAGTAGGGACCGCAGACAGGCTATCAAAGGCCTAAAATAACAAACAATAGGCTCATGGCAGTTTTACATCGGTTACATGGATACACGGGCAGGCAGCTTGGTGGTCAGTGGAG
Source organism: Ranitomeya variabilis (assembly GCF_051348905.1). Lineage (NCBI taxonomy): Eukaryota > Metazoa > Chordata > Amphibia > Anura > Dendrobatidae > Ranitomeya > Ranitomeya variabilis. The sequence goes on from NC_135236.1 coordinate 309,708,981, forward strand.
GAGTATTTAAAGTAGGGACCGCAGACAGGCTATCAAAGGCCTAAAATAACAAACAATAGGCTCATGGCAGTTTTACATCGGTTACATGGATACACGGGCAGGCAGCTTGGTGGTCAGTGGAGGAGTATTTAAAGTAGGGACCGCAGACAGGCTATCAAAGGCCTAAAATAACAAACAATAGGCTCGTGGCTGTTTTACATCGGTTACATGGATACACGGGCAGGCAGCTTGGTGGTCAGTGGAGGAGTATTTAAAGTAGGGACCGCAGACAGGCTTTCAAAGGCCTAAAATAACAAACAATAGGCTCATGGCAGTTTTACATCGGTTACATGGATACACGGGCAGGCAGCTTGGTGGTCAGTGGAGGAGTATTTAAAGTAGGGACCGCAGACAGGCTATCAAAGGCCTAAAATAACAAACAATAGGCTCATGGCAGTTTTACATCGGTTACATGGATACACAGGCAGCATTGTGGTCAGTGGAGGAGTATTGCAAGGAGTGTCTGTCCCAGTACTCCCAAAATATAAATAGATGTTAATGTCTCGCAAAACAACCAAAAAAAAAAAAAGGTGGCATACTTAGGTACAGGGGTGGGCTCATCTGCTGAGTTTCTGACAAAGTAATTTGGCAGTAACTATTTAATGGTGCCAATATAGGACACAGACACAGACTACTTTAAGTTGCATCATAGATGTCTACAAATTTGTATTGTCAGTGCCAGACATTGAATGATGTCAGCGAATAGACTAAAGATTGGTGGAGCTGTGCGACATAATTTTGCACGTGGTAGAGCACAGTTTGAGCTGGGGGAGGGGGGAACTCTCTTGAGGCCGGCGGGACCGCCCCAGGGCCCCTCATGTTACAACGGTGTGTCTGACGTTGGGTGCGCACCACCACCGCCAGAGACACTACATTGTACTATGAGGGACCCAGTAGCAATGCCGTCAACCAAAAGCGAGCACACCCACCTCTTCAGACAAACAGCAGTCTCACGGGTGCTTGCGCCAAGTCGCGATACCACGGCCCCGTGTGGGGAGTTTGGCCATTTAGGGAGGTGTAAACATGTCGTATGCTGTACAATCAGCTGCAGCAAATTAGACATTAGAAAAGTAATTCACAGGCAAGAGCTTTTCATAGGAAAGCTAGGTGTCGGCCGGGCAAGGTGGGGCAAAAGATTTCGAAATCCAGTTGTGATTCATTTTAATGAATGTTAGATCGTCAACATTTTGGGTAGCCAGACGAGTCCTTTTTTTGGTTAATATTGAACCTGCAGCACTGAATACTCTTTCTGATAGGACACTTGCTGCCGGGCAAGCAAGCTCCTGCAATGCATATTCTGCCAATTCTGGCCAGGTGTCTAATTTTGATGCCCAGTAATCAAATGGGAATGACGGTTGAGGGAGAACATCGATAAGGGATGAAAAATAGTAACCATACTGGACAAATGTTGTCTCCTGTCACTTTCAATTGATGCAGCAGTACCTGTCCTGTCTGCGGTCATAGCAAAATCACTCCACAACCTGGTCAGAAAACCCCTCTGTCCAACGCCACTTCTGATGTGTGCACCCCTAACACTCCTAGTCTGCTGCCCCCTGGAGCTCGTGTGAGAACGATCACGTGCGCTGTGTGCTGGGAATGCCTGAAGCAAACGGTCAACAAGAGTTGATTGTTTGGTTGCTAATATTAGTTCCAAGTTCTCATGTGGCATAATATTTTGCAATTTGCCTTTATAGCGTGGATCAAGGAGGCAGGCCAACCAGTAATCGTCATCGTTCATCATTTTCGTAATGCGTGTGTCCCTTTTTAGGATACGTAAGGCATAATCCGCCATGTGGGCCAAAGTTCCAGTTGTCAAATCTCCGGTTGTGATTGGTTGAGGGGCAGTTTCAGGCAAATCTACGTCACTTGTGTCCCTCAAAAAACCAGAACCCGGCCTTGCCACGCAACCAATTTCCAGTGCCCCCGGGAAAGCTTCCGCATTACAAATATACTCATCCCCATCATCCTCCTCGTCCTCCACCTCCTCTTTGCCCGCTACCTCGTCCTGTACACTGCCCTGACCAGACAATGGCTGACTGTCATCAAGGCTTTCCTCTTCCTCTGGTGCAGACGCCTGTTCCTTTATGTGCGTCAAACTTTGCATCAGCAGACGCATTAGGGGGATGCTCATGCTTATTACGGCGTTGTCTGCACTAACCAGCCGTGTGCATTCCTCAAAACACTGAAGGACTTGACACAGGTCTTGTAGCTTCGACCACTGCACACCTGACAACTCCATGTCTGCCATCCAACTGCCTGCCCGTGTATCCTCCCACAAATACATAACAGCACGCCTCTGTTCGCACAGTCTCTGAAGCATGTGCAGTGTTGAGTTCCACCTTGTTGCAACGTCTATGATTAGGCGATGCTGGGGAAGGTTCAAAGACCGCTGATAGGTCTGCATACGGCTGGCGTGTACAGGCGAACGTCGGATATGTGAGCAAAGTCCACGCACTTTGAGGAGCAGGTCGGAGAACCCAGGATAAGTTTTCAATAAGCACTGCACCACCAGGTTTAAGGTGTGAGCCAGGCAAGGAATGTGTTTCAGTTGGGAAAGGGAGATGGCAGCCATGAAATTCCTTCCGTTATCACTCACTACCTTGCCTGCCTCAAGATCTACTGTGCCCAGCCACGACTGCGTTTCTTGTTGCAAGAACTCGGACAGAACTTCCGCGGTGTGTCTGTTGTCGCCCAAACACTTCATAGCCAATACAGCCTGCTGACGCTTGCCAGTAGCTGGCCCATAATGGGACAACTGGTGTGCAACAGTGTCATCTGCCGATGGAGTGGTTGGCCGACTGCGGTCTGTGGAAGAGCTGTAGCTTCTGCAGGAGGACGAGGAGGAGGAGGAGGAGGGGGTGCGAACGCCTACAGCCAACTGTTTCCTAGACCGTGGGCTAGGCACAACTGTCCCGAAATTGATGTCCCCTGTGGACCCTGCATCCACCACATTCACCCAGTGTGCCGTGATGGACACATAACGTCCCTGGCCATGCCTACTGGTCCATGCATCTGTAGTCAGGTGCACCTTTGTACTCACAGATTGCCTGAGTGCATGGACGATGCGCTGTTTAACGTGCTGGTGCAGGGCTGGGATGGCTTTTCTTGAAAAAAAGTGTCGACTGGGTAGCTCGTATCGTGGTTCAGCGTACTCCATCAGGGCTTTGAAAGCTTCGCTTTCAACTAACCGGTAGGGCATCATCTCTAACGAGATTAGTCTAGCTATGTGGGCGTTAAAACCCTGTGTACGTGGATGCGAGGATAAGTACTTCCTTTTTCTAACCAGAGTCTCATGTAGTGTGAGCTGAACTGGAGAGATGGAGATCGTGGAACTTGCGGGTGTGCCGGTGGACCTGGCAGACTGAGAGACGGTTGGAGACGGTATTGTTTCTGTCGGTGCCCTAGATGCAATATTTCCTCCTACAAAACTGGTGATTCCCTGACCCTGACTGCTTTTGGCTGTCAAAGAAACCTGCACAGATACTGCCGGTGGTGCGGAAAATGGTGGCCTTACAGTGACGGAAGGGATGTTGCGTTGCTGACTAGCTTCATTGGCCGAGGGTGCTACAACCTTAAGGGACGTTTGGTAGTTAGTCCAGGCTTGAAAATGCATGGTGGTTAAGTGTCTATGCATGCAACTAGTATTGAGACTTTTCAGATTCTGACCTCTGCTTAAGCTAGTTGAACATTTTTGACAGATGACTTTGCGCTGATCAATTGGATGTTGTTTAAAAAAATTCCAGACTGCACTCTTCCTAGCATCGGATCCCTTTTCAGGGATTGCAGACTGAGCTTTAACCGGATGGCCACGCTGTCCTCCAACAGGTTTTGGCTTTGACACGCGTTTTGGGCCAGATACGGGCCCGGCAGATGGAACCTGTTGCGATGTTGATGCCTGCTGCGGCCCCTCCTCCACCTCCGCTTCTGAACTACTGCCGCCTGCACCCTGTTCCCCCAATGGCTGCCAATCGGGGTCAACAACTGGGTCATCTATTACCTCCTCTTCGAGCTCGTGTGCAACTTCGTCTGTGTCACTGTGTCGGTCAGTGGTATAACGTTCGTGGCGGGGCAACATAGTCTCATCAGGGTCTGATTGCGGATCAGTACCCTGAGAGGGCAATGTTGTGGTCTCAGTCAAAGGAGCAGCATAGTACTCTGGCTGTGGCTGTGCATCAGCGCACTCCATGTCAGAATCTACTTGTAATGGGCATGGCCTGTTAAGTGTTTCACTTTCTAAGCCAGGGACGGTATGTGTAAAGAGCTCCATGGAGTAACCCGTTGTGTCGCCTGCTGCATCCTTCTCTCTTGTTGTTGTTTTTGCTGAGGAGGACAAGGAAGCGACTTGTCCCTGACCGTGAACATCCACAAGCGACGCGCTGCTTTTACATTTACCAGTTTCAGAAGAGGAGGCAAAAGAGCTAGAGGCTGAGTCTGCAATGTAAGCCAAAACTTGCTGTTGCTGCTCCGGCTTTAAAAGAGGTTTTCCTACTCCCAGAAAAGAAAGCTTTCGAGGCCTTGTGTAGCCAGATGACGAAACAGCCTCCACAGCTCCAGACTTAGGTGGAATATTTTTATCCCCACGACCACCTGATGCTCCACTACCACTACCATCATTACCAGCTGACAATGAACGCCCACGGCCACGACCTCTTGCACCAGACTTCCTCATTGTTTGAAAAACTTAACCAAATTAACTTTATTTGTTGCTGTCAAACAACTTACATGTTGAGCTATAACTTCAGTATGATTTCAATATCCCTTAACAGGTTGGTGAGACCACAAGGAAAATCAGGCACAATGTTACACACTCTGTTTTCTGTGGCACCAAATCACAGAGATGACACACACGCAGGACTGTCACTCAAGCACAAATGTCAATATTAATCTCCCTCCTATTTTTTTTTTTTTTCTCAGGGAGACTTTAGAAACCAAATAAGATAAAATGTTTTTTTCAGGGAGACTTTAGAAACCAAATAATAAAATAAAATAAAAAAAAGGCTTTCTATGGCCCACTGAGTGAGAGATGGCACACACAGGAGTGGCACACAAGCCCTGACTGAGGCCAATATTTTTCTCCCTCTGATTGATGTAGTGTTTTTTTTAAAGGTAGATTTTAGAACCCAAATCAAGCAAAAAAATAAATAGGCTTTCTATGGCCCACTGAGTGAGAGATGGCACACACAGGAGTCAGGAGTGGCACACAAGCCCTGACTGAGGCCAATATTTTTCTCCCACTGATTGATGTAGTGTTTTTTTGTTAAGGTAGATTTTCGAACCCAAATCAAGGAAAAAAATAAATAGGCTTTCTATGGCCCACAATTTGAGAGAGAGAGGTGGCACACCCAGGAGTCAAGACTGGCACACAAGCTGAAAGGGCAATATTAATCTCCCACTGTTTTTTTTTTATTTTTTTTTTTTCAGGGAGACTTTAGAAACCAAATAATAAAATAAAATAAAAAAAAGGCTTTCTATGGCCCACTGAATGAGAGATGGCACACACAGGAGTGGCACACAAGCCCTGACTGAGGCCAATATTTTTCTCCCACTGATTGATGGAGTTTTTTTTTTTTAAGGTAGATTTTTGAACCCAAATCAAGGAAAAAAATAAATAGGCTTTCTATGGCCCACAATTTGAGAGAGAGAGGTGGCACACCCAGGAGTCAAGACTGGCACACAAGCTGAAAGGGCAATATTAATCTCCCACTGTTTTTTTTTATTTATTTTTTTTTCAGGGAGACTTTAGAAACCAAATAATAAAATAAAATAAAAAAAAGGCTTTCTATGGCCCACTGAATGAGAGATGGCACACACAGGAGTGGCACACAAGCCCTGACTGAGGCCAATATTTTTCTCCCACTGATTGATGTAGTGTTTTTTTTAAAGGTAGATTTTAGAACCCAAATCAAGCAAAAAAATAAATAGGCTTTCTATGGCCCACTGAGTGAGAGATGGCACACACAGGAGTCAGGAGTGGCACACAAGCCCTGACTGAGGCCAATATTTTTCTCCCACTGATTGATGTAGTGTTTTTTTGTTAAGGTTGATTTTCGAACCCAAATCAAGGAAAAAAATAAATAGGCTTTCTATGGCCCACAATTTGAGAGAGAGAGGTGGCACACCCAGGAGTCAAGACTGGCACACAAGCTGAAAGGGCAATATTAATCTCCCACTGTTTTTTTTTTTTTTATTTTTTTTCAGGGAGACTTTAGAAACCAAATAATAAAATAAAATAAAAAAAAAGGCTTTCTATGGCCCACTGAATGAGAGATGGCACACACAGGAGTGGCACACAAGCCCTGACTGAGGCCAATATTTTTCTCCCACTGATTGATGGAGTTTTTTTTTTTTAAGGTAGATTTTTGAACCCAAATCAAGGAAAAAAATAAATAGGCTTTCTATGGCCCACAATTTGAGAGAGAGAGGTGGCACACCCAGGAGTCAAGACTGGCACACAAGCTGAAAGGGCAATATTAATCTCCCACTGTTTTTTTTTTATTTATTTTTTTTCAGGGAGACTTTAGAAACCAAATAATAAAATAAAATAAAAAAAAGGCTTTCTATGGCCCACTGAATGAGAGATGGCACACACAGGAGTGGCACACAAGCCCTGACTGAGGCCAATATTTTTCTCCCACTGATTGATGGAGTTTTTTTTTTTTAAGGTAGATTTTCGAACCTAAATCAAGGAAAAAAATAAATAGGCTTTCTATGGCCCACAATTTGAGAGAGAGAGGTGGCACACCCAGGAGTCAAGACTGGCACACAAGCTGAAAGGGCAATATTAATCTCCCACTGTTTTTTTTTTTTTTTTTTTCAGGGAGACTTTAGAAACCAAATAATAATAATTAAAAAAAAAAGGCTTTCTATGGCCCACTGAGTGAGAGATGGCACACACAGGAGTCAGGAGTGGCACAAAAGCCCTGACTGAGGCCAATATTTTTCTCCCACTGATTGATGTAGTGTTTTTTTTAAAGGTAGATTTTAGAACCCAAATCAAGCAAAAAAATAAATAGGCTTTCTATGGCCCACTGAGTGAGAGATGGCACACACAGGAGTCAGGAGTGGCACACAAGCCCTGACTGAGGCCAATATTTTACTCCCACTGATTGATGTAGTGTTTTTTTTAAAGGTAGATTTTAGAACCCAAATCAAGCAAAAAAATAAATAGGCTTTCTATGGCCCACTGAGTGAGAGATGGCACACACAGGAGTCAGGAGTGGCACACAAGCCCTGACTGAGGCCAATATTTTTCTCCCACTGATTGATGTAGTGTTTTTTTTAAAGGTAGATTTTAGAACCCAAATCAAGCAAAAAATAAATAGGCTTTCTATGGCCCACTGAGTGAGAGATGGCACACACAGGAGTGGCACACAAGCCCTGACTGAGGCCAATATTTTTCTCCCACTGATTGATGTAGTATTTTTTTTAAAGGTAGATTTTAGAACCCAAATCAAGCAAAAAAATAAATAGGCTTTCTATGGCCCACTGAGTGAGAGATGGCACACACAGGAGTGGCACACAAGCCCTGACTGAGGCCAATATTTTTCTCCCACTGATTGATGGAGTTTTTTTTTTTTAAGGTAGACTTTCGAACCCAAATCAAGGAAAAAAATAAATAGGCTTTCTATGGCCCACAATTTGAGAGAGAGAGGTGGCACACCCAGGAGTCAAGACTGGCACACAAGCTGAAAGGGCAATATTAATCTCCCACTGTTTTTTTTTTAATTTTTTTTTTTCAGGGAGACTTTAGAAACCAAATAATAAAATAAAATTAAAAAAAAGGCTTTCTATGGCCCACTGAATGAGAGATGGCACACACAGGAGTGGCACACAAGCCCTGACTGAGGCCAATATTTTTCTCCCACTGATTGATGTAGTGTTTTTTTGTTAAGGTAGATTTTAAAACCCAAATCAAGGAAAAAATAAATAGGCTTTCTATGGCCCACTGAGTGAGAGACGGCACACACAGGGATGGCACTCTAGCAGAAATGCCAATCTTAACCTCCCACAAAAAAAAAAAAAAAAACAGGGACTGTCCTACAATTACTATCTCCCTGCAGTAATCTCAGCCAGGTATGGCAGGCAGCAATAGGAGTGGACTGATGCACAAATTAAATAAAAAGTGTGGACAAACAAAAAAGATAGCTGTGCAGAAAGGAAGGAACAAGAGGATATGTTCTTTGAAAAAAGCAGTTGGTTTCCACAGTGGCGTACACACAGCAATACAGCTATCACAGAGCCTTCTAGGGCAGCCCAATGAGCTACAGCGCTGAGAGAAAAAAAAAAAATTAGCTTCCACTGTCCCTGCACACCGAAGGTGGTGTTGGACAGTGGAAATCGCTACAGCACAAGCGGTTTGGTGGTTTATGGACCCTGCCTAACGCTCTCCCTGCTTGTGACGAAGCGGCAGCAACCTCTCCCTAAGCTCAGATCAGCAGCAGTGAGATGGCGGTCGGCGGGAACGCCCCTTTATAGCCCCTGTGACGCCGCAAACAGCAAGCCAATCACTTCAATGCCCTTCTCTAAGATGGTGGGGACCAGGACCTATGTCATCACGCTGCCCACACTCTGCGTTCACCTTCATTGGCTGAGAAATGGCGCTTTTCGCGTCATTGAAACGCGACTTTGGCGCGAAAGTCGCGTACCGCATGGCCGACAAGCACAGGGGTCGGATAGGGTTTCATGAGACGCCGACTTAGCCAAAAGTCGGCGACTTTTGAAAATGAACGACCCGTTTCGCTCAACCCTATTCACCAGCGACCGCAAAAAAAAAAAAAAAGCGATGTGTAATTCTCTGTCCTCTGATGTGATCTCTCATCAGAGGACAGAGAAATAGGGGGATTCGGGGACCCTATCATACTTACCGGTGTCCCTGGGTCCTCCTGTGTCATCTTCTGGCCGCCGGCTTCTTCCTTCTGTAAGAAAATGGTGGGCACATGCGCAGTGCGCCCGCCATGATCTGCCGGCTGGCAGCTAGAGGAGTTGGGGCTAAATTTAGGGTTACGGTTAGGGCTAGGGTTAGGGTTAGGGTTAGGGCTAGAGTTAGGGCTAGGGTAAGGGCTAGGGTTTGGGTTGGGGCTAAATTTAGGGTTAGGGTTGGGGCTAATTTTAGGGTTAGGGTTGGGGCTAAATTTAGGGTTAGGGCTGGGGCTAAATTTAGGGTTAGGGCTAGGGTTAGGGTTGGGGCTAAAGTTAGGGCTAGGGTTAGAGTTGGGGCTAAATTTAGGGTTAGGGTTGGGGCTAAAGTTAGGACTAGGGTTGCGGCTAAATTTAGGGTTAGAGTTGGGATTAGGGTTTGGATTAGGGTTGACATTAGGGTTACGTTTGGGATTAGGGTTAGGTTTGGGATTAGGGTTAAGGCTAGGGTTGGGATTAGGGGTGTATTGGAATTAGGGTTAGGTTTGAGGTTAGGGTTGAGATTAGGATTAGGGGTGTGTTGGATTTAGGGTTCTGATTAGGGTTATGGTTGTTTTGGGGTAAGGGTTGCGTTATCCTTAGGGTTGTGATTAGGATTATGGATCGGGTTGGCATTGGGTTAGGGTGGGAGTTAGATTTGGGGGGTTTCCACTGTTTAGGTACATCAGGGAGTCTCTAAACGCCACAGCCAATTTTGCGCTCAAAAAGTCAAATGTTGCTCCATCCCTTCCGAGCTCTGCCGTGCACCCAAACAGTGGTTTACCCCCACATATGGGGCATCAGCGTACTCGGAATAAATTGGACAACAACTTTTGGGGTCCAATTTCTCCTGTTACCCTTGTGAAAATAAAAACTTGGGGGCTAAAAAATCTTTTTTGTAGGAAAAAAATGTTTTTTTATTTTCACGACTCTGCATTATAAACTTTTGTGAAGCACTTGGGCATTCAAAGTTCTCACCACACATCTAGATAAGTTCCTTGGGGGCTCTAGTTTCCAAAATGGGGTCACTTGTGGGGGGTTTCTACTGTTTAGGTACATTAGGGTCTCTGCAAATGCAACATAATGCCCTCAAACCATTCTATCAAAGTCTGCATTCCAAAATGGCGTTCCTTCCCTTCCGAGCTCTGTCATGCGCCCAAACAGTGGTTTACCCCAACATATGGGGTATCAGCCTACTCAGCATAAATTGCACAATAAATTTTAGGGTCCAATTTCTCCTGTTACCCTTGTGAAAGCAAAAATTTGGGGGTGAAAAATCATTTTTGTGGAAAAAATATGATTTTTTTTATTTTCATGGCTCTACATTATAAACTTCTGTGAAGCAGTTGGGGGTTCATAGTGCTCATCACACATCTAGATAAGCTCCTTGGGGGGTCTATTTTCCAAAATGGGGTCACGTGTGGGGGGTTTCTACTTTTTAGGTACATCAGGAGCTCTGCAAATGCAACATGACGCCCGCAGACCATCCCATCAAAGTCTGCATTCCAAGCGGCGCTACTTCCCTTCGGAGCCCCGATGGGTGCCCAAACAGTGCCCCCACCCACATATGGGGTATCAGCGTACTCAGGACAAACTGGTAAACAGATTTTGGGGTCCAATGTCTCCTGTTACCCTTGAAAAAATAAAAAATTGCAGGCTAGAAAATCATTTTTGAGGGAAAAAAAGGATTTTTTATTTACACGGCTCTACTTTATAAATTTCTGTGAAGCACTTGGGGGTTTAAAGTGCTCACCACACATCTAGATAAGTTCCTTAAGTGGTCTAGTTTCCAAAATGGGGTCACTTGTGGGGGGTTTCTACTGTTTAGGCACATCAGGGGCTCTCCAAACGTGACATGGTGTCCGATCTCAATTCCAGCTAATTCTACATTGAAAACGTAAAGCGGCACTCCTTCTCTTCCAAGCTCTGCGGTGCGCCCAAACAGTGGTTTACCCCCACATATGGGGTATCGACATACTCAGGAGAAATTGCACAACAACGATTGTGGTCTAATTTCTCCTGTTACCCTTGTCAAAATAAAAATTTGGGGGCAAAAAGATCATTTTTGTAGAAAAAATGCGACTTTTTATTTTCACGGCTCTACGCTATAAACTTCCGTGAAGCACCTGGGGGTTTAAAGTGCTCACCACACATCTAGTTAAGTTCCTTAAGGGGTCTACTTTCCAAAATGGGGTCACTTCTGGGGGGTTTCCACTGTTTAGGCACATCAGGGGCTCTCTAAACGTGACATGGCATCCGATCCCAATTCCAGCCGATTCTGCATTGAAATAGTCAAACGGCGCTCCTTCTCTTCCAAGCTCTGCGGTGCGCCCAAACAGTGGTTTACCCCCACATTTGGGGTATCGGCGTATTCAGGAGAAATTGCACAACAACATTTATGGTTAAATTTCTGTTTTTACACTTGTGAAAATAAAAAAAAATGGTTCTGAAGTAAAATGTTTGCAAAAAAAAGCTAAATGTTAATTTTTGCCTTTCCACATGGTTTCAGTTCTTGTGAAGCACATCAAGGGTTAATAAACTTCTTGAATGTGGTTTAGAGCACCTTTATGGGTGCAGTTTTTAGAATGGTGTCACACTTGGTTATTTTCTATCGTATAGACCCCTCAAAATGACTTCAAATGTGATGTGGTCCCTAAAAAAAATGGTGTTGTAAAAATGAGAAATTGCTGGTCAACTTTTAACCCTTATAACTCCCTAACAAAAAAAAATGTTGTTTCCAAAATTGTGCTGATGTAAAGTAGACATGTGGAAAATATTACGTATTAAGTATTTTGTGTGGGAAATTTTATTTATTAACTATTTTTTGTGACATATCTCTTTGATTTAAGGGGCTAAAAATACAAAGTTTGAAAATTGCAAAATTTTAATTTTTTTTGCCATATTTCTGTTTTTTTCATAAATAATCGCAAGTAATATCGAAGAAATGTTACAACTAGCATGAAGTACAATATGTCATGAAAAAACAGTCTCAGAATCAGCAGGATCCGTTGAAGCATTCCAGAGTTATAACCTCATAAAGTGACAGTGGTCAGAATTGTAAAAATTGGCCTGGTCATTAAGTACCAAATTGGCTCTGTCACTAAGGGGTTAAAGAAAAAAAATCAACATCCTTTTTGGGATCCTACTTTAAGGCTCAAAGTAGCTAATTCAAGACAATTGGCTTTGTGCACGCCAGTCTTAATGATGGGCTTGCTGGCATACAATGAGACAAATTTATTAAGACTCACACCACATACCGTATATACTCGAGTATAAGCCGAGATTTTCAGCCCAAATTTTTGGGCTGAAAGTGCCCCTCTCGGCTTATACTCGAGTCATGATATGTGGTGGGGTCGGCGGGTGAGCACTGTCATATACTCACCTAGTCCCGGCGTTCCTGGCGCTCCCCCTGCCTGTCACACTGTCTTCGGTGCCGCAGCCTCTTCCCCTGAGCGGTCACGTGGGACCGTTCATTAGAGAAATGAATGGGCTGCTCCACCTCCTATAGGGGCGGAGCTGCATAATTCATTTCTCTAATCAGCGGTGCCGGTGACCGCTGACAGAGGAAGAGGCTGCGGCACCGAAGACCAGCTGTCCGGGGGAAGGAGCGGGACGCCGGGAGCAGGTAAGTATCGCATATTCACCTGTCCTCGTTCCACACGCCGGGCGCTGTCTCCATCTTCCCGGCGTCTCTCCGCTCTGACTGTTCAGGCAGAGGGGGCGATGACGCATATAGTGTGCGCGCCGCCCTCTGCCTGATCAGTCAGTGCAGAGAGACGCCGGGAAGATGGCGCCGAGGAGCTGCAAGCAAGACAGGTGAGTATGTGTTTTATTTTTTTTTATTGCAGCAGCAGCAGCAGCACAGCTATGGGGCAATAATGGACGGTGCAGAGCACTATATGGCACAGCTATGGGGCAACGGTGCAGAGCACTATATATATGGCACAGCTATGGGGCAATGGTGCAGAGCACTATATATATGGCACAGCTATGGGGCAATGGTGCAGAGCACTATATGGCACAGCTATGGGGCAACGGTGCAGAGCACTATATATGACACAGCTATGGGGCAATGGTGCAGAGCACTATATGGCACAGCTATGGGGCAACGGTGCAGAGCACTATATGGCACAGCTATGGGGCAACGGTGCAGAGCACTATATGGCACAGCTATGGGGCAACGGTGCAGAGCACTATATGGCACAGCTATGGGGCAGTGGTGCAGAGCACTATATGGCACAGCTATGGGGCAACGGTGCAGAGCACTATATGGCACAGCTATGGGGCAACGGTGCAGAGCACTATATGGCACAGCTATGGGGCAATGGTGCAGAGCATTCTATATATGGCACAGCTATGGGGCAACGGTGCAGAGCACTATATGGCACAGCTATGGGGCAACGATGCAGAGCATTATATATGTGGCACAGCTATGGGGCAACGGTGCAGAGCATTATATATATGGCACAGCTATGGGGCTACGGTGCAGAGCATTATATATATGGCACAGCTATGGGGCAACGGTGCAGAGCATTGTATATATGGCACAGCTTTATGTAGAGCATCTATGGGGCCATAATGAACGGTGCAGAGCATTATATGTGGCACAGCTTTATGTGGAGCATCTATGGGGCCATAATGAACGGTATGGAGCATCTATTTTTAATTTTGAAATTCACCGGTACCTGCTGCATTTTCCACCCTAGGCTTATACTCGAGTCAATAAGTTTTCCCAGTTTTTTGTGGCAAAATTAGGGGGGTCGGCTTATACTCGGGTCGGCTTATACTCGAGTATATACGGTAATACATTTGGAGCATCATCTCAGTTGTGTGTGCCTCACTAGAGTAATTTTACTAGCATAAAAAACACCGACACTTTTGATGAATTTGATAGCTAAGCGTAGCTACATCACATTCGGTCCTGGCAATCCATTTTGAAAGAGCTGCTTCCATCTGACATGAAAATGCCAAAAGTCGCACATTTTTTTGCGCAACTCTGCAATGCGCAAAAAAGTGTTGACTTTTCAAAGTGTTTTACACCTTTTTTCTATCCTATATTTTGTTTAATCAACCCCGATTATGTTTATGAGCGTTTGTTTTTTACTGAATAGTTTGAATATTTTTTATAGAATACATTTGTTGTTTGATTATTTTCCATAAGTAGGATTAGGAAAAAGTAGCAATCCTGCTTTTGTTTTTGCTCTTTTTTCATCCTGTGCACAATTTGTTTAAATATTTTGATGGCGTGTCATGATTTGGCTAATACTTTATATCTACACTCCTCAAAATTGAAATTAAAACATCAAGAAAAAAGCATCATGGAATTATTATAATCACAGCATCGACAGACATGTTAATGACAGGTAAATGGTGAAAATTGGAAGCAAAATTTTCAAAACATTTCGATATAATCAGTATTGAGTATGAGCTCCATTCACAGAAATACATGTACTTACATGCTTTAGCAGGCGATCAATGAGGTTGTAAATGGTTGTCTGAGGAATTGTCTGCCACGCTGAATGTACTTTGGCACGTAAATCATCAAAATGCACAACTCGCAGTTCACTATGTAATTGGACACAAATGACATTCTACATATGCTTGATGGAAGACAAACCTGGAGGTGCTGCAGAGCACGTTTAGGCCACAAAGGCTGTTCACAGTTGCATGAGCAATATGCTTCTTGGCGTTGCATTGAAAAATAGCTTCTGGAACATTCTAAAGAAATTGACGTACCATTTGTTCCACAAACAAATGAATGCAATGCTGATCCCTTAGTGTACCTGGAATAAAGACTAAATTGGTCCATCTACTGTACATTATGCTACTCCACACGATAATCTCAGAAACAGGACCAGTGTGAGGTTCCTTTGTGATGGCTTCTTCATGGCTTTGCCAAACTGGTCTTGTCAGATTCTAAGAATGACAAATAATGATACCATTTTGTACTGCAAGTCAAATTAGACATCACATACCAAGGCTAAGGTGTCTAACAGTGTCTACACAAACATTAAGAAGGAATTTACAAGACAGTGGGCTGCAAACAGATGGCCAGAAACAGGTGTTCCATTTACCTAACTGTTATGGACCTGGTGGTTAGGTGCACCTGGAATGACCTGATGGTTAAACTAGAAGACAGGACAAGCTCTGGGAAGTGGGAACTCTGCTGACCGCAAATCCTAATCCTAACACACACACTAGAAATAGCTGTGGAGCGTACCTAACTCTCCCTAGACGCCTCTTCACAGCCTAAGAGCTAACTACCCCTAAAGATAGGAAAATAAGCCTTACCTTGCCTCAGAAAAATTCCCCAAAGGTAAAGGCAGCCCCCCACATATATTAACTGTGAGTTAAGAGGAAAGTCACAAACACAGGGATGAAACAGGTTTCAGCAAAGGAGGCCAGACTTACTAGATAGACTGAGGATAGGAAAGGGATCTATGTGGTCAGCACAAAAAACTACAAAAAGCCACGCAGAGTGTGCAAAAAGACCCCCGCACCGACTCACGGTGCGGAGGTGCCACTCTGCAACCCAGAGCTTCCAGCTAGCAAGGCAATATCATGATAGCAAGCTGGACTAGAACTTAGCAAGTACTAAGAAACATATTCAGTACACAATGAACAACAAATGAACTAGCAGGGGCTTAGCTTCTGCTGGAGTAGACAGGTCATCAGAAAGATCCGAGAGAGATCTGAACCAGTACTGATACATTGACAGCTGGCATGGAGTAACGATCTGAGTGGAGTTAAATAGAGAAGCCAGCCAGCCGCAAACGAGGGCAGCTGAGGAAGCAACCTCAGAACCAGCAGTTCCACTCACAGCCACCAGAGGGAGTCCACGGACAGACCTCGCCGAAGTACCATTCATGACCACAGGAGGGAGTTCGAGAACAGAATTCACAACACCTAACTCCGCCGTTCTCAAAGTCTATCATGGTGCAGAGAAAGATGGCAATGGAGCCTGTTATGGAGAGCAATCCTCTTTATCGATGAGTCCTGCTTTTGTCTTAGGAGCAATGATAGCTGGAGATTGGTCTGGAGGTCGTAAGCGCAATGTCATTAAGAGACCTTCATGAGAGAACTTAGAAAAGTCACGAGGTGTTTCTTAACAGGACAATGCCAGGCTGCATGTTGCTCATGTTATTGTGAGTAACTAGCATGCCCTAAACGTGCTAAGTTGCCCTGCAGTATCTCCAAATGCCAAGCTTAAATTAGGTGTCTTTGGTCAACATTTGCAAAGTAAGTTGTTAGCAGTCGATCTTGATGGTTTCCATGCCCAAATGTATTCAGCTTGGTAGAAAATTCCTCAGACAGTTATTAACCCCTTAACGACCGCCTATACACCTTTTAACAGTGACAGTTAAGGGTACTTAAACCACAGCGCCGCTTTTTAACGGCGCTGAGGTTTAAGTGTATAGTACCCCCCAGCATCAGAATTTCTCCAGGGTCTTGGCTACCTGGTTAAGACCCCAGAGAACATGATTTGAGTCGGTTTTTACTGACCCTGGTGTTGCAATGACCATTATTAATGGTATATAGATGACCGCAAAAAAAGTCAGATTTTCCATTTAATTTCTCTTTCTTCTGATGTGATTGCACATCAGAGGAGAGAAATAAGGTCTCCCGGTCCCCTGATCACCCCCCCCCAGTACCTCTGGTATCCAGGCATGCCCCCATGAAGTCCCCCGGAACACTGGTGTCTTTTTCTGGAAGAAAATGGCAGGCGCATGCGCAGTGTGCCTGCCAAGATCTGCCGGCCGGCACCCGGCAACAATAGGACATTTTTCCTATTGATTAATTTTGATCACTGTGATAGACCCTATGACAGTGATCAAAATATAAAAAATAGTAAATATAACCCCCTTTATCACCCCCTTAGGGAAAAATAATACAATAAAAATATATATTTATTTCCATTTTTCCATTAGGGTTAGAGTTGGGCTAAAGTGAGAGGGGCTAAAGTTAGGGTTAGGGCTGGGGTTAAGTTAGGGATAGGGTTAGGGATATGGTTTGGGGCTAGGTTTGGGGCTAGGGTTAGGGTTAGGTTTATGGTTAGGGTTATGATTAGGGTTAGGAGTGTGTTGGGGCTAGGTTAGTGGTTAGGTTAGGTTATAGTTAGGGTTGGAATTAGGGTTAGGGGTGTGTTAGGGTTTGAGTTAGAATTCCACTGTTTAGGCACATTAGGGGGTCTCCAAGCGTGACATGGCGTCACCATTGATTCCAGCCAATTTTGCGTTCAAAAAGACAAATGTGCTCCCTCCCTTCTGATCCCTGCCGTGCACCCAAACAGTGGCTTTTCCCCACATATGGGGTATCGGCGTACTCAGGAGAAATTGCAAAACAAGTTTTTTGGTCCATTTTCTCCTGATAACCTTGTGAAAATTAAAAAAAATTGTTCCAAAGTAAAAAAATTTGTGAAAAAATTAAAATGTGACAGTGGTCAGAACTGCAAAAATTGGCTTGGTCATTAAGCACAAAATTGGCTCTGTCACTAAGGGGTTAATAACCTAACTGATAGCATGCCATGGGGTGTCAGTGCGTATATTTCTGTGTGTGGCAAGATATTTAGAACATTTTATTTCCATATTTTCATTATTCGCATATCAGGTCCATCGATACTGTGATTTTCATAATTTCCTACTTGGTGCAGCAATTTCAATTAGGAATGTATTTTACTTTATTTTATTTCAATTTAAATATATATTTTTCATGAAA
Source organism: Ranitomeya variabilis (assembly GCF_051348905.1). NCBI lineage: Eukaryota > Metazoa > Chordata > Amphibia > Anura > Dendrobatidae > Ranitomeya > Ranitomeya variabilis. The sequence continues at coordinate 309,726,630 of NC_135236.1, forward strand.
TAAGTTTTTTCTTTTTTTTTCTTTTTTGGAGGGAGCTGGACTTTAAATTGTAATCCTTTGATCACTTATATTATACATAGTAATCAAAGCATTAACTGTTGGGTTTCTAAAACAAAAGCACATGATAAAACAGTTTTAACTAAAAAAATCTATATACTTTTATAGTATGAATAGAATCAACTTTTTATAGTATAATCCTTTTTTTTACTTTTTATGGAAGAGGATCACTTCAAGCTGTGGTGCTTTGATCATTTACGTAAAACATATCAATCCAAAGCATCAATAACTTTTACCTTTTATTCTTTGCTTTTGTTGAAGAATCTATATAAATTTGTCACATCCAAAACAATACAGCATTAATAGAATCAACTTTATTTATGTATATGCAAAAAATAATAAGCCAAGACGGACAATTTAAAACTAATTAAAATACACAGCAATGTAAACAAATTGAGTGATGTGAAATTTTCCTCATATCTACACCTGGGATGGAGTCAAATCCCAAAAATTCTGGTGTTTTCATTATACCTGCCCATCATACTTGATGGGTGTATTTTTTCATGTCTTAGCAATCAAATATTTATAATTTTTGGGGTCTTCTTTTGTAAGCTGTGTCTAGCAACATATTATTATCAGACACCATTTGGTTTGCTTATATTGCTGATTAATTTATTGGTTTTAAATTACATATCTTGGTCCATTATTTGTTTGCATAAATGTAGAAAAAAGTAAACTTTTTTATACAATATTTTTTGAATGTGCCAGTTTTTAAAATGTAATGGTTTTTTTGCTTTTGTTGCGTGTGGTTTCTTTATTCTGCTTTGTGCAATTTATTTTTATTATGTGGCTCCACCCTATGCATAATTCATTTTAATTGATAGTCCTCTGGCATACTTGGGAGTGCTAGTCAAGCTGCCCAGTTGCCATAGTAAAGTCTCATTTGATGCCATAGTCACCTATGACTTCTGCAGCTATGTAGTTAAAAAAGAAAATTACTTTATTTTCACCCACCCCACTCATTACATGCCAATATGTACATACATGTAGCAAGTAGTGTTGAGCGATACCGTCCGATACTTGAAAGTATCGGTATCGGAAAGTATCGGCCAATACCGGCAAAGTATCGGATCTAATCCGATACCGATACCCGATACCAATACAAGTCAATGGGACTCAAGTATCAGACGGTATCCCTGATGGTTCCCAGGGTCTGAAGGAGAGGAAACTCTCCTTCAGGCCCTGGGATCCATATTAATGTGTAAAAGAAAGAATTAAAATAAAAAATATTGCTATACTCACCTCTCCGACGCAGCCTGGACCTCACCGAGGGAACCGGCAGCGTTCTTTGCTTAAAATGCGCGCGTTTACTTCCTTCTGTGACGTCACGGCTTGTGATTGGTCGCGTGCCGCCCATGTGGCCGCGACGCGACCAATCACAGCAAGCCGTGACGTAATTTTCAGGTCCTCAATGCCTAATTCTAGGCATTCAGGATTTTAAAATTACGTTCCGGCTTGTGATTGGTCGCGTCGCGGTCACATGGGCGACACGGCCAATCACAAGCCGTGACGTCACGGGAGGCAGGAGACGCGTGCATTTTAAAATACGTCACGGCTTGTGATTGGTTGCGTGCCGCCCATGTGACCGCGACGCGACCAATCACAGCAAGCCGTGATGTAATTTTCAGGTCCTGAATGCAGAATTAGGCATTCAGGACCTGAAATTACGTCACGGCTTGCTGTGATTGGTCGCGTCGCGGTCACATGGGCGGCACGCAACCAATCACAAGCCGCGACGTAATTTTAAAATGCGCGCATCTCCTGCCTCCCGTGACGTCACGGCTTGTGATTGGTCGGGTCGCCCATGTGACCGTGACGCGACCAATCACAAGCCGGAACGTAATTTTAAAATCCTGATTGCCTAGAATTAGGCATTGAGGACCTGAAAATTACGTCACGGCTTGCAGTGATTGGTCGCGTCGCGGCCACATGGGCGGCACGCGACCAATCACAAGCCGTGACGTCACGGAAGGAAGTAAACGCGCGCATTTTAAGCAAAGAACGCTGCCGGGTTCCTCGGTGAGGTCCAGGCTGCGTCGGAGAGGTGAGTATAGCAATATTTTTTATTTTAATCTTTCTTTTACACATTAATGTTGTTTCGATACCGATACCCGATACCACAAAAGTATCGGATCTCGGTATCGGAATTCCGATACCCGCAAGTATCGGCCGATACCCGATACTTGCGGTATCGGAATGCTCAACACTAGTAGCAAGACGTGAGTTGTTAGAATGAGTGGGTTTTGGGAGGGAACCAGAGGATGCATTTTCATGTGTCAATTGATAACGGGATGTCCAATAGCATGTGTCAAGGCAGGGGAGAGGGTGCTACAATAAATGTAATTAAATAAATAAATAATACACATTTAACTATGAAACATTTTTCTAAACAACTTTATTTAGCAGTCAGGTATGCTTTATGTAGTGCACTCTGTCAGCATTTTAAACATGGCAACTGTCAGGACATGGAGTAGGACAGACTGCATGAAGCAGACACACACACTAAAACTGTCAGGCTGACTGACATGGATGTTCATTCTTAGTCAGCTGAAGAAAGGTGTTTAACTTTTCCTATAGTCCGGCTCCACTTAGTGTCCTGTCAGGATGACTGAAGAGAGGAATTATTGTTATTATTATATTATTTATTTATATAGCACCATTTATTCCAAGGTGCAGTACATGAGAAGAGGTTGCATGGATTAGTCGGGCATCAGAGTTAAGAATGGACTCGAGAGATGCAAGAGTGTTAGCAGGTAGGCCACATAGAAGGATCTTGCAGTAGGCAAAGAGGGAGATGAAGACGGCAAGCACAAGCATTTTAGTATATTGAAGGCTGGGGAAAGGACAGATTCTGGAAATGCTTTTGAGCTGGAGGAGACAGGAGGTGGTTAGAGCTTGGCTGCGTGGTTTGAAGGACAGGGCAGAGTCAAGGCTTACTTCAAGGCAGCAGATTTAAGGTACAGGGGAAAGCGTGATGTCATTTATTGTGATAGATAGATCAGGTAGGGAAGATATGTGAGATGGAAGAATGATAATGTGTTCAAATTTATCCACATTGAGCTTGAGGAAGTGAGAAGAGAAGAAGGAAGATATGTCTGATAGATACTCCGGGATTCTGAAAAGTAGAGAGATGGCCCAGAGAGGTAGATCTGAGTGCCATCAGCGTACAGATGGTTTTTGAAGCCGTGGAACTCTATAAGTTATCCCAGGCCAAGGTGATACGGATATGTATTTGATTTCAAGATATCCAAAATGGACACTTGCAGACAAAATGGACACTTAGTTGAATATATATATATATATATATATATATATATATAAGAATCACAGATACTGATTAATGTGTGTACGTGCTCGAAGTCATACCTGTCAGCAGGTTTTAGAACACTCAGGTGGACCTTGGTCTGCCAACATGTCCACTGAGCTAATCAAGAATGAAGTAGTGTCTAAGAAAAGACTAAAATCATAAAACTAATGAATATTGATTAACCCCTTTACCCCCAGAGCTTTTTTTGGTTTTGTGTTTTCGTTTTTCGCTCCCCTCCTTCCCAAAGCCATAACTTTATAATTTTTCTGTCAATATGGCCATTTTAGGGCTTATTTTTGTGGGAAGAGTTATACTTTTGAATGACATCATTGATTTTGTGTCACATGTCATGTACTAGGAAATGGGAAAAAAATTCCAAGTGCAGTGAAATTGCAAAACAAAGTTCGATCCCACACTTGTTTTCTGTTCGGCTTTTTTGCTAGGTTCACTAAATGCTAAAACTGACCTGGCATTATGATTCTACAGGTCATTATGAGTTCATAGACATCAAGCATGTCAAGGTTATTTTTTATCTAAGTGGTGAAAAAAAATTCCAAAGTTTTCATTAAAATATTGCGCAATATTCCATTACCCATAGCATCTCTATTTTTCGTGATCTAGGGTTGGTTGAGAGCTATTTTTTTGCGTACCGAGCTGATGTTTTTAATGATACCATGTTGGTGCAGATACGTTCTTTTGATTGCCCGTTATTGCATTTTAATGCAATGTTGCGGCTATCAAAAAAACATAATTCTGGTGTTTTGAATTTTTTCTCTCTACCCAGTTTAGCGATCAGGTTAATACTGTTTTTTACTGATAGATCAGGCGATTCTGATCTATTGACACTATTGTCTGAAACTATTGAGTTTGACAGCGGCATTTAACTAGTTAATAGGTGCAGGCGGAACGCTATTCTGCCCGTGCCTATTGCGGGCACATGTCAGCTGTTTTGGACAGCTGACATGTCCCGGCTTTGATAAGGCTCACCGCCAGAGCCTGCATCAAAGGGGGGGATACTGCCATCGGCGTAAAAGTACTATGTCTTCAATCAAGAGTAGTTCGTTTCCATGCACTCGTTAATCTCTCCGAGAGATACAATTTTGCAACAGACAATTAAGATGATCACTCATTTAGAGTGACCCTAACATTTTGGCTAGTGATGAGTGAGTGTGCTCGTTACTTGAAATTTCCAAGCATGCTCAGGTGTTCTCTGAGTATCTCGGGCGTCCTCGTAGATTATGTTTGTGTTGCCACAGCTGCATGATTTGAGGCTGCTAGACAGCCTGTATATATGTGGGGATTCCCTAACAGGCAATCCCTGCATGTGTTCAGGTTGTCTAACAGCCGCAAATCATTCAGCTACGGCGACACAAACATAATCTACGAGCACACCCAAAATACTCAGCGAACACCTGAGCATGCTCAGAAATCTTGAGTAACGAGCACACTCGCTCATCACTAATTTTGGTGCATCAACGAGGGGCCAGTGCGAAGCCTCCAGATGACCACAGCAGCACCTCATCTCTGCCCAGGACGGACACCACTTTTGGGCCAGGAGACTGCAGCTCCACAGGAGGTAAGAAAATACATCTTCTTACCTAATGACCCTCTAATGCATGTCCGGGCTGGGTTAGAGATAGTCTGCTGTCATCTCTGGACAATAATTGACCATAACTGGAAAGTCCTGAGCCTATGAATCGGTCAAATTCATTTCCTTAATTGTCTGTGAATCTGTGTGTATTCTTGGGACAAGCGAGAGGGTGTGTATACTGCACAGCGCCATCAACAGAGGGAGTAGTGGCATAATAGAACAGGACAATTACCCTGGTTCCGATCTTCCACGATCGATGACCTCAGGTGTGCTCACGTCCGGCTGCGTGACCATCGCAATGAATCACGATAGAGGCATTGTTATACTTCTCCCTGCTTGCATATGAATTGGTAAAACCAGAGTAAAAAGATCCAAGATAGCTAATCATTAGCTGGGCTTTTAACCCCCCTGGGCTTAACCCAAAGGTTGAATCCAGGGTGCCGTGGTGACAAATGTATTAGCTGGACACTACCACTGTTGATCTGTCAAAGGCAGAGTTTGCAAAGTAGCAGTGATAAGAATGTTAACTGTTTTGTGTAAAATTATTAACCATTTCACTACTTGCCACATCGGTCAGATGTCGTGCAATGAATGTGTGCAGACTTTAGAGCTTAGCATTTCCCACAAAGGTTGGCACGTTACCAGAGTACTAGACACACCCCTCACCAGATTTCTTACTGGTCATACTGCTTTTTCAATTGAATATCTGGAATTTAAAGTGTTTAGATTAAACATACACGCTAGACTAACTATTCCCAGTCCAGAAAGCACATTACTACACGACATCCAGAAGGCTGTATAATCTCACACACGTAGTAGAACCCTTCAGGTGTAGCCATAATTACTTCAGTACAAAAATTTATGAGATTTTGGCAAGGAAGGCAGTACAGTGGTTGGGATTCAAACTGTAACATGGGTACCAATTAGTCTAAAACCAGTCAGTTCTCTGCAAAGGAGTTAGTGGCAGAGAGAGAAGGAAAACACTGTATTAAAAATGCAAACGTTCTCTTGAAGTTCTCGGGATCTACAACCCGATTAGGGAGACTTGATGAGGAGGAAAGGAAATGTATGTTGATAAGCAAAAAAGGCCTTCTACAGGACCACAATGTATTGAAGAATGCAGAGGTATGGTATAGAACGGTAAGGGAAGTTAAGAAACAAATGTGAAATATGTGAATCTGTAACTGGTGAATATGCAGTATGTACCAACCACCTCCCGAAAAAATGGATCTGACTTTGGCAGCTCCACCCACACCGCACAGACAACCCCCATACTCCCCAGAGGGGTGGACATGTGCAGTCTGCCAAAACCAGAACCCAGATAGGAGGGACAAGTGTTTTGTCTGTGGGGCACCACGCTGCACAGTCAGGCCACACCCACACCAGCGGTCATCTTAAGTCAGGCTACACCCACACCAACAGCCATCTTAAGTCAGGTCACACCCACACCAGCAGTCATCTTTAGTCAGGCCACACCTACACCAGTGGCCATATTAAGTCAGGCCACACCTACACTAGTGGCAATCTTAAGTAAGCCACAACCAAAAAAGGCAGCCACCTTAGGTAGGGGCATGCCCAACCCAGTGGCCATTTTAGCTCCAGAAGTATCTAGCACACACTATGCACACAGGTTGAGGATGAAGAGGATGAAGAGGATGAATGAACAGCTAAGAAGGAAGATATAGAATCCCCTCATGCCACAACCTCACCCCCACTACAGAATGGGGATACAGAGCCTAGCAGTAGCACAATGGGACAAGAGCACACCAAACAAGGGGTATATGTCCTAATACAGTGATGCCACCCCAAGCAGAATGGAATCCACAGGTGACATCTACCGAGCTCTTACAGGTGACACCTGCCGACCTCCTCCTAGACGTGGCACCCAATACGTAACCCCATGAAGCTGCTACTCTGATGAACAGTTTACCTATGCCCTTCTACAGCAAAATGAGTCAGATACAAAAAACACACTCTGCTTTATGGATAGACTTGATTGGACTAACTGAGATTAAAGCAGGAGATTCTTTCTGGGCTGTGATGGAATCAGCCTTGAGGCCCGATTATGGAACACTGGACTGGTTCATATCATTGGATTCAGGGCATCATTTCCTTGACAAGCTCCATGCTTGGGCTAAAGACTGCCTAGCAGTCCAAGCCACCTCTTTGCAGGATACCATGGAAGAAAAAGGTGAAACTGTGGAAAAATGTTTCCACAGATTAAAGCAAATGTTGACAGATCTGGGGTTCGACATTAATGAGAAATCCCACCACCAGATCTAGGAACAAGCCTTTGTACAAGGCCTCTGAGAACCTATACACAACTGCAGACCACAAGACCAGAGTATCAGAGGCTAGGCTCAGAGGTACTCCACACAGTGGCAAAAGGGCTGGAGATGAATCAGCCAGCCTGGTCTTGCATCAATCTTCTGCTGTCACAAGACCCCTCACACAACACAAATGCGCAAAAGGCCTAGGATCACCTGCTACAACTGTGGCAAGTGAGGACACCTGAAAAGGAACTGCAGATCAGTTCCACTGAGTCAAGACAGCAATGTCAGCCACAGGGGCCACCTGGACACCAGCCACAATAGGAAATTGGCAGGCCAGATCCACTACACACCAGGAACATTGATTCTCTTACACTCTACAAAACAGCCAAGTGAACCAACACCTACCATCCAGATAGGGGTTGAGGGTAAATGCCTCAATTTCCTGTTGGGTACCCGTGCAGCCAGAAGTGTAATCAGGAACATTGACTTACCAGATGCGGATTGTCTCACGGATGAAGTGGTGCCTTGTGTAGGGGCGGATGGTAATACATGGTACACCCCAATGACCAGACCCATACACATAGGCCTACAACCCACACAGAGTATGCTGTCTCAACTAGTAGTCTCCTCAACTTGACCTGTCAATCTGCTAGGATCAGATCTGCTGTAAAAACTCCAAGCCAGCATTCTATTTCATGAGGATGGAACTGTCACCCTCACCACTTCACTCTCACAGGAACACTCAGCAGAAGTGTATGGCCTCTTCTCTTTACAGGACATTCATGTAGACCCAGTAGATGCTAAACTGATAGCACAAGTCCTGGACACACTGTGGGCACAAGGCCCAGAAGATACTGGCAGGCTCCAGGTCCAGCCTGTGAAAGCTAAACGGAAACCAGGAGCCCTGCTACCATGGAAACCACAATAGCCACTCTCCTTTCCATAGTCTGCTGCTATTACCTAACAACTCAAAATCTACCTGGGGAATGGAGCAATCATCCCCACCAACTCACCTTTTAATACCACCTTGTTTCCAGTGAAGAAGAAATCACCAAAGGGGCAACTTACCATGTTCTGCATGGTTCATGACTTGCATGCTGTCAATGAAGCCCCAGTACTGGACCCACCAATTGTGCCAAACCCACACACTCTGCTTTCATAAATACTGCCTAACTCCCCATACTTCACGTTGATTTATTTAGCCAATGCCTTCTTCAGTGTTCCACTACACCTTGACAGCCAGTATCTGTTTGCTTTCTCACATGATGGCCAACAATATACTTGGATTACGATGCTTCAAGGGGCACAAAACAGCCCCTATATGTTCACCCAGGCCATGACCACAGTCGTGGAGCCCTGGAAGGGAATCCATCTACTTACATCAGTTCCTTGTGCACTATGGATGCAAGGCATCCAAAGACAAACTACAGTTAGGCCAGGAAAAAATTGTGTTCCTAAAACACTGCCTCTCCCACCAAACAAAACACCTGACTGAAGACAGGAAGGCAGCTGTGCAGAACATACCACTCAAAGACAACACAGCTACAGTCCTTACTTGGACTTGTATCCTGCTGCCATCTCTGAATCCTTGATGCTGCTCTACACATGCAATCCCTGTATGAATGCCTCAGGGACACTCCCTTCAGTCTAACCAAGAATGCTATTGATGGATTCTACATGCTAAAGCAATCACATTCTCTCCTGATCTAGGACTACCAGACTACAACAAAATGTTCTGCCTGTTTGTCATGGAGAAGCAAGGCCATGCAACTGGAGTCCTGAAACAACTTCAAGGAGGAAAACAATGTCCTCTTGGGTGCTACTCTGTCAGATTTGACTTAGTTGTCAGTGGATCACCAACCTTCATGAGAGCCGTGTTTGCAACACACCTGTTGATGGATAAGACTTCTGATATCTTTCTGGGCTACCAGCTGAAGATAATGGCACCCCATAGCGTTACTGCCATTCTGGCCCAGACACAGCCAAAACACGTGTCTGCTGCCCACTTTCTACGTGAACAATGCTCTTTTCTGCTTCCAGACTATGTCACCATCTCTAGATGTGCTGTCTTTAACCCAGCTGCTCTCCTACCTCTGCAAAGGGGGAAGAGGATGAAGATCCCATCTCTGACACACTAGTGGAAGAGGTAGTCAACTCTGAGATGGCTCAACAAGATTGTCTCGCTCTCATGAGGCAAGAAACCTCTGGATTTGACTCATGTACCTTTGGAAAATTATGACCTGATTCTCTTTGTGGATGGCTCAAGGTATGCAGACCAAGAATGCCATTTCCACACTGGTATAGCAGTAGTCACAGAAAATAATGTGCTGCTAGTAAAACCACTGCCTCCATCATTCTCTCCCCATGAGGCAGAATTGCGGGCCTTGACAGAAGCATCCAAGATGTCTGCCCAACGCAAAGCTATGATATACTCTGACTCTCATCACATTCATGGCGTGTGTCATGACTATGAACCAATCTGGAGGGCAAGAGACTTCATCACAGCTAATGGAACACCTATAAGACACCACAAAGCCGAACAAGAACTGATGGAGTCCTTATTGATGCCAGAAAGAGTTGCAGTGGTAAAGGATAAGGCACACACCGGAGTTACCTCAAGGGAAGCAGTGGGCAACAGACTGGCTGATGCAACAGCAAAAGAAGCAGCAATGCTACTACTTGACACAGAAACATCTTAGCTGTACTCTCTAATGGACCAGGAAACAGAGGTGACGGAACAATCCTGGGAAAAGCTGCTCTTGACACTTCAGAAGCAGGCATCCAAAGAAGAAAAGGAGAAATGAATCCAAGATGGAGCCACACAGGATAAAAAATACCTAATGATGAACAAAGGAAAACCCTGCCTCCCAAGAGTCCTCTACCCTATTGTGGCCAAATGGGCCCATGGCACAGCCCACCAGTCCAAAATGAAGATGCACAATCTTGTGAAACAGTACTGCCATGCACCAGGCTTCTCAACAATAGCTGCAAATGTCACAAAGGGATGTCTTGCCTGTGCCTGCTGCAATCCAGGGAAAACAGAAAAGACATCCCAGAAGTTCACATTCAGACCCCTTTAACCTTTCCAGCTCATACAGATAGATCACATACAGATGCTGCATTCAGGGGAGTTTGAGTATGCCTTAGTGGTGGGAGACATATACTCAGGGTGGACAGAAGTTTTCGTTTGTGAAAAAAATCAACCAAAACCACTGCAAGAATACTCTCTGAGACAGTGTGCAGATATGGGCTCCCAGAGACCATAGAAAGTGACCAAGGGCCTGCATTCACAGCCAATCTCACAAAAGAGATATGGTAGGCCCTAGGGGAAGAGTTAGCCCTGCACACTTAGTACCATCCACAGAGCCGTGGCAAGGTGGAGAGGTTAAATGGGACACTAAAAGGTACCATGCTCAAAGCAGCACAAGAGACCGCCTCACATTGTTTAGTGTCAGACACACACCAGCTGGTCCAACCAAACTTAGCCCATATGACATTCTATTTGGAAGTGCTCCCAGGCTAGGATTGCACTTCCCACAGCAGATGTCTATGCAATGTGACACATTGACTAAGTTTGTGATTGAATTGACCAAACACCTACTGTAACTAAAATAAATTCTCACATTTTTTCATCCTTCCCAGATCCTGAGGACCTAGAAGGAACCCATCAGATCCTGCCCAATGACTGGGTCCTCATCAAGAGGTTCAACAGACGTACCCTCGAGCCCAGATATGACGGCCCATTCCAATTTCTGTTTACCACTGCAATAGCAGTCAAGCTTGAAGGAAAGCCCACATGGATCTACACTTCCCACTGTAAGAAGGTGCCAGATACAGAGGCTAGTGGTGTCTGCCACTCTTCATCCATCTACCACTTATACTTTATCTAGCCCATGGTGTAGCCAGTCACTATGGTGCAATCACCCATGAAGAGGGAATAGTGACCTTCTGGTATAATGTCTCTATCTCAAGAGTAAGATATCAATTTGACTATTGCCTATTAGTAGAATGCCCAGGCCCCATGGCACAGTTTGACATCTGGTTAGGCACACAATTCATATGTGTCACCACTACTGAAACAGGGGAAAGGTCAAACTGTGAGGATTGGTCACTTTTTGGGTGGCACACTGGAGAAAGTGACTGGTAGTATTAACCAGCCCAGACTCTGCAATGCAGAGACAAATGGGGAATCAGCCTATTAACTAGCATGACTCTGACCAAAGCCCCCTTTAAGGGCAAGAAGGGCCTTCTGGGTTCAATACTCCCAACCCCTGTCACTCATTGCCCCAAGGAGGGATGCATATTTCTGTACCTCACCATTGACCCCTCAAAGAATGACCCAGGGTTATATGTACTAGGCACAAGTACCAAACTTGTGAGAGAGAGGGGAATGGTGACAAAATGGGCAAATTTAGGTTAAGAGACATCAGTACCAAGTCTATCTCAGCCACACAAACTGAAGAGATAGATAAACCAATACCAGGAGCTCAATTCCTACTAGATCTGACCTATGAGGATAAACTAACCATATACACAGGATTTTCTGACTCCAACATCTGGCTAGAATGGGTAAAATACACTGTCAACAATGTACCACTGCATGACCTCATTTAGGCAAAGTGCCTTTCCCAATAGACCCAAGGATAGATGAAGAGGGATTCACATGTGCCATATCACTGTACATGAACAACCACCCAGGTAACTCACAAAAATGCCAAGCTGTATCCCATTTAAACCCACCTTACCAAAGTAAGGATCCAACTGGCTATGGGATAACCCCTTATCCAAGGATTTACACCTGTTTTGAACGTGATGCTCCCGAGGTATATGTAGATAAGCTACCATCTGACTATTGCAATCATGTCATCCAGGTCCAGGCAGGAAGGTCATACAATGATTCTTTATTGGTAGGCCAAATTTACCTATTACCTGACATGTATTGGCTATGTGTGACATGAAAATTAGGCCCAGACTGTACACCCCCTGGAAAGGATGATGTGCTATGGCAAAAGCCCTTATGTCCTTCTATATTTGATCTGAGATGACCACCTACCCCAGAAGGTAAAAATGAACTAAAAGGTTCTTTTGACACCCATATCGACATAATAAGAGAGAAAAAAGCATCACTCCAAGTATGCACACCACATACACAAAAATAAGAGACATAATACTAAATTATATGAAAAACAAGATTTTTATTGACACACAACACACAATATAAAACATAATTAAAAACAGCAAAAGAGCCTTGTCCATACACAATCATATAGATCTGAATATAAGAGTAAATACCCAACAAAATAGTGTAATAAGGCCTACCTGAATGCCAGCCTGTATAGCTATAGGCAAAGAAAAGTTAATAGAAGCAAGCCAGAAAAACAATCCCTCAGGCTAGCAATGTGAAGCCCCCTAGCAACCATGATAGTAACAGACTGAGCAATATGATGAGCCAGTGCCTGAGTGGCAAAAAAACTGCACCTACATGGCTCATGGGTAGCGTTGAGCATTCCGATACCACAAGTATCGGGTATCGGCCGATATTTGGGGTATCGGAATTCCGATACCGAGTTCCGATATTTTCCGCATATCTGATACGGAATCGGAAGTTCCCATAATTCAAACTGCCTAATTCAGCCAATAAGGAATGATTACAAGTGTGGGCACATCCTGTTCTGCATGGTGGGCATGTAACTACTGGCAAGGCTGTGATTGGCTGCTGAAATGATGTCATGATGCACTATAAAAATCGCTGCCGCCATTTCGGGCTCACTCTGCTGTGAATTCAGTTAGGGACAGGACGCTGTGTTCTGACTAAGGGCCAGTTTAGAGATAGCGATTTGCTTCATTGTGCTTTACCCAGGCTAATTTAGCAACCGCTGTGTGAGAACCTTGCTTTTGCCTTGCAGCGCTGTTCACAGCTGTCTGTAAGGTCTCTGTGTGTGTGAGTGCACATCGCTCTGTAGTCTGTCTGCAGCCATAGCCAGTTGTAGTCACTTCAGGGTGCGTCACTGCCTCATACTGTTCTATCCATTGTCCTTTTTGCCAAATAGTGCAGCCTGCTGCGCATTTTTTCAAATATTTCCTATTAGTGGCTTTCCATCCGTATCCATCAAAATAGTGGAAAAACACTACATAGGATAACATAGAGGAGGTTTTTTTGGCCTTGCAGCGCCGTTTACGGCTGTCTGCACAGTCGCTGTGTGAGTGCACATCGCTCTATAGTCTGTCTGCAGCCACAGTCGGTTGTAGTCACTTCAGGGTGCGTCACAGCCTCATACAGTTAAATCCATTGTCCTTTTTTGCCAAATAGTGCAGCCTGCTGCACATTTTTTCAAATATTTCCTATTAGTGACTTTCCATCTGTATCCAGCCAAATTTTGGAAAAACACTACATAGGATAACAGAGAGGAGGGTTTTGGGGCCTTGCAGCACCGTTTACGGCTGTCTGCACGGTCGCTGTGTGAGTGCACATCGCTCTGTAGTCTGTCTGCAGCCACAGCCGGTTGGAGTCAGCTCAGGGTGCGTCACAGGCAGCCTCATACAGTTAAATCCATTGTCCTTTTTTGCCAAATAGTGCAGCCTGCTGCACATTTTTTCAAATATTTCCTATTAGTGGCTTTCCATCCGTATCCAGCAAAATTTTCGAAAAAGACTACATAGGATAACAGAGAGGAGCTGTTTTTGGCCTTGCAGCACCGTTTACGGCTGTCTGCACGGTCGCTGTGTGAGTGCATATCGCTCTGTAGTCTGTCTGCAGCCACAGCCGGTTGGAGTCAGCTCAGGGTGCGTCACAGCCTCATACAGTTAAATCCATTGTCCTTTTTTGACAAATAGTGCAGCCTGCTGCACATTTTTTCAAATATTTCCTATTAGTGGCTTTCCATCCGTATCCAACAAAATTTTGGAAAAACACTACATAGGATAACATAGAGGAGCTTTTTTGGGCCTTGCAGCGCCGTTTACGGCTGTCTGCACGGTCTTTGTCTGACTGCAGCTCACTCTGTAGTCAGTTCTGCAACAAAAAAAAAAAATGAAAAAAGTTCACCAAACACACCACTTTACAGTTGTGTAGGCCACATTAGCTCATATTAAAGTCTAGTCCACACTCTAGAAAATCAGTGTTTCTTATACCTGTTAGGAGCTGTTCAGGAATAAGCACACTAAGCCCTTAGTAGTACTTTTCTGCTTATCTTTATCAGTCAATCAAGATGAAGAAGGCAGGGAGTAAGGCACGTGGGCGTGGGCGCAGAGCAGGGAGAGGACATGGGAATTCTGTGCCTGCTGCGGGCACCGGTGACTCATCATCACCCAGTTTCAGCAGGGAACAGTCCTTCATGCGCAGCTTTGTAGGAGAGCGCCGTACACCGCTGCTGCGTGAAGACCAAATTGAAGCCGCTGTCGGATGGATGACAGCTAACGCATCGACTACAATTAGTTCCACATCCTCTCAGGCACAGAGCACCCATCTGTCTCTTCACCACCTGCCAAATTGCCCAGGCAGTCAGAGAGCCCAGGACAGGAGCCGTGTCTACTTCTGTTCTCTGAATCTCTTGGCTTGGAAACAGGGGGCCAGCCAAGCAGCATTGGAGAAATGGAAGAAGAGGCAGTATGTAGTGATGCCCAACAGCTTTGTCTCTCTGACTCTGAAGAGATGGGTGGGCCAGTGCCTCCGGTCAGCACACCTCAGTACGCATCTGATGATGAGACTCAGGTGCCACTTTCTGGTGCATACTGTGCTGCCGAGACTACCCAGGAGAAGCAGTTGGTGGAAGAGGGGAGTGTAGAAGATGAGGTCCTGGACCCATCATGGCGTGAGGTACAGGAAGGTGGTGGGAGCAGATCTGAGGAAGAGATTCCCCGAACGGCCCAAAGAGGGAGAGGGAGGGGGAAGACTGCGGAGCCTGTATCCTCCACTTTGGCACCCGTTAGGAGCATGTCTCTTCCAAAAGCCAAAACGGGCGCTCCCAAGACTTGCAGTGCCTGGTCCTTTTTTGACACAGTAGTAAATGACATTTGCTTTGTCAAATGCAAGGTGTGTCATCAGAAAGTCAAACGAGGGAAAAATGTCAGCAACCTCAATACCACAAATATGTGGAAACATGTGCGGAGCAGGCACGCGGCGGAGTTACAAAAACACACTGAAGACCTAGGCCAACCAACAGCGGCACCTACCACCTCTTCAGCTCGTGTTGTTGCCTCTTCCTCCAGCTCACACACAGCTGGTTCGGCTTCCTCACAGGAACGCCATGGAAGAATGTCATGGTTCTCAATGGCAAGAGAACGTAGTAAAGCATACAAAAGGACTAGCTCTTGGAAGATGGGAACTCGAGCTGACTGTGAGCTAAACCTACCGCACAACTAACAGTGGCCGGGTAGCGTGCCTACGTTTTATCCCTAGACGCCCAGCGCCAGCCGGAGAACTGACTGACCCTAGCAGAGGAAAATACAGACCTGGCTTACCTCTAGAGAAATTTTCCCCAAAAGGCAGACAGTAGCCCCCACATATAATGTCGGTGATTTTAGAGGAAATTGACATACGAAGTATGAAGATAGGTTTAGCACATTGAGGTCCGCTTACTAGATAGTAGGAAGACAGAAAAGGAAACTACACAGTCAGCTGAAAACCCTTTCAAAACACCATCCTGAAATTACTTTAAGACTCTAATATCAACTCATGACACCAGAGTGGCAATTTCAGCTCACAAGAGCTTCCAGCCTCAGAAATATTCAAACACAGAGAACTGGAACAAAAATGCAAAACAAACTTAGGACTACAAGTCCAACTTAGCTGATAGTAGTCTAGGAGCAGGAACATGCAACAGAAAGGCTTCTGGTAACATTGTTGGCCGGCATAGAAATGACTGAGGAGCAAGGCTAAATAGACAACTCCCACATCCTGATGGAAACAGGTGAACAGAGGCGATGAAGCACACAAGTTCAGTACCACCAGTGACCACCGGGGGAGCCCAGAAACCAAATTCACAACAGTACCCCCCCCTCAAGGAGGGGGCACCGAACCCTCACCAGAACCACCAGGGCGATCAGGATGAGCCCTATGAAAGGCACGGACCAAATCGGAGGCATGAACATCAGAGGCTGTCACCCAAGAATTATCCTCCTGACCGTAGCCCTTCCACTTGACCAGATACTGAAGTCTCCGTCTGGAAACACGGGAGTCCAAGATCTTCTCGACAACGTACTCCAACTCACCCTCAACCAACACCGGAGCAGGAGGCTCAACGGAAGGCACAACCGGTACCTCATACCTGCGCAACAATGACCGATGGAAGACATTATGAATAGAAAAAGATGCAGGGAGGTCCAAACGAAAGGACACAGGGTTAAGAATCTCCAATATCTTGTACGGGCCGATGAACCGAGGCTTAAACTTAGGAGAAGAAACCTTCATAGGGACAAAACGAGAAGACAACCACACCAAGTCCCCAACACAAAGACGAGGACCAACACAACGACGGCAGTTGGCAAAATGCTGAGTCTTCTCCTGGGACAACTTCAAATTGTCCACCACATGCCCCCAAATCTGATGCAACCTCTCCACCACAGCATCCACTCCAGGACAATCCGAAGACTCCACCTGACCGGAAGAGAAACGAGGATGAAACCCCGAATTACAGAAGAAAGGAGAAACCAAGGTGGCAGAACTAGCCCGATTATTGAGGGCAAACTCCGCCAAGGGCAAAAAGGCAACCCAATCATCCTGATGCGCAGACACAAAACACCTCAAATAAGTCTCCAAGGTCTGATTAGTTCGCTCGGTCTGGCCATTAGTCTGAGGATGGAAAGCAGACGAAAAAGACAAATCAATGCCCATCCTAGCACAGAACGCTCGCCAAAATCTAGACACGAATTGGGTTCCCCTGTCAGACACGATATTCTCCGGAATACCATGCAAGCGAACCACATTTTGGAAAAACAGAGGAACCAGCTCGGATGAGGAAGGCAATTTAGGCAAGGGGACCAAATGGACCATCTTAGGCTGGTTTCACACTTGCGTTTTTGTCTGCAGCGTTTTTTGCACAAAAAACGCATGCGTTTTTTTTCCCTATATTTAACATTGAAAACGCATGCGTTTTTTTGCACATGCGTTTGGTCGCGTTTTCAAACGCATGCGTTTGTTGTCTGCATGCGTTCATTTTCAAAAATGCTACCTGCAGTATTTTCTTGCGCGTTTTTTTGCCGCGAAAAAACGCATGCGTTTTTTCGCGGCAAAAAAATGCATTGCTGTCTATGTAAACGCATGCGTTTTTAAGCACATGCGTTTGTTTGCGCTAAAAACGCATGCGTTTTTATAGAAAAAAACCAGAAAACACACTGAAAAGCCACCCACCACCATCAAGGTGATAAAGGGATCCAAACCCTAACCCTAACTCTACCCCTAACCTCACCCCTAACCGTTTAATGAACATTTTCTGACAGTCATATTGCCACGTATTTAAGTGCCACGTATCACGTATTTCAGTGCCACGTATGCCACGTGCCACCTATTTAAGTGCCACGTGCCACGTATTTAAGTGCCATGTGCCACGTGCCACGTATTTAAATGCCACGTGGCACATATTTAAGTGCCACGTGCCACGTATTTAAGTGCCACGTGCCACGTATTTAAGTGCCACGTGGCACATATTTAAGTGCCACGTGCCACGTATTTAAGTGCCACGTGCCACGTATTTCAGTGCCACATATGCCACGTGCCACGTATTTAAGTGCCACATATTTAAGTGCCACGTATCACGTATTTCAGTGCCACGTATGCCACGTGCCACGTATTTAAGTGCCACGTGCCACATATTTAAGTGCCACGTGCCACGTATTAAAGTGCCACGTGCCACGTGCCACGTATTTAAGTGCCACGTGCCACGTATTTAAGTGCCACGTGCCACATATTTAAGTGCCACGTATTAAAGTGCCACGTGCCACGTATTTAAGTGCCACGTGGCACATATTTAAGTGCCACGTATTTGAGTGCCACGTATTTAAGTACCACGTATTTCAGTTGCACGTATTTCAGTGCCACGTATTTCAGTCACGTATAGGGTTAGGGTTAGGGGTAGGGGTAGGGTTAGGGTTTTCTTGTTTTTTCTTGTGTTTTGTGTTTTCTTGTGTTTTTCTATAAAAACGCATGCGTCTAAAAAACGCATGCGTTTTACCGCGTTTACATGCGTTTTTCACACATGCGTTTTTTTTAAAAAACGCATGCAGACAAAAACGCAAGTGTGAAACCAGCCTTAGAGAAACGGTCACACACCACCCAGATGACAGACATCTTCTGAGAAACAGGGAGATCAGAAATAAAATCCATGGAGATGTGAGTCCAAGGCCTCTTCGGAATAGGCAAAGATAACAACAATCCACTAGCCCGAGAACAACAAGGCTTGGCCCGAGCACAAACATCACAAGACTGCACAAAACCTCGCACATCTCGCGACAGGGAAGGCCACCAGAAGGACCTAGCCACCAAATCCCTGGTACCAAAGATTCCAGGATGACCAGCTAACGCAGAAGAATGGACCTCCAAGATGACTCTACTGGTCCAATCATCAGGAACAAACATTCTACCAGGCGGGCAACGATCAGGTCTATCCGCCTGAAACTCCTGCAAGACCCGTCGCAAGTCTGGGGAAACAGCAGATAATATCACTCCATCCTTAAGGATACCTGTAGGTTCAGAATTACCAGGAGAATCAGGCTCAAAACTCCTAGAAAGGGCATCCGCCTTCACATTTTTAGAACCCGGTAGGTAAGAAACCACAAAATTAAACCGAGAGAAAAATAACGACCAGCGCGCCTGTCTAGGATTCAGGCGCCTGGCAGACTCAAGATAAATCAAATTCTTGTGGTCGGTCAATACCACCACCTGATGTCTAGCCCCCTCAAGCCAATGACACCACTCCTCAAAAGCCCACTTCATAGCCAAGAGCTCCCAATTACCAATATCATAATTTCGCTCAGCGGGCGAAAATTTACGAGAAAAGAACGCGCAAGGTCTCATCACGGAGCAGTCGGAACTTTTCTGCGACAAAACCGCCCCAGCTCCGATTTCTGAAGCGTCGACCTCAACCTGAAAAGGAAGAGTAACATCAGGCTGACGCAATACAGGGGCGGAAGAAAAGCGGCGCTTAAGCTCCCGAAAGGCCTCCACAGCAGCAGGGGACCAATCAGCAACATCAGCACCCTTCTTAGTCAAATCAGTCAACGGTTTAGCAACATCAGAAAAACCAGTTATAAATCGACGATAAAAATTAGCAAAGCCCAAAAACTTCTGAAGGCTCTTAAGAGAAGAGGGTTGCGTCCAATCACAAATAGCCTGAACCTTGACAGGGTCCATCTCAATGGAAGAGGGGGAAAAAATGTACCCCAAAAACGAAATTTTTTGAACCCCAAAAACGCACTTAGAACCCTTTACACACAAGGAATTAGAGCGCAAAACCTGAAAAACCCTCCTGACCTGTTGGACATGAGAGTCCCAGTCGTCCGAAAAAATCAAAATATCATCCAGATACACAATCATAAATTTATCCAAATATTCACGGAAAATGTCATGCATAAAAGACTGAAAGACTGAAGGGGCATTTGAAAGACCAAAAGGCATTACTAAATACTCAAAATGGCCCTCAGGCGTATTAAATGCGGTTTTCCACTCATCCCCCTGCTTAATTCGCACTAAATTATACGCCCCACGAAGATCAATCTTAGAGAACCACTTGGCCCCCTTTATTCGAGCAAACAAATCAGTAAGCAGTGGCAAAGGATACTGATATTTAACCGTGATTTTATTCAAAAGCCGATAATCAATACACGGCCTCAAAGAGCCATCTTTTTTAGATACAAAGAAAAAACCGGCTCCTAAGGGAGATGACGAAGGACGAATATGTCCCTTTTCCAAGGACTCCTTAATATATTCCCACATAGCAGCATGTTCAGGCACAGATAGATTAAATAAACGACCCTTTGGAAACTTACTGCCCGGAATCAGATCTATTGTACAATCGCAATCTCTGTGCGGAGGTAGTGAACCAAGTTTAGGCTCCTCAAAAACGTCACGATAATCAGATAAAAATTCCAGAATCTCAGAGGGAATAGATGACGAAATGGAAACCAAAGGTACATCCCCATGAGTCCCCTGACATCCCCAGCTTAACACAGACATGGCTTTCCAGTCGAGGACTGGGTTATGAGATTGCAGCCATGGCAATCCAAGCACCAACACATCATGCAGATTATACAACACAAGGAAGCGAATAATCTCCTGGTGATCCGGATTAATACGCATAGTTACTTGTGTCCAGTATTGTGGTTTAGTACTAGCCAATGGCGTGGAGTCAATACCCTTCAGAGGTATAGGAACTTCCAGAGGCTCTAAATTAAACCCACAGCATTTGGCAAAGGACCAATCCATAAGACTCAAAGCGGCGCCAGAGTCGACATAGGCGTCCGCGGTAATAGACGATAAAGAGCAAATCAGGGTCACAGATAGAATAAACTTGGACTGTAAAGTACCAATTGAAACAGACTTATCAACCTTCTTAGTACGTTTAGAGCATGCTGATATAACATGAGTTGAATCGCCACAATAGAAGCATAACCCATTTTTTCGCCTAAAATTCTGTCGTTCGCTTCTGGACAGAATTCTATCACATTGCATAATCTCTGGCGCCTTCTCAGTAGACACCGCCAAATGGTGCACAGGTTTGCGCTCCCGCAAACGCCGATCAATCTGAATAGCCATTGTCATGGACTCATTCAGACCTGCAGGCACAGGGAACCCCACCATAACATCTTTAATGGCATCAGAGAGACCCTCTCTGAAATTCGCCGCCAGGGCGCACTCATTCCACTGAGTAAGCACAGACCACTTACGAAATTTTTGGCAGTATATTTCAGCCTCATCTTGCCCTTGAGACAGGGCCATCAAGGCTTTTTCAGCCTGAATCTCTAAATGAGGTTCCTCATAAAGCAACCCCAAAGCCAGGAAAAATGCATCCACATTGAGCAACGCAGGATCCCCTGGTGCCAAAGCAAATGCCCAATCCTGAGGGTCGCCCCGGAGCAAGGAAATTACAATCCTGACCTGCTGTGCAGGATCTCCAGCGGAGCGAGATCTCAGAGACAAAAATAATTTACAATTATGTTTGAAATTCTGGAAGCAAGATCTATCCCCGGAGAAAAATTCAGGCAAAGGTACTCTAGGTTCAGATATAGGAGCATGAATTACAAAATCCTGTAAACTTTGAACCTTCATAGCGAGATTATTCAAACCTGTAGCTAAACTCTGAGGATCCATTTTCATCAGGTGAAATCAGAACCATTCAAGGATTAGAAGGAGAGAGAGACGAAGGCTGCAGTAAGCAGAGATGCTAGTGAATCAACTAATGAGCAAACTCAGGGGAAAAAAAAAAAAAATTCTCTGCAGACTTCTTTTCTCTCCTTTCTTCTGCCAATTATTTTAACCCTTGGCCGGCCAAACTGTCATGGTTCTCAATGGCAAGAGAACGTAGTAAAGCATACAAAAGGACTAGCTCTTGGAAGATGGGAACTCGAGCTGACTGTGAGCTAAACCTACCGCACAACTAACAGTGGCCGGGTAGCGTGCCTACGTTTTATCCCTAGACGCCCAGCGCCAGCCGGAGAACTGACTGACCCTAGCAGAGGAAAATACAGACCTGGCTTACCTCTAGAGAAATTTTCCCCAAAAGGCAGACAGTAGCCCCCACATATAATGTCGGTGATTTTAGAGGAAATTGACATACGAAGTATGAAGATAGGTTTAGCACATTGAGGTCCGCTTACTAGATAGTAGGAAGACAGAAAAGGAAACTACACAGTCAGCTGAAAACCCTTTCAAAACACCATCCTGAAATTACTTTAAGACTCTAATATCAACTCATGACACCAGAGTGGCAATTTCAGCTCACAAGAGCTTCCAGCCTCAGAAATATTCAAACACAGAGAACTGGAACAAAAATGCAAAACAAACTTAGGACTACAAGTCCAACTTAGCTGATAGTAGTCTAGGAGCAGGAACATGCAACAGAAAGGCTTCTGGTAACATTGTTGGCCGGCATAGAAATGACTGAGGAGCAAGGCTAAATAGACAACTCCCACATCCTGATGGAAACAGGTGAACAGAGGCGATGAAGCACACAAGTTCAGTACCACCAGTGACCACCGGGGGAGCCCAGAAACCAAATTCACAACAGTACCCCCCCCTCAAGGAGGGGGCACCGAACCCTCACCAGAACCATCAGGGCGATCAGGATGAGCCCTATGAAAGGCACGGACCAAATCGGAGGCATGAACATCAGAGGCTGTCACCCAAGAATTATCCTCCTGACCGTAGCCCTTCCACTTGACCAGATACTGAAGTCTCCGTCTGGAAACACGGGAGTCCAAGATCTTCTCGACAACGTACTCCAACTCACCCTCAACCAACACCGGAGCAGGAGGCTCAACGGAAGGCACAACCGGTACCTCATACCTGCGCAACAATGACCGATGGAAGACATTATGAATAGAAAAAGATGCAGGGAGGTCCAAACGAAAGGACACAGGGTTAAGAATCTCCAATATCTTGTACGGGCCGATGAACCGAGGCTTAAACTTAGGAGAAGAAACCTTCATAGGGACAAAACGAGAAGACAACCACACCAAGTCCCCAACACAAAGACGAGGACCAACACGACGACGGCGGTTGGCAAAATGCTGAGTCTTCTCCTGGGACAACTTCAAATTGTCCACCACATGCCCCCAAATCTGATGCAACCTCTCCACCACAGCATCCACTCCAGGACAATCCGAAGACTCCACCTGACCGGAAGAGAAACGAGGATGAAACCCCGAATTACAGAAGAAAGGAGAAACCAAGGTGGCAGAACTAGCCCGATTATTGAGGGCAAACTCCGCCAAGGGCAAAAAGGCAACCCAATCATCCTGATCCGCAGACACAAAACACCTCAAATAAGTCTCCAAGGTCTGATTAGTTCGCTCGGTCTGGCCATTATTCTGAGGATGGAAAGCAGACGAAAAAGACAAATCAATGCCCATCCTAGCACAGAACGCTCGCCAAAATCTAGACACGAATTGGGTTCCCCTGTCAGACACGATATTCTCCGGAATACCATGCAAGCGAACCACATTTTGGAAAAACAGAGGAACCAGCTCGGATGAGGAAGGCAATTTAGGCAAGGGGACCAAATGGACCATCTTAGAGAAACGGTCACACACCACCCAGATGACAGACATCTTCTGAGAAACAGGGAGATCAGAAATAAAATCCATGGAGATGTGAGTCCAAGGCCTCTTCGGAATAGGCAAAGATAACAACAATCCACTAGCCCGAGAACAACAAGGCTTGGCCCGAGCACAAACATCACAAGACTGCACAAAACCTCGCACATCTCGCGACAGGGAAGGCCACCAGAAGGACCTAGCCACCAAATCCCTGGTACCAAAGATTCCAGGATGACCAGCTAACGCAGAAGAATGGACCTCCGAGATGACTCTACTGGTCCAATCATCAGGAACAAACATTCTACCAGGCGGGCAACGATCAGGTCTATCCGCCTGAAACTCCTGCAAGACCCGTTGCAAGTCTGGGGAAACAGCAGATAATATCACTCCATCCTTAAGGATACCTGTAGGTTCAGAATTACCAAGAGAATCAGGCTCAAAACTCCTAGAAAGGGCATCCGCCTTCACATTTTTAGAACCCGGTAGGTAAGAAACCACAAAATTAAACCGAGAGAAAAATAACGACCAGCGCGCCTGTCTAGGATTCAGGCGCTTGGCAGACTCAAGATAAATCAAATTCTTGTGGTCGGTCAATACCACCACCTGATGTCTAGCCCCCTCAAGCCAATGACGCCACTCCTCAAAAGCCCACTTCATAGCCAAGAGCTCCCGATTACCAATATCATAATTTCGCTCAGCGGGCGAAAATTTACGAGAAAAGAACGCGCAAGGTCTCATCACGGAGCAGTCGGAACTTTTCTGCGACAAAACCGCCCCAGCTCCGATTTCTGAAGCGTCGACCTCAACCTGAAAAGGAAGAGTAACATCAGGCTGACGCAATACAGGGGCGGAAGAAAAGCGGCGCTTAAGCTCCCGAAAGGCCTCCACAGCAGCAGGGGACCAATCAGCAACATCAGCACCCTTCTTAGTCAAATCAGTCAACGGTTTAGCAACATCAGAAAAACCAGTTATAAATCGACGATAAAAATTAGCAAAGCCCAAAAACTTCTGAAGGCTCTTAAGAGAAGAGGGTTGCGTCCAATCACAAATAGCCTGAACCTTGACAGGGTCCATCTCAATGGAAGAGGGGGAAAAAATGTACCCCAAAAACGAAATTTTTTGAACCCCAAAAACGCACTTAGAACCCTTTACACACAAGGAATTAGAGCGCAAAACCTGAAAAACCCTCCTGACCTGTTGGACATGAGAGTCCCAGTCGTCCGAAAAAATCAAAATATCATCCAGATACACAATCATAAATTTATCCAAATATTCACGGAAAATGTCATGCATAAAAGACTGAAAGACTGAAGGGGCATTTGAAAGACCAAAAGGCATTACTAAATACTCAAAATGGCCCTCAGGCGTATTAAATGCGGTTTTCCACTCATCCCCCTGCTTAATTCGCACTAAATTATACGCCCCACGAAGATCAATCTTAGAGAACCACTTGGCCCCCTTTATTCGAGCAAACAAATCAGTAAGCAGTGGCAAAGGATACTGATATTTAACCGTGATTTTATTCAAAAGCCGATAATCAATACACGGCCTCAAAGAGCCATCTTTTTTAGATACAAAGAAAAAACCGGCTCCTAAGGGAGATGACGAAGGACGAATATGTCCCTTTTCCAAGGACTCCTTAATATATTCCCACATAGCAGCATGTTCAGGCACAGATAGATTAAATAAACGACCCTTTGGAAACTTACTGCCCGGAATCAGATCTATTGTACAATCGCAATCTCTGTGCGGAGGTAGTGAACCAAGTTTAGGCTCCTCAAAAACGTCACGATAATCAGATAAAAATTCCAGAATCTCAGAGGGAATAGATGACGAAATGGAAACCAAAGGTACATCCCCATGAGTCCCCTGACATCCCCAGCTTAACACAGACATGGCTTTCCAGTCGAGGACTGGGTTATGAGATTGCAGCCATGGCAATCCAAGCACCAACACATCATGCAGATTATACAACACAAGGAAGCGAATAATCTCCTGGTGATCCGGATTAATACGCATAGTTACTTGTGTCCAGTATTGTGGTTTAGTACTAGCCAATGGCGTGGAGTCAATACCCTTCAGAGGTATAGGAACTTCCAGAGGCTCTAAATTAAACCCACAGCATTTGGCAAAGGACCAATCCATAAGACTCAAAGCGGCGCCAGAGTCGACATAGGCGTCCGCGGTAATAGACGATAAAGAGCAAATCAGGGTCACAGATAGAATAAACTTGGACTGTAAAGTACCAATTGAAACAGACTTATCAACCTTCTTAGTACGTTTAGAGCATGCTGATATAACATGAGTTGAATCGCCACAATAGAAGCATAACCCATTTTTTCGCCTAAAATTCTGTCGTTCGCTTCTGGACAGAATTCTATCACATTGCATAATCTCTGGCGCCTTCTCAGTAGACACCGCCAAATGGTGCACAGGTTTGCGCTCCCGCAAACGCCGATCAATCTGAATAGCCATTGTCATGGACTCATTCAGACCTGCAGGCACAGGGAACCCCACCATAACATCTTTAATGGCATCAGAGAGACCCTCTCTGAAATTCGCCGCCAGGGCGCACTCATTCCACTGAGTAAGCACAGACCACTTACGAAATTTTTGGCAGTATATTTCAGCCTCATCTTGCCCTTGAGACAGGGCCATCAAGGCTTTTTCAGCCTGAATCTCTAAATGAGGTTCCTCATAAAGCAACCCCAAAGCCAGGAAAAACGCATCCACATTGAGCAACGCAGGATCCCCTGGTGCCAAAGCAAATGCCCAATCCTGAGGGTCGCCCCGGAGCAAGGAAATTACAATCCTGACCTGCTGTGCAGGATCTCCAGCGGAGCGAGATCTCAGAGACAAAAATAATTTACAATTATGTTTGAAATTCTGGAAGCGAGATCTATCCCCGGAGAAAAATTCAGGCAAAGGTACTCTAGGTTCAGATATAGGAGCATGAATTACAAAATCCTGTAAACTTTGAACCTTCATAGCGAGATTATTCAAACCTGTAGCTAAACTCTGAGGATCCATTTTCATCAGGTGAAATCAGAACCATTCAAGGATTAGAAGGAGAGAGAGACGAAGGCTGCAGTAAGCAGAGATGCTAGTGAATCAACTAATGAGCAAACTCAGGGGAAAAAAAAAAAAAATTCTCTGCAGACTTCTTTTCTCTCCTTTCTTCTGCCAATTATTTTAACCCTTGGCCGGCCAAACTGTCATGGTTCTCAATGGCAAGAGAACGTAGTAAAGCATACAAAAGGACTAGCTCTTGGAAGATGGGAACTCGAGCTGACTGTGAGCTAAACCTACCGCACAACTAACAGTGGCCGGGTAGCGTGCCTACGTTTTATCCCTAGACGCCCAGCGCCAGCCGGAGAACTGACTGACCCTAGCAGAGGAAAATACAGACCTGGCTTACCTCTAGAGAAATTTTCCCCAAAAGGCAGACAGTAGCCCCCACATATAATGTCGGTGATTTTAGAGGAAATTGACATACGAAGTATGAAGATAGGTTTAGCACATTGAGGTCCGCTTACTAGATAGTAGGAAGACAGAAAAGGAAACTACACAGTCAGCTGAAAACCCTTTCAAAACACCATCCTGAAATTACTTTAAGACTCTAATATCAACTCATGACACCAGAGTGGCAATTTCAGCTCACAAGAGCTTCCAGCCTCAGAAATATTCAAACACAGAGAACTGGAACAAAAATGCAAAACAAACTTAGGACTACAAGTCCAACTTAGCTGATAGTAGTCTAGGAGCAGGAACATGCAACAGAAAGGCTTCTGGTAACATTGTTGGCCGGCATAGAAATGACTGAGGAGCAAGGCTAAATAGACAACTCCCACATCCTGATGGAAACAGGTGAACAGAGGCGATGAAGCACACAAGTTCAGTACCACCAGTGACCACCGGGGGAGCCCAGAAACCAAATTCACAACAGTACCCCCCCCTCAAGGAGGGGGCACCGAACCCTCACCAGAACCATCAGGGCGATCAGGATGAGCCCTATGAAAGGCACGGACCAAATCGGAGGCATGAACATCAGAGGCTGTCACCCAAGAATTATCCTCCTGACCGTAGCCCTTCCACTTGACCAGATACTGAAGTCTCCGTCTGGAAACACGGGAGTCCAAGATCTTCTCGACAACGTACTCCAACTCACCCTCAACCAACACCGGAGCAGGAGGCTCAACGGAAGGCACAACCGGTACCTCATACCTGCGCAACAATGACCGATGGAAGACATTATGAATAGAAAAAGATGCAGGGAGGTCCAAACGAAAGGACACAGGGTTAAGAATCTCCAATATCTTGTACGGGCCGATGAACCGAGGCTTAAACTTAGGAGAAGAAACCTTCATAGGGACAAAACGAGAAGACAACCACACCAAGTCCCCAACACAAAGACGAGGACCAACACGACGACGGCGGTTGGCAAAATGCTGAGTCTTCTCCTGGGACAACTTCAAATTGTCCACCACATGCCCCCAAATCTGATGCAACCTCTCCACCACAGCATCCACTCCAGGACAATCCGAAGACTCCACCTGACCGGAAGAGAAACGAGGATGAAACCCCGAATTACAGAAGAAAGGAGAAACCAAGGTGGCAGAACTAGCCCGATTATTGAGGGCAAACTCCGCCAAGGGCAAAAAGGCAACCCAATCATCCTGATCCGCAGACACAAAACACCTCAAATAAGTCTCCAAGGTCTGATTAGTTCGCTCGGTCTGGCCATTATTCTGAGGATGGAAAGCAGACGAAAAAGACAAATCAATGCCCATCCTAGCACAGAACGCTCGCCAAAATCTAGACACGAATTGGGTTCCCCTGTCAGACACGATATTCTCCGGAATACCATGCAAGCGAACCACATTTTGGAAAAACAGAGGAACCAGCTCGGATGAGGAAGGCAATTTAGGCAAGGGGACCAAATGGACCATCTTAGAGAAACGGTCACACACCACCCAGATGACAGACATCTTCTGAGAAACAGGGAGATCAGAAATAAAATCCATGGAGATGTGAGTCCAAGGCCTCTTCGGAATAGGCAAAGATAACAACAATCCACTAGCCCGAGAACAACAAGGCTTGGCCCGAGCACAAACATCACAAGACTGCACAAAACCTCGCACATCTCGCGACAGGGAAGGCCACCAGAAGGACCTAGCCACCAAATCCCTGGTACCAAAGATTCCAGGATGACCAGCTAACGCAGAAGAATGGACCTCCGAGATGACTCTACTGGTCCAATCATCAGGAACAAACATTCTACCAGGCGGGCAACGATCAGGTCTATCCGCCTGAAACTCCTGCAAGACCCGTCGCAAGTCTGGGGAAACAGCAGATAATATCACTCCATCCTTAAGGATACCTGTAGGTTCAGAATTACCAGGAGAATCAGGCTCAAAACTCCTAGAAAGGGCATCCGCCTTCACATTTTTAGAACCCGGTAGGTAAGAAACCACAAAATTAAACCGAGAGAAAAATAACGACCAGCGCGCCTGTCTAGGATTCAGGCGCCTGGCAGACTCAAGATAAATCAAATTCTTGTGGTCGGTCAATACCACCACCTGATGTCTAGCCCCCTCAAGCCAATGACGCCACTCCTCAAAAGCCCACTTCATAGCCAAGAGCTCCCAATTACCAATATCATAATTTCGCTCAGCGGGCGAAAATTTACGAGAAAAGAACGCGCAAGGTCTCATCACGGAGCAGTCGGAACTTTTCTGTGACAAAACCGCCCCAGCTCCGATTTTTGAAGCGTCGACCTCAACCTGAAAAGGAAGAGTAACATCAGGCTGACGCAATACAGGGGCGGAAGAAAAGCGGCGCTTAAGCTCCCGAAAGGCCTCCACAGCAGCAGGGGACCAATCAGCAACATCAGCACCCTTCTTAGTCAAATCAGTCAACGGTTTAGCAACATCAGAAAAAACAGTTATAAATCGACGATAAAAATTAGCAAAGCCCAAAAACTTCTGAAGGCTCTTAAGAGAAGAGGGTTGCGTCCAATCACAAATAGCCTGAACCTTGACAGGGTCCATCTCAATGGAAGAGGGGGAAAAAATGTACCCCAAAAACGAAATTTTTTGAACCCCAAAAACGCACTTAGAACCCTTTACACACAAGGAATTAGAGCGCAAAACCTGAAAAACCCTCCTGACCTGTTGGACATGAGAGTCCCAGTCGTCCGAAAAAATCAAAATATCATCCAGATACACAATCATAAATTTATCCAAATATTCACGGAAAATGTCATGCATAAAAGACTGAAAGACTGAAGGGGCATTTGAAAGACCAAAAGGCATTACTAAATACTCAAAATGGCCCTCAGGCGTATTAAATGCGGTTTTCCACTCATCCCCCTGCTTAATTCGCACTAAATTATACGCCCCACGAAGATCAATCTTAGAGAACCACTTGGCCCCCTTTATTCGAGCAAACAAATCAGTAAGCAGTGGCAAAGGATACTGATATTTAACCGTGATTTTATTCAAAAGCCGATAATCAATACACGGCCTCAAAGAGCCATCTTTTTTAGATACAAAGAAAAAACCGGCTCCTAAGGGAGATGACGAAGGACGAATATGTCCCTTTTCCAAGGACTCCTTAATATATTCCCACATAGCAGCATGTTCAGGCACAGATAGATTAAATAAACGACCCTTTGGAAACTTACTGCCCGGAATCAGATCTATTGTACAATCGCAATCTCTGTGCGGAGGTAGTGAACCAAGTTTAGGCTCCTCAAAAACGTCACGATAATCAGATAAAAATTCCAGAATCTCAGAGGGAATAGATGACGAAATGGAAACCAAAGGTACATCCCCATGAGTCCCCTGACATCCCCAGCTTAACACAGACATGGCTTTCCAGTCGAGGACTGGGTTATGAGATTGCAGCCATGGCAATCCAAGCACCAACACATCATGCAGATTATACAACACAAGGAAGCGAATAATCTCCTGGTGATCCGGATTAATACGCATAGTTACTTGTGTCCAGTATTGTGGTTTAGTACTAGCCAATGGCGTGGAGTCAATACCCTTCAGAGGTATAGGAACTTCCAGAGGCTCTAAATTAAACCCACAGCATTTGGCAAAGGACCAATCCATAAGACTCAAAGCGGCGCCAGAGTCGACATAGGCGTCCGCGGTAATAGACGATAAAGAGCAAATCAGGGTCACAGATAGAATAAACTTGGACTGTAAAGTACCAATTGAAACAGACTTATCAACCTTCTTAGTACGTTTAGAGCATGCTGATATAACATGAGTTGAATCGCCACAATAGAAGCATAACCCATTTTTTCGCCTAAAATTCTGTCGTTCGCTTCTGGACAGAATTCTATCACATTGCATAATCTCTGGCGCCTTCTCAGTAGACACCGCCAAATGGTGCACAGGTTTGCGCTCCCGCAAACGCCGATCAATCTGAATAGCCATTGTCATGGACTCATTCAGACCTGCAGGCACAGGGAACCCCACCATAACATCTTTAATGGCATCAGAGAGACCCTCTCTGAAATTCGCCGCCAGGGCGCACTCATTCCACTGAGTAAGCACAGACCACTTACGAAATTTTTGGCAGTATATTTCAGCCTCATCTTGCCCTTGAGACAGGGCCATCAAGGCTTTTTCAGCCTGAATCTCTAAATGAGGTTCCTCATAAAGCAACCCCAAAGCCAGGAAAAACGCATCCACATTGAGCAACGCAGGATCCCCTGGTGCCAAAGCAAATGCCCAATCCTGAGGGTCGCCCCGGAGCAAGGAAATTACAATCCTGACCTGCTGTGCAGGATCTCCAGCGGAGCGAGATCTCAGAGACAAAAATAATTTACAATTATGTTTGAAATTCTGGAAGCGAGATCTATCCCCGGAGAAAAATTCAGGCAAAGGTACTCTAGGTTCAGATATAGGAGCATGAATTACAAAATCCTGTAAACTTTGAACCTTCATAGCGAGATTATTCAAACCTGTAGCTAAACTCTGAGGATCCATTTTCATCAGGTGAAATCAGAACCATTCAAGGATTAGAAGGAGAGAGAGACGAAGGCTGCAGTAAGCAGAGATGCTAGTGAATCAACTAATGAGCAAACTCAGGGGAAAAAAAAAAAAAATTCTCTGCAGACTTCTTTTCTCTCCTTTCTTCTGCCAATTATTTTAACCCTTGGCCGGCCAAACTGTCATGGTTCTCAATGGCAAGAGAACGTAGTAAAGCATACAAAAGGACTAGCTCTTGGAAGATGGGAACTCGAGCTGACTGTGAGCTAAACCTACCGCACAACTAACAGTGGCCGGGTAGCGTGCCTACGTTTTATCCCTAGACGCCCAGCGCCAGCCGGAGAACTGACTGACCCTAGCAGAGGAAAATACAGACCTGGCTTACCTCTAGAGAAATTTTCCCCAAAAGGCAGACAGTAGCCCCCACATATAATGTCGGTGATTTTAGAGGAAATTGACATACGAAGTATGAAGATAGGTTTAGCACATTGAGGTCCGCTTACTAGATAGTAGGAAGACAGAAAAGGAAACTACACAGTCAGCTGAAAACCCTTTCAAAACACCATCCTGAAATTACTTTAAGACTCTAATATCAACTCATGACACCAGAGTGGCAATTTCAGCTCACAAGAGCTTCCAGCCTCAGAAATATTCAAACACAGAGAACTGGAACAAAAATGCAAAACAAACTTAGGACTACAAGTCCAACTTAGCTGATAGTAGTCTAGGAGCAGGAACATGCAACAGAAAGGCTTCTGGTAACATTGTTGGCCGGCATAGAAATGACTGAGGAGCAAGGCTAAATAGACAACTCCCACATCCTGATGGAAACAGGTGAACAGAGGCGATGAAGCACACAAGTTCAGTACCACCAGTGACCACCGGGGGAGCCCAGAAACCAAATTCACAACAGTACCCCCCCCTCAAGGAGGGGGCACCGAACCCTCACCAGAACCATCAGGGCGATCAGGATGAGCCCTATGAAAGGCACGGACCAAATCGGAGGCATGAACATCAGAGGCTGTCACCCAAGAATTATCCTCCTGACCGTAGCCCTTCCACTTGACCAGATACTGAAGTCTCCGTCTGGAAACACGGGAGTCCAAGATCTTCTCGACAACGTACTCCAACTCACCCTCAACCAACACCGGAGCAGGAGGCTCAACGGAAGGCACAACCGGTACCTCATACCTGCGCAACAATGACCGATGGAAGACATTATGAATAGAAAAAGATGCAGGGAGGTCCAAACGAAAGGACACAGGGTTAAGAATCTCCAATATCTTGTACGGGCCGATGAACCGAGGCTTAAACTTAGGAGAAGAAACCTTCATAGGGACAAAACGAGAAGACAACCACACCAAGTCCCCAACACAAAGACGAGGACCAACACGACGACGGCGGTTGGCAAAATGCTGAGTCTTCTCCTGGGACAACTTCAAATTGTCCACCACATGCCCCCAAATCTGATGCAACCTCTCCACCACAGCATCCACTCCAGGACAATCCGAAGACTCCACCTGACCGGAAGAGAAACGAGGATGAAACCCCGAATTACAGAAGAAAGGAGAAACCAAGGTGGCAGAACTAGCCCGATTATTGAGGGCAAACTCCGCCAAGGGCAAAAAGGCAACCCAATCATCCTGATCCGCAGACACAAAACACCTCAAATAAGTCTCCAAGGTCTGATTAGTTCGCTCGGTCTGGCCATTATTCTGAGGATGGAAAGCAGACGAAAAAGACAAATCAATGCCCATCCTAGCACAGAACGCTCGCCAAAATCTAGACACGAATTGGGTTCCCCTGTCAGACACGATATTCTCCGGAATACCATGCAAGCGAACCACATTTTGGAAAAACAGAGGAACCAGCTCGGATGAGGAAGGCAATTTAGGCAAGGGGACCAAATGGACCATCTTAGAGAAACGGTCACACACCACCCAGATGACAGACATCTTCTGAGAAACAGGGAGATCAGAAATAAAATCCATGGAGATGTGAGTCCAAGGCCTCTTCGGAATAGGCAAAGATAACAACAATCCACTAGCCCGAGAACAACAAGGCTTGGCCCGAGCACAAACATCACAAGACTGCACAAAACCTCGCACATCTCGCGACAGGGAAGGCCACCAGAAGGACCTAGCCACCAAATCCCTGGTACCAAAGATTCCAGGATGACCAGCTAACGCAGAAGAATGGACCTCCGAGATGACTCTACTGGTCCAATCATCAGGAACAAACATTCTACCAGGCGGGCAACGATCAGGTCTATCCGCCTGAAACTCCTGCAAGACCCGTCGCAAGTCTGGGGAAACAGCAGATAATATCACTCCATCCTTAAGGATACCTGTAGGTTCAGAATTACCAGGAGAATCAGGCTCAAAACTCCTAGAAAGGGCATCCGCCTTCACATTTTTAGAACCCGGTAGGTAAGAAACCACAAAATTAAACCGAGAGAAAAATAACGACCAGCGCGCCTGTCTAGGATTCAGGCGCCTGGCAGACTCAAGATAAATCAAATTCTTGTGGTCGGTCAATACCACCACCTGATGTCTAGCCCCCTCAAGCCAATGACGCCACTCCTCAAAAGCCCACTTCATAGCCAAGAGCTCCCAATTACCAATATCATAATTTCGCTCAGCGGGCGAAAATTTACGAGAAAAGAACGCGCAAGGTCTCATCACGGAGCAGTCGGAACTTTTCTGTGACAAAACCGCCCCAGCTCCGATTTTTGAAGCGTCGACCTCAACCTGAAAAGGAAGAGTAACATCAGGCTGACGCAATACAGGGGCGGAAGAAAAGCGGCGCTTAAGCTCCCGAAAGGCCTCCACAGCAGCAGGGGACCAATCAGCAACATCAGCACCCTTCTTAGTCAAATCAGTCAACGGTTTAGCAACATCAGAAAAAACAGTTATAAATCGACGATAAAAATTAGCAAAGCCCAAAAACTTCTGAAGGCTCTTAAGAGAAGAGGGTTGCGTCCAATCACAAATAGCCTGAACCTTGACAGGGTCCATCTCAATGGAAGAGGGGGAAAAAATGTACCCCAAAAACGAAATTTTTTGAACCCCAAAAACGCACTTAGAACCCTTTACACACAAGGAATTAGAGCGCAAAACCTGAAAAACCCTCCTGACCTGTTGGACATGAGAGTCCCAGTCGTCCGAAAAAATCAAAATATCATCCAGATACACAATCATAAATTTATCCAAATATTCACGGAAAATGTCATGCATAAAAGACTGAAAGACTGAAGGGGCATTTGAAAGACCAAAAGGCATTACTAAATACTCAAAATGGCCCTCAGGCGTATTAAATGCGGTTTTCCACTCATCCCCCTGCTTAATTCGCACTAAATTATACGCCCCACGAAGATCAATCTTAGAGAACCACTTGGCCCCCTTTATTCGAGCAAACAAATCAGTAAGCAGTGGCAAAGGATACTGATATTTAACCGTGATTTTATTCAAAAGCCGATAATCAATACACGGCCTCAAAGAGCCATCTTTTTTAGATACAAAGAAAAAACCGGCTCCTAAGGGAGATGACGAAGGACGAATATGTCCCTTTTCCAAGGACTCCTTAATATATTCCCGCATAGCAGCATGTTCAGGCACAGATAGATTAAATAAACGACCCTTTGGAAACTTACTGCCCGGAATCAGATCTATTGTACAATCGCAATCTCTGTGCGGAGGTAGTGAACCAAGTTTAGGCTCCTCAAAAACGTCACGATAATCAGATAAAAATTCCGGAATCTCAGAGGGAATAGATGACGAAATGGAAACCAAAGGTACGTCCCCATGAGTCCCCTGACATCCCCAGCTTAACACAGACATGGCTTTCCAGTCGAGGACTGGGTTATGAGATTGCAGCCATGGCAATCCAAGCACCAACACATCATGCAGATTATACAACACAAGGAAGCGAATAATCTCCTGGTGATCCGGATTAATACGCATAGTTACTTGTGTCCAGTATTGTGGTTTAGTACTAGCCAATGGCGTGGAGTCAATACCCTTCAGAGGTATAGGAACTTCCAGAGGCTCTAAATTAAACCCACAGCGTTTGGCAAAGGACCAATCCATAAGACTCAAAGCGGCGCCAGAGTCGACATAGGCGTCCGCGGTAATAGACGATAAAGAGCAAATCAGGGTCACAGATAGAATAAACTTGGACTGTAAAGTACCAATTGAAACAGACTTATCAACCTTCTTAGTACGTTTAGAGCATGCTGATATAACATGAGTTGAATCGCCACAATAGAAGCATAACCCATTTTTTCGCCTAAAATTCTGTCGTTCGCTTCTGGACAGAATTCTATCACATTGCATAATCTCTGGCGCCTTCTCAGTAGACACCGCCAAATGGTGCACAGGTTTGCGCTCCCGCAAACGCCGATCAATCTGAATAGCCATTGTCATGGACTCATTCAGACCTGCAGGCACAGGGAACCCCACCATAACATCTTTAATGGCATCAGAGAGACCCTCTCTGAAATTCGCCGCCAGGGCGCACTCATTCCACTGAGTAAGCACAGACCACTTACGAAATTTTTGGCAGTATATTTCAGCCTCATCTTGCCCTTGAGACAGGGCCATCAAGGCTTTTTCAGCCTGAATCTCTAAATGAGGTTCCTCATAAAGCAACCCCAAAGCCAGGAAAAACGCATCCACATTGAGCAACGCAGGATCCCCTGGTGCCAAAGCAAATGCCCAATCCTGAGGGTCGCCCCGGAGCAAGGAAATTACAATCCTGACCTGCTGTGCAGGATCTCCAGCGGAGCGAGATCTCAGAGACAAAAATAATTTACAATTATGTTTGAAATTCTGGAAGCGAGATCTATCCCTGGAGAAAAATTCAGGCAAAGGTACTCTAGGTTCAGATATAGGAGCATGAATTACAAAATCCTGTAAACTTTGAACCTTCATAGCGAGATTATTCAAACCTGTAGCTAAACTCTGAGGATCCATTTTCATCAGGTGAAATCAGAACCATTCAAGGATTAGAAGGAGAGAGAGACGAAGGCTGCAGTAAGCAGAGATGCTAGTGAATCAACTAATGAGCAAACTCAGGGAAAAAAAAAAAAAAAATTCTCTGCAGACTTCTTTTCTCTCCTTTCTTCTGCCAATTATTTTAACCCTTGGCCGGCCAAACTGTCATGGTTCTCAATGGCAAGAGAACGTAGTAAAGCATACAAAAGGACTAGCTCTTGGAAGATGGGAACTCGAGCTGACTGTGAGCTAAACCTACCGCACAACTAACAGTGGCCGGGTAGCGTGCCTACGTTTTATCCCTAGACGCCCAGCGCCAGCCGGAGAACTGACTGACCCTAGCAGAGGAAAATACAGACCTGGCTTACCTCTAGAGAAATTTTCCCCAAAAGGCAGACAGTAGCCCCCACATATAATGTCGGTGATTTTAGAGGAAATTGACATACGAAGTATGAAGATAGGTTTAGCACATTGAGGTCCGCTTACTAGATAGTAGGAAGACAGAAAAGGAAACTACACAGTCAGCTGAAAACCCTTTCAAAACACCATCCTGAAATTACTTTAAGACTCTAATATCAACTCATGACACCAGAGTGGCAATTTCAGCTCACAAGAGCTTCCAGCCTCAGAAATATTCAAACACAGAGAACTGGAACAAAAATGCAAAACAAACTTAGGACTACAAGTCCAACTTAGCTGATAGTAGTCTAGGAGCAGGAACATGCAACAGAAAGGCTTCTGGTAACATTGTTGGCCGGCATAGAAATGACTGAGGAGCAAGACTAAATAGACAACTCCCACATCCTGATGGAAACAGGTGAACAGAGGCGATGAAGCACACAAGTTCAGTACCACCAGTGACCACCGGGGGAGCCCAGAAACCAAATTCACAACAGAAGTACCTCTGGCACTGTTGTCCAGAGACCCACTGTAATTCCACCCACAGCACCACGTTCCCAGTTATCCTCACAGTCCCAGCCAAGTCTACAGCCATCGGTAGCACAGGCATGGGAGAAAAAGCAGCCATTCTCGGCAAACCACCCCCGAGCACAGGCTTTGAATGCTGGCATTGCAAAACTACTGTCCCTTGAAATGCTCTCATTCAGGCTGGTGGAGACTGACAGCTTCCGTATCTTGATGGCATTGGCAGTCCCACAATACAACGTGCCCAGCTGCTTTTATTTCAGCAGGCAAGCCATCCCTGCCCTGCACAACCATGTGGAGGGACACATAAAACACGCGCTACTGAATGCCGTCAGTAGCAAGGTCCACCTCACCACCGATGCGTGGACCAGTCACCATGGACTGGGGCGATACCTTTCCCTCACTGCCCATTGGGTTAATGTTGTTGAGCCGGGTACAGATCGTGCGAGTGGTGCAGGACGTGTTCTGCCAACTCCAAGGATTGCAGGAATCCAGTCTGTACGCATTGACTCCTCCTCATACACATGTTCATCAGAATCATCGCTGCAGGAGCCGTCACAGTCCACCTCCACATGGACCCGTGAACGTTTACCTGTTATGACCGACATGAGCACAGCTGTGGCCAAATGTCAACAGGCCGTCTTGAAATTAATTTCTTTGGGGAATCGAAGCCACACAGCGCAGGAGCTCTGGAATGCCGTCAAGCAGGAGATCGACGTGTGGTTTGTGCCAGAGAATCTCCAGCCAGGCATGGTAGTGTGTGACAATGGCCGAAATCTGGTGGGAGCTCTGGGCCTAGGCAACCTCACTCACATCCCATGTCTGGCACATGTGCTCAACTTGGTCGTGCAGAGTTTTTTGAGGGACTATCCAGATCTTGATGCACTGCTGCACAAGGTCCTCCTAGAGTGTGCTCACTTGCGGCGTTCCAGCATGGCAAGATCGCGCATTGCAGCTCTGCAGCGCCGATTCCGCCTTCCGGAACATCGCATCATATGTGACCTACCCACCAGGTGGAATTCCACATTACATATGTTGGAGCTGTTGTGTGAGCAGCAGCAAGCAGTAATGGAGTACCAGCTGCATCAGGCACAAAGAAGTCGCACTCCGCGCCGTTCAGACTTCACAACCACAGAGTGGGACACTATGAAGGATGTCTGCCAGGTTTTGCGTCCCTTCGATTATTCCACGCGGATGGCGAGTGCAGATGATGCACTAGTCAGCATGACTGTCCCCCTTATCTGCCTGCTTCAACAAACACTGCAAGCACTAAGGGATGATGTTGTGGAAGAGGTGGAGGATGAGGAGGAGTCACCATTTCCATCAGCTTCTGGACAGTCAGCGCTACATGGTTCCTCATATATGCGTAGGCAGGGGACACTTTGTGAGGAGGATGAGGAGGAGTCAATGGAGGAGGAAGACATCTGTCCAGAGGAGGGAGTTACACAATTGTCCAGTAGTCAGTGTGTACAGCGAGGGTGATGAAGAGCAGGCAGAGATCACGCCTCAAGCAGGGGACAGCGTTTCTTGGCCAGTTGGCAGTCTGCAGCACATGGTTGATTACATGCTGCAGTGCTTGAGAAACGACCGCCGCATCGCCCACATTCTCAACATGGCTGATTATTGGGTGTACACCCTCCTAGATCCTCGCTACCGGGACAACTTACAAAGCCTCATCACACCGTTGAACCGTGAGCGTAAAATGTGGGAGTACCAAGACACACTGGTGAATTCCATCATCTTCTCCAGTCCAACTGAGAGCAGTGCTGCTAGTGCTTTACAAAGCAGCTCAGTGCGTCGAGGCAGTGGAGGAGGCTCTGCACAAAGAGGGAGCAGAAGCAGTGCCTCTGCCCAAGGCAAGACCAGTATGGCCCAACTGTGGCACAGTTTTGTGTGCTCGCCACAAATGTCTACACCATCACAGGCGGCTCCAGTCAGCAGGAGGCAACGGTTCCGTCAAATGGTGACAGACTACATGTCTTGCCCTCTTACTGTACTCCCAGACGGCTCTTCCCCTTTCAAGTTTTGGGTCTCTAAGCTGGATACATGGCCAGAGCTAAGCCAGTATGCATTGGAGGTGCTGGCTTGCCCTGCGGCTAGTGTATTATCGGAACACGTCTTTAGTGCTGCAGGTGGTGTACTAACAGACCGTCGCATGCGACTATCCTCCGATAACGTTGACCAGCTTACTTTTCTGAAAATGAACCAGGCCTGGATCTCGCAGGAATTTGCCTCTCCTCTTCCCGATTAAATAATTGGGAGTCTACAGTATCCAGGTCTCCTGTTGTGTTCATCTTTCTACCACCTGAACTGTAATCCCTGGGCTCCAACAACGCCTGTTGATGCTCAGAAGTGCCGTCTGCACAGTCAAAACACATGACCCAGTGTTATTGGGTTTCAGTAACATGAGCTGATCTGTTGTGAATTCCGCTCTTGGGCTCCCTCCGGTGGTTGTAAGTGGCACTTTTGTGAGTTCTGCTCTTGGGCTCCCTCCGGTGGTTTTAAGTGGTACTGCTGCTCCTTGGATTTAGTAGTCAGCAGCTGCTTCCACTGATTGTCTTTCTGGCTCGGCTATTTAGCCTGGTTCTATCCTTCAGCCTGTGCCAGTTGTCAATGGTTCCTGGTTGGATTCACATCTCTGCTTGGATTTCCCTGATATTCTGTCCAGTTCAGCAAAGATAAGTCCTTGCTTTGTTCTTTTGCAGTCCACTTGTTGTGGACTTAATCTTTCTGCACTTTCTATGTTTTTTCTAGTCCAGCTTGTCAGTATGGATTTATTCAGTTAAGCTGGAAGCTCTGGGAAGCAGATTTACCCTCCACACCTTTAGTCAGGTGTGGAGATTTTTGTAAACTCTGTGGTGGATTTTTCTAGTTTTTAATACTGACTGCACAGTATTCTGTCCTGTTCTATCTATCTAGCTAGACTGGCCTCCTTTGCTACATCCTGGTTTCATTCTGCATATGTCATTTCCCTCTCCACTCACAGTCAGTATTTGTGGGGGGCTGTCCTATCCTTTGGGGATTTTCTCTGAGGCAAGATAGCTTCCCTGTTTCTATCTTTAGGGGTAGTTAGTCCTCCGGTTGTGACGAGGTGTCTAGGGAGTGACAGGAACATCCCACGGCTACTTCTAGTGTTGTGTTAAGCTCAGGAACTGCGGTCAGTACAGGTACCACCTCCTCCAGAGCACGTCCCATGTTGCTCCTAAACCACCAGCTCATAACAGTACAACTGGCCAAAAATGAATTAAATGCATCTCAAAAGAAGGAAAAGGAAGTTCTGAGCCATTTTTTTTTCTGCAGTCTGTTTTGTCTTTTTTTTTCTCTTAATCTCTGGGTGGTTCAGGATTTTGGCACTGGCATGGATGTTCAGGGTTTGTTTTCTCGTGTGGATCAACTTGCTGCAAGAGTACAGAGTATCCAAGATTATGTTGTCCAGACTCCAGCTTTAGAGCCTAGAATTCCAACCCCTGATTTGTTTTTTGGGGACAGATCCAAGTTTTTGAACTTTAAAAATAACTGCAAATTGTTTTTTGCCTTGAAACCCCGTTCCTCTGGTGATTCCATTCAGCAGGTTAAAATTGTCATCTCTCTGCTGCATGGTGACCCTCAGGACTGGGCATTCTCCCTTGAATCAGGGGATCCGGTATTGCTTAATGTAGACGCATTTTTTCAAGCGCTCGGATTATTGTATGACGAACCTAATTCTGTGGATCATGCAGAAAAGACCTTGTTGGCCCTGTGTCAGGGTCAGGAAGTGGCAGAAATATACTGCCAGAAATTTAGAAAATGGTCTGTGCTCACTAAATGGAATGAGGAGGCTCTGGCAGCAATTTTCAGAAAGGGTCTTTCTGAAGCCCTTAAAGATGTTATGGTGGGGTTCCCCACGCCTGCTGGTTTGAGCGAATCTATGTCTCTAGCCATTCAGATTGATCGGCGCCTGCATGAGCGCAAAGTTGTGCACCATATGGCAGTATCCTCTGAGCAGAGTCCTGAGCCTATGCAATGTGATAGGATTTTGACTACAGCAGAACGGCAGGGATTCAGATGCCAGAATAGGCTGTGTTTTTACTGTGGTGATTCTGCTCATGTTTTTTCTGATTGCCCTAAGCGTACTAAGAGGGTCGCTAGGTCTGTTACCATCAGTACTGTACAGCCTAAATTTCTCTTATCTGTGACCTTGATTTGCTCATTATCGTCCTTTTCTGTCATGGCATTTGTGGATTCAGGCACTGCCCTGAACTTGATGGACTTGGAATTCGCCAGGCGCTGCGGTTTTTCCTTGCAGCCTTTGCAGAGCCCTATTCCTTTGAGGAGCATTGATGCTACACCGTTGGCCAAGGATAAACCTCAGTATTGGGCTCAGCTGACCATGTGCATGGCTCCAGCACATCAGGAAGATTGCCGTTTTCTGGTGGTGCACAATTTGCATGATGTTGTTGTACTGGGTTTTCCATGGTTACAGTGACATAATCCGGTGCTGGATTGGAAATCTATGTCTGTGACTAGTTGGGGTTGTCAAGGGGTACATAGTGACGTTCCTTTGATGTCAATTTCCTCTTCCCCCTCTTCTGAAGTTCCTGAGTTTTTGTCGGATTTCCAGGATGTATTTGATGAGTCCAAGTCCTGTTCCCTTCCTCCACATAGGGACTGTGATTGTGCTATTAACTTGATTCCTGGCTGTAAGTTCCCTAAGGGCCGACTTTTCAATCTGTCTGTGCCAGAGCATGCCGCCATGCGGAATTATGTTAAGGAGTCTTTGGAGAAGGGGCATATTCAGCCGTCTTCGTCACCATTGGGAGCGGGATTCTTTTTTGTTGCCAAGAAGGATGGCTCCTTGAGACCCTGTATTGATTATCGCCTTCTTAATAAGATCACGGTCAAATTCCAATACCCTTTACCTTTGCTTTCTGATTTGTTTGCTCGGATCAAGGGGGCTAGTTGGTTTACTAAGATTGACCTTCGACGGGCATATAATCTTGTTCATATTAAACAGGGTGACGAATGGAAAACTGCATTTAATACGCCCGAAGGCCATTTTGAATACCTTGTGATGCCTTTCGGGCTCTCTAATGCTCTTTCTGTATTTCAGTCCTTCATGCATGATATTTTCCGCAATTATCTTGATAAATTCATGATTGTGTATTTGGATGATATTTTGATTTTTTCCGATGATTGGGAGTCTCATGTGAAGCAGGTCAGGATGGTATTCCAGATCCTTCGTGATAATGCTTTATTTGTGAAGGGGTCTAAGTGCCTATTTGGAGCTCAGAAGGTCTCTTTTTTGGGTTTTATTTTTTCTCCCTCGTCTATAG
Source organism: Ranitomeya variabilis (assembly GCF_051348905.1). NCBI lineage: Eukaryota > Metazoa > Chordata > Amphibia > Anura > Dendrobatidae > Ranitomeya > Ranitomeya variabilis. Next base: position 309,769,345 of record NC_135236.1, read on the forward strand.
AAATGGATCCTGTTAAGGTCCAAGCCATTCATGACTGGATTCAACCCACATCTGTGAAGAGTCTTCAGAAATTTTTGGGCTTTGCTAATTTTTATCGCCGTTTCATTGCCAACTTTTCCAATGTGGTTAAGCCCCTGACCGATTTGACGAAGAAAGGCGCTGATGTGACGAATTGGTCCTCTGCGGCTGTTTCTGCCTTTCAGGAGCTTAAACGCCGATTTACTTCTGCCCCTGTGTTGCGTCAGCCAGACGTTTCTCTTCCTTTTCAGGTTGAGGTTGACGCTTCTGAGATTGGGGCAGGGGCCGTTTTGTCTCAGAGGAATTCTGATGGTTCCTTGATGAAACCGTGTGCCTTCTTCTCTCGAAAATTTTCGCCTGCGGAACGCAATTATGATGTCGGTAATCGTTAGTTGTTGGTTATGAAGTGGGCATTTGAGGAGTGGCGACATTGGCTTGAGGGGGCTAAACATCGTATTGTGGTCTTGACCAATCATAAGAATCTGATTTACCTCGAGTCTGCCAAACGGCTGAATCCTAGACAGGCCCGATGGTCCCTGTTTTTCTCCCGTTTTGATTTTGTTGTCTCGTATCTTCCGGGTTCTAAGAATGTTAAGGCTGATGCCCTCTCTAGGAGTTTTTTGCCTGATTCCCCTGGGGTCCTTGAGCCGATCGGCATTCTGAAGGAGGGGGTGATTCTTTCTGCCATCTCCCCTGATTTACGACGGGTTCTTCAGGAATTTCAGGCTGATAAACCTGACCACTGTCCAGTGGGGAAACTGTTTGTTTCTGATAGATGGACTAGCAAAGTGATTTCTGAGGTTCACTGTTCTGTGTTGGCTGGCCATCCTGGGATTTTTGGTACCAGAGATTCGGTTAGTAGGTCATTTTGGTGGCCTTCTTTGTCACGGGATGTGCGCTCCTTTGTGCAGTCCTGTGGGACTTGTGCGCGGGCCAAACCTTGCTGCTCACGCGCCAGTGGGTTGCTTATGCCTTTGCCGGTCCCTGAGAGGCCTTGGACGCATATTTCTATAGATTTTATTTCAGATCTTCCGGTTTCCCAGAGGATGTCGGTTATCTGGGTGGTTTGTGACCGGTTTTCTAAGATGGTTCATTTGGTACCTTTGCCTAAATTACCTTCCTCTTCTGAGTTGGTTCCGTTGTTTTTTCAGCATGTGGTTCGTTTGCATGGCATTCCGGAGAATATTGTGTCCGATAGAGGTTCCCAGTTTGTTTCCAGGTTTTGGCGGGCCTTTTGTGCTAGGCTGGGCATTGATTTGTCTTTTTCTTCCGCATTTCATCCTCAGACAAATGGCCAAACCGAGCAAACTAACCAGACTTTGGAAACTTATTTGAGATGCTTTGTGTCTGCCGATCAGGATGATTGGGTGGCTTTCTTGCCATTGGCCGAGTTTGCCCTTAATAATCGGGCTAGTTCTGCTACCTTGGTTTCACTTTTTTTTGTAATTCTGGGTTTCATCCTCGTTTTTCTTCAGTGCAGGTTGAGCCTTCGGATTGTCCTGGGGTGGACTCTGTGGTTGACAGGTTGCAGCAAATTTGGGCTCATGTTGTTGATAGTGTTGAGCGATACCGTCCGATACTTGAAAGTATCGGTATCGGAAAGTATCGGCCGATACCAGCAAAGTATCGGATCTAATCCGATACCGATACCCGATACCAATACAAGTCAATGGGACTCAAGTATCGGACGGTATCCCTGATTGTTCCCAGGGTCTGAAGGAGAGGAAACTCTCCTTCAGGCCCTGGGAACCATATTAATGTGTAAAATAAAGAATTAAAATAAAAAATATTGATATACTCACCTCTCCGACGCAGCCTGGACTTTACCGCCATAACCGGGAGCCTTCTTTGCTTAAAATGCGCGCGTTTAATGGTTTCCGTGACGTCACGGCTTGTGATTGGTCGCGTCGCCCATGTGACCGCGACGCGACCAATCACAACAAGCCATGACGTAATTTTCAGGTCCTGAATGCCTAGAATTAGGCATCAGGACCTGAAAATTACGTTACGGCTTGTGATTGGTCGCGTCGCGGTCACATGGGCGACGCGACCAATCACAAGCCGTGACGTCACGGGAGGCAGTAAACGCGCGCATTTTAAAATTACATCACGGCTTCTGATTGGTCGCGTGCCGCCCATGTGACCGCGACGCGACCAATCACAAGCCGTGATGTAATTTTCAAATCCTGAATGCCTAGAATTAGGCATCAGGACCTGAAAATTACGTCACGGCTTGTTGTGATTGGTCACGTCGCGGTCACATGGGCGGCACGCGACCAATCAGAAGCCGTGACGTCACGGAAACCATTAAACGCGAGCATTTTAAGCAAAGAAGGCTCCCGGTTACGGCGGTAAAGTCCAGGGGCCTCCGGACAGGTGAGTATATCAATATTTTTTATTTTAATTCTTTATTTTACACATTTATATGGATCCCATGGCCTGAAGGAGAGTTTCCTCTCCTTCAGACCCTGGGAACCATACACTGGAAACTTCCGATTCCGATTCCCGATACCACGAAAGTATCGGATCTCGGTATCGGAATTCCGATACCCGCAAGTATCGGCCGATACCCGATACTTGCGGTATCGGAATGCTCAACACTAGTTGTTGACAATTTGGTCTTGTCTCAGGAGGAGGCTCAGCATTTTGCTAACCGTCGGCGGCGTGTGGGTTCCCGGCTTCGGGTTGGGGATTTGGTCTGGTTATCTTCCCGTCATGTTCTTATGAAGGTTTCTTCCCCTAAGTTCAAGCCTCGGTTTATTGGTCCTTATAGGATTTCTGAGATTATCAATCCAGTGTCTTTTCGTTTGGCCCTTTCAGCTTCTTTTTCCATCCACAATGTTTTTCACAGATCTTTGTAAGGGAAATATGTGGTACCCGTCGTTCCCTCTGTTGATCCTCCTGCCCCGGTGTTGATTGATGGGGAGTTGGAGTATGTTGTTGAGAAGATCTTGGATTCTCGTTTTTCGAGGCGGAGGCTTCAGTATCTTGTTAAGTGGAAGGGTTATGGCAAGGAGGATAATTCTTGGGTTGTTGCCTCTGATGTTCATGCTGATGATTTAGTTCGTGCCTTCCATTTGGCTCATCCTGATCGGCCTGGGGGCTCTGGTGAGGGTTCGGTGACCCCTCCTCAAGGGGGGGGTACTGTTGTGAATTCTGTTCTTGGGCTCCCTCCGGTGGTTATAAGTGGTAGCGCTGCTGTCTGTCCTTCACAGCAGTTATCAGGTGTGTTCACTCTGGACTGGGCTATTTAGTCTGGCCTCACCCTTTGGTCTGTGCCAGTTGTCCATTGTATTCTGGAGGATTCACATCCCTTCATGGTTTCTCCTGCTTCCTGGTCTTTTCACCAAGATAAGTTCTGCTGGTTTGCAGCCCACATGTTGTGGGCCTCATTGTTTAGTGCATTTCATGTTTTTTCTTGTCCAGCTAAATCTGTGTAAGGATTTATGCAGTCAAGCTGGAATCTCTGGAGCGGCAGATATACCCTCCATATCTTTAGTTAGATGTGGAGATATTTGTATTTTCTGTGGTGGATATTTCTTAGTATTTTAATACTGACCGCATAGTTCTCTGTCCTATCTTTCCTATTTAGCTAGATTGGCCTCCTTTGCTAAATCCTGTTTTCAACCTGTGTATGTTCTTTCCTCTCCTCTCACAGTCAATATTTGTGGGGGGCTGCCTATCCTTTGGGAATTTTCACTGAGGCGAGATAGTTTTCCCTTTTCTATCTATAGGGTTAATTAGTCCTCCGGCTGTGTCGAGGTGTCTAGGATCAGTAGGTACATCCCACGGCTACTTCTAATTGCGGTGTTAGGTTCAGGGGCCGTGGTCAGTATAGATACCACCTTCTCCAGAGTACATCCAATGCTTATCCTGGGCCACCAGATCATAACATTTTATAGAAAAAATAATTATTTTTGCATCGCTTTATTCTGAGGACTATAACTTTTTTCTTTCTTTTTTCTTTCTTTTTGTTTGGCGGTATGATAATGAAGCGTTGTTTTTTGCCTCTTTCTTTTTATTACGGTGTTCACTGAAGGGGTTAACTAGTGGGACAGTTTTATAGGTTGGGTCGTTACGGATGCGGCAATACTAAATATGTATACTTTTATTGTTTTGGGGTTTTTTTTAGATAAAGAAATGTATTTATAGGAACAATATATTATTTTTTTGGGGGGGAATTTTTTTAAATTTTCTTACACATGTAAATATATTTTTTTTACACTATAACATTGCCCCAGGGGGGGCATCATGTTATAGTGTAAGATCAGCGATCTGACGTGCACTCCTGGAGGCTTCCCGGCACATGCTCTGAGCAGGCGCTGTGAAGCCACCTCTCTGCAGGACCCGGATGCAGCCCCGTGGCCATTTTGGATCCGGGCCTGCTGCAGGGAGGAGGAGGTAAGAGACCCTCGCAGCAACGCAATCACATCGCGTTGCTCCGGGGGTCTCAGGGAAGCCCCCAGGGAGCCCCCTCCCTGCGCGATGCTTCCCTATACTGCCGGAACACTGCGATCATGTTTGATCGCAGTGTGCCAGGGGTTAATGTGCCGGGGGCAGGTCATCACAACTCGTGGCACAAAGTGCCGGATGTCAGCTGTGATAGTCAGCTGACACCCGGCCGCGATCGGCCGCGCTCCCCCCGTGAGCGCGGCCGATCGCATATGACGTACTATCCCATTGGTGGTCATATAGGCCCACCCCACCTCAACAGGATAGTACGTCTAATGTCAGAAAGGGGTTAAAATATATCTCCCATAAATATCGGATTGATGCAAACTCTAATATTCATCATTGACCACTGGCTACAGAGTGTCTGAGATAATGAATTTGATCTGAGGAAGCCCCTGTCTCCAAAATTGTACTTCTTTGCCTCTGAGTAAATGAATCCTAGACTTGGTGGCTGGCTCTCAGCAGATCCCCGTTAAAATTACATGTTCACGGCAGGAGGTCAGACTTTAATGGAGGTTGAAGTGTCAGCTCTTTCTCACTTTCTCAGTTATAATTAATCCCACATATTCAATGTGAAGGTGATTAGTCTCCTCTCCGTAGATATCTTTATGAATTTTACCATTTTTATCTATGACATATTCTATCAGTTGTGATACTGTAGTATGCATATAGTAGGTTGCACAAATAAAAGCAGAAAACCATTCTAATTTCAACATTAGGAATACATAGAAATACCATGTCATTTAATGTCTTCCCTTTTTGACTAGAACATTCTTATGAATCTTAGCTGTCACTTCATCTCATTGCTGCATTTTTGCCTTTGAATTCCCACCTTCTTGTCCTTTCATGACAGGTATTAAGAGCACCCTTTGAGATGTGGGTAAAAAAACTAACCTGTTCACTTTATTACAGGAGCTCAGCTATGCTATTAAGGATGTGTCAATCAATAAGCCTGTCATCTGTTTCCAATAGCAACCAGCAGAACTTTTTATGCAGATTGTATCCATATGTTAACTGTCAAATAATGTTAAAAGGAATATATATCTCTAAAAAAGTGATGGTTTAATAGTTGCATTAAGATCTGATGAGTGCCTTCCTTATTCATGTACTAAATTGTTTCATGTCACTCCTCTGACACACCTGTCTTCACTGAAAGGATGCATCTACAGCACAGCGACTATCTATAACCTGATACTACAATCCATGCATACTGCAAAGGATAATTTCATTCCAAAAATCAAATTGTCTTTTCCAGATTGTGTCTAGTTCACTCAAGATGCTTGTTTCCTCTTATATTCTCCTCTCTCCTCATAATTAGAAGGTCATGAAGTCTCACAACGCAAATTAATACACACTATTTAGACAAAAGTATTGGGATACATCTCTTAATCACTGAGTTCAGATATTTAAGGCTGGTTTCACACTTGCGTAGGGCAGAGCGCTGCATTGTTCCACCGTTAAGCCCTGCCCACTGTCACACCTCTTCCATTCAGCTCCGCCTACGTCGGCATGTGTCCTGCGTGTCTATCTTTAAGATTGAGTATGCAGGCCATGTGAATGTATGCAGATGCCTCCGCATGCGTCACTTTGAGGCTGCGCCGACAGCAATAAAATGCAACATGTTGCATTGGGCGCAGTTTGGCACAGCATCAAAACTGAGGCATCCGCATACAGTTGCATGGCCTGCATACCCAATGTTAAAGATAGGTATGCAGGACGCATGCTGACATAGGTGGAGCTGAATGGAAGAGGTACAGCAGTGTGCGGGACTTAACAGAGGAACTACGCAGCCCTCCGCAGCTCTTCCCAACACAAGTGTGAAACCAGCCTAATTTATCTGACTTGCAAATTTAAAAAATCCAGCACCTAACTTATGCAGTCTGCTATCAAAAAACATTTGTGAATGAATAGGTCATCATATAGAGCTCACTGAATTAGAACATGGTATTGTGATAGGATTCCACAATGATAACAAGACAGTTTGTGATATTTCTTCCCTCCTAAATAACCCACGATCAACTACAAGAGATATTATTGAAAAATGGAAGCTTTTAGGAACCACTGCAACTCAGCTATGAAGTTGAAGACCATGTAAATTTACAGAGTAGCATCACTGTAAGGAATGGTGCATATATGTCAACAAGGCTCTCTTAATGCAATAGTTGTTCCAAACCTCCTCTGGCCAAAACTGTGTTCATGGAGCTTCATTTTGAGAATTTGCATAGGCAAGCAGTGGTAAACAAGCACAGTGTCCAGCATCAGATGGAATGTTCTAATTCACACTGCCAAGGACTCTAGAACAAAGGAAATATGTTCTGTGGAGTGAAGAATTACACTTCTTTGTCTGACATTCCAATGGACAAGTCTGGGTTTAGCAATGGCCAGAAGAAGATTACCTGACTGTTTTTTTCAGAGGATGGCCTAGAACCCTACAGTGAAGCGAAATCTTAATTCTTCAGCCTACCAAGACATTTTGGACTATTGTATGCTTTCATCTCTGTGGGGATGGTTTGGGGATGGCACTTTTCTTTCCTGGAATGACTGTGCCCCAATGCATAAAGCAATGTCTATACATGCATGGTTGGATGAATTTGACATCATCCTGACATCAACTACATGGTGGGCCATATATGGGGATAAACTTGGGTGGGCCATGTATATGGATACACCTAAATAAAATGGGAATGGTTGGTGATATCAACTTCCTGTTTGTGGCACATTAGTATATTGGAGGGGGAAAACTTTTCAAGATGGGTGGTGACCATGGCGGCCATTTTGTAGTCAGCCATTTTGGATGTAACTTTATAAATGGCCCACCCAGGTGTATCCATATAAATGGCCCACCCTGAATATCAAACACTTTTGGGATGAACTAGAACAGATGTTGAGAGCCAGAATCTCTTGTCTAACACAAGTGTCTGAGCTCTCAAATGTTCTACTTGGTTAAGCAAAATTTCTTGCAGACACACGCAAAACATTTGTAGAAAGCCTTCCCAAAAAAGTGGAAGCTGGTAGGGACGCTCTTCCAATCGAAATATGACAGCATGTATTTCTATGCAGTTGTCATGCTCGGGTCGAGAGAGTCGACAGTCAGTCCTAGTATTGCATTGTGATCCTCGTCCAAGTTATACAGCCATCTTATTCTTACCTTGTAGCTGCAAAGGGAAAAGGTTTGGGGAAGTAGTTCCATTTTATTGCCTATGGATTTAGAATGGAATATCATGAAAACTTCTGTAGGCATAAAGAATAGGTATCCCAATTGTTTTAATCATATAATGTAAGTCTGAAAAAAGACCTGTAGCAAATTGGAAGTGAATTAGTTTTTTTCTATATTAGCAATCCTTTGTTTTTCCAGAGAGGTGACATTGTGACAGGACAGATATATCAATTTCTATCTTGACACATAAACCACAATGCAGCAAGATATATTGATGCAAAACAGTATAGCACACCACGTGGGTTTTTTTTGCCTTCCTCTGGATCAACATGTTAGGGCATGTTAGGTTGGGCTATGGGTTGAACTCGATGGACTTAAAGTCTTCCTTCAACCTTAATAACTATGTAACCTATGCGGATATGTACAATAGCTTGTACTGTATTAACCCCTTAGTGACCAGTCCAAATTTTTTAAATCTGACCAGTGTCACTTTATGTGGCAATAAGTCTGGAATGCTCCAACATATCCCATTGATTTTGAGATTTTTTTTGTGACACATTATAATTTATGATTATGGTAAATTTAGGTCAATATATTTTGCTTTTATTTATTAAAAAAAATATAAGAAATATTACAAAAATTTTTAAAAATTAGCAATTTTCAAACTTTGAATTATTATCCTATTAATCCGGATAGTCATACCACGCAAAAACAATAGTAAATAATATTTTCCCCGTGTCTGCTTTACATCAGCACCATTTGTAAAATTGTGGTTTTATTTTGTAAGCATTTTAGAAGGTTTAACAATGTAGCAGTAATTTTTCATTTTTTAAGGAAATTTACAAAACTTATTTTTTTTAAGGTATTATTGAAAAAGCTTAAACAGTGTAACTGAAATATAAGATTATGTGTTGTAGCTTCATAAAACCTGAAAAGTAGCCTAAAATGAGTTCTTATATGAATATATGAGCTTGTGCTTGTGAAGTAGATAAATGTATTATTGAGTTCAACAACGCTTCCCTTGTGAAAATAATTACTCAAATTGAAATACAAGACTAAATCTGTAGCACTCAGTAAAACATGAAAACCTGCCCGGTCCGGGTCACCTTAAGTGACCCAGAAATCTCTTGGGGGGCAATGTCCGGTTCAGTATCAGTAAGACATTCAAATGGAAAGTATACTTATTTCAAGTAGGGTATGATTCCGGTGTGGCCAGAGGGACAGCATCAGGTGGAGTTGAAGAAAACAATAGCCCCACTCTTTTTAGGAGAGTCATTCCCTCCTCCGGACTTGAGAGGGTGTACGCCTTTGAAGCAAGTTTGACATGTAGGTTGGAAGACTTTGTCCACTGGTAGCGGATTCCAGCGTGTGTGAGTCCCCGGGTGGTTTGGAGAAAAGATTTGTGTCTTTGTAGCATTATTTTTGACAGGTCCTTAAAAAAAGAAAGGTTACTGTATGGGGCTGGGAGAACTTTTGAGTATCTTGTCAACCCAAGAAGGTCATTTTTAACTCCTGTGGGGAAGAAGGACACAATGACGTCGCAGACAAGATGTGAAGAGAGAGATGGAGGCCTTTGGATTCTGAAGACTTTCTCAATTAAATTTTCCCCTTCTCTTTTGGGTAACAGATGGGAGATCATTTTAGAAATATACTCTTTTAGTTGTGTAGGTTGAATCGATTCAGGTATGCCCCTTATTTTAATATTGTCTTTTCTTCTGAAGTCCTCATAATTGGCCAAATAGTCTCTGAAGAAGGTGATGTCTTTTTGGATCCCCTCCAGAGAGTCCAAGAATACGTGCGGGTTGCCAGTCTGGGCAGGAAGCGAGGTACGATAATCTTAGACCAGAGGTTCCATCCTCCTTTGGTCTTGAAGCAGAGTACTGCTGCCCCTGTTAGGGCAAAATTTAGAGTCACCAACAATAAAATGAGCTAAATCTTTAAAGAGCTGTTTAATAAATGATTCAGAGGCTCTTTCCGTGTTTGGTTGTTGAGAAACGGAAATTTTTGGTTCATAGCCAGTATGATTGTTGCCCTTCTTCAAAATATTTGTTAATGATAAAAGAGCTCTGCAAATGTCTATCATGAAGCTTTCGGATGGGTGGTCGTCGGAAGCTGGAATGTTATCTATTAAAGTAATCGGAGAATGGATCTCGGGTCTCTCATCCTGGTTCTTTTGACTTTGTTTTGTAGGCACATGGGTCTCAAACGCCATAGGGCTCCCTGGAAGAGAATTCTGGGTAGAAGTTACGTTAGAGTCTGTGGAATTATGAAAGTCACTGCTCTCGCTATCAGAATTGTCTGTTGTTTTAATATATTCTTCTGAGACGGTATTTTCTGATCCCTCTGATGTGTCAGAGGAGTTATCTGAGTTATGGTTCATAGCCTCCTGTTCCTTTTGGACTCCAATGAGAAGGGGGGTTAATTCTGTCACAAAATCTCTGATGTTTCTTTTAAATAGCAGGTTGAATTTTTTCGTCATTATGTTTTGTTGTAACTTCATTTGTACGAGCAAATCGTCCTCTGAAGTTACAGACGACTGGTCACCATCATTCCAGGGTTCAGGCGATGACCTTTTAGTAGATGGATCTCTGCTTATTTGGCCGTTGTTAGGGATTTCATGGTTCATCACTGTGAATTTTGGGGTACTGTAATGTGAGACTAGAGAGGCATATTTCTCCAAGTTCAGTGGAGATTGTATGGTGCTATGTAGCAGTGGCGATATTGCTGGCGCTATTCCAGCACTGCTTGCTAGCCATATTCCCTCCTCCTTGTCCTACCCCTCCTCAGGCTCCTCTCCCTCCTCATTGCCGTTTCTGCCTGATTGTCTCTTATTTACCACGTCCCCATTACAGTCCCCCTTATTAGTAGTAAAGTCGCATTGGTGGTCAGGGATGACACAGTCAATTATATATTGTGGAGGTTTTGTGGCATTAAAAATAAGTGGTGACGTTCCACTCCCTGCTTTGTAAATCCTCTGCAGAGCCTGCAGTGGCGGGACTCCCTCCTCCCCCACCGCAGCTGTTCCACATGCGCCCATCAAAGAAAGCTCCGGGCCGCTCAATGATTTTTCTCTCTGCCCCCTCAGGACCGAGTCTCCCCGGTAGGACCCGCCTACCTCTCGGGTGATGACCTCTTCCGACGTTGCTCTCTCCTGTGGCCGTGACTCAGCCAGCGCCTGCTTCTTTGCCACAAATGCCGGCGCATCGTACCTTAACTGCAGCGGCGGCGAGAGCGCCGATTCACTTCTGGGTCTGTGACCCTGGCTTGCCGTGAGCTGGGTAGTCGCTTCTCTCCGGCTTCTTCGCGCAGCACTCAGCTGCGCTCTTGTGTCCTGTTTGCCTGCTGGAGCTCCATCGGGTGTCCGCTGAGCAGTCACTGCCTGTGTGCTGTCTCCGCCATGCAGCTTCTGCTTTACGATGTCTGTCCTCGGCATTGATTTCCGGCTTGTGTCCCCGCCGCTGCTGGCTGCTGCACAAGCCCCGGGAAGACCGGTCTTCCTCGCTGTACATTGTTTACCCGGTGTCTGTGCTTCAATGGATCTAGCCTTGTCCGGGATCTGGCTGGGAGCTGGGACTAGCGTCGCCGCAGCATTACCGGTCATCACAGGCCTGGGTGTAGCAAGGTCTTCACCGCGGGCTCCTCTGCTGTTTAGCACCGAAGGAGGGTGATAACTCCCGGTGCCTGTTTTTTTCTTCTTGTGCGTGGGTCCTGGCATATTAGGATAGCAATAAAGTCAGTCTCAGCACTTTCAGTAAGCTTAAAGTATGCTATATAGGGGGAAATAGCTGGAGCTCCTGTGAAGCACGTCTGCTTGCTTCCCCTGGCAAACCACACCCCCGTTATATCGCAGGTTTTAAAAAGATGTATTGGTGGTCACTAAAGGGTTAAGTGTCCAGTTACAGCTTTGATATTTTTCTTTGATTTGGTATATAGCTAATGCTTCTTGTGTTAGGTAAAGAAATTGCTACATCTAAAAATTACCTTAGCGTGCTAACAGGGATCTGGAGAGCTGTAGTGTTGGCCATGAGACTATTTACTTTGTTGAACACCTCTCATCATACATTTCTGGAATAGTTGGGTTTAAAAAGAATTTATAAAAGAACACATCTGGACCTGTAATCTCTAGGGAGCATTTATTATGATTTAATATACAATACCATTAAAACTATTTAGGTTTTTGTACATTGCGACATTAAGAGAATCTTATTTCGATATGTATTTTTCACATTAAGTTTTATGAAAAAAGCTACTTCGGCTTGAGCTTGTAGAAAAAAAAACAGACCAGTTTGCTGAGGGCAAGAGGGCACATCTCATCAAAATGCTAAGAGCACGGCAATTAATTCTTGCAAACACTGTACATTGAGGAAGACATTAAATGAGAGCCCTTTCACAACTAATTTCCCTCTAATTTACCTATGTAAGAAATAAATTATTATTTAAATTCCCTAATAATAGAGCAAAATTCTTAAAGCGGATCAAATAATGGACCATGCTTAAATTAAACACATTGCATAATTTTGCATGTTTCATTGATTCGGTGGTCAGCTCCTGACATCAAATGGCAAGAATATAAAAAAAAAAATTCCAATTAAATGTCAGGTATAGAAAACAGAGTTCATTATGTACTCACCTTAGCAATTATGCAGTATATGTGAGCTGCTGGATATTGAAAATCTAGTGACATGCTGTAATTGGTGACAACACAGTTTTTCTAAAAAGGTTCCCACTAGTTAAGAAAAATAAAAGCAAATAACCATATTCCTTTAAGCCCAAATGGAGGAAATGTAACCGATTAAAGACATGGTTTATTTTGTTTTTCATGGTTGAATTCCAAGAGCCATAACTTTTTAAATTTATCCCCAATGTAGCTGAAGAAAGCCTGCTGAAAGAGGCTTCACTGGAAAAGTTACATTTCTTTTTCGCATCCTTTTAGGGAACATATGATTTATTCATTATCTTTTATTAATTTTTCGGGAGTGAATTTAAAATGATAAGATTAGCAGCTGTGCCCTTGTTTACTTGGCTAAGTAATATCTACAAAACTAAATTTTATGTATACTGTTTATTTTACAAAACAAAATTTTTTTTATGGAAAAGGGAGCTTATTTGTAAAGGGGTTTGAGCACACCTAGGTAGTTTTTTTAGACACCCCAGCTACCAAGGTAAAAATTGTACATTGGCCCCCTAACTCTGTGAAACTCTGGTTTGTGCAAGATCACTGCACTATAATTGTACTACTGTATTCAGGAGTACGCCACAGCAAAAATCACTTAAAAACCACTTGAAAGACTCTTCCCATTCACTTCCACTTTCTTGTATCAGTGTTTTGAGGGATGTTTTTTGCGTCATGTCAACAAGCTGAGTCAAAACTGGAGTAGGGTGGTGGGATGGCTAGAAGTGCTACTGCAAGGTTTCACTGTGCTGATGCTCCACAGCTCCACAGCTCAGCCCATAAAAAGCAACTAAAAATGCCCTAAAAAGCATAATTTCCATCCAAGCCCGAGCCCATCTTGCGACAGAACACTCCAGGCACTGGTATGATTTAAACCAGGAAGAAAGATAAGAGTACTGGGTCTCAGCCGGCAACACTGCAAAAGGAATGAAGCCTCAGCCTCTAGTAGGCTGCCTTTGCCAGACCACAAGTCCTATCAGTGGCTTGCAATACTAGATTCCCCATCCATGCCAGTTACTGGTCTGCAGAAATCCACAGAAAACTTTCCCAAACTCCATCACACCGAGGAAGACACAGACTCACCAATCGTGAGTAACAGAATTAAAATTAAGACTAATGTGAGTGACGGTGAGGGCATGAAAGGAGCCATGACCATGAACTCTGCTGCTATATACACTGACAAGGATGAGTCAATAAATGACCCAAAACATGATGAAGACAAGGATTCACATTCTCCAATATGCAAAAGCCCAGACTGGACCTAAAACAATTCCAGCACATTTAAAGGAACTACCAATCAGATCTCAACAACTCTGGTTCCACTTTGGATGCAACAAGCATCAAAGATATAATTGCGGCACCTAACAATACCATAGAAAAAAATCTCAGCAAGAAGTTTGATCAACTGCTAGCTTCCATTGATGATATTGATGATATTAAAATCAGAGTTTTGAAGTCTGGGAAGAAAATTGGTGTCATTCCTAAATTTCAAATTGCCATACATAGCATCCTTCTAAAAGAAGTCACAAAACTAAAAACGAAAAATGCAGATATAGAGGACAGGAACAGAAGGAATGATTTCAAGCACAGAGGCATACATGAACCAATCTTCCATCTGAACCTATCACAATTCATCAAGGATCTGATACAGGAAGCCCTGCCAGATACCAACGACATGGACTGCATGATAGACCCGCCTCACTGTCTACATCAACCTGGCTTTGTGGCAAAAGATTTACCAAGAGACATTATAATAAAACTTATTTTTTCCATATCAAGGATCAACGCATGCCCTACATGAGAGTATATAAAGATCTCCCTCTACCATTCAATGGGATTAAGATTTTCCTCCATTTCTCAAAGGAAACTCTTCAAAAAGTCAAATCTATACTTTGCCAGAACAGCATCCTACATAGATGGAGTTTCACTACGAAACTGCTATGGCACCATTGTAGTGCTGGACTCACCCGAAGAAGGATACAAATTTATCCACAACTTCCTTATCTCCGGTGGCAAGAAACAGTGGTGCCCTTCATCACCCCTTCTATTTGCCATGATAATGGAGCCCTTCACAGAATCTATGAGATCAAATAATAACAGTAAAGGTATATCTACTAGCATAACACAGCATAAAATTAGTTTATATGCTGATGACATATTAATCTCTATAACAGACATAAGAACTTCACTGTCATGTCAGAAACAATACAAACATTCAAAAAAACTTTATTATACAAAATAAAGTCAGATAAATCTAAAATGCTAAGTTTCTTCTTGAATAAGAAACACACGCAAAAAAACAGAAATAAATACATCTTTAAATGGGAAAAAGCAACATTCCATACTTGGGCACACAGATCACAAACCCAGGTCCTGCAATGATCAGTGAAAACACACACAGAATATATAAAACCATTCAAGACGAATTGGCATAGATACAGTATCTAATTTTGATAATAGCTGGTTAGGAAAGATAACTGTATACAAAATATTGACTGTACCCAGAATATTCTATATACTTTGCACAATCCCCTGATCATTCCGGTCATCTGGCTAAAAAATCTACAGCAACAAATGTCCAGATTTACATGGAAAAATAAAAGCCCAGATTAGCAAAACACATTCTAGTTAAAACAAAAGAAGAGGAAGCATGAGATTACCTAACCTTATAAGATATTACTTAACCAATGTAATAAACCGGACACAAAAATTGTTTCTCCAATCATGGGAATCAGGCTGGTTAGAAATAGAGACGACATACCTCAAAAGCAACATCCCTCTCACATCTCTAATTCAGGCTCATATTCTTGATACAAAACTTAATTATCAAGCTTCCCCACACTTAAAGCCTCAGTATATGCATTGAAAAAAATACATCTTACATGTAAGGATAAAGTATTTAAGATTAATCCTCATAATATATCAAACATATTCTTATAAATTGCCATTACAAAAAAATTCATAAACCAATGGGCATCATCTGGAACATCTCACCTATCAAATATCCTACAAGACTTTAACTCTGGAATATTTAAAACCTTTACCTCCGTTAAAAGTGACATACCGTATGTACCGACGCCCTTTTTTTCCCCCAAAGTTAAGGTGAAAATGGGGCGTGCATGTTGCAAAGCAGACATGCCTTACCGATACCATGGGTGTAAGCTGCAGGCTGGGATGAGGGGGTGTACGGGTGTCTCTGGGTGCCCAGCGGTTGCTGGCCGGTGCTGCAGGTGTCTACAATGCCCAGCGATGCTGTATGGGTGTCTGACGCTGCCCGGGGCTCTGCCGACATTTTGCGCAGGCCAGAGCCCAGGTAACTCCATGGTTCCCTGTGCGTGTGCTGTGCATTCCGGAAATATGGCTGCCGCCAAGGGCAGCGCATGCATAGATGGTGATCTCGGGATCAAGATCTCGAGAGATGAGATTTCAGTGGCATATTTCTGGAGTCCACCGCACACGCACAGGGAACCGTGGAATTAGCGCCAGACACCCACACAGCACCGCTGGGCACCACAGACACCTGCAGCACCGGCCAGCAACTGCCGGGCACCCGGAGACACCCAGCAGCAGCACCGGACATACACCAGCACAAGACCCCTGCACCAGCGCACCGCACATTGGAGCCCCCCCTCATCCTAACCTGCGGCATGCAGCATTGCCCCACTCCTGCCTCCTCCAGCAGCCACCCTGGAACCCCACTTCACCGCACCCATCACCCCCGGTAAGCAATAAGACACATGAATTATAAGAAGCACCACCATTTTATTAAAAATATTTTTTTCTTATTTTTCTCCTCAAAATTTGGGGTGCGTCTTATAATCCGGAGCGTCTTATAATCCGAAAAATACGGTAATCATCCCTGAATCAGATCTACATAAATATAAAAAATAGAGGAATAGATAAATACAAAACTAAAATTCTCCCTTACTTTCCCCAGAACAATCTCAATTCTTCTAGATAATACAAACAATAAAAACATATTATGTACTAGAACAACCTTTCATTGGTTTAATAATGACATACTTAAATGGGATAGAGACATGAATATTTCATATTCTATTGAAAAATGGTCTTAAGCCTTTAAATGGACCTAATCATCAGCAACTTGTGGCTCCCTCTAGAAACCCACTACAACATATTGGCCAGATTCTACTCCACTTCAGTAAAGCTAAACAAAATATCACCAAACAATTTGAAAAATGTTGGAGGAATTGTGACCAAACAAATGATACACTAGACATTTTCTGGAATTGACCAAAAATAAAAACAATTATGGAAAGAAGTACATGAACTGAAAACTCAAAAAAACTACAGAAAATAGCAGTACATTAATTTACCCAATGATCTCAACTTGCTTTTCTTTCTTTGGACATTGATGAACTACCCCCCAAAATTAGACTCATTACCATACATATCTGTCTTATGACAGAAATTATAGAAAGAGTCTCTCTACATAATATATATGAATACAGTTTCTCCATCAGGAAAAATGTTTCCAAAAACATTCCAGTGATTGATCCTGTTGGTGCAAAAAATTTCCCACCAGGATGAAACCTCTAACAAACCATAATTAAAAGGCTCATCACCAGT
Organism: Ranitomeya variabilis; assembly: GCF_051348905.1. Taxonomy (NCBI): domain Eukaryota; kingdom Metazoa; phylum Chordata; class Amphibia; order Anura; family Dendrobatidae; genus Ranitomeya; species Ranitomeya variabilis. Next base: position 309,786,234 of record NC_135236.1, read on the forward strand.
GAAACAATAACAGTAGAAAATAAGCCTAGATGTTACTGTTACTTAGAGAAATCGTTACAGCAGTGTTTTATAATACAATTTTAAAACTTTTAAAGAAAGGAAAAAATACTGTTTGTATTGATTCCTTACTCCCTAACCCTTCCTTTCCCCTTTACCTATTTCTTCCCCGCTCCCCTTCCCTTATTAACAAAGTTCAACCATTACCACAGTGCACTCCTTGCCCTACACTTTCCCCTTCTCGTACATTTGTTTGTTAATTTTATAATACATTAATGCATTTGTTATGTAAAAAACCCAATAAAGAGATTTTGAAATAAAACCAGAGTAGGAAAAAACAGCACAAAGTCATAAGTCAGGAATGAGGTCAGAAGATATCCAAGGTTCAGAGAAAGGAGACAGAGAATGCAACCATTGCCACCCTACAGTTTCTATCACAGGCCTCAAATGAATCATCATCAAGGGCAGGAACTGGTGTCACTCATACAGCTTCTATCGCTGTCCTCTGATGACAATTCAGCTGAGCCGACTACCTATTTTGAGAACTGTGAAAGAAGCAGTGGGACAGCACTGATTTCACTCACTGCTTCTATCTCTGCCCCCTGACAACATCTTGTCTCAAAGTTAGAAGCTGTGGCACCATCGCAGGTCATTTTTAGAAGGTAGATTTGCAAGAAACTGTAGTAGGTATAGTAAGTAACTGCTGTTCCACCAGTTTGACTGCAACCACAGCCCTTTGATGATGTTTCATTTGAGACTCCTCTCAAAAAAAGGTTACAGGAAATGAAGGAAAAAAACACACATTTATGGATTACCTCAATAGGATGAACTGTAGTGTATTGTGGAATAAAGCTAATTGCAAAAGTAATGAGGATGTAAAGATATAAATTTGTAAAGGGCATCTTAGGTACCAGACCAAACCTTTAAAACTAGCAACGCCCAACAAACTGATGAATATTTAAATAGTGTGGCCCTACCAAATGCTCACTGCAGAGAACTAAAAACAGCTGCTGATTAGCTACTTTTCAGAAACACACAGACTTACTGGCTGAGCAGCAAAACAAGTCTTAGCCACACCAATATGCTTGACTAGACAGCGCCTTTGTCAGCCAGAGCCATCTGCAATGTAAGTGCCAAAGGTGACAAAGGCAGAGGTTGTAGTCGCAGGGCCTGTGAAGGATGTAACATAAATTTTATAGGGACAGAATGATTAATAATAAAATATTTTTGTTCTCCTACAGCATTCACATTGTGTAAACAAGGTATTTGCTGCCGTCAAGCAGTGATTTATAGACCCACATAACTGATCCAGTGAGCTGTTAAGCAAAGTTGCTTTCTCTCTTATCAGATGATTTGTAGAATGTTAAACATGTGCCAATGATTAGGAACATGGATACTTTTTATCACTTGTTATGCAAATGTAAAAGGGCCTTGAGGTGAACCTGACTGCAAGATTTACCCCTCGGAGGTATTAGGAGTGCTTTATCAGCCACCTAATGCCATTTCAATGATTCCTGTGTTATACTTAAATGTTACATGTATGTGTTGAAAAACAGTATTAAATCCTCCCCTCTCTCCCTGCTTGCAATTTGTTACCATCTTTTCAGTTAGCCATTAAAAGGTATCAACCACTGAGGAATCTCAATTCTAAATATTTTTCCCTGCTTGTAAGCAGTGGACTGGACATGGACTGCTGTCAATTATTGCAACAGTACTTTGGATTCATGCCCACAGCGGCATGACTGATATACCAGATTGTGCAGAGAATGCAGAGGAAGAGAGGAGGAAGTTGTTCTCCTCAATCAGAGATAACAACAGGGGGAATAGCGTAGATCCTACCACTGCTACCAGTCAGGGGACGCAACATCCGCTACCCCAATCGTCAGGACATTTGCACAATTGACTGACGAGTAGTGTTGAGCGATACCATCCGATACTTGAAAGTATCGGTATCGGATAGTATCGGCCGATACCCGGAAAGTATCGGATATCGCCGATACCGATACCCGATACCAATACAAGTCAATGGGACACCAAGTATCGTAAGGTATCTTGATGGTTCCCAGGGTCTGAAGGAGAGGAAACTCTCCTTCAGGCCCTGGGATCCATATTAATGTGTAAAATAGAGAATTAAAATAAAAAATATTGATATACTCACCCCTCCGGAGGACCCTGCACCTTACCGCTGTTAACCGGCAGCCTGCTTTGCTTAAAATGAGCGCGTTCAGCACCTTCCATGACGTCACGGCTTCTGATTGGTCGCGTGCCGCTCATGTGACCGCCACGCGACCAATCACAAGCCACAACGTCATTCTCAGGTCCTAAATTCCTAGAATGAGGAGTTTAGGGCCTGAGAATGACGTTGCGGCTTTTGATTGGTCGCCTGGCGGTCACATGAGCGGCACGCGACCAATCAGAAGCCATGACGTCATGGAAGGTGCTGAACGCGCTCATTTTAAGCAAAGCAGGCTGCCGGTTACTACCAGGGCGCGTCAGAGGGTGAGTATATCCCTATTTTTTATTTTAATTCTTTATTTTTTACATGGATATGGATCCCAGGGCCTGAAGGAGAGTTTCCTCTCCTTCAGACCCTGGGAACCATACACTGGGAACTTCCGATTCCGATTCCCGATACCACAAAAGTATTGGATCTCGGTATCGGAATTCCGATACCGCAAGTATCGGCCGATACCCGATACTTGCGGTATCGGAATGCTCAACACTACTGACGAGTGACGGATGAGGCTGCATCTGTTTTCACTACGAGGACAGTTATTGGGGAATGCACAGTGAGAATATGGTATATACAACTCAGATTTAAACGCATTATATATATACTGTATATATATACAGTGCGAAAGTATTCGGCTCCCTGGAACTTTTCAACCTTTTCCCACATATCATGCTCAAAAACATAAAGATACCAAATGTACATTTTTGGTGAAAAATCCACAACAAGTGGAACACTATTGTGAAGTTGAACGAAATTTATTGGTTATTTTAATTTTTGGGGGAAATTCAAAAACTGAAAAGTGGGGTGTGCAATATTATTCGGCCCCTTTTCTTTCACTGCAGCAAACTCACTCCAGAAGTTCATTGTGGATCTCTGAATGATCCAATGTTGTCCTAAATGCCTAATGATGGTAAATATTATCCACCTGTGTGTAATCAAGTCTCCGTATAAATGCACCTGCTCTGTGATAGCCTCAGGGTTCTGTTTGAAGCCCAGAGAGCATCATGAAGACCAATGAACACAACACGCTGGTCTGTGATACTGTTGTGGAGAAGTTTAAAGCCAGATTTGGATACAAAATGATTTCCAAAACTTTAAACATCCCAAGGAGCACTGCAAGCAATCATATTGAAATGGAAGGAGTATCATACCACTGCAAATCTTTCAAGACCCGGCCTGTTATGATCCGGTGACCTTGGAGCCGCATGAAACTTTCTCTGGAGTAGGTGGAAACTATACTGACCGCAGATCCTGAACTAACACCGCAACTAGAAGTAGCCGTGGGGTGTGCCTAACAAACCCTAGACACCTCGACACAGCCGGAGGACTAAATACCCCTATAGATGGAAATAGGAATACTACCTTGCCTCAGAGCAGTACCCCAAAGGATAGGCAGCCCCCCACGAATATTGACTGTGAGTAGGAGAAGAAAAGACACACGCAGGCAGAAAACAAGATTTAGCAAAAGAGGCTACTCTAGCTAAATAGGAAAGGATAGGACAGAATACTAGGCGGTCAGTATTAAAACCCTTCAAAAAATATCCACAGCAGATAATACAAAAAATTCCACAATCTAACTAAAGACGTGGAATGAATATCTGCAACCCCAGAGAATCCAACAAGACTGAGAAAATACTGACAGAATCTAAGCTGGAAAAGAAAACACAAAAGAATAGCACTGAATCATGAAGCACACAGCATGTGTGCAACAAAAAAAAAAAAACGGACACTTATCTTTGCCGATTTGGCAGAAAGGCAGGAGGAAACAGGCAGAGGACAAACACCTCCCAACAACAATTGACAACTGGCAAGGACTAATGAATCCTGCACACCTAAATACCCCAGTCATAACTGCAATCAGCAGAAACACCTGACCAGGACTGCAACTCAGGGACAACTGCATTACCACCTACCACCACCGGAGGGAACCCAAAAGCAGAATTCACAACAGTACCTGTTGTGGATTCTGTTTGCGGGCTCCCTCTGGTGGTTACTGCTGGTACTGGGTGACTTTGGTGGGTTGCGGCCTTTGGTTTCCATCTGTCCATCAGAGGCTGGGTGTTTCCTATTTTACCTGGCCTCTCTGTCATTTCCCTTGCCGGCTATCAATGTGTTCAGATGTGCTCTGTTTGGTTCCTGCCTACCTGCTCCCAGATCTTTCAGGATAAGCTAAGTGCTGATTTTCATTTGTTTTTGTTTTTTTGTCCAGCTTGCTTAGAATGTCTCTTTGTTAGCTGGTTGCTCTAGTGGACTGAGGTTCTCCCCATGTGCCATGAGTTGGCACATGGGTTCTTGTAATCTCAGGATGGTTTTTTTGATTAGGGTTTTTGCTGACCGCTCAGTCCCCTTTTGTGTCATTCTGCTTTCTAGTTTTCAGCGGGCCTCTATTTGCTAAAGCTATATACATCATCTCTATGTGTGTGCCTTCCTCTCATTTCACCGTCAATACATGTGGGGGGCAACTATATCTTTGGGGTTAATTCCTCTGGAGGCAAGTGAGGTCTTTGTTTTCTCTGCAGTACTAGTTAGCTCTTAGGCTGGTGCGTGGCGTCTAGAACCAACGTAGGCACGCTCCCTGGCTATCTCTAGTTGCGTTTGTCAGGCGTAGGGCAGCGGTCAGCCCAGGTTCCATCACCCTAGAGCTCGTCCGATATTTATTATACTTTGCTCATCCTGTGCTATCCCTAGCCATTGGGGATTCATGACAGTATAGCCGGCCCACAAAGTGTTAATTGTTTGGGCTGAAGCAGGAGGAAAAGAAGTGTTCAAGGAAAATTTTTTTTTTTTTTTTAATTTTTTAATTTTTTTTTTTCCTTCAGAGTTTTGCTGCCTAGCCCTTAATTGCTGTCTAGCTGCTTCTTACCTCCTCTTAACCCTTGAATGGCTCTGATCTTAGCTGTTTATCATGGATGTCCAGAGTTTGGCTTCCAGCCTGAGTAATCTCGCGGCAAAGGTTCAAAACATACAGGATTTCGTTGTTCACACTCCCATGTCTGAACCTAGAATTCCTATTCCAGAGGTTTTTTCTGGAGATAGATCTACCTTCCTGAATTTCAGGAACAATTGTAAATTGTTTCTCTCTTTGAAATCTCGCTCCTCTGGAGACCCTGCTCAACAGGTCAAGATTGTTATATCGTTCCTACGGGGCGACCCTCAGAATTGGGCATTTGCATTGGCACCAGGGGATCCTGCATTGCTCAGTGTGGATGCGTTTTTTCTGGCATTGGGATTGCTCTATGAGGAACCTAACCTAGAGATTCAGGCTGAAAAGGCTTTATTAGCCCTCTCTCAGGGGCATGATGAAGCGGAAATATATTGTCAGAAATTTCGGAAATGGTCGGTGCTTACTCAGTGGAATGAGTGCGCCCTGGCTGCAAACTTCAGAAATGGTCTTTCTGAGGCCATTAAGGATATTATGGTGGGGTTCCCTGCGCCTACAGGTCTGAATGAGTCTATGGCTATGGCCATTCAGATTGATCGGCGTTTACGGGAGCGCAAACCCATGCACCAGTTGGCGGTGTCTTCTGAACAGGCACCTGAGACTATGCAACGTGATAGAATTCAGTCCAGAAGTGAACGGCAAAATTATAGGCGGAAAAATGGTTTGTGTTTTTATTGTGGTGATTCAGCTCATGTTATATCAGCATGCTCTAAACGCACAAAAAGGGTTGATAAATATTTTGCCATTGATACTCTGCAGTCTAAGTTCATTTTGTCTGTGACTCTGATTTTTTCACTGTCTTCCATTTCCGTCGATGCCTATGTGGATTCAGGCGCTGCCCTGAGTCTTATGGATTGGTCATTTGCTAAACGCTGCGGTTTTAGTCTAGAGCCTCTGGAAGTTCCTATTCCTCTGAAAGGAATTGATTCTACACCATTGGCTATGAATAAACCGCAGTTTTGGACACAAGTGACCATGCGCATGACTCCCGTTCATCAGGAGGTGATTCGCTTCCTTGTACTGTATAATTTACATGATGTAATAGTGCTTGGTCTGCCATGGTTACAAACTCATAATCCTGTCCTGGACTGGAAAACAATGTCTGTGCTAAGCTGGGGATGTCACGGGGTTCATGATGATGCACCTTCGATTTCTATAGCTTCATCTACTCCTTCGGAGATCCCTGCGTTTTTGTCGGATTATAGGGATGTTTTTGAGGAGCCTAAGCTCAATTCGCTCCCTCCCCATAGAGAGTGTGACTGTGCTATAGAATTGATTCCTGGCAGTAAGTTCCCTAAGGGTCGTTTATTTAATCTGTCACTGCCAGAGCATACTGCTATGCGGAATTATATTAAGGAGTCCTTGGAAAAGGGACATATTCGTCCATCTTCGTCCCCTCTGGGAGCAGGTTTTTTTTTCGTGGCAAAAAAAGATGGTTCCCTGAGGCCTTGTATAGATTATCGCCTTCTGAATAAGATTACAGTCAAATACCAGTATCCATTGCCATTATTTACTGATTTGTTTGCTCGCATTAAGGGGGCTAGGTGGTTCACTAAAATAGATCTTCGTGGTGCGTATAATCTGGTGCGGATAAAACAGGGTGATGAGTGGAAAACCGCATTTAATACGCCTGAGGGCCATTTTGAGTATTTGGTAATGCCTTTTGGACTCTCCAATGCTCCGTCAGTCTTTCAGTCCTTTATGCACAATATTTTCCGTGAATATCTGGATAAGTTTATGATTGTGTATTTGGATGATATTTTGGTGTTTTCTGATGACTGGGAGTCTCATGTTCTACAGGTCAGGAAGGTGTTTCAAGTTTTGCGGGCCAATTCTCTGTTTGTGAAGGGCTCAAAGTGTCTCTTCGGAGTCCAGAATATTTCTTTTTTGGGGTACATTTTTTCTCCTTCTACTATTGAGATGGATCCCGTTAAGGTTCAGGCTATTTGTGACTGGACACAACCTACATCTGTTAAGAGCCTTCAGAAGTTCTTGGGGTTTGCTAATTTTTATCGTCGGTTCATTGCTAATTTTTCCAGTATTGTTAAACCTTTGACTGATTTGACTAAAAAGGGTGCTGATGTTGCTGATTGGTCTCCTGCGGCCGTGGAGGCCTTTCGGGAACTTAAGCGCCGGTTTTCTTCTGCTCCTGTGTTGTGTCAACCAGATGTTTCACTTCCTTTCCAGGTGGAGGTTGATGCTTCCGAGATTGGAGCGGGGGCGGTTTTGTCACAGAGAAGTTCTAATGGCTCGGTGATGAAGCCATGTGCTTTCTTCTCTAGAAAATTCTCGCCCGCCGAGCGCAATTATGATGTGGGTAATCGGGAGCTTTTGGCCATGAAGTGGGCATTTGAGGAGTGGCGTCATTGGCTTGAGGGTGCTAAACATCGCGTGGTGGTCTTGACTGATCACAAGAATCTCATTTACCTTGAGTCTGCCAGGCATTTGAATCCTAGACAGGCTCGTTGGTCGTTTTTTTTTTCTCGTTTCAATTTCGTGGTTTCATACCTGCCAGGTTCAAAGAATGTGAAGGCAGATGCTCTTTCCAGGAGTTTTGTGCCTGACTCTCCTGGAGACACTGGGCCTGCTGGTATCCTTAGGGATGGGGTAATATTGTCCGCCGTATCCCCAGACTTGCGACGCGCATTGCAGGAGTTTCAGGTGGATAAACCGGATCGATGTCCACCAGAAAGACTGTTTGTTCCGGATGATTGGACCAGTAGAGTCATCTCCGAGGTCCATTCTTCTGTGTTGGCTGGTCATCCTGGAATATTTGGTACAAGAGACTTGGTGGCCAGGTCTTTTTGGTGGCCTTCCTTGTGTAGGGATGTGCGTACCTTTGTGCAGTCTTGTGAAGTGTGTGCTCGAGCTAAGCCTTGCTGTTCACGGGCTAGTGGGTTGTTGTTATCCTTGCCCATCCCGAAGAGGCCTTGGACGCACATTTCCATGGATTTTATTTCTGATCTCCCGGTTTCACAGAAAATGTCCGTTATCTGGGTTGTGTGTGACCGCTTTTCTAAGATGGTTCATTTGGTGCCCTTGCCTAAGTTGCCTTCCTCCTCTGAGTTGGTTCCTTTGTTTTTTCAGAACGTGGTTCGTTTGCATGGGATTCCGGAGAATATCGTTTCTGACAGGGGATCCCAGTTTGTGTCTAGATTTTGGCGGACGTTTTGTGCCAAGATGGGCATTGATTTGTCTTTCTCGTCTGCATTCCATCCTCAGACGAATGGCCAGACGGAGCGAACTAATCAGACCTTGGAAACTTATTTGAGGTGTTTTATTTCTGCTGATCAGGATGACTGGGTTGCTTTTTTGCCACTGGCCGAATTTGCTCTTAATAATCGGGCTAGTTCGGCCACGTTGGTCTCTCCTTTTTTTTGTAATTCGGGGTTTCATCCTCGTTTTTCCTCTGGTCAGGTGGAGTCTTCGGATTGTCCTGGAGTGGACGTGGTGGTGGACAGGCTACATCACATTTGGAATCAGGTGGTGGACAATTTGAAGTTATCTCAGGAGAAGACTCAGCAGTTTGCTAATCGCCGTCGCCGCGTGGGTCCCCGACTTCTTGTTGGGGACTTGGTGTGGTTGTCTTCTCGTTTTGTCCCTATGAAGGTCTCTTCTCCTAAGTTCAAGCCTCGGTTCATCGGTCCTTATAGGATCTCGGAGATTCTTAACCCTGTATCTTTCCGTTTGGATCTCCCAGCATCGTTCGCTATTCATAATGTGTTCCATCGGTCGTTGTTGCGGAGGTATGAGGTGCCTGTTGTTCCTTCGGTCGAGCCTCCTGCTCCGGTGCTGGTGGAGGGAGAATTGGAGTATGTTGTTGAAAAGATCTTGGATTCTCGTGTTTCCAGACGCAAACTCCAGTATTTGGTTAAGTGGAAGGGTTATGGTCAGGAGGACAATTCCTGGGTGGTCGCCTCCGATGTTCATGCGACTGATTTGGTCCGCGCCTTCCATAGAGCTCACCCTGATCGCCCTGGGGGTTCTCGTGAGGGTTCGGTGACCCCTCCTCAAGGGGGGGTACTGTTGTGGATTCTGTTTGCGGGCTCCCTCTGGTGGTTACTGCTGGTACTGGGTGACTTTGGTGGGTTGCGGCCTTTGGTTTCCATCTGTCCATCAGAGGCTGGGTGTTTCCTATTTTACCTGGCCTCTCTGTCATTTCCCTTGCCGGCTATCAATGTGTTCAGATGTGCTCTGTTTGGTTCCTGCCTACCTGCTCCCAGATCTTTCAGGATAAGCTAAGTGCTGATTTTCAGTTGTTTGGTTTTTTTTGTCCAGCTTGCTTAGAATGTCTCTTTGTTAGCTGGTTGCTCTAGTGGACTGAGGTTCTCCCCATGTGCCATGAGTTGGCACATGGGTTCTTGTAATCTCAGGATGGTTTTTTTGATTAGGGTTTTTTGCTGACCGCTCAGTCCCCTTTTGTGTCATTCTGCTTTCTAGTTTTCAGCGGGCCTCTATTTGCTAAAGCTATATACATCATCTCTATGTGTGTGCCTTCCTCTCATTTCACCGTCAATACATGTGGGGGGCAACTATATCTTTGGGGTTAATTCCTCTGGAGGCAAGTGAGGTCTTTGTTTTCTCTGCAGTACTAGTTAGCTCTTAGGCTGGTGCGTGGCGTCTAGAACCAACGTAGGCACGCTCCCTGGCTATCTCTAGTTGCGTTTGTCAGGCGAAGGGCAGCGGTCAGCCCAGGTTCCATCACCCTAGAGCTCGTCCGATATTTATTATACTTTGCTCATCCTGTGCTATCCCTAGCCATTGGGGATTCATGACAAGTACCCCCCCCCTTGAGGAGGGGTCACCGAACCCTCACCAGCGCCCCCAGGCCGATCAGGACGAGCCAGATGAAAGGCACGGACCAAATCAGCAGCATGGACATCAGAAGCAAAAACCCAAGAATTATCCTCCTGGCCATAACCCTTCCATTTGACAAGGTACTGAAGCCTCCGCCTCGAAAAACGAGAATCCAAAATCTTCTCAACCACATACTCCAACTCCCCACCAACCAACACAGGGGCCGGAGGATCAACAGAGGGAACAACGGGCACCACATACTTCCGCAATAAAGATCTATAAAAGACATTATGGATAGCAAAAGAGGCCGGAAGCGCCTATCGAAAAGACACCGGATTAATAATCCCAGAAATCCTATAAGGACCAATAAACCGAGGCTTAAACTTAGGGGAAGAAACCTTCATAGGAACATGACGGAAAGACAACCAAACCAGATCCCCAACCCGAAGCCGGGAACCAACACACCGACGACTTTTAGCAAAATGTTGAGCCTCCTCCTGAGACAACACCAAATTGTCCACCACATGAGCCCAAATCTGCTGCAACCTGTCAACCACAGAATCTACACCAGGACAGTCAGAAGGCTCAACCTGCCCAGAAGAAAAACAAGGATGAAAACTAAAATTACAAAAGAAAGGCGAAACCAAAGTAGCTGAACTAGCCCGATTATTAAGGGCAAACTCGGCCAATGGCAAAAAGGCCACCCAATCATCCTGATCAGCAGACACAAAGCATCTCAAATAGGTCTCCAAGGTCTGATTAGTTCGCTCGGTCTGGCCATTTGTCTGAGGATGAAATTCAGAAGAAAAAGACAAATCAATGCCCAGCCTAGCACAAAAGGCCCGCCAACACCTAGAAACAAACTGGGAACCTCTGTCGGACACAATATTCTCTGGAATACCATGCAAACGAACCACATGCTGAAAAAACAACGGAACCAAATCTGAAGAGGAAGGCAATTTAGGCAAAGGCACCAAATGAACCATCTTAGAAAACCGGTAACAAACAACCCAGATAACCGACATCCTCTGGGAAACCGGAAGATCAGAAATAAAATCCATAGAAATATGCGTCCAGGGCCTCTCAGGGACCGGCAATGGCAAAAGTAACTTACTAGCACGGGAACAACAAGGCTTGGCCCGCGCACAAGTCCCACAGGACTGCACAAAAGAACACACATCACGCGACAAGGAAGGCCACCAAAAGGACCTACCAACCAAATCTCTGGTACCAAAAATACCAGGATGACCAGCCAACACGGAACAGTGAACCTCAGAAATCACTCTACTAGTCCATCTGTCAGGAACAAACAATTTCCCCACAGGACAGCGGTCAGGTCTGTCAGCCTGAAATTCCTGAAGAACCCGCCGTAAATCAGGAGAAATGGCAGAAAGGACCACCCCTTCTTTCAGAATGCCGACCGGTTCAAGGACCTCAGGAGAATCAGGCAAAAAACTCCTAGAAAGGGCATCAGCCTTAATATTCTTAGAACCCGGAAGATATGAAACCACGAAATCAAAACGGGAAAAAAACAAGGACCATCGAGCCTGTCTAGGACTCAGCCGTTTGGCAGACTCGAGGTAAATCAGATTCTTATGATCAGTCAGGACCACAATACGGTGCTTAGCTCCCTCAAGCCAATGTCGCCACTCCTCAAACGCCCACTTCATAGCCAACAACTCCCGATTGCCGACATCATAATTGCGTTCAGCAGGCGAAAACTTGCGGGAGAAGAAGGCACACAGTTTCATCAAGGAACCCACAGAATCCCTCTGAGACAAAACGGCCCCTGCCCCAATCTCAGAGGCGTCAACCTCAACCTTAAACGGAAGGGAAACATCCAGTTGGCGCAACACCGGAGCAGAAGTAAATCAGCGTTTAAGCTCCTGAAAGGCAGAGACAGCCGCAGAGGACCAATTCGCCACATCAGCGCCTTTCTTCGTCAAATCGGTCAAGGGTTTAACCACGCTGGAGAAATTAGCAATGAAACGGCGATAAAAATTTGCAAAACCCCAAAATTTCTGAAGGCTCTTCACGGATGTGGGTTGAATCCAATCATAAATGGCCTGAACCTTAACCGGATCCATCTCCATAGATGAGGGAGAAAAAATGAAGCCCAAAAAAGAAACCTTCTGCACCCCAAAGAGGCACTTAGACCCCTTCACAAACAAAGCATTGTCACGAAGGATCTGAAATACCATCCTGACCTGTTCCACATGAGATTCCCAATCATCGGAAAAAATCAAAATATCGTCCAAATATACAATCAAGAATTTATCAATATAAGTCCGGAAGATATCATGCATGAAGGATTGAAAAACAGATGGAGCGTTAGTGAGCCCGAATGGCATCACAAGGTATTCAAAATGGCCTTCGGGCATATTAAACGCAGTTTTCCATTCATCACCCTGTTTAATACGAACAAGATTATATGCCCCCCGAAGGTCAATCTTAGTAAACCAACTAGCCCCCTTAATCCTAGCAAACAAATCAGAAAGCAAAGGTAAAGGGTATTGAAACTTGACCGTGATCTTATTCAAGAGGCGATAATCAATACAAGGTCTCAAGGAGCCATCCTTCTTAGCAACAACAAAAAATCCCGCTCCCAATGGTGAAGAAGATGGCCGAATATGCCCTTTCTCCAAAGACTCCTTAACATAACTCCGCATGGTGGTATGTTCAGGCACAGACAGGTGGAAAAGTCGGCCCTTAGGAAACTTACTGCTTGGAATCAAGTCAATCGCACAATCACAGTCCCTGTGCGGTGGAAGGGAACTGGACTTGGGCTCATCGAATACATCCTGAAAATCAGACAAAAACTCTGGAATTTCAGAAGAGGAAGAAGAGGAGATTTGTTGTGAATTCCGTTCTCGGGCTCCCTCCTGTGGTCATGAGTGGTATTGTGTGAGTTCTGTTCTTGGGCTCCCTCTGGTGGCCTTTAGTGCTTACTGCGGGTCTGTAGCTGGAATCCAGCTGCCTCGTTTTCTGCTAGTCTGGCCTCTATTTAACTCCACCTGGACCTTCACTTTTTGCCTGCTGTCGTTGTATTCAGTACTGGTTCTGATCTCTCTGGACTTTCCTTGTGACCTGTCTCCTCCTAAGAAGCTAAGTCTTGCTAGTTCATGTTTGCTCATTATTTCCTTGAAAATGTTTCTCTGTATATGATGAGTTCTGTCCAGCTTGCTAATATGTAATATTTTCGCTTGCTGGAAGTTCTGGGGTGCAGAGTTGCGCCCCTCACATCGTGAGTCGGTGTGGGGGTTCTTGTAATCTCTGCGTGGATAATTTTTGATAGCATTTTATACTGACCGCACAGATCCCTTGCTGTCTTCTGTCTATTTAGTGTTAGCGGGCCTCATTTGCTAAAAAACCTGTTTTCATTTCTACGTTTGTGTTTTCCCCTTAACTCACCGTTATTATTTGTGGGGGGCTGTCTAAAACTTTGGGGTGATTTCTCTGAGGCAAGTGAGGCTTGCTTTCTCTCTAGGGGTAGCTAGTTTCTCAGGCTGTGACGAGGCATCTAGGATTTTAGGTAACGCTCCACGGCTGCCTATAGTGTGTATTGATAGAATCAGGGTTGCGGTCAGTATAGCTCCCACATACCCAGAGCTTGTCCTAAGGATTTCTGTTACTTAGCAGGTCAGTTTGCGATCCTTGCCACCAGGATCATAACAGTACAGCAGGCCAACAAAAGAGTTAATGCATCGCAAAAGAGGGATAAGAGAGATCCTGAGTTCATTTTTTTTTCCCTCTGCAGTGTGGCTAGCCTCTCTCCTCCCCTTAATCTCTGGGTGGTTCAGAATTCAGCTGCAGACATGGACATTCAGAGTCTGTTCTCTAGTCTGGATCATCTCACTGCAAGGGTACAAAAGGTATCCAGGATTATGTAGTTCACAGTCCTATGTCAGAGCCTAAAATACCAATTCCTGAGTTATTCTCTGGAGATAGGTCTAGGTTTTTGAATTTCAAAAATAATTGTAAATTATTCCTTTCTCTGAGACCTCGTTCCTCTGGTGACCCTGTTCAGCAAGTTAAAATTATTATTTCTTTGTTACGTGGTGACCCTCAAGATTGGGCATTCTCTCTGCTGCCAGGAGATCCTGCATTACTAAATGTGGATGCATTTTTTCTGGCGCTTGGATTGCTTTATGAGGAACCTAATCTAATAGACCAGGCAGAAAAGGTTTTCTGGCTCTCTCTCAGGGTCTGGATGAAGCAGAGGTTTACTGTCAGAAGTTTAGGAAATGGTCTGTGCTCACTCAGTGGAATGAGTGTGCCCTGGCAGCAATTTTCAGAAAAGGCCTTTCTGAAGCCGTTAAGGATGTTATGGTGGGGTTCCCCACGCCTGCGGGTCTGAATGAGTATATGTTGTTGGCCATTCAGATTGATCGGCGTTTGCAGGAGCGCAAACCTATGCACCATCTGGCGGTATTTTCTGAGCAGAAGCCTGAGTCTATGCAATGTGACAGGATTCTGACCAGAATTGAACGGCAGAATCACAGACGTCAGAATGGGTTGTGCTTTTACTGTGGTGATTCTACTCATGTTATCTCTGATTGTTCTAAGCGCACAAATAGGTTCACTAAATCTGTCACCATTGGTACTGTACAGCCCAAATTCATTTTGTCTGTTACTTTGATTTGCTCCCTGTCATCCTACTCAGTTATGGCTTTTGTGGATTCAAGTGCTGCCCTGAACTTGATGGATTTGTCATTTGCCAGGCGCTGTGGTTTTATCTTGGAGCCTTTGCAATTTCCTATTCCACTAAAGGGAATTGATGCTACGCCATTGGCCAAGAATAAGCCTCAGTACTGGACTCAAGTGACTATGTGCATGACTCCTGCACATCAGGAGGTGATTCGTTTTCTTGTGTTACATAATTTGCATGACGTTGTCGTGTTGGGTCTGCCATGGCTGCAGGCTCATAATCCAGTCCTGGATTGGAAAGCAATGTCTGTGTCAAGTTGGGGTTGCCAGGGGATTCATGACGATGCTCCTTTGGTGTCAATTGCTGCTTCTACTCCTTCTGAAGTCCCTGAATTTCTGTCGGACTACCAGGATGTATTTGATGAGCCCAAATCCAGTGCCCTACCTCCTCATAGGGATTGTGATTGTGCTATAAATTTGATTCCTGGTAGTAAGTTCCCTAAGGGATGACTTTTCAATTTATCTGTACCAGAACATACCGCTATGCGGAGTTATATAAAGGAGTCTCTGGAGAAGGGGCATATTCGCCCATCCTCATCCCCTTTGGGTGCGGGGTTCTTTTTTGTGGCCAAGAAGGATGGTTCTCTGAGACCTTGTATAGATTATCGCCTTCTAAATAACATCACGGTCAAATTTCAGTATCCTTTGCCATTGCTGTCTGATCTGTTTGCTCGGATTAAGGGGGCTAGTTGGTTCACCAAGATAGATCTCCGAGGAGCGTATAATCTTGTGCATATAAAACAGGGCGATGAATGGAAAACGGCATTTAATACACCTGAAGGTCATTTTGAGTACTTGGTGAAGCCTTTTGGGCTCTCTAATGCACCTTAGGTGTTTCAGTCCTTCATGCACGACATCTTCCGAGAGTATCTGGATAGATTTATGATTGTGTACCTGGATGATATTTTGGTATTTTCTGACGATTGGGAATCACATGTGAAGCAGGTCAGGATGGTATTTCAGGTCCTGCGTGCCAATGCCTTATTTGTGAAGGGCTCTAAATGTCTCTTCGGAGTCAGGAAGGTTTCCTTTTTGGGCTTTATTTTTTCTCCTTCCACTATTGAGATGGATCCAGTTAAGGTCCAGGCTATTTATGACTTGACTCAACCTACATCAGTGAAGAGTCTTCAGAAGTTCTTGGGCTTTGCTAATTTTTACCGTCGTTTCATCACTAATTTCTCTAGTGTGGTTAAGCCTTTGACGGATTTGACCAAGAAGGGTTCTGATGTGACCAATTGGTCTCCTGCGGCCGTGGAGGCCTTTCAGGAGCTGAAACGTCGGTTTTCTTCGGCTCCTGTCTTGCGTCAGCCGGATGTCTCTCTCCCTTTCCAGGTCGAGGTTGATGCCTCTGAGATAGGAGCAGGGGCTGTCTTGTCGCAGAAAAACTCTGATGGCTCTATGATGAGGCCATGTGCTTTCTTTTCAAGAAAGTTTTCGCCTGCCGAGCGGAATTATGATGTTGGTAATCGGGAGTTGTTGGCAATGAAGTGGGCATTTGAGGAGTGGCGACATTGGCTTGAGGGAGCCAAACATCGTGTGGTGGTCTTGCCGGATCACAAGAATTTGACTTATCTCGAGTCTGCCAAATGGTTAAATCCTAGACAGGCTCGATGGTCGCTGTTTTTTTCCCGTTTCAATTTCGTGGTTTCATAACTTCCGGGTTCAAAGAACGTGAAGGCTGATGCCCTTTCTAGGAGTTTTGTGCCTGACTCTCCGGGAGTTTCTGAACCGGCTGGTATCCTCAGAGAGGGGGTGATTCTGTCTGCCATCTCCCCTGTTTTGCGGCGGGTGCTGCAGGAATTTCAGGCCAATAAACCTGACCGTTGTCCACCGGAGAGACTGTTTGTCCCGGATAGATGGACCAGTAGAGTTATTTCCGAGGTTCATTCTTCGGTGTTGGCGGGTCACCATGGAATTTTTGGTACCAGGGATTTGGTGGCTAGGTCCTTTTGGTGGCCGTCCTTGTCGCGGGATGTGCGTTCCTTTGTGCAGTCCTGTGGGATTTGTGCTCGGGCCAAGCCTTGCTGTTCTCGTGCCAGTGGTTTGCTTTTGCCTTTGCCTGTCCCAAAGAGGCCTTGGACGCATATTTCCATGGATTTTATTTCAGATCTTCCAGTCTCTCAGAGGATGTCTGTCATCTGGGTGGTTTGTGATCGTTTTTCTAAAATGGTCCATTTGGTGCCCTTGCCTAAGCTGCCTTATTCCTCCGATTTGGTGCCGCTGTTTTTTCAGAATGTGGTTCGTTTGCATGGGATTCCGGAGAACATTGTGTCTGACAGAGGATCCCAGTTTGTGTCCAGATTTTGGCGGTCCTTTTGTGCTAAGATGGGCATTGATTTGTCATTTTCGTCGGCCTTCCATCCTCAGACGAATGGCCAAACTGAACGAACTAATCAGACCTTGGAAACTTATCTGAGATGTTTTGTTTCTGCTGATCAGGATGATTGGGTGACCTTTTTGCCATTGGCTGAGTTCGCCCTCAATAATCGGGCTAGTTCTGCTACTTTGGTTTCACCTTTTTTTTGCAATTCTGGTTTTCATCCTTGTTTTTCCTCAGGTCAGGTTGAGCCTTCGGACTGTCCTGGGGTGGATTCTGTGGTTGCAACAGATTTGGAACCACGTAATGGACAATTTGACGTTGTCACAAGAGAAGGCTCAGCGCTTTGCTAACCGCCGTCGCTGTGTGGGTCCCCGACTTCGTGTGGGGGATTTGGTATGGCTGTCTTCTCGTTTCGTTCCTATGAAGGTTTCCTCTCCTAAGTTCAAGCCTCGTTTCATCGGTCCTTAAAAAGATTTTAGAAATCCTTAACCCTTTGTCATTTCGTTTGGACCATCGTTTGCCATTCATAATGTGTTCCATAGGTCATTGTTGCGGAAGTATGTGGTGCCTGTGGTTCCTTCTGTTGATCCTCCTGCTCCGGTGTTGGTTGAGGGAGAATTGGAGTATGTGGTGGAGAAGATCTTGGATTCTCGTATTTCGAGACGGAAGCTTCAGTACTTGGTTAAGTGGAAGGGCTATGGTCAGGAGGATAATTCCTGGGTTGTCGCCTCTGATGTCCATGCGGCTGATTTGGTTCGTGCCTTTCATCTGGCTCGTCCGGATCGGCCTGGGGGCTCTGGTGAGGGTTTGGTAACCCCTCCTCAAGGGGGGGGTACTGTTGTGAATTCCGTTCTCGGGCTCCCTCCTGTGGTCATGAGTGGTATTGTGTGAGTTCTGTTCTTGGGCTCCCTCTGGTGGCCTTTAGTGCTTACTGCGGGTCTGTAGCTGGAATCCAGCTGCCTCGTTTTCTGCTAGTCTGGCCTCTATTTAACTCCACCTGGACCTCCACTTTTTGCCTGCTGTCGTTGTATTCAGTACTGGTTCTGATCTCTCTGGACTTTCCTTGTGACCTGTCTCCTGCCTCCCGTGACGTCACGGCTTGTGATTGGTCGCATCGCCCATGTGACCGCGACGCGACCAATCACAAGCCGGAACGTAATTTTAAAATCATGAATGCCTAGAATTAGGCATTGAGGACCTGAAAATTACGTCACGGCTTGCTGTGATTGGTCGCGTCGCGGCCACATGGGCGGCACGTGACCAATCACAAGCCGTGACATCACGGAAGGAAGTAAAAGCGCGCATTTTAAGGAAACAACGCTGCCGGTTCCCTCGGTGAGGTCCAGGCTGCATTGGAGAGGTGAGTATAGCAATATTTTTTATTTTAATTCTTTCTTTTACACATTAATGTTGTTTCGATACCGATACCCGATACCACAAAAGTATCGGATCTCGGTATCGAAATTCCGATACCCGCAAGTATCGGCCGATACCCGATACTTGCGGTATCGGAATGCTCAACACTAGCCATGACAGAAAATGATGACAAAGAGCAGATCAAGGACACCGATAACAGAAATTTAGGTTGTACAGTACTGATGGTAAATGAACTAGCGATCCTTTTTGTCCGCTTAGGGCAGACTGAAATGACATGAGAAGCGTCGCCACAATAATAACACAACCTATTCTGACGTCTGAGTCCTTGTCGTTCTGTCCTAGACAGAATCCTATCACACTGCATTGGCTCAGGAATTGGCTCTGAGGACGACGCCACAGCGCGCACAGTTCTACGTTCCCGCAAGCGCCGATCAATCTGAATGGACAGAGACATAGAATTACTCAGACCGGAAGGCGTGGGAAACCCCACCATAACATCTTTAACGGATTCAGAAAGACCCTTTCTGAAAATTGCCGCCAAAGCATCATCATTCCATTTAGTCAACACAGACCATTTTCTAAATTTCTGACAATACAATTCTGCCGCCTCTTGACCCTGAGACAGGGCCAACAAGGTCTTCTCCACTTGATCCACAGAATTCGGTTCATCATATAATAAATAATCCTAAAGCCTGAAAAAAGGAGTCTACATTAAGCAAAGCAGGATTCCCAGATTCCAGGGAAAATGCCTAATCCTGTGGATCACCACGCAGAAGGGAGATGACGATTTTAACCTGCTGAATGGAATCACCGGAGGATCGAGGTCTCAAAGCAAAAAACAGTTTACAATTGTTTTTAAAACTCAAAAATTTGGAACTGTCACCAAAAAACAAATCAGGAGTAGGAATCTTTGGTTCTAAAACAGGAGTCTGAACAATATAATCAGAAATACCCTGTACCCTGGCAGCAAGCTGGTCTACACGAGAAGCTAATTCCTGAACATCCATGCTAGCACAAGACTCCTCAGCCACCCATAGATAAAGGGGGAAAAAGACAAAACAGACTGCAGAAAAAAAAATGGCTCAACACCTTTCTTCCCTTCTTCTGAGATGCATTTAGCTCATTATTGGCCAGTTGTACTGTTGTGATCCGGTGACCTTAGAGCAGCATGAAACTTTCTCTGGAGTAGGTGGAAACTATACTGACCGCAGATCCTGAACTAACACCGCAACTAGAAGTAGCCGTGGGGTGTGCCTAACAAACCCTAGACACCTCGACACAGCCGGAGGACTAAATACCCCTATAGATGGAAATAGGAATACTACCTTGCCTCAGAGCAGTACCCCAAAGGATAGGCAGCCCCCCACGAATATTGACTGTGAGTAGGAGAAGAAAAGACACATGCAGGCAGAAAACAAGATTTAGCAAAAGAGGCCACTCTAGCTAAATAGGAAAGGATAGGACAGAATACTAGGCAGTCAGTATTAAAACCCTTCAAAAAATATCCACAGCAGATAATACAAAAAATTCCACAATCTAACTAAAGACGTGGAATGAATATCTGCATCCCCAGAGAATCCAACAAGACTGAGAAAATACTGACACAATCTAAGCTGGAAAAGAAAACACAAAAGAATAGCACTGAATCATGAAGCACACAGCATGTGTGCAACAGAAAAAAAAAACCGGACACTTATCTTTGCTGATTTGGCAGAAAGGCAGGAGGAACCAGGCAGAGGACAAACACCTCCCAACAACAATTGACAACTGGCAAGGACTAATGAATCCTGCACACCTAAATACCCCAGTCAGAACTGCAATCAGCAGAAACACCTGACCAGGACTGCAACTCAGGGACAACTGCATTACCACCTACCACCACCGGAGGGAACCCAAAAGCAGAATTCACAACACCGGCCATCCCTCTAAACTTTCATATCAAACAAGGAGAAGACTAATCAGGGATGCAGCCAAGAGGCCTATGATCACTCTGGATGAACTGTAGAGATCTACAGCTGAGGTGGGAGAGTCTGTCCATAGGACAACAATTAGTTGTATACTGCACTAATCTGGCCTTTATGGAAGAGTAGCAAGAAGAAAGCCATTCATCAAAGATATCCATAAAAAGTGTTGTTTAAAGTTTGCAACAAGTCACCTGAGAGACACACCAAACATGTGGAAGAAGGTGCTCTGGTCAGATGAAACCAAAATCGAACTTTATGGCAACAATGCCAAACGATATGTTTGGCGTAAAGGCAACACAGCTCATCACTCTGAGCACACCATCCCCACTGTCAAACATGGAGGTGGCAGCATCATGATTTGGGCCTGCTTTTCTTCAGCAGGGACAGGGAAGATAGTTAAAATTGATGGGAAGATGAATGAAGACAAATACGGGACCATTT
Source organism: Ranitomeya variabilis (assembly GCF_051348905.1). Taxonomy (NCBI): domain Eukaryota; kingdom Metazoa; phylum Chordata; class Amphibia; order Anura; family Dendrobatidae; genus Ranitomeya; species Ranitomeya variabilis. The sequence continues at coordinate 309,807,011 of NC_135236.1, forward strand.
GAAAAAGACCTGAGACTGGCACGGAGATTTTTCTTCCAACAAGACAATGATCCCAAACATAAAGCAAAATCTACAATGGAATGGTTCACAAATAAACGTATCCAGGTGTTAGAATGGCCAAGTAAAAGTCCAGAACTCAATCCAATCGAGAATCTGTGGAAAGAGCTGAAAACTGCTGTTCACAAACGATCTCCATCAAACCTCACTGAGCTTGAGCTGTTTGCCAAGGAAGAATGGGCAAGAATTTCAGTCTCTCGATGTACAAAACAGATTGAGACATACCCCAAGCTACTTGCAGCTGTAATCGCAGCAAAGGGTGGCGCAACAAAGAATTAAGTTAAAGGGGCCGAATAATATTGAACGCCCCACTTTTCAGTTTTTGAATTTTTACAAAAATTTAAAATAACCAATAAATTTAGTTCAACTTCACAATTGTGTTCCACTTGTTGTTGATTCTTCACCCAAAATTTACATTTGGTATCTTTATGTTTGAAGCATGATATGTGGGAAAAGCTTGAAAAGTTCCAGGGGGCCGAATACTTTCGCAAGGCACTGTATATACAGTGGGTATGGAAAGTATTCATACCCCTTTAAAATTTTCACTCTTTGTTTCATTGCAGCCATTTGGTAAATTCAAAAAAGTTAATTTTTTTCTCATTAATGTTCACTCTCCACTCCACCCCATCTAGACTGAAAAAAACAGAAATGTAGAAATATTTGCAAACTTATTAAACAAGAAAAACTGAAATATCACATGGTCATAAGTATTCAGACCCTTTGCTCAGTATTGACTAGAAACACCCTTTTGAGCTAGTACAGCCATGAGCCTTCTTGGGAATGATGTAGCAAGTTTTTCACACCTGGATTTGGGGATCCTCTGCCATTCTTCCTTGCAATTCCTCTCCAGATCTGTCAGGATAGAAAGTGAACGTTGGTGGACAGCCATTATCAGGTCTCTCCGGAGATGCTCAATTGGGTTTAGGTCAGGGCTATGGCTGGGCCTGTTAAGAATGGTCATAGAGTTGTTCTGAAGCCACTCCTTTGTTATTTTAGCTGTGTGCTTAGGGTCATTGTCTTGTTGGAAGGTGAACCTTCGGCCAAGTCTGAGGTCCAGAGCACCCTGGAAGAGGTTTTTATCAAGGATATCTCTGTACTTGACTGCATTCATGTTTCCTTCAATAACAACCATTCGTCCTGTCCCTGCAGCTGAAAAACACCCCCATAGCATGACACTGCCACCACCATGGTTCACTGTTGGGATTGTATTGTGCAGGTGATGAGCAGTGCCTGGTTTTCTCCACACATACCACTTAGGATTATCATCAAAAAGGTCTATCTTCGTCTCATCAGACCAGAGAATCTTATTTCTCATAGTCTGGGAGTCCTTCTTGTGTTTTTTAGCAAACTCTGTGTGGGCTTTCATATGTCTTGCAATGTGGAGAGGCTTCGTCAGGCCACTCTGTCATAAAGGGCTGACTGGTGGAGTGCTGCAGTGATAGTTGACTTTGTGGAACTTTCTCCCATCTCCGTACTGCATCTCTGGAGATCAGCCACAGTGATCTTGGGGTTCTTCTTTACCTCTCTCACCAAGGCTCCTCTCCCCTCTCCCATGATTGCTCAGTTTGGCTGGACGACCTGGTCTAGGAAGACTTCTTGTGGTCCCAAACTTCTTCCATTTAAGGATTATGCAGGCCACTGTGCTCTTAGGAACCTTGAGTACTGCAGAAATTCTGTTGTAACTTTGGCCAGACCTGTGCCTTGCCACAATTCTGTCTCCAAGCTCCTTGGCCAGTTCCTTTGACCTCATGATTCTCATTTGGTCTGACAAGCACTGTGAGCTGTGGGGTCTTATATAGGCAGGTGTGTGCCTTTCCACATCAAGTCCTATCAGTTTAATTAAACACATCTGAATTCCAATGAAAGAGTAGAACCATCTCAAGGAGGATCACAAGGAAATGGACAGCATGTGACTTAGTTATGACCAATGATATTTCAGTTTTTCTTTTTTAATCATTTTGCAAAAAATTTCTACATTTCTGTTTTTGTCAGTCAAGATGGAGTGCAGAGTACATTAATATTAAAAAAATGATTTTTTCTGAATTTACCAAATGGCTGCAAAGAAACAAATAGTGAAAATTTGAAAAGGGTATGAATATTTTTTATATATATATATATATATATATATATATATATATATATATATATATATACAGTGGGGCAAAAAAGTATTTAGTCAGTCAGCAATAGTGCAAGTTCCACCACTTAAAAAGATCAGAGGCGTCTGTAATTTACATCATAGGTAGACCTCAACTATGGGAGACAAACTGAGAAAAAAAATCCAGAAAATCACATTGTCTGTTTTTTTAACATTTTATTTGCATATTATGGTGGAAAATAAGTATTTGGTCAGAAACAAAATTTCATCTCAATACTTTGTAATATATCCTTTGTTAGCAATGACAGAGGTCAAACATTTTCTGTAAGTCTTCACAAGGTTGCCACACACTGTTGTTGGTATGTTGGCCCATTCCTCCATGCAGATCTCCTCTAGAGCAGTGATGTTTTTGGCTTTTCGCTTGGCAACACGGACTTTCAACTCCCTCCAAAGGTTTTCTATAGGGTTGAGATCTGGAGACTGGCTAGGCCACTCCAGGACCTTGAAATGCTTCTTACAAAGTTACTCCTTCGTTGCCCTGGCGGTGTGCTTTGGATCATTGTCATGTTGAAAGACCCAGCCACGTTTCATCTTCAATGCCCTTGCTGATGGAAGGAGGTTTGCACTCAAAATCTCACGATACATGGCCCCATTCATTCTTTCATGTACCCGGATCAGTCGTCCTGGCCCCTTTGCAGAGAAACAGCCCCAAAGCATGATGTTTCCACCACCATGCTTTACAGTAGGTATGGTGTTTGATGGATGCAACTCAGTATTCTTTTTCCTCCAAACACGACAAGTTGTGTTTCTACCAAACAGTTCCAGTTTGGTTTCATCAGACCATAGGACATTCTCCCAAAACTCCTCTGGATCATCCAAATGCTCTCTAGCAAACTTCAGACGGGCCCGGACATGTACTGGCTTAAGCAGTGGGACACGTCTGGCACTGCAGGATCTGAGTCCATGGTGGCGTAGTGTGTTACTTATGGTAGGCCTTGTTACATTGGTCCCAGCTCTCTGCAGTTCATTCACTAGGTCCCCCCGCATGGTTCTGAGATTTTTGCTCACCGTTCTTGTGATCATTCTGACCCCACGGGGTGGGATTTTGCGTGGAGCCCCAGATCGAGGGAGATTATCAGTGGTCTTGAATGTCTTCCATTTTCTAATTATTGCTCCCAATGTTGATTTCTTCACTCCAAGCTGGTTGCCTATTGCTGATTCAGTCTTCCCAGCCTGGTGCAGGGCTACAATTTTGTTTCTGGTGTCCCTTTGACAGCTCTTTGGTCTTCACCATAGTGGAGTTTGGAGTCAGACTGTTTGAGGGTGTGCACAGGTGTCTTTTTATACTGATAACAAGTTTAAACAGGTGCCATTACTACAGGTAATGAGTGGAGGAAAGAGGAGACTCTTAAAGAAGAAGTTACAGGTCTGTGAGAGCCAGAAATCTTGATTGTTTGTTTCTGACCAAATACTTATTTTCCACCATAATATGCAAATAAAATGTTAAAAAAACAGACAATGTGATTTTCTGGATTTTTTTTTCTCAGTTTGTCTCCCATAGTTGAGGTCTACCTATGATGTAAATTACAGACGCCTCTCATCTTTTTAAGTGGTGGAACTTGCACTATTGCTGACTGACTAAATACTTTTTTGCCCCACTGTATATATTTGATCAGGGGGATTGTGCAAAATATATTGAATATTCTGGGTACAGGCAACATTTTGTATAAAGTTATCTTTCCTAACCAGCTATTATCAAAGTTGGATAGGTATGCCAATATATATACACAAATATACCCCAATGGGTTCACTGCCAACTCCACAATAACAAGAGAAACAATTGGCTGCCTCCACCAATTGTTTATACAGACCAATTGGACTCCCATTACAGGAAGCGCATGGCTTCAGGGGTGCGATTTACAGAGCAAAAGAAACTGAGCAATTGCTTTTACATATTTAATCCTGAAAAGTTGGCAGTATTTCTAAAAAATATACATAGATGTTACAAAATAGGAGCAAAACAATACGGTATATAGAATCACGTAGAGTAAAAGTGATAATAAAAAAAGTACTAAACCTGGGTCACGGAAATACTCAGAGCTTAGCGAGGAGGAAGCACTCCTTTTTATGAAAACGGACAGAACCACAGCAAGCTGTATCTTCCAGGACTCACAAAGGACAAAAACCTCAAATCTGCTTTGTAGTAGATCAATGTTACGCCCTCACACCTCCCCTTAGTGAGCTTACATCGGGAGCTAGTAGAGGGATGTTCCAAGTCTTTAGCAGTTTATAAGATCCTCAAATTTTCAAGATATCTTAGCCGCTGGAGGTTCCAGGTGGGGGATATTGTTGCCAAGTTTCCCATCATTTATCTTTCTATAGAGATGAAAGATGTCTTGGATACCATTATCCATCTTTCCGATATTAAGTTGGAGTTCTTTGGCCGACCTTACGGAGATGTGAGTAAAATCGTTATGTTAGTCCTTTCTCTACAGCGCCAAAAATATATCTCCCATAAATATTGAATCGATGCAAACCCCAATATTCATCACTAACCACTGGCTCCAGAGAGTATGAAATAATTCCTTTGAACAGAGGAAGACCTTCTACTTCTCCATCTTCGAGTATACAAATCCTAGACTCGTTGGAAGGTTCTCAGCAGATCCCTGGTTGTAATTACCTGTTTACTGTAGGAGCTCTTACTTCAATGGATTGGGATGGTTGAAGTGTCAGCTCTTTCTCACTTCCCTAGTCATAATAATCCCATATGGTCAACGTGAGGGAGATATGTTCCCTCACAGGAGATGTTTTTATGAATTTTACAATTTTTCTCGATGACATCCTCCTCCATCCTCGGTCATGCTACTGTGTTTATGATCTCAACTCACTGTAATATTGATTGACAGCAGTCTCTAACTTGTCATCTCTCCCTGCAGATAGGCAAAGCAAGGAGAATTCAACAGTAGAGTGGTTAAGAATTTGGGTTACTTCAAGGTGAGTGGAGTGAAAATAATGGACAAGATGGGTAAATAAATTATTAAAAGAAAGGATCATTCTTTTCTTCTGGTCCAAGAATTTAAGGAAGAGTGAATTTGAAGGAGGTATGCAAATTGCATCTTGAAAGTGGAAGCAGGCAGGAACTCTAGTGCCATCTATTGAAAGTAATATTTATAAAAGTAAATATTGATCCTCCCCATGATTTAGGATAACAAGTCAAGTCAAACCAGAAATTGTGTTTACCTACACCTTTCAGGGTGTTTGCCCCTCATCATTGTAAAGCTGCTATGACTAGGTGCAATGCTAAACACAGGAGATTTAAGGGTAAACGTTCTCTTTTTAGAGAGTGTCAAGTTAGCGGAAGAAGACTTCAATGTCATTGATTGCTCTTATGGGAATTTAAATAACCTCTTCTTCTCTGAAGAAAGTGAATCTCAGATGAGAGAGAAACATTGCCTGGCTAAAAATTCTCTTTATCCCCTCTTGAAACACTCCACAAGGAGAAACTTTGCCCCTTAGCCTTTCTTTCAGAATCCTGTCTCCCAGCCAAGTCAACTCTCTTGCTTTGTAATAATGAGAGAAAATAACTTGGAAACATGTATCTGCAAATAGAATTTCTGGTAGGCTTCTGATCCTAAGTCATATGGTAAGACCCTTTAATGAATCGATAATGGCAGGATTGCTAATTCCAATAAGTGACGCTAGAGTTCCAGTCCTCTCCCTTTCTGAATACACTATTAACATATTTAAATTCTCAAAGGAACATTGCATATCTTATAAGTCTACTTACTGTGACAGGGTCACTGGCATGGTATATGAGGGGAGATGTTTGTCATGAAGCTTGGCTTCTTCCGTGATCTAGAAACCCATAAGTTTCTCTTCAACGTGCTATCTGCTAAAGGAGTTAATCAGCTATGTCATGTATTGGGTTTTTAGGAAAGTAGGTAAGGGATGGGCGAGAAGCCTACTCACCATATCTCCACCTCATGGGTGTGGCTAGGATGTTAAATGTACAGCCACTGTTTTTTTCTCGGTGTTGTGGTTTGGAGAGGAGAGACTCCAGATGTTATTCCAGGTATAGCTGAAAAAGCATGGAGGTCTGAGTGGACAAAACCATCAGACATATAGACTTTACTATATGCTATCTTTTAGTTTTGCTATTATGCCAGAAAGGCCCTGTATCATTTATGCTGTTCCACAACAAACCAGCAGTGGATCTACCACAAGAAGCGTTCCTCTGTCTACCTTTGGAAACAGCTGAGTGAGTCAAACTTTCACACATGGGGTTTTGAATGTAGGCAGCATTCCAGGAAAAATGCATTGAGGCTGTGGACAACTGCATGTCATGGGTAAAATCCACCATCCAGCATGAGACATCCGGCAGCATGAACGAGCTTGTGAAGCATTTGGTCCAGGTCCAACAGCAGCAACAGCTGGCCAGTCAGCAGCAGCAAATGGCACAACAGGAGACAAATAAACTGTTGGCACAGCAGATACAACAACAGCAGCAGCATCGACAGCATCCGGAGATGCTAACTTGGCAAATGTATCTCCTCGCAGAGGGGTTCGTGGGAGACCAGGGGTCTCCTTCCCAACTCCAGGTGATGACTCCTACGTCCAGAAAATGGTAAGATGAGCCATGCAATAAATGACCCCAGGGAATATGTGGAAGGTTTTCTGACTGTTTTCAAGAGGGTGACTGAAAGAGAGAATCTTCTTCCAGAGAAGTGGGCGGAGGTGCTGGTGTCATATTTGTCAGAAGAACATCAAAAGGCATATTATGACTTAGCCCTCCAGGATGCCAAAGAATACGCCAAATCAAGACTGAAATCTTGGCATGCCTAAGAATAATGATGCCCGTAAAAGCTCAGCGATTCCATGGCTGGGCGAGTGCTTGCGACAAACTCCCTCTCTCGCAAATGTTTGATTTGTTGCACCTAGTCCAAAAATAGTTGCAGCAAGAGAATTCCACTCCTGCCCAGATGGTCAAGCATGTGGTGATGGACAGGTTCATACACTCCCTTCCCAGGCCAATACAGACCTGGGTTGACCTGACCAGGGAGACACTCAGAATGCAAATGACCTGATTTGCCTGGCTGTTGAGAAATCCCTCGAGGAACCAGACATCGCCACTTCCCCGTACTGGGATACAGAAAGGGGATTGGCTTGACCAACCCTCTAAATGGGTCCCCTAAGACTGTTTTTAAGGCTGTAATCTGTTGGCGATGTCAAAATCCTGAACATGTAGCCACCTCGTTTCATATGTACCCTGAACCAATGGACTGTAGCCAAGGCAGGAGTTGTTCCTATTATGCCTATCTGGCCTATAGTGTGAACTGTCAACCCAGTGAAGGGCATCAATACCATATCCATCAATGGGGTACTGGTTCTTGAACTTTTGGACTCTGGAAGTCTAGTGATCCTAATCAGTGCTACACTGACCCACCAGTTGATCCCTAATAAGTTTGTGGGCATCCACTACATACACAGAGATGCCAAGGTCTACCCTGTAGCCAGAGTGACCATGGGAAGAGACTGTGGTACTAAGTGCCATGAGGTTGGGGTAGTGAAAGAGTTAATACATTCTGTCATACTGGGTGGGATTTTTCCACTATTTTGGAACTGGTGGCAAAAGGAGGCTGCAGAGAGTGTCCCAGACAAAAGCCAGGACCCTCTGGAAGAGGCTCCATCAAAAGTAAAGATGGAGGAATTTCCCCTATGTGTCCTCGCTGTAGAGGAGGATGAGATGGTGACAGAGGAGCCCATCTTCCATGAGTTAGAAGTGCCCAAAGAGAACTTTGGGACTGCTCAACTTAGAAATCTTAAATTAAAGGGGACATTTGATAATGTAACCATATATAATGGGGTTGCTCAAGAGCCGAGGGCTGACACCAGTTTCCCTTGCTTTGCAGTCAATGGCGATTTGTTGACTTGGGTGACCAAGCAGAGGGGAGCAGTATTGTGGAGGTTCTATTGGCCAGGATGTTACCGGGAGAACCTAAATTTTTGTAGGTCATGCTCCACCTGTCAGATAACCACTCCTACTTCTCAGTTCTGAAGCACCTCAGTCCCGTTGCCTGTGATAGAGGTCCCCTTTGAGAAGATTGCCATTAGGGTTGAGCGAAACGGGTCGATCATTTTCAAAAGTCGCCGACTTTTGGCTAAGTCGGCGTCTCATGAAACCCGATCCGACCCCTGTGCTTGTCGGCCATGCGGTACGCGACTTTCGCGCCAAAGTCGCGTTTCAATGACGCGAAAAGCGCCATTTCTCAGCCAATGAAGGTGAACGCAGAGTGTGGGCAGCGTGATGACATAGATCCTGGTCCCCACCATCTTAGAGAAGGGCATTGCAGTGATTGGCTTGCTGTCTGCGGCGTCACAGGGGCTATAAAGGGGCGTTCCCGCCGACCGCCATCTTACTGCTGCTGATCTGAGCTTAGGGACAGGTTGCTGCCGCTTCGTCAGAAGCAGGGAGAGCGTTAGGCAGGGTCCACTAACCACCAAACCGCTTGTGCTGCAGCGATTTCCACTGTCCAACACCACCTTCGGTGTGCAGGGACTGTGGAAGCTATTTTTTTTTTTTTTTCCCCTCAGCGCTGTAGCTCATTGGGCTGCCCTAGAAGGCTCCGTGATAGCTGTATTGCTGTGTGTACGCCACTGTGGAAACCAACTGCTTTTTTCAAAGCACATATCCTCTTGTTCCTTCCTTTCTGCACAGCTATCTTTTTTGTTTGTCCACACTTTTTATTTAATTTGTGCATCAGTCCACTCCTATTGCTGCCTGCCATACCTGGCTTAGATTACTGCAGGGAGATAGTAATTGTAGGACAGTCCCTGTTTTTTTTTTGTTTTTTTTGTGGGAGATTAAGATTGGCATTTCTGCTACAGTGCCATCCCTGTGTGTGCCATCTCTCACTGAGTGGGCCATAGAAAGCCTATTTATTTTTTCCGTGATTTGTGTTCTAAATTCTACCTCAACACAAAAACACTACATCAATCAGTGGGAGAAAAATATTGGCCTCAGTCAGGGCTTGTGTGCCACTGCTGTGTGTGCTATCTCTCATTCAGTGGGCTATAGAAAGCCTATTTATTTTTATTTTTTTTTTAATATTATTTGGTTTCTAAAGTCTCCCTGAAAAAAAAAAAAATACCTAAAAAAACAGTGGGAGAGTAATATTGCCCTTTCAGCTTGTGTGCCAGTCTTGACTCCTGGGTGTGCCACCTCTCTCTAATTGTGGGACATAGAAAGCCTATTTATTTTTTCCGTGATTTGTGTTCTAAATTCTACCTCAACACAAAAACACTACATCAATCAGTGGGAGAAAAATATTGGCCTCAGTCAGGGCTTGTGTGCCACTGCTGTGTGTGCTATCTCTCATTCAGTGGGCTATAGAAAGCCTATTTATTTATTTATTTTTTTTCTTATTATTTGGTTTCTAAAGTCTCCCTGAAAAAAAAAAAAAACATAAAAAAACAGTGGGAGAGTAATATTGCCCTTTCAGCTTGTGTGCCAGTCTTGACTCCTGGGTGTGCCACCTCTCTCCCTCTCATTCAGTGGGCCATAGAAAGCCTATTTATTTATTTTTTTAAATATTATTGGGTTTCTAAAGTCTCCCTGAAAAAAAAAAAAAAAACATAAAAAAACAGTGGGAGAGTAATATTGCCCTTTCAGCTTGTGTGCCAGTCTTGACTCCTGGGTGTGCCACCTCTCTCCCTCTCATTCAGTGGGCCATAGAAAGCCTATTTATTTTTTTAAAAAAATATTATTGGGTTTCTAAAGTCTCCCTTAAAAAACAAAAAATACATAAAAAAACAGTGGGAGAGTAATATTGCCCTTTCAGCTTGTGTGCCAGTCTTGACTCCTGGGTGTGCCACCTCTCTCTCTCATTCAGTGGGCCATAGAAAGGCTATTTTTTTTTTTGGTTTTTTTAATATTATTTGGTTTCTAAAGTCTCCCTGAAAAAAAAAAAAAAACATAAAAAAACAGTGGGAGAGTAATATTGCCCTTTCAGCTTGTGTGCCAGTCTTGACTCCTGGGTGTGCCACCTCTCTCCCTCTCATTCAGTGGGCCATAGAAAGCCTATTTATTTTTTAAAAAAAATATTATTGGGTTTCTAAAGTCTCCCTTAAAAAAAAAAAAAACATAAAAAAACAGTGGGAGAGTAATATTGCCCTTTCAGCTTGTGTGCCAGTCTTGACTCCTGGGTGTGCCACCTCTCTCTCTCATTCAGTGGGCCATAGAAAGGCTATTTTTTTTTTGTTTTTTTTAATATTATTTGGTTTCTAAAGTCTCCCTGAAAAAAAAAAAAAAAACATAAAAAAACAGTGGGAGAGTAATATTGCCCTTTCAGCTTGTGTGCCAGTCTTGACTCCTGGGTGTGCCACCTCTCTCCCTCTCATTCAGTGGGCCATAGAAAGCCTATTTATTTATTTTTTTAAATATTATTGGGTTTCTAAAGTCTCCCTTAAAAAAAAAAAAAAACATAAAAAAACAGTGGGAGAGTAATATTGCCCTTTCAGCTTGTGTGCCAGTCTTGACTCCTGGGTGTGCCACCTCTCTCTCTCATTCAGTGGGCCATAGAAAGGCTATTTTTTTTTTTGTTTTTTTAATATTATTTGGTTTCTAAAGTCTCCCTGAAAAAAAAAAAAAAAACATAAAAAAACAGTGGGAGAGTAATATTGCCCTTTCAGCTTGTGTGCCAGTCTTGACTCCTGGGTGTGCCACCTCTCTCCCTCTCATTCAGTGGGCCATAGAAAGCCTATTTATTTTTTTAAAAAAATATTATTGGGTTTCTAAAGTCTCCCTTAAAAAAAAAAAAAAACATAAAAAAACAGTGGGAGAGTAATATTGCCCTTTCAGCTTGTGTGCCAGTCTTGACTCCTGGGTGTGCCACCTCTCTCCCTCTCATTCAGTGGGCCATAGAAAGCCTATTTATTTTTTTTTTTAAATATTATTGGGTTTCTAAAGTCTCCCTTAAAAAACAAAAAATACATAAAAAAACAGTGGGAGAGTAATATTGCCCTTTCAGCTTGTGTGCCAGTCTTGACTCCTGGGTGTGCCACCTCTCTCTCATTCAGTGGGCCATAGAAAGCATTTTTTTTTTTTCCTTGATTTGTGTTCTAAAATCTACCTCAACACAAAAACACTACATCAATCAGTGGGAGAAAAATATTGGCCTCAGTCAGGGCTTGTGTGCCACTGCTGTGTGTGCTATCTCTCATTCAGTGGGCTATAGAAAGCCTATTTATTTATTTTTTTTTTTTTCTTATTATTTGGTTTCTAAAGTCTCCCTGAAAAAAAAAAAAAAAACATAAAAAAACAGTGGGAGAGTAATATTGCCCTTTCAGCTTGTGTGCCAGTCTTGACTCCTGGGTGTGCCACCTCTCTCCCTCTCATTCAGTGGGCCATAGAAAGCCTATTTATTTATTTTTTTAAATATTATTGGGTTTCTAAAGTCTCCCTTAAAAAAAAAAAAAAACATAAAAAAACAGTGGGAGAGTAATATTGCCCTTTCAGCTTGTGTGCCAGTCTTGACTCCTGGGTGTGCCACCTCTCTCTCTCATTCAGTGGGCCATAGAAAGGCTATTTTTTTTTTGGTTTTTTTAATATTATTTGGTTTCTAAAGTCTCCCTGAAAAAAAAAAAAAAAACATAAAAAAACAGTGGGAGAGTAATATTGCCCTTTCAGCTTGTGTGCCAGTCTTGACTCCTGGGTGTGCCACCTCTCTCCCTCTCATTCAGTGGGCCATAGAAAGCCTATTTATTTTTTTAAAAAAATATTATTGGGTTTCTAAAGTCTCCCTTAAAAAAAAAAAAAAACATAAAAAAACAGTGGGAGAGTAATATTGCCCTTTCAGCTTGTGTGCCAGTCTTGACTCCTGGGTGTGCCACCTCTCTCCCTCTCATTCAGTGGGCCATAGAAAGCCTATTTATTTTTTTTTTTAAATATTATTGGGTTTCTAAAGTCTCCCTTAAAAAACAAAAAATACATAAAAAAACAGTGGGAGAGTAATATTGCCCTTTCAGCTTGTGTGCCAGTCTTGACTCCTGGGTGTGCCACCTCTCTCTCATTCAGTGGGCCATAGAAAGCATTTTTTTTTTTTCCTTGATTTGTGTTCTAAAATCTACCTCAACACAAAAACACTACATCAATCAGTGGGAGAAAAATATTGGCCTCAGTCAGGGCTTGTGTGCCACTGCTGTGTGTGCTATCTCTCATTCAGTGGGCTATAGAAAGCCTATTTATTTATTTTTTTTTTTTTCTTATTATTTGGTTTCTAAAGTCTCCCTGAAAAAAAAAAAAAAAACATAAAAAAACAGTGGGAGAGTAATATTGCCCTTTCAGCTTGTGTGCCAGTCTTGACTCCTGGGTGTGCCACCTCTCTCCCTCTCATTCAGTGGGCCATAGAAAGCCTATTTATTTATTTTTTTAAATATTATTGGGTTTCTAAAGTCTCCCTTAAAAAACAAAAAATACATAAAAAAACAGTGGGAGAGTAATATTGCCCTTTCAGCTTGTGTGCCAGTCTTGACTCCTGGGTGTGCCACCTCTCTCTCTCATTCAGTGGGCCATAGAAAGGCTATTTTTTTTTTGGTTTTTTTAATATTATTTGGTTTCTAAAGTCTCCCTGAAATAAAAAAAAAACTTAAAAAAACAGTGGGAGAGTAATATTGCCCTTTCAGCTTGTGCGCCAGTCTTGACTCCTGGGTGTGCCACCTCTCTCTCTCTAATTGTGGGCCATAGAAAGCCTTTTTTTTTTTTTTTTTTTTAATATTATTTGGTTTCTAAAGTCTCCCTGAGAAAAAAAAAAAAATAAATTAGGTGGGAGATTAATATTGACATTAGTGCTTGAGTGACAGTCCTGCGTGTGTGTCATCTCTGTGATTTTGTGCCACAGAAAACAGAGTGTGTAACATTGTGCCTGATTTTCCTTGTGGTCTCACCAACCTGTTAAGGGATATTGAAATCATACTGAAGTTATAGCTCACCGTGTAAGTTGTTTGACAGCAACAAATAAAGTTACTTTGGTTAAGATTTTAAAACAATGAGGAAGTCTGGTGCAAGAGGTCGTCGTGGGCGTTCATTGTCAGCTGGTAATGATGGTAGTGGTAGTGGAGCATCAGGTGGTCGTGGAGATAAAAATATTCCACCTAAGTCTGGAGCTGTGGAGCCAGTTTCGTCGTCAGGCTACACAAGGCCTCGAACGCTCTCTTTTCTGGGAGTAGGAAAACCACTTTTAAAGGCGGAGCAGCAACAGCAAGTTTTGGCTTACATTGCAGACTCAGCCTCTAGCTCTTTTGCCTCCTCTTCCGAAACTGGTAAATGTAAAAGCAGCGCGTCGCTTGTGGATGTTCACGGTCAGGGACAAGTCGCTTCCTTGTCCTCCTCAGCAAAAACTACAACAAGAGAGAAGGATGCAGCAGGCGACACAACGGGTCACTCCATGGAGCTCTTTACACATACCGTCCCTGGCTTAGAAAGTGAAACATTTAACAGGCCATGCCCATTACAAGTATATTCTGACATGGAGTGCACTGATGCACAGCCACAGCCAGAGTACTATGCTGCTCCTTTGACTCAGACCACCACATTGCCCTCTCAGGGTACAGATCCACAATCAGACCCTGATGAGACTATGTTGCCCCGCCACGAACGCTATACCACCGACCGACACAGTGACACAGACGAAGTTGCACACGAGCTCGAAGAGGAGGTAATAGATGACCCAGTTATTGACCCCGATTGGCAGCCATTGGGGGAACAGGGTGCAGGCGGCAGTAGTTCAGAAGCGGAGGTGGAGGAGGGGCCGCAGCAGGCATCAACATCGCAACAGGTTCCATCTGCCGGGCCCGTATCTGGCCCAAAACGCGTGTCAAAGCCAAAACCTGTTGGAGCACAGCGTTGCCATCCGGTTAAAGCTCAGTCTGCAATCCCTGAAAAGGGATCCGAGTCTAGGAAGAGTGCAGTCTGGCATTTTTTTAAACAACATCCAACTGATCAGCGCAAAGTCATCTGTCAAAAATGTTCAACTAGCTTAAGCAGAGGTCAGAATCTGAAAAGTCTAAATACTAGTTGCATGCATAGACACTTAACCACCATGCATTTTCAAGCCTGGACTAACTACCAAACGTCCCTCAAGGTTGTAGCACCCTCGGCCAATGAAGCTAGTCAGCAACGCAACATCCCTTCCGTCACTGTAAGGCCACCATTTTCCGCACCACCGGCAGTATCTGTGCAGGTTTCTTTGCCAGCCAAAAGCAGTCAGGGTCAGGGAATCACCAGTTTTGTAGGAGGAAATATTGCATCTAGGGCACCGGCGGAAACAATACCGTCTCCAACCGTCTCTCAGTCTGCCATGTACACCGGCACACCCGAAAGTTCCACGATCTCCAGCTCTCCAGTCCAGCTCACCCTACATGAGACTCTGGTTGGAAAAAGGAAGTACTTATCCTCGCATCCGCGTACACAGTGTTTTAACGCCCACATAGCTAGACTAATCTCGTTAGAGATGATGCCCTACCGGTTAGTTGAAAGCGAAGCTTTCAAAGCCCTGATGGAGTACGCTGAACCACGATACGAGCTACCCAGTCGACACTTTTTTTCCAGAAAAGCCATCCCAGCCCTGCACCAGCATGTTAAACAGCGCATCGTCCATGCACTCAGGCAATCTGTGAGTACAAAGGTGCACCTGACTACAGATGCATGGACCAGTAGGCATGGCCAGGGACGTTATGTGTCCATCACGGCACACTGGGTGAATGTGGTGGATGCAGGGTCCACAGGCGACATCAATTTAGGGACAGTTGTGCCTAGCCCACGGTCTAGGAAACAGTTGGCTGTAGGCGTTCGCACCCCCTCCTCCACCTCCTCCTCGTCCTCCTGCAGAAGCTACAGCTCTTCCACAGAACGCAGTCTGCCAACCACTCCATCGGCAGATGACACTGTTGCACACCAGTTGTCCCATTATGGGCCAGCTACTGCCAAGCGTCAGCAGGCTGTATTGGCTATGAAGTGCTTGGGCGACAACAGACACACCGCGGAAGTTCTGTCCGAGTTCTTGCAACAAGAAACGCAGTCGTGGCTGGGCACAGTAGATCTTGAGGCAGGCAAGGTAGTGAGTGATAACGGAAGGAATTTCATGGCTGCCATCTCCCTTTCCCAACTGAAACACATTCCTTGCCTGGCTCACACCTTAAACCTGGTGGTGCAGTGCTTATTGAAAACTTATCCTGGGTTCTCCGACCTGCTCCTCAAAGTGCGTGCACTTTGCTCACATATCCGACGTTCGCCTGTACACGCCAGCCGTATGCAGACCTATCAGCGGTCTTTGAACCTTCCCCAGCATCGCCTAATCATAGACGTTGCAACAAGGTGGAACTCAACACTGCACATGCTTCAGAGACTGTGCGAACAGAGGCGTGCTGTTATTTATTTGTGGGAGGATACACGGGCAGGCAGTAGGATGGCAGACATGGAGTTGTGAGGTGTGCAGTGGTCTAAGATACAAGACATGTGTCAAGTCCTTCAGTGTTTTGAGGAATGCACACGGCTGGTTAGTGCAGACAACGCCGTAATAAGCATGAGCATCCCCCTAATGCGTCTGCTGATGCAAAGTTTGACGCACATAAAGGAGCAGGCGTCTGCACCAGAGGAAGAGGAAAGCCTTGATGACAGTCAGCCATTGTCTGGTCAGGGCAGTGTACAGGACGAGGTAGCGGGTGAAGAGGAGGTGGAGGACGAGGAGGATGATGGGGATGAGTATATTTTTAATGCCGAACCTTTCCCGGGGGCACAGGAAATTGGTTGCGTGTCACGGCCGGGTTCTGGTTTTTTGAGGGACACAAGTGACGTAGATTTGCCTGCAACTGCCCCTCAACCAATCACAACCGGAGATTTGACAACTGGAACTTTGGCCCACATGGCGGATTATGCCTTACGTATCCTAAAAAGGGACACACGCATTACGAAAATGATGAACGATGACGATTACTGGTTGGCCTGCCTCCTTGATCCACGCTATAAAGGCAAATTGCAAAATATTATGCCACATGAGAACTTGGAACTAATATTAGCAACCAAACAATCAACTCTTGTTGACCGTTTGCTTCAGGCATTCCCAGCACACAGCGCACGTGATCGTTCTCACACGAGCTCCAGGGGGCAGCAGACTAGGAGTGTTAGGGGTGCACACATCAGAAGTGGCGTTGGACAGAGGGGTTTTCTGACCAGGTTGTGGAGTGATTTTGCTATGACCGCAGACAGGACAGGTACTGCTGCATCAATTGAAAGTGACAGGAGACAACATTTGTCCAGTATGGTTACTAACTATTTTTCATCCCTTATCGATGTTCTCCCTCAACCGTCATTCCCATTTGATTACTGAGCCTCCAAATTAGACACCTGGCCAGAATTGGCAGAATATGCATTGCAGGAGCTTGCTTGCCCGGCAGCAAGTGTCCTATCAGAAAGAGTATTCAGTGCTGCAGGTTCAATATTAACCGAAAAAAGGACTCGTCTGGCTACCCAAAATGTTGACGATCTAACATTCATTAAAATGAACCACAACTGGATTTCGAAATCTTTTGCCCCACCTTGCCCGGCCGACACCTAGCTTTCCTATGAAAAGCTCTTGCCTGTGAATTACTTTTCTAATGTCTAATTTGCTGCAGCTGATTGTACAGCATACGACATGTTTACACCTCCCTAAATGGCAAAACTCCCCACACGGGGCCGTGGTATCGCGACTTGGCGCAAGCACCCGTGAGACTGCTGTTTGTCTGAAGAGGTGGGTGTGCTCGCTTTTGGTTGACGGCATTGCTACTGGGTCCCTCATAGTACAATGTAGTGTCTCTGGCGGTGGTGGTGCGCACCCAACGTCAGACACACCGTTGTAACATGAGGGGCCCTGGGGCGGTCCCGCCGGCCTCAAGAGAGTTCCCCCCTACCCCAGCTCAAAATGTGCTCTACCACGTGCAAAATTATGTCGCACAGCTCCACCAATCTTTAGTCTATTCGCTGACATCATTCAATGTCTGGCACTGACAATACAAATTTGTAGACATCTATGATGCAACTTAAAGTAGTCTGTGTCTGTGTCCTATATTGGCACCATTAAATAGTTACTGCCAAATTACTATGTCAGAAACTCAGCAGATGAGCCCACCCCTGTACCTAAGTATGCCACCTTTTTTTTTGTTTTGGTTGTTTTGCGAGACATTAACATCTATTTATATTTTGGGAGTACTGGGACAGACACTCCTTGCACTACTCCTCCACTCACCACCAAGCTGCCCGTGTATCCATGTAACCGCTGTAAAACTGCCATGAGCCTATTGTTTGTTATTTTAGGCCTTTGAAGCCTGTCTGCGGTCCCTCCTTCCACTAGTCCTCCACTGACCAGACCACTGCTGCCCGTGTACCCCTGGAACCAATTATAAAGTGCCTACAGCCAGCCCATTTTTTTATGTTAGGCCTTTGAAGCCTGTCTGCGGTCCCTCCTTCCACTAGTCCTCCACTGGCCAGACCACTGCTGCCCGTGTACCCCTGGAACCAATTATAAAGTGCCTACAGCCAGCCCATTTTTTTATGTTAGGCCTTTGAAGCCTGTCTGCGGTCCCTCCTTCCACTAGTCCTCCACTGACCAGACCACTGCTGCCCGTGTACCCCTGGAACCAATTATAAAGTGCCTACAGCCAGCCCATTTTTTTATGTTAGGCCTTTGAAGCCTGTCTGCGGTCCCTCCTTCCACTAGTCCTCCACTGGCCAGACCACTGCTGCCCGTGTACCCCTGGAACCAATTATAAAGTGCCTACAGCCAGCCCATTTTTTTATGTTAGGCCTTTGAAGCCTGTCTGCGGTCCCTCCTTCCACTAGTCCTCCACTGACCAGACCACTGCTGCCCGTGTACCCCTGGAACCAATTATAAAGTGCCTACAGCCAGCCCATTTTTTTATGTTAGGCCTTTGAAGCCTGTCTGCGGTCCCTCCTTCCACTAGTCCTCCACTGGCCAGACCACTGCTGCCCGTGTACCCCTGGAACCAATTATAAAGTGCCTACAGCCAGCCCATTTTTTTATGTTAGGCCTTTGAAGCCTGTCTGCGGTCCCTCCTTCCACTAGTCCTCCACTGGCCAGACCACTGCTGCCCGTGTACCCCTGGAACCAATTATAAAGTGCCTACAGCCAGCCCATTTTTTTATGTTAGGCCTTTGAAGCCTGTCTGCGGTCCCTCCTTCCACTAGTCCTCCACTGGCCAGACCACTGCTGCCCGTGTACCCCTGGAACCAATTATAAAGTGCCTACAGCCAGCCCATTTTTTTATGTTAGGCCTTTGAAGCCTGTCTGCGGTCCCTCCTTCCACTAGTCCTCCACTGACCAGACCACTGCTGCCCGTGTACCCCTGGAACCAATTATAAAGTGCCTACAGCCAGCCCATTTTTTTATGTTAGGCCTTTGAAGCCTGTCTGCGGTCCCTCCTTCCACTAGTCCTCCACTGGCCAGACCACTGCTGCCCGTGTACCCCTGGAACCAATTATAAAGTGCCTACAGCCAGCCCATTTTTTTATGTTAGGCCTTTGAAGCCTGTCTGCGGTCCCTCCTTCCACTAGTCCTCCACTGGCCAGACCACTGCTGCCCGTGTACCCCTGGAACCAATTATAAAGTGCCTACAGCCAGCCCATTTTTTTATGTTAGGCCTTTGAAGCCTGTCTGCGGTCCCTCCTTCCACTAGTCCTCCACTGGCCAGACCACTGCTGCCCGTGTACCCCTGGAACCAATTATAAAGTGCCTACAGCCAGCCCATTTTCTTATGTTAGGCCTTTGAAGCCTGTCTGCGGTCCCTACTTTAAATACTCCTCCACTCACCACCAAGCTGCCTGCCCGTGTATCCATGTAACCGCTGTAAAACTGCCATGAGCCTATTGTTTGTTATGTTAGGCCTTTGATAGCCTGTCTGCGGTCCCTACTTTAAATACTCCTCCACTCACCACCAAGCTGCCTGCCCGTCTATCCATGTAACCGCTGTAAAACTGCCATGAGCCTATTGTTTGTTATGTTAGGCCTTTGATAGCCTGTCTGCGGTCCTTAATTTAAATACTCCTCCACTCACCACCTAGCTGCCTGTGTATCCATGTAACCGATGTAAAACTGCCATGACTGCCTACTGTTTGTTATTTTAGGCCTTTGATAGCCTGTCTGCGGCCCCTACTTGCAATACTCCTCCACTGACCACAATGCTGCCTGGAGTGCCTGCCTGTGTATCCATGTAACCGATGTAAAACTGCCATGACTGCCTACTGTTTGTTATTTTAGGCCTTTGATAGCCTGTCTGCGGCCCCTACTTGCAATACTCCTCCACTGACCACAATGCTGCCTGGAGTGCCTGCCTGTGTATCCATGTAACCGATGTAAAACTGCCATGACTGCCTACTGTTTGTTATTTTAGGCCTTTGATAGCCTGTCTGCGGCCCCTACTTGCAATACTCCTCCACTGACCACAATGCTGCCTGGAGTGCCTGCCTGTGTATCCATGTAACCTATGTAAAACTGCCATGACTGCCTACTGTTTGTTATTTTAGGCCTTTGATAGCCTGTCTGCGGCCCCTACTTGCAATACTCCTCCACTGACCACAATGCTGCCTGGAGTGCCTGCCTGTGTATCCATGTAACCGATGTAAAACTGCCATGACTGCCTACTGTTTGTTATTTTAGGCCTTTGATAGCCTGTCTGCGGCCCCTACTTGCAATACTCCTCCACTGACCACAATGCTGCCTGGAGTGCCTGCCTGTGTATCCATGTAACCGATGTAAAACTGCCATGACTGCCTACTGTTTGTTATTTTAGGCCTTTGATAGCCTGTCTGCGGCCCCTACTTGCAATACTCCTCCACTGACCACAATGCTGCCTGGAGTGCCTGCCTGTGTATCCATGTAACCTATGTAAAACTGCCATGACTGCCTACTGTTTGTTATTTTAGGCCTTTGATAGCCTGTCTGCAGCCCCTACTTGCAATACTCCTCCACTGACCACACCAATGCTGCCCGTGTACCCCTGGAACCTATTTAAAAGTTCATAGAGCCTAGTTATATATTTTATTTACTATTAATAAGGCCATGATGGACTACGCTGTACCACGCTACAAGCTAACCAGTCGACACTTCTTTTGCGAGAAAAGCCATCCCAACCCTCCACCAGCATGTAGAAGACCGCATTGTCCATGCACTCTGGCAATCTGTGAGTACAAAGGTGCACCTGACAACAGACGCATGGACCTGTAGGCATGGCCACGGAAGATTACGTGTCCATTACGGCGCAATGGGTTAATGTGGTGGATGCATGGTCCACAGGGGACAGCCTACTAAGTCTGTCTGCAGTCCCTAATTCAAATTGTCCTCCACTGTCTAAATTGGAGCTTCCACCTTCTGGCTTTCGGCCTATAGTATCAGAAATTAAACTGCATTTGGCCTTCAACTTTGGTTAGGGCCTACTAACGGCTTCTGCCCCTCCCTGGTGTTGCCCTCAACTAAATAAAGCTGAGCTTCAACCTTCCGACTCTCATTAAGTGGTTTTTAAAATAAAAAATGGTGGTTAGGGCCTACTAACGGCTTCTGCCCCTCCCTTGTGTTGCCCTCAACTAAATAAAGCTGAGCTTCAACCTTCTGCTCCAAATTACCATTTTAAAAAATGCAATAGGCTTTTCCGGCCTACTAAAGGTGTCTGTCTGTGTGCCCCTGCCTGGTGTTGCCCTCAACTAAATAAAGCTGAGCTTCAACCTTCTGCTCCAAATTACCATTTTAAAAAATGCAATAGGCTTTTCCGGCCTACTAAAGGTGTCTGTCTGTGTGCCCCTGCCTGGTGTTGTCCTCAACTAAATAAAGCTGAGCTTCAACCTTCTGCTCCAAATTACCATTTTAAAAAATGCAATAGGCTTTTCCGGCCTACTAAAGGTGTCTGTCTGTGTTCCCCTGCCTGGTGTTGTCCTCAACTAAATAAAGCTGAGCTTCAACCTTCTGCTCCAAATTACCATTTTAAAAAATGCAATAGGCTTTTCCGGCCTACTAAAGGTGTCTGTCTGTGTGCCCCTGCCTGGTGTTGCCCTCAACTAAATAAAGCTGAGCTTCAACCTTCTGCTCCAAATTACCATTTTAAAAAATGCAATAGGCTTTTCCGGCCTACTAAAGGTGTCTGTCTGTGTGCCCCTGCCTGGTGTTGTCCTCAACTAAATAAAGCTGAGCTTCAACCTTCTGCTCCAAATTACCATTTTAAAAAATGCAATAGGCTTTTCCGGCCTACTAAAGGTGTCTGTCTGTGTGCCCCTGCCTGGTGTTGTCCTCAACTAAATAAAGCTGAGCTTCAACCTTCCGGCTCTCATTAAGTGGTTTTTTTAAAAAAAAATGGTGGTTAGGGCCTACTAACGGCTTCTGCCCCTCCCTGGTGTTGCCCTCAACTAAATAAAGCTGAGCTTCAACCTTCTGCTCCAAATTACCATTTTAAAAAATGCAATAGGCTTTTCCGGCCTACTAAAGGTGTCTGTCTGTGTGCCCCTGCCTGGTGTTGTCCTCAACTAAATAAAGCTGAGCTTCAACCTTCTGCTCCAAATTACCATTTTAAAAAATGCAATAGGCTTTTCCGGCCTACTAAAGGTGTCTGTCTGTGTTCCCCTGCCTGGTGTTGTCCTCAACTAAATAAAGCTGAGCTTCAACCTTCTGCTCCAAATTACCATTTTAAAAAATGCAATAGGCTTTTCCGGCCTACTAAAGGTGTCTGTCTGTGTGCCCCTGCCTGGTGTTGCCCTCAACTAAATAAAGCTGAGCTTCAACCTTCTGCTCCAAATTACCATTTTAAAAAATGCAATAGGCTTTTCCGGCCTACTAAAGGTGTCTGTCTGTGTGCCCCTGCCTGGTGTTGTCCTCAACTAAATAAAGCTGAGCTTCAACCTTCTGCTCCAAATTACCATTTTAAAAAATGCAATAGGCTTTTCCGGCCTACTAAAGGTGTCTGTCTGTGTGCCCCTGCCTGGTGTTGTCCTCAACTAAATAAAGCTGAGCTTCAACCTTCCGGCTCTCATTAAGTGGTTTTTAAAAAAAAAAATGGTGGTTAGGGCCTACTAACGGCTTCTGCCCCTCCCTGGTGTTGCCCTCAACTAAATAAAGCTGAGCTTCAACCTTCTGCTCCAAATTACCATTTTAAAAAATGCAATAGGCTTTTCCGGCCTACTAAAGGTGTCTGTCTGTGTGCCCCTGCCTGGTGTTGTCCTCAACTAAATAAAGCTGAGCTTCAACCTTCTGCTCCAAATTACCATTTTAAAAAATGCAATAGGCTTTTCCGGCCTACTAAAGGTGTCTGTCTGTGTGCCCCTGCCTGGTGTTGCCCTCAACTAAATAAAGCTGAGCTTCAACCTTCTGCTCCAAATTACCATTTTAAAAAATGCAATAGGCTTTTCCGGCCTACTAAAGGTGTCTGTCTGTGTGCCCCTGCCTGGTGTTGTCCTCAACTAAATAAAGCTGAGCTTCAACCTTCTGCTCCAAATTACCATTTTAAAAAATGCAATAGGCTTTTCCGGCCTACTAAAGGTGTCTGTCTGTGTGCCCCTGCCTGGTGTTGCCCTCAACTAAATAAAGCTGAGCTTCAACCTTCTGCTCCAAATTACCATTTTAAAAAATGCAATAGGCTTTTCCGGCCTACTAAAGGTGTCTGTCTGTGTGCCCCTGCCTGGTGTTGTCCTCAACTAAATAAAGCTGAGCTTCAACCTTCCGGCTCTCATTAAGTGGTTTTTAAAAAAAAAAATGGTGGTTAGGGCCTACTAACGGCTTCTGCCCCTCCCTGGTGTTGTCCTCAACTAAATAAAGCTGAGCTTCAACCTTCTGCTCCAAATTACCATTTTAAAAAATGCAATAGGCTTTTCCGGCCTACTAAAGGTGTCTGTCTGTGTTCCCCTGCCTGGTGTTGTCCTCAACTAAATAAAGCTGAGCTTCAACCTTCTGCTCCAAATTACCATTTTAAAAAATGCAATAGGCTTTTCCGGCCTACTAAAGGTGTCTGTCTGTGTGCCCCTGCCTGGTGTTGTCCTCAACTAAATAAAGCTGAGCTTCAACCTTCTGCTCCAAATTACCATTTTAAAAAATGCAATAGGCTTTTCCGGCCTACTAAAGGTGTCTGTCTGTGTTCCCCTGCCTGGTGTTGTCCTCAACTAAATAAAGCTGAGCTTCAACCTTCTGCTCCAAATTACCATTTTAAAAAATGCAATAGGCTTTTCCGGCCTACTAAAGGTGTCTGTCTGTGTGCCCCTGCCTGGTGTTGCCCTCAACTAAATAAAGCTGAGCTTCAACCTTCTGCTCCAAATTACCATTTTAAAAAATGCAATAGGCTTTTCCGGCCTACTAAAGGTGTCTGTCTGTGTGCCCCTGCCTGGTGTTGTCCTCAACTAAAAAAAGCTGAGCTTAAACCTTCTGCTCCAAATTACCATTTTAAAAAATGCAATAGGCTTTTCCGGCCTACTAAAGGTGTCTGTCTGTGTGCCCCTGCCTGGTGTTGTCCTCAACTAAATAAAGCTGAGCTTCAACCTTCCGGCTCTCATTAAGTGGTTTTTAAAAAAAAAAATGGTGGTTAGGGCCTACTAACGGCTTCTGCCCCTCCCTGGTGTTGCCCTCAACTAAATAAAGCTGAGCTTCAACCTTCTGCTCCAAATTACCATTTTAAAAAATGCAATAGGCTTTTCCGGCCTACTAAAGGTGTCTGTCTGTGTGCCCCTGCCTGGTGTTGTCCTCAACTAAATAAAGCTGAGCTTCAACCTTCTGCTCCAAATTACCATTTTAAAAAATGCAATAGGCTTTTCCGGCCTACTAAAGGTGTCTGTCTGTGTGCCCCTGCCTGGTGTTGTCCTCAACTAAATAAAGCTGAGCTTCAACCTTCCGGCTCTCATTAAGTGGTTTTTAAAAAAAAAAATGGTGGTTAGGGCCTACTAACGGCTTCTGCCCCTCCCTGGTGTTGCCCTCAACTAAATAAAGCTGAGCTTCAACCTTCTGCTCCAAATTACCATTTTAAAAAATGCAATAGGCTTTTCCGGCCTACTAAAGGTGTCTGTCTGTGTGCCCCTGCCTGGTGTTGTCCTCAACTAAATAAAGCTGAGCTTCAACCTTCTGCTCCAAATTACCATTTTAAAAAATGCAATAGGCTTTTCCGGCCTACTAAAGGTGTCTGTCTGTGTGCCCCTGCCTGGTGTTGTCCTCAACTAAATAAAGCTGAGCTTCAACCTTCCGGCTCTCATTAAGTGGTTTTTAAAAAAAAAAATGGTGGTTAGGGCCTACTAACGGCTTCTGCCCCTCCCTGGTGTTGCCCTCAACTAAATAAAGCTGAGCTTCAACCTTCTGCTCCAAATTACCATTTTAAAAAATGCAATAGGCTTTTCCGGCCTACTAAAGGTGTCTGTCTGTGTGCCCCTGCCTGGTGTTGTCCTCAACTAAATAAAGCTGAGCTTCAACCTTCTGCTCCAAATTACCATTTTAAAAAATGCAATAGGCTTTTCCGGCCTACTAAAGGTGTCTGTCTGTGTGCCCCTGCCTGGTGTTGCCCTCAACTAAATAAAGCTGAGCTTCAACCTTCTGCTCCAAATTACCATTTTAAAAAATGCAATAGGCTTTTCCGGCCTACTAAAGGTGTCTGTCTGTGTGCCCCTGCCTGGTGTTGTCCTCAACTAAATAAAGCTGAGCTTCAACCTTCTGCTCCAAATTACCATTTTAAAAAATGCAATAGGCTTTTCCGGCCTACTAAAGGTGTCTGTCTGTGTGCCCCTGCCTGGTGTTGCCCTCAACTAAATAAAGCTGAGCTTCAACCTTCTGCTCCAAATTACCATTTTAAAAAATGCAATAGGCTTTTCCGGCCTACTAAAGGTGTCTGTCTGTGTGCCCCTGCCTGGTGTTGTCCTCAACTAAATAAAGCTGAGCTTCAACCTTCCGGCTCTCATTAAGTGGTTTTTAAAAAAAAAAATGGTGGTTAGGGCCTACTAACGGCTTCTGCCCCTCCCTGGTGTTGTCCTCAACTAAATAAAGCTGAGCTTCAACCTTCTGCTCCAAATTACCATTTTAAAAAATGCAATAGGCTTTTCCGGCCTACTAAAGGTGTCTGTCTGTGTTCCCCTGCCTGGTGTTGTCCTCAACTAAATAAAGCTGAGCTTCAACCTTCTGCTCCAAATTACCATTTTAAAAAATGCAATAGGCTTTTCCGGCCTACTAAAGGTGTCTGTCTGTGTGCCCCTGCCTGGTGTTGTCCTCAACTAAATAAAGCTGAGCTTCAACCTTCTGCTCCAAATTACCATTTTAAAAAATGCAATAGGCTTTTCCGGCCTACTAAAGGTGTCTGTCTGTGTTCCCCTGCCTGGTGTTGTCCTCAACTAAATAAAGCTGAGCTTCAACCTTCTGCTCCAAATTACCATTTTAAAAAATGCAATAGGCTTTTCCGGCCTACTAAAGGTGTCTGTCTGTGTGCCCCTGCCTGGTGTTGCCCTCAACTAAATAAAGCTGAGCTTCAACCTTCTGCTCCAAATTACCATTTTAAAAAATGCAATAGGCTTTTCCGGCCTACTAAAGGTGTCTGTCTGTGTGCCCCTGCCTGGTGTTGTCCTCAACTAAATAAAGCTGAGCTTCAACCTTCTGCTCCAAATTACCATTTTAAAAAATGCAATAGGCTTTTCCGGCCTACTAAAGGTGTCTGTCTGTGTGCCCCTGCCTGGTGTTGTCCTCAACTAAATAAAGCTGAGCTTCAACCTTCCGGCTCTCATTAAGTGGTTTTTAAAAAAAAAAATGGTGGTTAGGGCCTACTAACGGCTTCTGCCCCTCCCTGGTGTTGCCCTCAACTAAATAAAGCTGAGCTTCAACCTTCTGCTCCAAATTACCATTTTAAAAAATGCAATAGGCTTTTCCGGCCTACTAAAGGTGTCTGTCTGTGTGCCCCTGCCTGGTGTTGTCCTCAACTAAATAAAGCTGAGCTTCAACCTTCTGCTCCAAATTACCATTTTAAAAAATGCAATAGGCTTTTCCGGCCTACTAAAGGTGTCTGTCTGTGTGCCCCTGCCTGGTGTTGTCCTCAACTAAATAAAGCTGAGCTTCAACCTTCTGCTCCAAATTACCATTTTAAAAAATGCAATAGGCTTTTCCGGCCTACTAAAGGTGTCTGTCTGTGTGCCCCTGCCTGGTGTTGCCCTCAACTAAATAAAGCTGAGCTTCAACCTTCTGCTCCAAATTACCATTTTAAAAAATGCAATAGGCTTTTCCGGCCTACTAAAGGTGTCTGTCTGTGTGCCCCTGCCTGGTGTTGTCCTCAACTAAATAAAGCTGAGCTTCAACCTTCTGCTCCAAATTACCATTTTAAAAAATGCAATAGGCTTTTCCGGCCTACTAAAGGTGTCTGTCTGTGTTCCCCTTCCTGGTGTTGTCCTCAACTAAATAAAGCTGAGCTTCAACCTTCTGCTCCAAATTACCATTTTAAAAAATGCAATAGGCTTTTCCGGCCTACTAAAGGTGTCTGTCTGTGTTCCCCTGCCTGGTGTTGTCCTCAACTAAATAAAGCTGAGCTTCAACCTTCTGCTCCAAATTACCATTTTAAAAAATGCAATAGGCTTTTCCGGCCTACTAAAGGTGTCTGTCTGTGTGCCCCTGCCTGGTGTTGCCCTCAACTAAATAAAGCTGAGCTTCAACCTTCTGCTCCAAATTACCATTTTAAAAAATGCAATAGGCTTTTCCGGCCTACTAAAGGTGTCTGTCTGTGTGCCCCTGCCTGGTGTTGTCCTCAACTAAATAAAGCTGAGCTTCAACCTTCTGCTCCAAATTACCATTTTAAAAAATGCAATAGGCTTTTCCGGCCTACTAAAGGTGTCTGTCTGTGTGCCCCTGCCTGGTGTTGTCCTCAACTAAATAAAGCTGAGCTTCAACCTTCCGGCTCTCATTAAGTGGTTTTTAAAAAAAAAAATGGTGGTTAGGGCCTACTAACGGCTTCTGCCCCTCCCTGGTGTTGCCCTCAACTAAATAAAGCTGAGCTTCAACCTTCTGCTCCAAATTACCATTTTAAAAAATGCAATAGGCTTTTCCGGCCTACTAAAGGTGTCTGTCTGTGTGCCCCTGCCTGGTGTTGTCCTCAACTAAATAAAGCTGAGCTTCAACCTTCTGCTCCAAATTACCATTTTAAAAAATGCAATAGGCTTTTCCGGCCTACTAAAGGTGTCTGTCTGTGTGCCCCTGCCTGGTGTTGCCCTCAACTAAATAAAGCTGAGCTTCAACCTTCTGCTCCAAATTACCATTTTAAAAAATGCAATAGGCTTTTCCGGCCTACTAAAGGTGTCTGTCTGTGTGCCCCTGCCTGGTGTTGTCCTCAACTAAATAAAGCTGAGCTTCAACCTTCTGCTCCAAATTACCATTTTAAAAAATGCAATAGGCTTTTCCGGCCTACTAAAGGTGTCTGTCTGTGTGCCCCTGCCTGGTGTTGCCCTCAACTAAATAAAGCTGAGCTTCAACCTTCTGCTCCAAATTACCATTTTAAAAAATGCAATAGGCTTTTCCGGCCTACTAAAGGTGTCTGTCTGTGTGCCCCTGCCTGGTGTTGTCCTCAACTAAATAAAGCTGAGCTTCAACCTTCCGGCTCTCATTAAGTGGTTTTTTAAAAAAAAAATGGTGGTTAGGGCCTACTAACGGCTTCTGCCCCTCCCTGGTGTTGTCCTCAACTGAACAAAGCTGAGCTTCCACATTCTGGCTTTCGCCCTATACTATCAGATATTAAACTGCATTTGGCCTACTAGTGTGGTTAGGCCCTTGAAACAGTGTCTGCTGCTCTTGGGTTTGCTACTCCACTGAACAAAGCAATGCCGCCTGTTTAGTCCTGTTACCAATTTTGAACTGCATTTAGCCTACTTTATTCTTTGGCCCTATATCTGTTTCCTCCTCATCCTGCCCATTGCCCAGCCACTGCTAAATGAGTCTGCTGGTACATTGACCTAGACCACTACATTCCCCTTGTACTCTACACAGCCAGAATCTGACCCTGCTGAAAGTAAGGTTCCCCTTCCCGCATGTTATACCACCTTACACAGGGACAAAGAGGAAGGTGCAGATGAAAGTGCAGGTTCCTTCATCAGGTGGGGGGGCATACTCGTTGGCGACGTCACTGGCACAGGGCCCCTCAGAGTACGCAAAAGTGTCGCTGCTGGTGGGAGGCGCCCCCGCCATGCAAACACACCGCCGTACTTTGAGGGGCCCTGTGCCAGTGCCAATGCGAACGAGTGGGCCCCCCCCTGCTTGCTCAGGATCACAGCACTTGCAACGTTTAAATACTTACCTTTCCCTGCAACACCGCCGTGACGTAGTCCGCATTTCCTGGGCCCACGAAAAACTTGAGCCAGCCCTACTCCCCCCACAACTTTCCCCCAATTCCCTATGCCCAACTATTATTATACAGTTAATTAAGATTGGCAAGCTTCAGAAACAAGAATGGATGTTTTTGGCATTAAAATGGGCACTGTAGGTGTTTTCCTGGCCTCCACTCACTGCCGACTATGCTTCCCCATTGACTTGCATTGGGTTTCGTGTTTCGGTCGATCCCCGACTTTTAGCGATAATCGGCCGACTGCACTCGACTCGACTCTGGACAAAATCGGGTTTCCCAAAACCCTACTCGATCTTAAAAAAATGAAAGTCGCTCAACCCTAATTGCCATGGACCTAGTAGGTCATCTAATTAAATCTGCATGGGGCCATCAGTACATACTAGTGGCCATGGACTATGCAACCCAGTATCCTGAAGCAGTGCCACTAAGGAACTCTTTGGCTAAAAGCATTGCCCCAGAGCTTGTCCATATCTTTGCTAGGATGGGCCTGCCAAAGGAGATTTTGATGGACCAGGGAACCTCCTTTATGAGCGAAGTAATGAGGGAGCTGTGTAGAGTCCTCCAGATTGCCCAGCTGCGAACCTCAGTTTACCATCTGCAGACTGATGGCCTGGTGGCGCTCTTCAAAAAGACCATGAAGGCCATGCTCAAGATGGTCGTTGAGATGGATGGTTGAGACTGGGATTTTCTGCTTTCATTTCTTTGCTTTTCCATCAGAAAAGTCCATCAAGCCTCCACTGGCTTCTCGCTGTTTGAGCTCCTGTACAATCAACATCCACATGGGCTCCTGGACATTGCCAAGAAAACCTGGGAAGCCGAGGTCACACCACACCGGTGTGTCATTAAGCATGTCACCCAGTTGCAGGAGAGGATGGCACACGTAATGCCTATCTTGAAGGAGCATCTTCTCTGGGCACAGGAGGCACAGGCAATGGTATAACCGATCAGCAAGGCTGAGGCAGTTCCAGCCCGGGTACAGCGTGTTAGTTCTTATCCCCACTGTGAAGAGAAAGTTCCTAGCCAAGTGGCAAATTGGGTTAGGTGAATTACAAGGTACACCAGCCCAGTCGCAGGAAACTGCACCAGGTGTACCATGTGAGCTTGCTCAAACCATCGTGAGATCGGGAATCACTGAAAGCTCCTTGCAAGGTGGCCAGTCCTGAACCAAAGTAGAGGAGGTCACAATTACTCATACTGTAATGCCGGCCCAGAAGCAAAAGTGTCAAGAACTGCTGTAGCGAAATCGTGACCTATTCTCGGAATTACCAGGGTGTACACAGGGAGTACATGACATGTTAACAGAGCTGCATGAAAGGGTGAACCTCAAGCCCTATAGGTTAAGAGAATGCAGGCTGAACGAGATGTCCAGTTTTGATGCGTATTCGATTCCCTGCATTCCCTGTGATCTCATTGAAAGACTTGGGCCCACGAGGTACATCACAACCCTCAGCCCTGCAGTGTACTGGCAAATCCCCATGTCCCAGAGTGCCAAGGAGAAGACAGCCTTCTTGAGTCCTGATTGGTGTTCCCAGTCCACCAGAATGCCCTTTGGGCTGCAGGGGGCCCAGCTACCTTCCAGAGTGTGATGCATCGAAGCTTGACTCCACATAAGAAGTATGCAGCAGTCTACTTTGATGACATTGTCGACTGCAGCCACGACTAGAGTAGTCATCTACCAAAGATACAGGTGATCCTGGATGCATTAAGAAAACCTGGATTCACCGTATATCCAAAAAAGTGTTCCATAGGGAAGGAAGAGGCCAAGTACTTAGGCTACATAGTCAGCAGAGGCAAAATCAAGCCACAGTTAAATAAGATAAAGGCAATTCAGAGATGGCCACAACCGTACTCCAAGAAGAAAGTGAGGGTGTTTCTTGGAATTGTGGGGTATTACTGGCGGTTTATCCCAAATTTCACTATAATTGCCACACCATTAATGGATCTCCTTAAGGGCACTAAGTTGACGATAGTGAAAAAATGGGCTACTGACACAGAAGTAGCGTTTCAGGAGCTTAAGCAGGCTCTGTGCATACATACGGTTCTGGTCGCGCCGGACTTTACCAAAGAGTTTGTGGTCCAGATAGATGCTTCAAAACATACCATTTTTTTTAGCATACAGAATATTTTAAAGAACATTGCTATTGACTAAGTTTTGAAACCTTTATTAGAAATGAGAACATCATTTGTAATTCTAATTTGAAACTTTGCAGAATTGACACAAAATTTAATTTGTAAACATACTGACCATTTGGGCATTAAACCAAATGAAATCAAGAAGTGTCTTTTACTTTTTAATTTAAAAAATAGCCTATATTTACAAATATTAAAATACACACAACAATAAAATAGTGCCTCTACACCAATGACTAATAACTCTTGAAGGTCAGCTGAAACATGTGCATGCAAATATCAAAAAACTCGATTTGGGAAAAAATTATTGGCTAATCATATAATCATTATATACTACTTGCAAACATTATAAAGGACATGTATGTTTCACCTAGTATTGTTTATGGAAAGATCTATTGTCCTAAAAATAACTACTTGAAGTAAACTGTCTATTCAGACATACTAATGAGGAGCACAAGAGAGACCATATGAAAAGCGTATATCCGGAGTGTGACTATGTATCAATTATAACAAAATCATACAAGTGCATGGCAAATCTACTACACAGATAAATCCACTCCTCCGTTCTGCGGATGTGTCCAGATCATGCAAGTGCAAGGCAACTCCATTGCACAGGCAACTCCATTACTAAGTTCTATGATATACCGCAACATCATCAATCATGAGTAATATAGAGTGGCTCACTACAATATGCAAATCCCAATCAATACATATTACCTTAATGGATGCACAGCTTCCTGAATGTGGTGCCAAGTGACACGCTGAACCTTCTGCTGCCCGACGCATGTTTCGCATTATGCTTCTTCCTGGGGGACGCCATAAACTTCATGATACATATCTCCCCTCACATACAGTGCCAGTGACCCTGTCACAGTGGTCAAAAACTGCTGTTTGGGCACATAGCAATAATTGGAATGCAAGTATTTTTGAAATGCACAATTTGACACCCTGCTGCATTTGCAGTGCCCTTAAAGTACCAAAAAAACAGGTGGTGCTATAGAGTTTAAGTCCTCTTTTTCTCTGAAGAGGCAATTTGCATATTATATTTCCCAGAGGAGCATTGCACGGCGAATAAGCCTCCTTACCTTGACAAGCCAGCGCTGGTATGTCACTCTCCATAAGGAGAAACGTTGCCCCTTAGACCCCAGTCTAGAGCCTCTCACCTAGCCAAATTCGTTCTCATGCTTCGCACTGATGAGGGCCAACAGCCCGAAACACCGTGTCTGCGATTTAAGATACTAATTTGGCTTTTATCCTAAGTCACATTGCACGACTCATTAAAGGGTTGATTGTGACTTGTAGGATCGCTACTTCCAACAGGTGGCGCTATAGAGTTAAGTCCTCTTTTTCTCTGAAGAGGCAATTTGCATATTATATTTCCCAGAGGAGCATTGCACAGCGAATAAGCCTCCTTACCTTGACAAGCCAGCGCTGGTATGTCACTCTCCATAAGGAGAAACGTTGCCCCTTAGACCCCAGTCCAGAGCCTCTCACCTAGCCAAATTCGTTCTCATGCTTCGCACTGATGAGGGCCAACAGCCCGAAACACCGTGTCTGCGATTTGAGATACTAATTTGGCTTTTATCCTAAGTCATATTGCACGACTCATTAAAGGGTTGATTGTGACTTGTAGGATCGCTACTTCCAACAGGTGGCGATATAGAGTTTAAGTCCTCTTTTTCTCTGAAGAGGCAATTTGCATACAAAAAAGTAAAAACACCCACAAGTGACACTATTTGGCAAACTAAACCTCATAAGGAATTGAGCTAGGGGTGTGGTAAGCATTTTTAACCAAAAAACTACATCATAGAATTATATAAGATTGGGTCATGAAAACAAAAAACCTAGGGGTTTTGCTAAAATTTTACATTAAATGGACAAGACAATTTGTTATGCAATTTTTACTGAATGTGGCAGTACTCCATATGGGATTGAACATTACCGTTTGAGCACACGACAGGGTCCTGATGGAAAGTAGCGCTACTTGCCTTCTAGTACGTAAATTCCATTTAAATAGATTGTGTGCTCCATTTGCCAAGCTGCTGAGCTTTCAGATCAGCAGAAACGCCCCACGATTGACCCCATATTAGAAACTTCCCTGCTTAATGAATTTATCTAAAAGTGTAGTGAGCATTTCGTTCCTACAGGTGCGTCACATTATAGTTTTAAAAATGTAGTTTATTTATTTGTTGAAAATTTGTCAGTTACATAAAAGCTAATAAGTGAAACTGGACCCCACAATTTATTGCACAATTTATCCTGAATGCGGTAAAGCACCATATGTCATCAGAAACTACTGCTTGGCCACATGTCAGGGCTGAGAATGAAGGAGGGCTATTTGGCTTTTGGAGCACAGAATCAAGCAGAAGAGTTTGAAGGTTATATTTGCAAAGCCCGAAAGTTCCAGAACAGTAGAAATAAAAAAAAATTGACACCACTGAATAATTTGCACTTCTCAATTAATTAATCTGTGGCTGCAATGACTATTTTGTAACAACCACACCATGCTTTATTCTGGAGAATTGCAAATATGCCAGTTTAGTGTCCATACTTTATGCCCAGCTTGTGCTTCTTCGACAGGCACCCCATAAACTATTAATTGTGTTCTCCCCACTATAAATGATGCCAAACATGTGGCGGCATACTGCTATTTAGGCTCAGAAGGAGGGGCCATTTAGATTTGGGCAGGCAGATCTCACTAGATTTTATTTGAATGGATGGGAGCCATGACATTTTTCTACAGTTTTTGTTCTACCAGTTAGGTGTGAACCCCTATAATTCCAGTGACACATGATGGACCTGAGTGGAGGCTGGTTTTGTGTGGGATAAGTTAGAATTTTTATTGGTAACATTTTGCGGTACATAACTTTTTTTCAGTATAAGGCTGGGATCACATTCTACACTGAGCACTTACGTGGGGGTTTCTGTGTAAATCCCACAAAAATGCGATTCAGGTGAAACTCCTGACAGAACCACTCATTTTGGTGCCTGTTCTGATGATATCCATCTATTTAGACATGCACAGAACAATGGTAGACCACGCTTGTGTGCTAAAAAGATGCCTAAAATGATGGTACACCGCCAGAATGAACAGAGAACAGATGGAGTTGAAAGTGAATTCAATTGCCTCATTATAATAATTGATTTTCGAGATTTACATGGAAATCCTAAGGTAAGAGCTCACCAGAGAGCGCAGGATAAATGTGAACCAGGGATTAATGAACAAGAATAGTTCTTATTTTTCTTTCTGTGCTTATAGCAGGATCTAAGAGGCCACCATACCCTGGGATCACCAGATGACATCAGAGTCCAAGACAATCATTGGTATCATTGATTACGAAGTTATTTAACCACCTTTTAACCATTTAGATGGCATTGTCATGATTGACCTTGGCATTTAAGGGGTTAATTGGCCATGATCGTTCCAATAACATTCAGGGCTGATTTCATATACAACTGACACCTGCAGGATTTTCATTAATGGAGGGTGATATTCACTTAATTATCATACCGCTTTTCCCTTTTTTTAAAGTCATTGTGAAAAAGCATATTGATGGTCATTAAGGGATTAAACAGGTGTGACAAAACAGACCTACATAGTTAAATGTCTCATTTTAGTGTAATAAGTTTTTTCAGATTTTTGATGAAGGCAATGTTAACCTTAACCCCTTAAGCCCCGAGGGTGGTTTGCACGTTAATGACCGGGCCAATTTTTACAATTCTGACCACTGTCCCTTTATGAGGTTATAACTCTGGAACGCTTCAACGGATCTTGGCGATTCTGACACTGTTTTCTCGTGACATATTGTACTTCATGTCAGTGGTAAAATTTCTTCGATATAACTTGCGTTTATTTGTGAAAAAAACGAATATTTGGCGAAAATTTTGAAAATTTCGCAATTTTCCAACTTTGAATTTTTATGCCCTTAAATCACAGACATATGTCACACAAAATACTTAATAAATAACATTTCCCACATGTCTACTTTACATCAGCACAATTTTGGAACCAAAATTTTTTTTTGTGACGGAGTTATAAGGGTTAAAAGTTGACCAGCAATTTCTCATTTTTACAACACCATTTTTTTTTAGGGACCACATCTCATTTGAAGTCATTTTGACGGGTCTATATGATAGAAAATACCCAAGTGTGACACCATTCTAAAAACTACACCCCTCAAGGTACTGAAAACCACTTTCAAGAAGTTTATTAACCCTTCAGGTGTTTCACAGGAATTTTTGGAATGTTTAAATAAAAATGAACATTTAACTTTTTTTCACACAAAATTTATTTCAGCTCCAATTTGTTTTATTTTACCAAGGGTAACAGGAGAAAATAGACCCCAAAAGTTATTGTACAATTTGTCCTGAGTACGCTGATACCCCATATGTGGGGGTAAACCACAGTTTGGGCGCATGGCAGAGCTTGGAAGCAAAGGAGCGCCATTTGACTTTTCAATGCAAAATTGACTGGAATTGAGATGGGACGCCATGTTGCATTTGGAGAGCCCCTGATGTGCCTAAACATTGAAACCCCCCACAAGTGACACCATTTTGGAAAGTAGACCCCCTAAGGAACTTATCTAGATGTGTGGTGAGCACTTTGACCCAACAAGTGCTTTACAGAAGTTTATAATGCAGAGCCGTAAAAATAAAAAATCATATTTTTTCACAAAAATTATCTTTTCACCCCCAATTTTTTATTTTCCCAAGGGTGAGAGAAGAAATTGGACCACAAAAATTGTTGTGCAATTTGTCCTGAGTACGCTGATACCCCATATGTGGGTGTAAACCATTGTTTGGGCGCAGGGCAGAGCTTGGAAGGGAAGGAGCGCCATTTGACTTTTCAATGCAAAATTGACTGGAATTGAGATGGGACGCCATGTTGCGTTTGGAGAGCCCCTAATGTGCCTAAACATTGAAACCCCCCACGAGTGACACCATTTTGGAAAGTAGACCCCTTAAGGAACTTATCTAGATGTGTGTTGAGCACTTTGACCCAACATGTGCTTCACAGAAGTTTATAATGCAGAGCCGTAAAAATAAAAAATCATATTTTTTCACAAAAATGATCTTTTCACCCCCATTTTTTTATTTCCCCAAGGGTAAGAGAAGAAATTAGACCACAAAAGTTGTTGTGCAATTTGTCCTGAGTACGACGATACCCCATATGTGGGTGTAAACCATTGTTTGGGCGCATAGCAGAGCTCAGAAGGGAAGAAGCGCTATTTTACTTTTCAATGCAAAATTGACTGGAATTAAGATGGGATGCCATGTTGCGTTTGGAGAGCCCCTGATGTGCCTAAACATTAAACCCCCCCACAAGTGACACCATTTTGGAAAGTAGACCCCCTAAGGAACTTATCTAGATGTGTTTTGAGAGCTTTGAACCCCCAAGTGTTTCACTACAGTTTATAACGCAGAGCCGTGAAAATAAAAATTATTTTTTTTTTTCACAAAAATGATTTTTTAGCCCCCAGTTTTGTATTTTCACAAGGGTATCAGGATAAATTGGACCCCAAAAGTTGTTGTCCAATTTGTCTGGAGTACGCTGATACCCCATTTGTGGGGAGGGACCACTGTTTGGGCGCATGACAGAGCTCGGAAGGGAAGAAGCGCCATTTGGAATGCAGACTTAAATGGATTGGTCTGCAGGCGTCACGTTGCATTTGCAGAGCCCCTGATGTACCCAAACAGTACAAACCCCCCACAAGTGACCCCATATTGGAAACTAGACCCCCCAAGGAACTTATCTAGATGTGTTGTGAGAACTTTGAACCCCCAAGTGTTTCACTACAGTTTATAACGCAGAGCCGTGAAAATAATTTTTTTTTTTTTTTTCACAAAAATGAAATTTAGCCCCCAGTTTTGTATTTTCACAAGGGTATCAGGATAAATTGGACCCTAAAAGTTGTTGTCCAATTTGTCCTGAGTACGCTGATACCCCCTATGTGGGGGGGAACCACTGTTTGGGCGCATGACAGAGCTCGGAAGGGAAGGAGCGCCATTTGGAATTCAGACTTAAATGGATTGGTCTGCAGGCGTCACGTTGCATTTGCAGAGCCCCTGATGTACCCAAACAGTACAAACCCCCCACAAGTGACCCCATATTGGAAACTAGACCCCCCAAGGAACTTATCTAGATGTGTTGTGAGAACTTTGAACCCCCAAGTGTTTCACTACAGTTTATAACGCAGAGCCGTGAAAATAAAAATTATTTTTCTTTTTCACAAAAATGATTTTTTAGCCCCCAGTTTTGTATTTTCACAAGGGTATCAGGATAAATTGGACCCTAAAAGTTGTTGTCCAATTTGTCCTGAGTACGCTGATACCCCCTATGTGGGGGGGAACCACTGTTTGGGCGCATGACAGAGCTCGGAAGGGAAGGAGCGCCATTTGGAATGCAGACTTAAATGGATTGGTCTGCAGGCGTCACGTTGCATTTGCAGAGCCCCTGATGTACCCAAATAGTACAAACCCCCCACAAGTGACCCCATATTGGAAACTAGACCTCCCAAGGAACTTATCTAGATGTGTTGTGAGAACTTTGAACCCCCAAGTGTTTCACTACAGTTTACAACGCAGAGCCGTGAAAATAAAACATATTTTTTTTCCCACAAAAATGATTTTTAGCCCCCCAAATTTTTATTTTCCCAAGGATAACAAGAGAACTTGGACCCCAGAAGTTGTTGTTCAATTTGTCCCTAGTACGCTGATACCCCATATGTTGGGGTAAACCCCTTTTTGGACGCACGGGAGAGCTCGGAAGGGAAGGAGCACTGTTTTACTTTTTCAACGCAGAATTGGCTGGAATTGAGATTGGACGCCATGTCGTGTTTGGAGAGCCCCTGATGTGCCTGAACAGTGGAAACTCCCCAATTCTACCTGAAACCCTACTCCTAACCGTTTACTGAACATTTTCTGACAGTCATAAGTGCCACGTATATAAGTGCCACGTATATAAGTGCCACGTATATAAGTGCCACGTATTTAAGTGCCACGTATTTAAGTGCCACGTATTTAAGTGCCACGTATTTAAGTGCCACGATATTTCAGTGCCACAATATTTCAGTGCCACGTATTTCAGTGCCACGTATTTCAGTGCCACGTATTTCAGTGCCA
Organism: Ranitomeya variabilis; assembly: GCF_051348905.1. Lineage (NCBI taxonomy): Eukaryota > Metazoa > Chordata > Amphibia > Anura > Dendrobatidae > Ranitomeya > Ranitomeya variabilis. Next base: position 309,844,782 of record NC_135236.1, read on the forward strand.
CGTATTTCAGGCACTGAAAAATACGTGGCACGTAAATACTTCAGTGCCACGATATTTCAGTGCCACGATATTTCAGTGCCACGTATTTCAGTGCCACGTATTTCAGGCACTGAAAAATACGTGGCACGTAAATACGTGGCACTTAAATACGTGGCACTTAAATACGTGGCACTTAAATACGTGGCACTTAAATACGTGGCCACTGAAATATCGTGGCACTTATATACGTATATACGTATATAAACGTATATTTCAGTGCCACGTATTTCAGTGCCACGTATTTCAGGTTAGGGGTAGGGTTAGGGGTAGGGTTAGGGTTTTTTGTTTTTTTCTTGTTTTCTTGTGTTTTTCTATAAAAACGCATGCGTTTTACCGCGTTTACATGCATTTTTTCACACATGCGGTTTTTTAAAAAAACGCATGCAGATAAAAACGCAAGTGTGAAACCAGACTAAAAGACGCTTTTTATAGCAAAAAAGTTTTTGCGTCTCCACATTTTGAGACCTATAATTTTTCCACATTTTGGTCCACAGAGTCATGTGAGGTCTTGTTTTTTGCGGGACGAGTTGACGTTTTTATTGGTAACATTTTCGGACACATGACCATTTTTTATCACTTTTTATTCCGATTTTTGTGAGGCAGAATAACCAAAAACCAGCTATTCATGAATTTCTTTTGGGAGAGGCGTTTATACCGTTCTGCGCTTGGTAAAATTGATAAAGCAGTTTTATTCGTCGGGTCAGTACGATTACAGCGATACCTCATTTATATCATTTTTTTATGTTTTGACGCTTTTATACGATAAAAACTATTTTATAGAAAAAATAATTATTTTGGCATCGCTTTATTCTGAGGACTATAACTTTTTTATTTTTTTGTTGATGATGCTGTATGGCGGCTCGTTTTTTGCAGGACAAGATGACGTTTTCAGCGGTAACATGGTTATTTATATCCGTCTTTTTGATCGCGTGTTATTCCACTTTTTGTTCGGCGGTATGGTAATAAAGCGTTGTTTTTTGCCTCGTTTTTTTTTTTTTTTCTTACGGTGTTTACTGAAGGGGTTAACTAGTGGGCCAGTTTTATAGGTTGGGTCGTTACGGACGCGGCGATACTAAATATGTGTACTTTTATTGTTTTTGTTTGTTTTTTTTAGATAAAGAAATGTATTTATGGGAATAATATATTTTTTTTATTATTATTTATTTAGGAATTATTATTTTTTTTTTTTACACATGTGGAAATTTTTTTTTTAACTTTTTTACTTTGTCCCAGGGGGGGACATCACAGATCGCAGATCTGATAGTGTGCACAGCACTCTATCAGATCTGCGATCATACTTTCATCGGAGCAGGCTGCAGCTTTCATCTGCAGCCTGCTCCGACCCGGAAGTGCTCCCTGCAGGACCCGGATACAGCCCCTCGGCCATTTTGGATCCGGGGCCTGCAGGGAGAAGACGTTCGGTACGAGGTGAGTACATCACCTTGTACCGATCGTCTCAGGGAAGCACGCAGGAAGCCCCCTCCCTGCGCGATGCTTCCCTGTACCGCCGGTACACCGCGATCATGTTTGATCGCGGTGTGCCGGGGGTTAATGTGCCGGGGGCGGTCCGTGACCGCTCCTGGCACATAGTGCCGGATGTCAGCTGCGATATGCAGCCGACACCCGGCCGCGATCGGCCGCGCTCCCCCCGTGAGCGCAGCCGATCGCGTATGACGTACTATCCCGTCACCGGGAATTAAGGCCCACCCCACCTCGACGGTATAGTACGTCATATGGGATTAAGGGGTTAATGACCAGACCAAATTTTTTAAATCTGATCTGTGTCACTTTATATGGTAATAACCCTGGAATGTTTCAACAGATCTCAGTGATTCTGGGAATTTTTTTTTTCATGACACATTGTACATTATGTTAGTGGTAAATTTAGGATGATTTGTTTTGCATTTATTTGTGAAAATATTGGAATTTTGGCCAAAACTTAGAAAAATTTGCAATTTTCAAACTTTACATTTTTATATCCTTAAACCAGTTAATCAAGTTGCACAAAATTAATAAATACCGTAACATTTAGCACCAATATTTGAACTTTGGAATACGAATTTGGCTGAAATAGATTGAGGATGCCATGTTGTATTTGCAGGGACCCTAAAGCACCTATAAAGCAGAAACTCCCCACAACTGACCCATCTTAGAAACTATCACCTCAAGGATTTTATGCAGGGGTATAGATAGCATTTTGAACTCACCTATATTACACAGAATTTCAGAATTTTATAATATTAAGTTGTCATTTAATTTTTTCCTCAAAAATGTTGATTTGACTCCAAATGTTTCACCTTTTAAGGCGTAACACGGATGAGTAGACCCCTCAGTTTGTTACACACTTTCTTCTGAGAATGGAAATACCCCTCATGTAGAAAAAAATTTCTGTTTGCACACACGGCAGGGCTTTGAAGGAAAGAAGCAACTTTTGGTATTTGGAATGTAAATTTGGCTGGAATAGATTGCAGCCACCATGTCTCATTTGCAGAGCCCCAAAATATCAGAAACCCTCACAAGTGACCCCATTCTAGAAATCAGACCCATCAAGGAATTCATCCACGTATGTTGTATTGAGTCTGAGTCGGGAATAAGTGTTGAGTCTTGATTTTGAGAATCTTTGGGTGTAGTTGGATAAACCTGCTTGAATTAAATCATCAAACAGGTGATTCCACAGAAGTTTGTTTTATTCAACATGGAGAAGTAGATTACCCATATGCTGTTGCACAGTGTGTGCTATATGTTTTCCAGACTTGTCAGAGGAAAAAGACAATCTTTACGTGTCAAAAATACAAGCTTGTGACTGTGGAAAAGGTGCAATGTCTTCAGGAGAGAATAGCTATGATGCGCCCACAGGGCAGTGGGGTACTCGGTACTGGGTCCGGGCGCAAAGAGGGATGTCACGGCTGCGACCTGGTCCATGGCCCTGGGCATCAACGATAAAAGGGATTAAATGTTCAAAGTTTGTCGTGATGCCACCTGTGGAGTTCTGTCAATAGGGGGACCGACGCTGAATTAGACGGGTTCCCTGGGAGATGTTGTGGCAGCCCAGATGTTACACTTCCCACAGGTGAAGCGGGGTCTCCAGGGGTCCTATGGTGTGTGGCATAGATGGTAAGGCCGGTGAATAAATGGAGGAGACAGGTTGTAAGTCTTTACCTGGTTTACTTGTGGGTGACAGCCACAGTCCAGGGCACTGGCAACAGGTGAATAGAAGTCCGGGTAGTCCAGAGACAAGTGGAATCCCCTTGGCAGGTCAGGTAGGAGCCTTCCACCATGCGCTCACTGTCTCTGAGGTCCCTGCTGCCACTAAGTGTCCCAAGCAAAGTCCTTAATCGTTCTCCTGTCCAGGGACAGGTACCTGTATGGCAGGCAGCTTGAGCCATGCCTACTGGGGTCCTTTCATGGTGACTCCAGGCTCCAAGGTGCTGCTGTGCCACAGGTAAATATGGGCAAAGTCCATGCAATTCAATGCCTCCGGTTCTGCTCTGTGTCTTATAGACCATGAAAGCCTCGGGTTCCCGATACCCGGCTACTGCGCTCTGACTCCCTGGAGGCCTTCCTAGTCCCCTCCTGGAGTCCTGTATCTCCACTGTGCTCTGTCCCTGTCTGTCCTCGCCCACAGACTTTCTCTACAAACTAATCTCTCTCCGCCTCGAAACCAGGATCTTTATCCAGGGAAGCTGCCCTAAAACAGGGTTTTGAGCTCCCCCTCCTAGCCTGGATTTGGAAGGTGTTGTGTGTGTGATAACCTACCAAAGGGAATCTCACTTGTCTCCAGACATACCACTACCGTCCCCAAGAGGAAGGTAGCACTACTGTGGTACCCGAACTCCTGGGGTGCCATAGCTACACTGAAGCTCATCAAAGAAGATAAGGATTTCCTTTACAGAGCAGAAGAATCTCTTCAGAATATTGCAAAAGTTTTTCAGTGTTCCTGAAGAAGCTAATGACAGAGTAGAAATAATTATCCGGACTGTTCAAAGCACCTTTCAATGTACCTACAGAAGAAGAAAAATGGAAGCATGTGACCCAAAGAAGCAGGAAGAAGAGGAAGCAGTCAGCACCCAGAACACAGAACTTAAACTCTTGTTAAAAAGGAAAAAAGAAATGTATATTAAATGGAAAGAGGGGGGCATATCTAAAGAAGAATATAATGCTGTCTGCAGGGAATACAGGGCAAGCGTTAGAAGAGCTAAGGGCTCATTTCCACTTGCGAAATGAACACACACACATAATTACAAAGTACTTTTATGAAATAAAGACACAGGGTGTTGTAATATTTTATTATTCTCTTAATCCACCTGAAGACCCTCGTTCTGTAAAAAAGGAAAAATAAAAAAACAACAATATCCAATACCTTCCGTCATTCTGGTCACGTCCCACAATGTAAATCCATCTGAAGGGGTTAAATCATTTTACACCCAGGAGCTCTGCTAAAGCAGCTGTGCTCGTGGTTGTAAAACCCCGGGAATGAATGGAATGCAGGGGAATGACCTGTAGTTACCTTGAGTCATGGTGATGCGCCCCCTGCTGGATGTCCTCATATGAACTCGAGCGTGGGAACTTTTCCCAGGCTCGAGTTCATATGAGGACATCCAGCAGGAGGCGCATCACCGTGACTCAAGGTAACTACAGTACATTCCCCTGCATTACATTCATTCACAACATTTTACAGACAGGAGCGACTGCATTAGCACAGCTCCTGGCTGTAAAATGATTTAACCCCTTCAGATGGATTTACATTGTGGGACTGACGGAACGACGGAAGGTATGGGATATTGTTGATTTTTTATGTTACCTTTTTTACAGGACGAGGGTCTTCAGGTGGATTACCAGTATAATAAAATATTTAAACAACCTGTGTCTTTATTTCATTAAAATACTTTCAAATAATGTGTGTGTGTTTTATTAACCATTTCGTACTATTGGATTAATAATGGATAGGTGTCATAATTGATGCCTCTCCATTATTAATCTGGCTTAATGTCACCTTACAATAGCAAGGTGACATTAACCCTTCATCACCCCATATCCCACCGCTACACGGGAGTGGGAAGAGAGAGGCCAAGTGCCAGAATAGGTGCATCTTACAGATGTGCCTTTTCTGGGGTGGCTGGGGGCAGATGTTTGTAGCCGGGGGGGCAATAACCATGGACCCTCTCTAGGCTATTAATATCTGCCCTCAGTCACTGGCTTTACCACTCTGGCGGAGAAAATTGTGCGGGAGCCCACGCCAATTTTTTCCGCGATTTAACCCTTTAATTTAATAACTAGAGCCCCCAAATTTGACACACAGACACTTCTTACATTAGTGAAGAGGAATATGTAATAAAAGAAGGGATATGAGATGGTTTACTGTATGTAAACCATGTCTCATATCCTGTTGGGTTTGTGAAGGAGAGAGCAAAAGCCGGCAATTGAACTAGCGGACCGTTTTGTCTCTTGCAAGTGGAAATGAGCCCTAAAGCCGGTAATGACGTGAGGCTTGAAATGGAGACCAAAAGCAATAAAAAAAAGAATTTGGGGGGGTGTCAAAAGCAAAAGAAAAGTGAAAGATGTTATAGAATTTTTACAGGATGAAAAGGGTGAAGTGGTCAAAAATTATGTTGAAAAGGCCAAACCTTTAAATTCCTATTTTGCACCTGTGTTCTCTAAGAAAGTAATTGAAATATGAATTGATCTTCACGGTGCTATCAAAGGAATGAAATAATCCACACTATCTATAAACAGAGAGATGGTAAGGGAACACTTAGCTAATTTAAACAATTTTAAATCTTCTGGTCCAAATGAATTACATCCTAGGTTACTGTAAAAGTTGGCAGAGGAAATTGCAGAACCACTAGCCAGAATCTTTGACCAATCCTTTAGTACATGAGAAGTCCCAGAAGATGGAGAAGGGCAAATGTTGTCCCTATCTTCAAAAAAGGAAAGAAGATGGAGCCAGGAAATTACAGACCAGTGAACCTTACTTCTTTACCAGGAACCATATTTGAACAAATTACACTGGTCTACAAAAAAAAATAAATTCTGGCATGGATTTTAAGAACAGTATTAGACTAATTTGAGGGTGCTGAATTCAAATCTGATCTTATAATTTCTCTATCACATCACGTTTTTGCGCTATAGGTATACAGCCCATTTTCATGAATTCCATGATTTAATATAAGTAGTGTATGAAAAGTGCCGGTTTATACGGTTCACTAAGGTAAATTTAGTTTAATTTGGGTGGTTAATTTGTGTTGATTTGAAAATGGTTAACTTTCTTTTGGGTCTGCAAGATGGATACACAAAGCACCCTTGTTTTCTGTGCTACTGGGACAGTAGAGCTACAGCAGAGCATTGGGTGAATACTGAATGGCTTCAGCGACAGAGTTTGGCATCTGGGATAAGAATGTCATCCATGATCCTCTAGTGGATAGGAAAAATATTGTCTTTCCTCCCTTACACATAAAACTTGGATTGATTGCAGTTCGTCAAAGCTCTCAATCACAGTGGAGAATGCTTTAACTATATATGTTCAACTTTTCCTGGTCTTAGTGAAGAGAAGAAAAAGGCTGGAATATTTGATGGACCTCAAATAAGAACACTTATGAGAGACCCAAATTTTATCACATCAATGGATGAGACAGAAGAAAGAGCTTGGAATGTATTTTGTAATGTGGTGCAGAATTTTCTAGGGAATAAGAAAGCAGACAACTATGAAGAGATTGTGGAAGAGCTACTAATGAGTCTGCGAAATCTTGGATATAGAATGAGTATCAAGATTCACTATTTGCACAGCCATTTGGACTTTTTTCCAGAGAACCTCGAGGATGTGAGCGAGGAACAAGGGGAGCATTTTCATCAGGACATTAAAACAATGGAAGAACGGTATCAAGGCTGGTGGGACTCACATATGATGGCTGACTATTGCTGGAGATTGATGAGAGACAACCCAAAAGCTGTACATCACAGATCAGCCAAGAAAAGAAAGTTCAAATAACTGCCATTTGCCATTCATCTATGTGCCATATATATGTGTGTTTTTATATTTTGTAGTTTAATTCTGTAAGTATATTTGATTTGCTGTACATAGACTTTGTAATCTTTGTTATTCCTTAATTAAAAATATACAAAATGTAGTACCGAAAATCATGTGTTTTTATCATAAAACATTAGGAGTAATTTTCATCAAAAATTGAAAATATCTCGAAATCCTGATGTGATAGCCAAAAACGGAGTTCATATTCGTAATCAGCAGCCAAAATTGACTTAAAATATGTTTTAAAACCTTTTGCCAGAAAAATTGCGTTGACCAGTGTTATTAAACATCATTTATGTAGGTACTTAGATAAGAATACAGTAATTAACTAGAGCCTGCATGGGTTTATAGCAAAAAAGTCATGCCAGACTAATCTAGTTTCCTTCTATGATGGAATCACTGACTGGGTGGATCAGGGAAATGCAGTAGATATAGTATATCTTGACTTCAGCAAACCATTTGATAAAGTATGTCATACTATTGAAAAAAATGACCAATTATGGAATTGACAAGGCTACGGTTAGGTGGATTCATAATTGACTCAGTGATGGTTGCACATCCAATTGGAAAAATGTTTCAAATAGGGTACCACAAGGCGCTCTCCTAACTCCAGTGCTTTTCAACATCTTAATAAATGATCTAGATAAGGAAACTGAAGGTAAACTAATCAAATTTGCAGACCATGCAAAGATAGTAAGGACAGCTAACACTGGAGAAGACAAAGAAAGGATTCACAAGGAACTAGATAAGCTTGAACAATGGGCAGCGACTAATATAGTATTTAACAGTGAGAAATGCAAGATTGTAGATCTGGGAAAGAAAAACAAAAATTTTGTCTATAGAACGGGAGGAATAGAGCTAAGTAACAGCACGTGTGAAAAAGACTTGGGTATACTAATAGATTACAGACAGCACATTAGTCAACAGTGTGATGTAGCAGCTAAAAAGGCAAACACAGCTATAGGATGCATTAAAAAAGCATAGAGTCTAGATCACGTGAAGTAATTATCCCCTTCTACTCCTCCTTAGTCAGGCCTCATCTGGAATACTGTGTCCAGTTCTGGGCACCACATCTTAAAAAAGACATTGAATAACTGGAACAAGTTTATAGAAGAGCTACCAGGATGGTAAGCGGACTGGAAAGTATGTCCTACAAGGAACGGTTAAAGAATCTGGGAATGTTTAGCTTTCAAAAAACAAGGCTAAGAGGAGACTTATTAGCTGTCTACAAATATCTGTAGGGATGTCACAATGTAGAGGGATCATCATTATTTTCATTTGCACATTGAAACACAAGAAGCAATGGAATGAAACTGAAAGGAAAAGATACAGATTGGATATTAGAAAAAACTTTTTTAACAGTGAGGGTGATCAATGAGTGGAAAGGCTGCCACGAGAGGTGGTGAGTTCTCCTTCAATGGAAGTCTTCAAACAGAGGCTGTACAGATATTTGTACGAGATGGTTTAGTGAATCCTGCATTGAGCAGGGGGTTGGACACGATAACCCTTAAGGTCCCTACCAACTTTAACATTCTATGATTCTTTGATTGCATGGTTTAAGGGGTTAATCAGCCCTAATCGTAACAAAACCATCCTGGTCTGATACCACGGGGTATCAGCTGTCATGTACAGATGTCACCTGTGGGAATTGCTCCCTTAAAAGCTGAGGAATTGATTTTCCGAAAAAAGGTATCCCAAAAAACTCCTTGAGAGGGCCCTAGAAAGGACTACAACAGTGGATTTGCCTGCTATGGGTGGTAAATTGGTTGGGAAAAGTAAAGATATTCTAAGAGGAGACAAAAGATTGATTTTCAATTTTGAATTCTGGCCAATTTACAGACAAATTAGAAAGGCAATTAACAAGAATTGGCATATCCTGGAAAAAGAAGAAGGTGTCTCAGATATAATAGCAAGGGGCCCTGTAGTAACAATCGGGAGGTCTAAAAATTTTAAAGATGTATTGGTACACAATCGGATTAGAGCAGAATCTAGAAATTGGCTACAAAAGAATGTACTGATCGTTAATTATAAGTGTGGTCATTGCTCTTTTTGTGCATTTTTTTGACCAACAAGTCCTTAAAAATAGGGGTAATAACGCATGTAATATGGGACTTTATTTCTTTCCGTAAGCAGTTTGTTGTATATGTCCTGTTCTGTCCATGTGGTTTTCAATATACTGGAAAAACAATTTGCCCCCTATTTGGAGAGCATTTTAATTCAATAACATCAGGTA